>NW_026947493.1:48060000-48665000 GCF_034190915.1 Cavia porcellus | reverse complement strand
AGTGGAATCACACTGAGGGACTTCAGCCCTCCACTCTTAAAATTAGACAGGTCAACCAGACCAAAAAAATTAGTAAAGAAATAGAATTAAATGACACCATTGAATGAATGGACCAGCTATCTATAACCTAACACATATGTTTCTCAGCAGCACACGGAAATATTTTTCCAAAATAGACCATATCTGAAGTCCTAAGACATTTTTTAAAGTAAATACAAAATAATAAAAATAAATCTGCTACATATTCTCAAGTCATAGTGGGATGAAGCTAGAAATCATCAGAAAACAAATGAACAAGAAAACAAAACAAAAATCATAGAAATTACACAAACACACATGAAGATTAAGCAACACCTAATTGAATAATCAATGAATATAAAAGATATCATGGAAGACATAAAAAGTTCCTAGAATTAAATGACACTGAAAATATAACATGCCAAAATCTCTATGACAGAGTGAAAATATTTGTAAGAGAGAAGTTTGTAGCTGTAAATGCTTACATTAAAAGAACTGAGAAAATACAAATAACTTGATGTATCTCAAAGTTCTAAAAAAAAAAGAGTGATCAAAATCTGAAATTAAGAGAATCAAAGAAACTATAAAGGTCAGAATGGAAATTAACAAAATTGTCTGAACAATAACAACAAAACATCAAGGAATCAGAGTTCATATATAAATTCATAAACTCTTAGCCAAACTTAGCAAAACAAGAAAGAAAAAACTCATAGTAGTACAATTAGAAATGAGAGAGGTAAAATCACAACTAACATCACTGAAACAGAACTATAAGAAGCTACTTTGAAAAATTTTATTCCAATAAATTGGAAAACCGAGAAGAAATAGAAGATTCCTAGATACATTTGAATATATCTACCAAAATGGAATCAAGAAGATATAAAAGGTGTGAATAGACCAAAAACAGATACGCTACCAAAAGAGAAATGCCCAGCACTCCAAGGATTCACAGTAGAATTCTACCAGAAATTCAACGAAGATTCGATGTTAATGCTCCTTGAACTCTTCAATGAAACTGAAAGGTAAGGAATACTGCCAAACTTATTCCTGAAGGCTAATATTATCCTGATGCCAAAACTGGAGCAAGACAAAACAAAACAAAAAACACAAAACAACTGCAACAGCAAATAAACTCTCTTAATCTCTTTAATAAACACAGATGCAGAAGTACTCAACAAGGTACTGGCAAACAAAATGCAATAAATCATTAAAAAGATCACACATTATGACCAAGCTGACTTCATCCCAGAAATCCAAGGCTGTTTCAGCATATGCAAATCAAAGATAATATCTCATATAATCAGTAGTGAGGGAAAAAAAATCACATGATCATGTCAATATATACAGAAAGGCCTTTAGAAAATCCAACATTCCTTCATGATAAAACTCTGATTAAAGCCAGACATGGTGGCTCATGCCTGTAATCCCAGAACTCTAGAGGCTAAGAGGAGGATCGCTTGAGTTTGAGGCCAGCCAGAGCTATGTGTGTTCAAGTCCACCCTGTACTACATCTCATTGTCTCAAAAAACAAATAAACAAGCCAAACAAACAAAACAAAAACTCTACTTAAAATAGATATATAAGGACCTTTTCTCAGCCTAATAAAAGCCATTTATGATAAACTCACTGCCAACATAGTAAATGAGGAGTGCATTCTAAAATAAAATGGCAAGCTGTCCACTCTCACCATTCCTATTCAATAGAGTGCTCATAATTTTAGCCAAAGCAATTAGGCAAGAGAAAGAAATAAATGGGATATATAGGTATACATATATGTATATGTATATATATATATATATGCTATACATATAAAAGAAATGAAATGGATATATATATATATATATATATATATGAGAAAAGTAGAAATCAAATTCTTTATTTGCAGATGCCATGATCCTTTTCTTAGAAGTTCCAAAAAGATTCTACCAAAAGACACCTAGAAATAATGAACAAATCCTGCACAGCAGCAAGATACAAAATTAATACACAAAAATCAATAGTGTTCCTGTACACCAACAATGAACCCACTGAGAAAGAAATTAGGAAAAAACACCACTCATCATAACATCAAAAATATTATTTGGGGCTTAGCCTAACCAAAGAAATAAAAGACGTTTATAAAGAAAATTACAGTACTCTGAAAAAGAAGATTGAAGAAGTTATCAGTAAATGGAAAGACATTCTGCATTCCTGCATAGGGAGAATTAACATCGTTCAAATAGCCATGTTTCTCCAACCCAATCAAAATACCAATAGCATTGTTTAAAAACTAGAGAATATAATCCTAAATTCCATATGACATCAGAAAAGATCCAGAATAGCACAAGCAATCCTGGACAGAGAGAGCAAAGCAGGGAGCATCATAAACACAGATTTCAAATTATGTGACAAAGCTCCAGCATGCTGCTGGCATGAAAACACGCGCACAGATCAATGGAACAGAACAGAGGATGCAGAAACAACCCCAGGCACATTTGCCATCTGATCTTTGATTAGGGCCAAAAACATTCCCTAAAGAAAATATAGCCTCTTTAACAAATCGTGGTTGGAAATTTGTGCAGAAGATGAATCTAGATTTTTATTTCTCATTGTGTATAGAAATAAAATAAAATAAAAATAGAACAAAGATTTAGATATTAAAACAAAAATTCTTTATCTTCAAGAAGATAAAATAGATAAAACTCTTAAAGACAAATGCATATGCATAGACTTCCTGAACAGAATCTCAATTATACAAGGAATAACACCAAGAATCAAGAAATGTTGTTATATCAAATTGGGATGTGGAAACATTTTTGCCAGATCCTCATACAGAGAACTACTATTTAAGAATATTTAAAGAATTAAAAGAAAATTAGACTCCATCAAAATATAAGACCCAATCAAAAAGTTGGAAATTGTAATAAATAAACACTTCTCAAAGGAAGAATAATTGGCCAGTAAGTATATGAAAAAATGTTTAGCATCTTTGGTCACTAGAGGAACCCAAATGGGATTCCATTTTACTCCAGAAACAAGCACTGCCATTAAGAACTCAAAAGACAACAAATTCTGGCAAGGTTGTTGGGAAAGAAACCTTTCTACCTTGTTGGTGATAGTGTAAACTATGGAAATCAGTATGGAGATTCCTTGAAAAACTTACAATAGAAATTAAATTGAACCCCTCTATTTCCTTTCTAATTATCTTTCTGAAAGAGTAAAAGGTATCAACACATTACAGTGATACAGGCATACCCATGTTTATAGCAGCACAATTCATAATAGCTAAGTCTTTAAAGTAGCCTGCACGCCCATCATCAGACAAATGGATAAAGAAGATATGGTCAACAGTTTATTTTTCAAACTTCTATAGATGCAATGAAATCATAATTCTAGCAAGACTTCTTTTATTCATATTTATTATGTAGTTTAGAATTTTACTTCTTTTATAAAGATCAATACATCAATTTCACAGTATTTCAATCTTATCTGTGGCCTTGTTCTGTGGCTCAGTATTAAATACTATTTCAGTTTTATGTGCAGTCACTATGAATAGTTAATAAATATAGCAATTATTTTATTGTTTTAATTTTTTCACAAAGTTTTTAAAATTCTTTTAAAAAAAGTTTGACCTAACATAAAACAAAGAAAAAAGAAAAATGTGATACTGTATATATACCCAATGGAGTACCATTCAGCCAATAAAGAATGACAAATGAACCATTTGTTGGAATATGGATACGCATTGAAACTGGGATGCAAATAGTGAAAAAAATCAGATACAACAGATTTACTATCACATAGCTCCACTTATATGAGAAATCTAAAGTATAAATAACTTAAAGAACAAAATAAATATTAGATAACAGGAAACGGAGCAAGCCTTTTTCAGATGGTAAGGGGATTTAGAGATGGAGAGCAGAGGGAGAGGAAAGGAAGGAGAAATAAAAAGGATTAAGGTGTGATAAGAGCATGTGCCAGCTTCTCAGGATGAATGTATGTATCATGTATCACAAACATGTACTAATAAAAATAAATTAAAAAGCAAAATGGTCATATCTTACTATGAAACACACATAGTCACCAGGAAAAAAAAATTTTTAAAAAAGGTCTCAAAGAAAATGGCTGGTTGGAACATATATGTGGACCTAGCAAAGTGACTGGGTGGCTTCTGGCTCACAAGCACTGTATCCATCATACAAATTAGAATAAATTATTATGGGAGGGGACGCTGGACAGAGTACAACATTCTAACTGGGAGGAAGAAGTTCAAGAGACCTATTGTGTAATATAGTGAGAAGAGTCCATAAAAATGGGCCATAGTTTGAAAATTACTAAGAGAGTAGATTTTAAGAGTACTTATCCAAAACACAGTAACTACATGAGGTAATGCTACATCAATAAACTCCACTGAGCTACATTACCATGTGAATATATTTCAAAACATTGTGAAGTACATTCTAAATATATACAATTCTGATTTGTTAATTTAAAAAATGTATAATTGGAAAAATAAAACAAGGAGTGAATAGCCAGGTACAGTGGTGCAAACCTGTAATTATAGCTACTTGGAGTAGCTGAGACAGAAGGAACATGATATCAAGGCCATTCTGGGCAATTTAGCAAGACCTTGTCTTCAGATAAAAAGTAAAAAGTGCTGGGGTTATACCTCAGTGTGAGATCCTGGGTTCAGTCTTCAGTAACATAATCAAAAAACAAAAAATAAAAAACAGAAAACAAAAAGCAAAAGGATGGATTAAAAAAAGAATAAACCTGTACGATGAAACTTCATGTTCTATTTATTTAGTTTCTAATTTCTAAAATAAACCAAAATGAGTTGAGTACTCTGTACATTCAGCACAGTTGGGAATGCTATGATTTATTTTAACCTAATGCCTCTCCTCCAGAGCCCCTCCCCTCAAAGAACTGGACATTTAGGGACCTTTGAAATAACAATGAATAAAATTTAACATGGCAAAAACAAAAAGTCTAAACCTTCTAAAACAATTTGCTCCTCTAATAACTCTAACACACAACTGCCATGCATATAGACAGGTGCAAGTCTCTAAGCTCCTCTGATAAGGTGATGGTGAATTACATAAAATCATCTCATAGGCTACATTGAGTTCAATTACTTCATAAAGGAAAGACAAGAACAAAAACAATGTTTATTATGACATAAATTTGTTTTATATTAAGAAAATTCATGTGTACTTTTAATCTACACTGTTTGTTTCATTTCATGTCCCTGTTTACTCCTTTTTGGCCTTTTTGAAAATCTTACTATCTGTGGGTACCACTCTGTTCTCTACTTATTGTAATTTCACACTTGACCAAAGAACAGGGATGCTGAACAAAGCTGTTGATATGTAAATAGCAGCTTTGGAGATGGAAGCACCAGATTGTTCCTAAACAGAAGAGAAATTGCAGTTGCTTCATTTGTCTGAGTAGAAAAGAATGTCTCAATATAGAAATTTCAATTGCTTTCTAAAATAAAAAGTGCATCATCTAGATTTGAGCTTTATGAGAATATTATGATAAGTTGGCAATTATCTATCTTGTTCATTTCCTTTGCTTTTGGAAGTATTCTCAATATTCTTGCAAAGGATACATTTTCTCGGATTTTCAAATTCAGAGAATTTTATTTAAATAGAATCTAAATAATCTCAACCAGAAAAAAAAAATCAGGTTCTTTGGCAAAACAGGTATGGTATGATCGAGTAATGTTGTTAAGACTACCATCCCATCTATGTTGTAGAATTTAAGGTGATTAAATTGTATTTATTGATTACCCTCTACTATAGGACACTGAGACTATTTGTAAGATATCCAGTAGAGTTTTGCTGCTCTAGTGTGGTTCAAGGAACAAGGATTAAAAAGTCTTGTGAACTTGTTAGAAATGCAGGATCCCAGGACCCACCTCAGACCCACTGCTACAATCAGCTTTTTCTAGGATTCTTTAGACGATTAGCAATGCTGGATTTTGGGGGGGAAAAGAAAAAGAAAAAAGAAAGAAAATGAAAAGAAAATCAGTTGAATGAGAATTTTAGATAACCAAGTATTTTGTTTAGTACAAATATGACCTAACTATTACATGAGCCTTTTATTGCTAAAATTCAAATTTAACTGAGTATCATTTTTAAAAATACGAGGAATTGAACCCAGGGACTTACGCATGCTAAGCAAGCACTCTACCACTGAGCCACATCTGATACAGCCCACAAAAGGACATCTCCAGTTTGAATGACCTCACCTGCCACTTTAGAGAAATAGAAGTCACAGAGGACATGTCAGTATGTCACAGAGGAAGGACAACAGGTCACAAGCAGTCCCCTGAGGACACATTGATAGGTTATAGAGGACACAGAGGATGCATCAGCAACTCACAAGCCCTCCATTTTTTTGACCTCCCTATCAAGAGTCTACCAAAAAATACTAGAAAAAAGCCTGTTAGCTTGTAAAAGACACCTTCTCTTTTGTGCTTGCACAGATATGTCCCTCTCAGGTTTAGCAATGAAGCTATTTTGACTATTGGGTTCCTGTCTCTTCTTTTCCACTCAATATCATCGGACCTCTATATTTTTTATTTTGAGAGAAGGTCTTGCTAGGTTTCCCAGTAATGGCCTTGAACTCATGATCCTCCTGCCTCAACTTCTTGAGTAACTGGATTAGAGACATGCACTCCCACATATGAGTTATGTGTCTTGTATTTTATATGGAACCTAGCAAGTAATTGTGCATAGAGTATATTTTGAGAAACAGTACAGTATAGCTGAGTCCTCTGGTAGGCCAGTTAAAACACACATTGGCTGGGTCCATCCTCAGAACCTCTGATTATCTGGATTGCTGTGGAATCTCGAAAATTTACATTTTGAAACAGATTCCTAGATGATGCTATTGTGGGTGATCTGGGCACACACTTTAAGAACCAGTATTACAGAACATTCAGTCTCCAGGATGGCTTCTCACTACCCTCAGCTGTGGCACTGAATAAAATACTGATGCCTAGCCCAACAGCTTCTGAGTTAATTGGTCTACGGTGCAGCCTAGGCACAAGAAGTTTTCCAGGCCAACCGCTCTCCCAAATATTCTGATGTGACATAAAATTTGCTCTATATGGTAACATTTGCTTTTTTTTCCTTCCTAAGACAGTTAAGTACATAGATTAATTTTGTAACTTTATACAGTTGCATGAGTTGTTTGTGTAAAACTAAAATTTAAAAAATCTCAATCCTAAAGGTATAAGGACTTATGATTTAAAGATCTCTTCCTAACTCCATGTCATAATTGCATCTCCTAGTTTCTGTTTGCTGCTTTGACATCTGGTGCCTTGCTGAAGTTGGAGGAACTTCCCTGTCATGGTTAAATAATGCCCAGAGAAGCAAGCAATCTGTTTCTGACCTTGCTTTTCCTATGCAAACTAATTAACCCAGAGTGTTGGGATACTGGTTCTACTCCATGTTGTACTCCGTCCAGGGCCAAGTACCAGATGACCAGGGCCAGTCTCCATGCCCTACAGCCTGCTGTGATTATCTGAATTAGTCAGCGCTGAACCTCCTGATCCTATCTTACCCCTTCCTGCTGGAAAACTCTATAACACAGGCTCTTGACCATATTTTTCCCTTTCCTGTCCCCAGCAAACCTCTGTGTTTCCACATGTGGACAGGAATAGTGCACTGTGTCTCCTGTTTAGGAGCTCTATGAGTACAAAAACCTTTCTTAGAAGTAGTTGTTCAGATTACCAAGATAACAATATGCAATATATTAACTAGTGTTAATTTCTTACTGTTTTTGAAATTCTGTTTCATTTCTATCCTTTTTTTGTTTTTCTTTTTAACTTAAAAAATTATTTCATGACAATCATTTCAATGTCTATGTGCCTTATCATATACATTAAATAAATCCTTGGAACTCTTTTAAAATACTCAAAATTATTAAGATGATGTTAAATTTCTTCTGAAACTGAGATTTAAAAACAAAACAAGACAAAACAAAACAAAGCAAACAAAACTCTTCACTGGGAAAGAGTGGGAATGGTAGGACAAAATATTAAAGTAAGGCTCCAACACAATATAATCTTGTTAGAAGAAAATTCAGTTTTCTGGATGGTGAGCCTACACAATGCTTGGAAACATCTGGCAATTCAATTTCATGGTTTTCTGTCTGAAGTCAGCCATCATGCAAACATCATCATCCATTTCAAGTCCTCAGGTCAGTGTAGGCCCAGCAATTACAGAAAGATATATTGCAGCCCTTCAAAGAGTGACACAGTCATTGTGAGGCCACACCTCAGCTGGTACCTGTGTCAGGAAGTGGAGGAGGCAGTTGCTATGCACTGGTCAAGGTCATCTGAAAATCATTCAGTAAAGTCATACATCTACTAACTCACTGGGAAGTAAGGCATCAAGTTCTCTACATAATCTTCCCACTGAGTCACCTAGGCCTTTTCTATTATTTTGTATTTTTTTTCTTTTTTGTTGCTAGTAGACAAAGAAAATTTTGAAGAGTTGACAGAAGCTTCTAGTTCTAAGTGTTAAGGACACTGAGGTTCTTCTCAGTGCAATGTTGCCCGACAAAGGCAGATTTCTGACTTCCACTTGGAGCAGGGAAGAGGTAGAATTGTGACACTTGTCAGCCAGGAAAGAAACACACAGGAATGCTGTGTGATGTCTACGCTGGATGACAGGAAGCCGTAATGCTTTTATAATGATGCTGGATTCTCAAGCTCCGGTTTGCCAAGACATCTAAGCCACAAGTCCTGTTTATTCCTGACTTAAAAAACCTGAATTGTAGGCAAGAATTGTACACAGGATAGGCCACTGACTACGAGTCTGATTTGATGAGTTCTAACACATAAGAATATGACTGGTTTTTGCACCTGGTTTTTGGAAGTAGTCCATAACCTTGAACCTGTAAGAGTGATAAAAGTGTCTTTATTATTAATGGTGGGTCCTTTGTACCACATCCAATAACTAAAGTTAATGACAGCTCAGGATGAGTCTGGTTGTATAAGAAAGAACAGCCAGGTGGGATCAGCCTCATCTCTGGGGAATGAAAGAGGGGACGTGGTGGAGATTGAATTTAACTTCTTGGCCTAAGACTCAATCAACCATGCCTGCTTCATAAAATGCCAATAACTAGCCTGGATACTGAGGCTTTTCTCTGGCTCAGGTACCAATCTCTGCCTATTGTCACACATGAGTGTGATGAAAAGTGAATGTATCCTAAGGATGATAGAAATTTCATGTTTGAAATCCTTTTAGACTTCACCTTGTACATCTCTTCTAACATTTATTTTTTGCTATAGAACTATAATCAGAAGTGTTTCCAGTGAGTTATTTCTAACAATAATTAAACATGGGCAGGTGGTTGGATTGTTGAATTTGTACCAGGTGGCCAGAAGTGAGGATGGGTCCTGAACTTGTGCCTGGTGTCTACAGTGAAGGACAAGTCTGAGCAATGAGGAATTGCAGCCACTCTGAAAATATTCATATTTGTTTTGGCTCTCTCCTTTCCTTCTTTCTAATCAATACTGTTCATATTTTTAGGATAGAAAACTCCTTATTGAAAATTTATATTATTATTGCAACTTTTATGCTGGCTCTCTTCACTCAATCTGGCCAGAGATTTATATAGTTTCTCTCCCAAGGTGGGAGTGGGTAGCTCGTACCAGATCTTTCTCTGGGATAGGGAACATGAGAATAAAATAGTTAACGTATGTAATTCCAAAGGTAAAAGAGAAAGCTGTGCAAGCAGTGTGTTGAGATCTATCTGCAGATATCGCAAGACTCTTCAGACCCTGTCCAGTAAGACCAAGCTGCTCTATGACGGCTTGGGTGGTAGCAGCTGAAGAAGCAGGGGGAGCAAGGATAATGAAACCAAGCAGGTTAATGTTACAAGCCTTTTATAAGTAAAACAACAACAGCAACAACAACAGCAACCCTTTCCTGGTCATAGGGCACGGACCTCCCTCAGGACGCGACTTCCCTCCAGTTCCCTGGGGCCCACCCACATCAGCCTTCTTCCCAGCCATGGAGGATTCCAGTTTGTTCTTTGTTCTTCCTTCAGGTCCTTGGCACCTGCTTCCTCTCACTTGTTTTCTCACATCAGGGCTCCTTCTCCATAACTGCAGTTTAGCTTCACCAACATTTTCTCCCAGAGCCCTTTCCAGTCTTGTATGCTAAATACTCCTCCCCCAACCCCGTCTTGGAGCTTTTCCTTTGCCTGTGACCTGAAGGATTTTTTAGAAGTAATCATTGCTGTACAGGTATTAGTTCATTTTGGTAAAATGCATTTACTGTCTCTCCTTGTGCGCTGTGATACATACTTAAATGGCCTGATAGATAGATAAGTCTTAACATAAGTACCAAGATGACAAGGGCTTTAGCTGTCTGATTTGTACCGTGCTTGCCTCACACAACTGTAACAGGCGGTTTTCTTGAATAAAGACTGAGGAAAAATATCATCATGTGTTGCTCCTTGGGCTAATGGGGTGACTTACAAGAAATGTCTATGACTCACTTTATTCCCTAAAAAACTGTGGGAACCGACTCACATGTACACATGAAAGACAGAACTTAGGCCATTTCTGTGGTTCCTTCTGCTCTCTAGACGATGTGTAAGACTTGGTTCCCTCCAGGCTTCAAAAGCAGCCTGACAGAATTAATTCTTAAGTTACTTCCTATGATTTTAGCAAAATACATAATAAAAAGTATTTTTCTTTACTTGTATCATTATTTTATAAAGTTAACTGGGAGGCATAAAGCAGAGCCCTAAAGAAAGAAGAATACAAGAAAATATGATTTACAGACTCTAAACTGACTAAACATAAAGACATTTTTACTATGGGAAAAAGACTTATGGAGCAATTATTTTTTTCATATTATTCTTACGGTGAAATTTTGTCAGGATTTATTAGATGAGAGTTATGTTTTAAAATATAGATGATGTATAGTAATAAATTAAACTTACGGAGTATTTGGTAGTATGCATATAAAATGTTTAGCTGTAGTGCTAAAAAATAAATATTACTGGTTGGTTGTCTGTCTCGGAAGAAAATTATACAAAAAGCAAAGAATTTAAAGTGAATTCAAATTTATTTAATTTACCATAATATAAAAATGCTCTAGGCCCAGTGCCAAAGAATAATCTTAGATTGGAATTTGTTCAGCACCCTAAATTTAACCAAATGTGATTCTTTTTTAAGTGTCATACTATCTTTTGAAATAGAGGGGTATTTTTAAAAGGTAATTGTCATCCATTAGAACATTTATTCTCTAGATAAATGGATTCAACATGCTCATTCTAGACTTGAGAAGGTACAAGTCATAGTTAAAGATGACATACAAAAGATTGGTCATGTCTTTTCCCTGGCCATAACTGTCTAGAATATTGCCACACTTACATGGGAGGCAATGTTAATGCCTAATATTTCATAAGGCCATTTCTTTATATTTCTTAGAATCAATTTCAGAATGGTAAGTTCTACTCAGCGTTCTCATCTTACATAGAAGCAGACTGAAGCCTTCATCTAATACTGTAAGTGACAGACTCTGGTCTCACCATGCATTCACTCATTCATTCCACAGATATTTATTGATGTAGACTGCACCTTCTTAAAACTAAACTAAGACCATCTGCCTATAAGATACTCATGTCAGAGGAACACAAGCCCATAATATATCCCCCATACCCCAAAATACATGGAATGAGCTAGTGTAGAGGTGATCCTAACCCCAAAAGGCAAACACAAATGCTGTTAATGTGGAACCATCTATTTTGAAGAATACAGAACCAAATTGAAAGAAAAGTTTGTTGATGAACTGAGAAAGTCACAAGCCAACCACTGCACACCTGTGAATTGTCCTTGGACTTCTATGAGGGTAGGAAATGTGAGTGATAGCTGGTTTGGAAAGTGCTAAGAGATATGTGGTGTGGAATATTAGATGACACTTGGGGTGCCCATGACTGGGAGGAGGACTTAGCCGGCTAGAGAGGCAATAGACCCACTTATTTCTGCATGTGGGTCAGGAATGTGGTCGAAGAGGGACTAAAAAAATTCCACAGGTCTATCAATGAACTATACACTACTTGTATGATATTAGGAATTCTAGGCAAAGACAACCTCTATCTAAATTGCTTTCAAATGTGAGAATGAAATTATAAAATATTCAGGGAAAAACTGCAAGAATTATAATAAACCTATGTTGAAAAGAATTATTAAAAATGTATTTCAAGGAATAGGAAGCTGAATTTTAAAGGAAAGGCTGCGATTCAAAGATAAACTGTGAACAAACACATTTTAAATCATGGCAAAATACTACAGAAGCCTTCATTAATATTACAATAACAATATAGCGTAAACATAAGGTAGCAAGAATATGGGCAACTTGAAATATAAGCAAACAAAAAGAAAGTTACTAATTCTCAGGGAGTAAAGGAAGAGTTGGTTTGAATTGACTGTTGAAGGATCAGTGAGAATTTAGCAGCAAGGCATAGGATATTTTCAAAGGTAAAGAGACTAAGTATGAATATACATAGAATGTTCTAGCAATTGTAGGGTAGTTCATAAATTGTGAAGAATGTCAAAATAAGAAGCTAGAAAGGCAGGTGCTGAATCTAGTTTTCTAAAACTATTATCAGGGTCAGATTTCAAATATTAAATTATAATCAGTTATTAGGTACAGAAAAACACATGAAATTAAAACATTATTATCAAGAACAATACCAATTCTTATCATTTTGAAACATTTTGGGTGACCAAGATATTAAGTGTTATTTTTCTATTTTCTTTTCTTTTTTTTTTTTTTTTTTTTTTTTGTCTTTTTCTTTTTTATAGGTACCAGGGATTGAACTCACGACTGCCTGCTCGCAAGGCAGGCACTTATGCCGCTGAGCTAAATCCCCAGCCCCTATTTTTCTGTTTTCAAAGACCTCAGTTCACTTTTCTGTGGATTTTATGGTGGTTTATTATTCCTGTAATTCTATTTAACAGTAAGGGAACTCCTTGTTTATTGATATAATTATTTCTGTTGTAGTAATCAACAGTATTTCACTTCATGATTTAAAAAATAAGCCTGAAAAGAGAATATGTTTTGATAAGGGAAAATGTCTTAATTAAAACAATGAAGGACTAATTAAAACACCTAGAGCCTACTTATAATATACAGGATGCAATAGCCCTTTCAAAAATTTAGAATTCAATTTACTAGTGGCAAATACTACCAGTTTAAGATAAAAAATAGTCACACAAATTCCAAAATTTTGGATTTAGTTGGAAGAACTGACAACTGTAAGGTCTTGTAAGAATTAAGGCATGTATTTGGGACTTAAAGATAGGGTGAGGGTTTTTCTTTGGTGGTATTCAGGTTGAAGAATTCAAAGGACAACTCAGGGCTGACCAAGAACATTGTGAAGAACACCAAGCTTCTGTTTCTCTAGCTGAGCCTTTTCCTGCTTTGTCACTCCTTTCAGGCAAGTCACTCATCCTTTGGCCTTTGATGTTTCCCTCATGAATATTTGATCTTTGCAGATGCAAAAAATCTTTGCAAATAGAAACAGCTGTATCAATCAATCAATCAATCACTACTCCTTTGTAGAGTGCTTTGAGTATAGCATTACACCATATGATTTGATGTGGCTCTTCTACTTGTAGATATTTTATGAGTTCTTAACAAGAACTCATAAAGTAACAGAGAAAAAATTAAGGGGTGAACTATGTTGTACTGATAAAAGTGATGATTAAATACCATTTCTATTTCTTCCAAAGGTTTCTTTTATCATCAGAACAAAGTCCAAATCTCCTGCCACCTTTTAGGGAATTCTTTTGATTGGTTCCTGCTTATTGTTCCAGCCTCATCTTTAGCATCTTCTTCTGTGAACTACAGTGTCCAGCCATACCAAACTCCGCACAATTTTCCCAGTTTATCTTCTCTTGTTTGTATCTCCAGGGACAGTTCTTTAGCTTGAAATGTATTCCCTCTCTTTTGCTTAATTCCTCCTCATCCAATGAAGTTTTCTCATTTGACAGGTCTTCTCTAGTCTTCAGTGGTTTTGTGCTTCTCTTGTTTGTTACAGTTGTATCTCTGACTGTAACTGTATGACATTTCACATTGTATTGAAATCTCTTATTGCTAGTCTAGTTTCCATTGCCTTAGTTTTTCAAGTATGAACAAGGATCTTTATCTCATTTAGGTACTATCTCTAGTGCCTAATGTGAAGCAGAGGCACCCAATAGTTGTTCATAAATATTTGTGTGACTCTCAGCTCAAGGAAAGGGGCATGTGGCTGCAAATTTTCTTCCAAAGGGCTGGAAGATTTAACTGAAGGAGATGAAATTATGAGCAAAATCATGACAGGGCAGAGGGATTATGGAATTTGATATCTATAAAATAGTGTGAATCATAATGAGAAAAAAACATATCACATGAATCTCAGAATGTGTTTCAGTATCAAGTATTACTTGACACTTGAAAGACAAATTTGAAGACAAAAAGAAAAGTCTCTTGATTTGGTCTAGTTGCAATATGTAAATACTGTTAAAACACCAATTACAGTCAAGGATGAATGTCCATAAAGAATACTTCAAGGTTAAATCTTTCCTTTCTAAATTTAATGTCAAAATGAATAGCACATTTTATGACATGATATTCCTAGATACTTTTACTGAAGAAAAACCCTGACTAGAACATAGAGAATATATAATATGATACAATTCTCTTTTACTTAACTTTTGGTATTATTATTATTATTTTTCCAGGGATACTCTATGTCCCTGGTGCTAAGTTGCAATTTATCAAAGCAACAAGTTAATCTTAATCACTACATGCTGACAGTCAGCATTAACAGCAAGACCTCAATGATGGGGTAGGAGTGACTTGTTTTTCTCTAAAGAGTGATGGAGGGCATGCAGCACTTGATGTGACTCCGTGCCATCGTAAATGTAGGTTATCTATTGATAAATACATGGCCAGAAGCTGCCTCTGAAATGGTGAAGTAAATACTAGGGAATATTGTAAAAGGGGAAACAAGATTGAGCCTGAAAACTGTGTCTTAGAAGACAACTTGAACAGCTATTCTTTAAGCAACAAGAAATAATCCTAGAAGTTGCTTTTGATGGAATAAACAATTGATAGGATGACAATTCCCAGAGAAACTTCCTGTCCAGAGTGAGAACTCAGGGTGAATTGTAAAGGTCAGCACAAATACCTATGAAAAACAGAAAAAGGTATCTTTGTAGGTTAGGATTTAAGGTGGATATTTCCACTAAGATGATGACACTTGCCCTTCTCTGGAACATTGCGAGGCCTCTGAGAAACTGGTGAGCATCATGCATACTCTTTGGGTAGAATGCTGATTCTAACACATATAGAACACTGGCTTCATCATCCTCACTGCTCAGAGATACTTTCAGATTGAGAACTGTGTTAAAGAACTTCTAAAAATTATGTTTGTTTAGAATTTGTCAGCTTGATAAATGGTCTGGAATTCTTGATTATATATGTGTGGCACAAGTCTGTGGTAGGAATAGGGCTGCCATTTTGAGAATCAAAGAAATCTCACATTTTATTCAGATTTTTCTTAGTGGTATCTGAGAGAAGTGCTTCTATACTGCAGTAAAGGTATATTCATAGTAAGGAATTTGAAAAGCAAGTAAGTCAATAGCTCCATAACAATCACATCCTGAGATTTGTGTGTTGCTCTTCAATCTACAGAAAGATAGTCATCCTCAGTTGTTGTCTGATCCCCACATTCAACACGTGTCCAACTACGAGCTGGTGATAATTACTTTGTGATCTTCCTATCCTATAGCAGGGGACCTATGACTCAATACTAAGATCGCCACATCTTCCACGATAATGGATTCTGCCAGTTATGATAGTCAAAACTATTAAATTTGGTTCTGTTTTAGCATCATGAAAATAAAATCTTTAAATACAGCTATTAAGAACATTTATCTTCAACTAATTAGTATTAATGAACACTGGTTAAGTAATCATGTTTACAAGCTGTTAAATGATAACTTTGTCAAAATTTGGCAATTTTGAACTGGAGCCAAGATTTTTAATCAGAATTGGGTATTGATTTTGTCCATAAGGAGCACTCATTATTTAATGTAGTTGGCAAAATCCAGATATTATCAATCATAACTAATAGTCTTTATTTGTAAAGCAAGTACATTGCTGTTTATTTAGTTGCAAAATTATTTGCAAACTCAGCCACATACAGTATAACCCAAACTTATGTTAGGAATTCGTTGGAAACATCATTGGGTTCTTTCATTAAGCATATATTATTCTTAAATACCATATGAAATGTTTTTGTTAATTATAGAGTATATTTCAATAATCCTGGTCTCTTAAATGTCTAATTATTAAAAGTGAAAGCTAATAACTATAACAAAAAGCAAAAATTAATAGCAGCTCTGTTTCAAATATTATACAACTGAGAAGCACAAAGAATTGTTTAACATGAACTTACAAAAATTTAAATACAAGAACACAGAAAAATATTGTGTATACATATATACACATATGCATATATAATATTATATATATATATATATTTCATTCAAAATACTTGGAATTAAAATTGTTTCAGATTTGAATTTTTTGAATTTGATAATTGTTCATATACATAATGAGATATCTTGGGGACAGGACTCAAATCTAAATATGAGATTTGTGTATGTTTCATGCATACCATAAACATGTACCCTGAAGATAATATATAATGTTTTTTAGTAATTTTGTGTGTGCAAACAAAGTTTTATGGTATGAAATTGTTCAGCTGAGATATCATGTTATTATAGACAACAAAGTTAGAAATTAATATACAGTCAGAGAGGGATTGGGCCCTCCAGAAAGTCAGCAGGTGAGACAACAAAGATTGTGGCTGGGATGAGTTGAAAGAGAGTCAGGCCATGAGATGTGGTTGCAGTAGCCAGGCCTGCAAGCCTCCTGAGAGATAAACAGCAAATTGAGATTATACTGTCATTAGCACTACCTGGCCCAGTGAGCTTAGATAGGTATCAGGCATATAGCTGGATGACCAGAACATCTGGACCCATCTCTTTCCAATAGTGCCCTTGTTTTTTCCATATACCTTTGCTATGTGACTTATTTCTCCACTGGAGTAATATTAGCTAAGGCTATACTTGTGATTTTTAGGTTGATCGTAGTTTGACCTATGTTATACTCACATTATATAAATTATCCTTTACAAAGACCCAAGGTGGTCACCCACTTGGAACACCTCTCCTGGAAATTAAGAAGCTACTCTCCTTACTTCTAATGAAATTCTCCTTTCTCCTTTGGTTTACCACTTCATTCTTCACCATGAAACCATTTAAAACCATGAACTGGGATCATCTGACATTTAACAGGTTGACAGTTATTTTCCCATAACAACACTGATGTTCAAAAGATTTTGGATTTTGGAGCATTTTGCATTTAGATTAGGGATGGCTAGCCTGTATGTGTGCGTGTGTGTGTGTGTGTGTGTGTGTATATGTGTGTTTGTGTATGTGTGTGCATGAGCATGTATGTGTGCAAAGGGGGAGGGGATAAAGATAATAAATGAATATTCTTTCAAGTGGCCTGTCTTTTGAACAATATTTGTATGTTTGTTACACCAGAAATGATGACTTAGCAGTTGAGGCCCCCTAAAGTAGAAATTTTTGATATTAATTAGAAATAACACTGCAAGTTAATGCAATTTGTTTTTTACCATCATAATTATCTCAATTTCAAATTTGTTATGAATTCTTAAATTAACGTACAAAGTATTATCCCTATCTTTTTTCCATTAGAGAGAGAAGACAGAGTTGCCTGAAAGATGAGAGGATGGTCAAAAATGCATCTCAAATCAAATTCTTGTTTGTTTCAAATAAGGCATAGCATCAAAGAAATGTAAAGAGAATCCATGGTTCAACTGAACGTTAATATTTGTCATGATTTTTTAAAGTGGCAAAAAATCATCTCCAATTTCAATGAACGAACATTAGGAACTGGTTATTTTGCTAAATTTTAGGACAACTGTAAAGATTGAATAAACAGAAAAATCTGCCCTTATTGATCATCATTGTGAAATATTACATTCCTAGTCCATGAGCTCATATTCAAATAACTTGGGAACAGGTATATTTCAGAATTCAGATTTTTAATGATGGAAATCTAATACGTTAAATAGAATAACTACTGCATATTACTAATAGGGCACCAATCTTTAATATTTATTTATAATGAAGTATTTCAATATTCACACTGTTATATGATTATGCAATAATTATATTAGTAACTTCATATCAGTTCAGGCTAAGTTTTGCTCTCAAATGAGTTTTGGTATATGACATGGAAATTTTTTGATGTTTCAGTGTTACTAAGATCTGGGAATTACAGAGAAAGGACTGTATTCTTGTAATAGCTGAATGGAAAAATATTTTTGATAGCATATTCTCTAAGAAGGAACAATGATCAAACTTATTAACATACAGTTTGATTTATTGGGAAACTGTAATATCTATAAAAGTAGAACTTTGTCCAGCCCTGCCCAATTTCTGTAATTTTTTAATGTCATTTATCAACAACATTTTTTTGACATCTCAACAAACCAGGAGGCTCTGGGACTGGGCAGTGGGTTTAGAAAGTGACTGCTATGCATACTGTGTATATCCTACACATAGTCCTAGACAAACAAGGCCACTACTGGTTTCAGAAGAGAGTTAGGAATTGTTCTACTCCTTAGTAAGCGAAATTAAACAGTCCAGTATGTATTACTACCTAAAGAGATGATACAGAATAAAAACGCCCAGCCTCACTGAAGTATGAGTAGGTTTTAATGTTTGAATTTTCGCAAATACTTGGGATGATTTTAATACACAATAAAGTTTAAAAATCACCAAGGACAATATTTTACTATAGTATAACTTCATTTATTTTGGTGTAGAAGACTTTTACACACAAAAAACATACAGTGTCAAGTTTGATATACAGGTTTCTTTGGAAATAGGAAAATATTGTCATTGTTTGGCAAGATACACAACTTTTATGAGTGAAATAAATCTTGCAGATGAATAATGTGATTCCAACTGCTTATAATCAAGTGCTTTAAAAAACCTTAATACTTATCTGTAGCAAAGCACAAGAAATAATCAGAGTCACTTCCTGGAGACCAGTTCTTATTTGTACAAATTCAAAATACTGAGTTAAAAAAATGGAACTACACTCCTGGATACTATTTAAAATTGCAATGATCACGGATTGGAGAATCTGTGATTTAAATAACTAGGGTGGTATAAAGTGACTATAATTTGACTATGAATCATGGTGACGCTCACAGGAAGATTGTGACAAGGAGACAAAGGGGCCCTGCTGTCCATTATAAACCACTGAATTGCCTTCAGATAAATGCATCTTGCCCTTTGAGTGGAAGTCACCTATCAAATTTTCCCTGTAGCCTGTTTTGTTCGGAGTAATGAAAATGCATTTTGTACAGTACAACCTATCATATTCATTAGCACAGACCTATGTGGACTGCCGGCCTTGTTCTGAGGGAGAAGAGGGAGGAAAAAAGTTGAGATTTTTCTGAAATGGCTGACCTTTGTCTGAAATCATTGAAAATCTCCCCTGTTACTATGAGCATGCACCACACAGCCAGTGAACCCCCTATAGAATGCCTTTAACTGACTAACAAAGTTCCTTTTTGAATACTGCAGTCTGATTCCGTGTTACTGAAGACTTTCAGAGGGAAGCGCAGAGTCTCATTCAGCCTTTTTCTTCCAGGGAATATTTACCCAGGATCACTGGACACACATGTGGCACTGTGTTAGGGATACTGTGGTTTAAGTGTCAGGTCAGTCCTACTAGCAACTAGGCTTATAAAAATAACTTTTCAGTATGGTGATAAGGTAGAAACTGTACAGACAATTCTTCAACAAATACTTAAAAAGTGCCAGTTGGCACAGACTTCCTGCTTTTATATCCAACAGTTTGTAACTTTATATACATGGTCTTTGGATGGAGAAAGACTACCCTAATTGAAGTAAACTGCGTGACAATAATGAGGAGATATTTTGAAATGGTTTAAGTCTAGGTTTCATTACAAGCATAAAGAGGATGGGCTGCTGGGATGGACTGATGCTGGCTTTCATTTTTACCAATGCTGCCTGCACAGGCTGAGTCCAGGCTGACAATCTGAAGCATTTTTTGAAACAGTAATGCTGTGTTTGAAGGCTTTATGGATAAAATACTGTTATGTCAAATCTATGCTGGAGTTGACGAGACAGTTTTTAAATCTTAAAAGGGTATCTAATTACTAATCTCGATGTTTTCTGTTCCAGATTGCAGATGATAAATGTCCCATAAGCAATGCTAAATCAGCTCAGCAGCCTGGAAAAGGATGGAATATAGCTTTTAAAAACACACACAGCATCTATAAAAAGAACTGGATCAAAAGTAGATGCCTGATCACACACCCACTGTAATTGGGCTGATAAAAATAGCCACTTGCTCAGATTTAGTTCACTTCAGTGTCAGGCTTCCCTCCAAACACCCTGCTTCCCTCCCCCATTTTCAACTCCTTAAATGATCCCCAGGGTGAACTCAGGGTTCACAGTAGTCCCTTTACTGTTCCCATCATAAGAAAGATTGCATCACATGCTGCACTGAGAGGTAGCCAGATAAGAATGCTCCTCTTCTTTGCTACTTTTCTGGTAGGGATTGGTTGGTACTGTAACATGTAGAGCATATCAATAAGGCCCAGGCCTGGTACACGGGGCTTTACAAACATTGCTTCCCACGTCTCTGTATCACCATCATGAGCCAATTTCACAATGAGAGAACGAGGGCTCAGACAAATAATGTATTCAAGAGCACAGATTTAATTAGTGGTAGAGCAGATTCTGACCCATATCCGATCACAGAAGCTCTATGTATTTTCAGCCACTCTGTTCAGCTGCCACCTGCCTGCTCAAGGAAGGAATCCTCATCACAAATCCTGGCCAAGTGTCCTCTCAGGAGGAAGTGCCAATTATCCACAATCTTGTCTCTCACTGCAAAATCAAAACCAAAATTCTTGATTCTAGCTGGCTTTTATTTTAAAAACACCATATAAATGAAAAGCAAAGAATACTATTTTACTGTAACTTCAGGTGTTTAGAAGAAATTGAACACACCAAGGAAACACTTGCTTAATGGTGACGAAGACAAAACTCTTTGTGTCACATATGCTCATTCTAAATAATTTCACACCTGCACAGCCTTCCCCCTCCTATTTGTACTTCTTCCATCTCTTTCTCTCTACTTTTCCTTCCTACTCTCTCACATATTAACTTATTCATGCATTATCAGTTCTATCATATTTTAAGCACACAGGTGCTAGGTGCCTGAGATAGATCAATTAATGTTTTCAAAATGCATACATTTTTGTGGGGAAGATGAAAAGTTGCTGGTAGTAGTACAGGATGATACATCTTATGACAACCACATCATGTGGAGTGTCATAATAAGTAGGCTGGGTAGCCTTAAAGAGTTCAAAATGCTCTTACATATCTTATTTTTAATATTAAGCCTTATGTTTAATATTAATCCCAGAAATGTTTGCAAAAGCAGCCAATAGGTAGAAGTTACACTTATGCAACTTACTCCTTTCTTCAAATATACCAGCAACGGCTTTAACACCTCACATGTTATAAATATAGGCTGGCTAAGAGGTTCTAAGCACAGGTGGAGTATTTCTTATCAAAATACTTGGAGCCAGAAATCTTTTGGATTTCAAATATTCTTCAGATTTTGGAATTCAGGTATATAAAAATGAGACATCCTAGGAATGAGAGTTCATTCTAACACAGAATTCATTTGTTGCATATATACCATATACACATAGCCTAAGGTCATTTTATCCAGTTTTAAATAATTTTATACATGAAACAACATTTGAGTATATTCAACCATCAGAAAACACATGGAGTCTAATGTGGAACTGTCTACTTGTGGCATCATGCAGGAGTCAAAAAACTTCAGATTTTTGGGGCATTTTAGATGTTAGCTGTTTGGCTGAGGTATGCTCAACCTACACTACTTGCCAATCAGTCCTTGCAGTCAAATATCTTGAAAAGAATCTATCTAGTAGCCACCTCACTTCTTTTAGTCTTAATGTAATGTCTTAATGTCCAAAGAATAGAGAATGACCAGCATGGTGTTTCCATGAAGCCTGTGGACTGCTTCCAGCAAGAGAGTAAGATCAGGGTGAAAATCGAATACATGACCACAGTGAATACTGGAAAATAATCTCTGCATTAGATTCTCCAGCACAGAGTAGAGTGTGAGTTCACAGACTCATAAACTGTAGTGTTCACAGGTCCTAGTTAAGTATAGCATTTTGCCACTAAAGACCTGCAGCTTGAAACAAGTAAAGTTATCTCAAATAGAGAGTTATACAGGCAATTATGGAAGCTACAATGGCAGAGGGTCAAGTTTCATGGCCAGCAAAGTAAAAAGACAACATCTTTAGCAGAAAATGAACAAAACATCCTGTACCAGAGAGAACCCACTTGGCTGCAGTGAATTCCAGCTGAAGCATCCTTTTGGCATCCAAACGGGAAGAACACTCAGCAGAGAACTCAAATCTAACTGTGGGGAAATGTCTTGTATTCTGTAAAGCTTAATTGGCTAAACTCACAGGTGCTACCAGATGCACATGGAGATTTGGCAGCAACAGTCTCTAAGCAGCTGTTCCTGGGAAGCCAAAGTGACCTGGGATAGACAAAATTGCCAGGGCAAAGATCCAGCTGACCAGGGATAACATAAAAGAATCAGAGTTGCTAAAATTAATGATCTTCAAACACATTGATTTACAGTATGTTTTTCTCTCCTTAACTAATTTCTCAAAGTTGTTCTGAGAAGAGACGACCCTAATATCCTATCTTATCTGAGGGTTACAGAGGCTGAGAAAGGTTAAATGACATGCTCTAATTGAGCACTGACTTGCTCTTGCGAATAGATGTCACACTGAATCCCAATATTTACTGAGTCTTACTCAAAACCACTTCTAAATTGTACTTTATATATGAAGCTTCCATTTCTTGTTATGAAGTATTTTTAAAAGCATAGTAACGTTTGGTTAATTGGAAAATTCTCTTGGCAGCTACTTCCATGGTTAAGATACAATGGTGACTGATGCTGCGAATGAGGGTTGGCAGATTCAGAAATACCTTCCGAATCATTAAAAAATTAAATTATGCCCACTATGATTTTTGCCTTCCTTGTATCACCCTGTATTCTAACTCTTATGTAAACAGTTTATCACTGATGTAGGATGAATTTCTTGCAAGTGAAATAGTCAAGTAATCAAAACATTTCATTTCATGAAAATGTGGGATAGTATATATCGGATCCATGATGTTTCCTCTTCCTTGTTACCTTTTCTTCTACTCACATATCATTCCAACCAATCCACTACAATCCTGTTCTTCAAAGCGAGTCTCTGACTCTTTCACCAGGATTATCAAGGATCCACATCTGATTTCTGGCAGTTGTTTCTTAGCCCTGGGTGAAATGACATAGAATGGAAAGGAGGGAATGGGGAGAAGGGAGAAAAATGGCTTCCTGGTCAGTAAAGCTTCCTCTTGGTGTATCAGTTTTTATAAAAGAGAACCTCTTTGGGATAAAATTTCACAATCACTTGTAGTCCTGAGAACCCTGACTTGGTGAGCATTATCTGAAAACTTTCTTGAAGATAAAGTTATAAGAAGTTGGTAATGTTGCTGGTCTTTAGAAGTTCAACCTTGAGCTCCATCATGCTTCATGATTCTGATATTTAAACAGATTATACGCTATATTTATTCTCACCTATTGTATTTTTGTATAGATGATTTAATTCGGTCATTTTATCTTTGGAGGTTCAGTATTGAAAATGAAAATATCTAAAATAGAGCTAATTGCTTTTTCCTCCAAATTTCACTGTTCATTGAAAATGGAAAATGGGAAAAATGACATTGATTGTGAAGAAACTGGGACAAATGAATTAGTCATGAGTTACTGCCTTATGTACTCAATAAGACTATGCTGGATTAAAAATGGTCATTTACAACAGGTAAAATTTAATCAATCATTAAGGTAAGTATTATACATTGTTCTTTCTTAAAAATATGGCTATGGTACTCAATTGAAACAATGTGAAATTAATACAAATTGATATAGATTTTATTAAAGGCTGTTTTAGATGCTGTTAATCCAGTATTGCAGCTGCTTTCTGTCATGTATTTGGAATGGTAGTTGATTACCGATAAGGAGCATTTTATTGAAATTTTGTCTGTTCAAATTTTAAATTTCTGTAGTTGCAAATGACCCTTCATTCACCTAAGTCTTAAAGCATCATACAATACTAGTATAGCATGGAATTAGACCCAGGAGGAGACAAGATGAAAAACAAGATTAACAGGATCAGGAAGCAATGGCAAGCATGCCTTTTTAAAAATCAGTTCTGTGAAGCATAACTAAATATCACACCACTGGCTAAATGAAAGCCTGATGAATCGTAATTTTTGAACAATGCATTGTCAACAATACATAGGTCCTCTTTCAATCCTTTCTTCCAATTTAAAAGTGAGCATAAGTATCAGAATGGAATCAAACTGAGAATGGGGTGTAG
This sequence comes from Cavia porcellus, assembly GCF_034190915.1. NCBI lineage: Eukaryota > Metazoa > Chordata > Mammalia > Rodentia > Caviidae > Cavia > Cavia porcellus. Next base: position 48,640,355 of record NW_026947493.1, on the reverse strand, counting down.
TGTAGGGACATTTTCAAGACATCTGGTAATGGGGGAGAGCTAGCTTCTTTTCTTTTCATGCTTGTTCAACTGCCAAGGTTTCAGGTGAAGAGACAATTACACTGCTTTTGCAGTTTTGAACTGTTTTCCATGTCTCCTAGATTAGTTTTCTTTCCATTTTTAGACATATAATCTTAGCATTGAAAGCCTAACAATGGAAAAAGGATATTGCTAAGTCTTATTTTATGTTTAACTGACAAGTAATACTTTTATATATTTAGGGAGTACAATGTGAAGTTTTGATATATGTATATGTTGTGTAATGATCAAATCATGCTAACTGCATGACCCCTTTTCTGAGTTTGCAGTGTTATTGATAAAATATTTGATAGCTAAATGAATTCTCTAATTTTTCAGAGATTAAGCAAATAGATGAATGGCCTGGGGATTTAAAATAGTTGTAGAGGTGAGGACAGAGAAACTAAGTCATGCCTTTGAACAACCCCTTTTCTGTTTGCAACATTTCATTTCAGTTCTGTCTCTAATGGTCTCTTTAGCTCATTATTTTTTTTTATGATTTTACTTGTTAAAGATTTTCTGTTTTTTTTAACCTTACTAGTCTTTTAATCCGATGATCTAAATTATCAGAAAAATTGAGAGTGAATAGGGATGAGATCAAAAGTAAAATGAGGATAGAGTTTCCATTAAATAGGGTTTGCATCACTACAAAAGTTTCAGACTTCTCATCTTAACGCATCAAGAGGCTGTGGTTATCACTGAGAGCTCCCAGCCCTCAAGAACAAGACTCTTGGCTATGAGGCAACACCTCCTGGACTGTCTCTTTCTGTCAGCGTCTTTCCCTGAAATGGGTATCAATCCATTAGAAGTAATAACAACAAAAATCTTTTGATTATAAAAGTAAAATATACTCAAAATTTAGAAATGATAAAATGTGATAGAATACAAAGAAAAATGATAAATAATTCAATCACTCAGAGACAATTATTGATACACATTTTGATATATGACTATGATTTTTAAGAATTTGGATATGTGTGTGTGTGCGCATGTGGGTATTTGTTCTTATAAAAATAGTACCACATTTAATGCTAGTCAAAGTCTGCATGTTCAGTTAAATGTAATGAACTTTTTTTCTATACTACATGTCTGTTAAAAGAATAATTATAAGTGCACACTAATCTACATATGAATCTGTCATCAGTCAATGTCCTCTTGGGTACCGACCTCAGTTGGCTTGAGCTGTCAGAGTAAAATGCCGTAGAATGGGTAGCTTAAAGGCAATTTACTTTCTCACAGTTCTGAGGACTAAAGACTGAGTTCAGAACGTCCACATGTTCAGTCTCTGGTAAGAGCCCCTTCCTGGTTTGTAGACAGGTGCCTCTTCAGTATCACTTATCTATGGGGAGACAGAGAACCAGCTCTCTGGTATATATTCCTACAAGAGCATTTATGGAGAGCCTTTTGATGTAGCAGTTAGCTGTGTAAAATCAAATCAAAACAAAACAACAGGAAGGGAGCCCTTTCCAGAAACTAGCTACACTCACAAAAATCACTAAATATAAGTTACTGTGCATACAAGAAAATATTAGATTATTTTTGCTCCAAAGGACTACACAGTCTGGGAAAAAGAGGGATGTGAAGGGGTCAAATAAGGAAACAATGAGAGAGGAAGCACACATGTTTTATTTTACCCTCTGAGGGGTGGCATGTGTCAGCACAATATATAACTTTATTAATTTTTGCACTTATTGCTAATCTGCTTTGTGGAAAGTATATAAAATGTTTCCATGAGCAAAAGAGAGGGCTAACTACCCTCAGTATTGGTTCAGTTTTGAAAATGTACTGGACTGAATGTGACCTTTAGTTGGCTCCACCACTAAATATCCTGCTGGGCTCCTCTTAAATTGTTAGTGATCAATTTGCTGGCTGAGTTCCTAGAATTATTCCAAATAGCTAAAGAAATAACCATCATTAGGCAGAGATAGAAGATACCATATGGTATTCACCACAATTTCCCATTCTGAGGTATAATAAAATGAACATTTTAATATATCTAAATATTTTTTTACTACATTTTAATTTTTGAATAATGTTAGGGGGAACAAAAAGATACTGATGCAACCAAAAATAAAATTTTCTTTATGAAAATACATTTTTTTCCCCTTAGAAACAGAAAGTGATTGGCTTTCCTAAAAATTTTGGAACTAAATCTGAATTAATTTTGTGGAACTAAGTGTGACATCTTCTGGGTAAAAAAGAGGAAGAAGTAACATGTCTTTAAAGCTAAAGTTGTCAAATCTAAACCATCTTTATAAACAATGAAGAATTTCTGTCAGAATGATGATCTCTGACTTCCTAGCAAAGGAAAAGGAAAGTAATCTACAGACTGAATATCCCTCATCTGAAATGCTTGGGATCAGAAGTGTTTGAGATTTGGAGCTTTGTCTTTGATTCTGGAATGTTTACACATACATAATCAGATAATTTGGGGGTGGCGACAGAAGGCTAGACAAGAAATTGATTTATGTTTAATATACACTTTATGCACACAGTCTAAGGCAATGTTTTACATCACTTTCAGTGCACCTGCATTTTGATTATAATCTATTCCATGGAGTCAGGTGTGAAAATTTTCCACTTGTGTTGCCATGTCAGAAGGAGTTTTGGATTTTGGGTTTCAGATTTTTGGATTAGGGATGTTCAACTTCTTATCACGTATCAGGTGTCATACTAAATCTTTTCATTTACATTACTGTAGGAAATTCCTCACATGTGGTAGGGTGGGCCAGATTTGACAAATAAAATATAGGATGCTCAGTTGAATTTGAATTTCATATACATAATTAATAATGTTTTTGTGTGAGTATAGCCCATGCCATATTTGGGAGAGGTATCCATTTTCATCTGATATTCAAATTTATCTGAATGTCCTATATTTTTTTGGCATTCCCACATAGGTATGGTGATTCATATTTTATTTTCCATACTGTGGAAATGAAATGGCCAGAAATGATCAAATAAAGGTGCTGTCATTTGTTTTAAAAAATCTGGATTCCACAAATGAAGACTTTAACTCTCTTCCAACAGTCAGCTTCAAAATCTTATGGCATACTTGGCTTGTTTTCTTTGTCTTCACTTTGATTTAAGTTTTTCCAAAATGATACATTCAGTGTTTTGCATTTCTATGCCAAGACACACATTAAATGGAAAAAGAGCTATACAACTGGCATTGAAATATTAATTTGTTTGAAGATTGATTTTCCTGCCCATAACCACTCACTCATATTTAATTTACAGAACTTAGGGTACACAATAAAAATACAAAGCAAAGAGTGGCATATAATATACTCAAATAAGATTATGAAATACAGCCATAACACTGTAAGACAGATCAAGAAGGCAGAACAAGTAAAAGAACAGGAGGCTAATAACTGGTGAAAGAAATGAGATGGTTTAGCTTATAAGAAAGGGAAAGAAACTCTCAGATCTAAATAAAAGAAGGAAGAGAGGAAGGAGTACTACCTCCCCAGGCACAAGGTCCAAACACTATAATCAAACAAATGGTAAGGAGCTACCCTAACTTCCCCAAGCAAACTGACACAGGAAGTGATCTTGGTATATTGTGTGCACATTCCTTAACAAGTCGAAGAGCTAAATCTACTAGCCCCTTTAGATAATTGCCAGTAAAAGAAATCCAGTTCAGATTAATCTCAGGATGAGCTTGGGAAATTCAACTAGTTCTTGGTTCTCTAAATCAGTACTTGTCAAAATGCTTTTGGATTGGGGAACACTGGATCACAGTGTTGGGCCTTTTGCATTTTGGCATCTGCCTTGTGAGGATGAGGAAGGAATCCCTTCAATGTGCAAGGCTTAGTAGGTGACAGAGGTACCAACTGCTAGGAGAGGAGGGATGGACACCTAGAAGCTGAGTCAGCTACCACAGTAAAGGTAAGACATGATGACAATCATTTCTTGTGAGAGGGCAAATCGTCTGAGGTTTGTAAAGGGACAGTGTCCTAAAAGGATACTGAAAATAATCAGAATGATTAACTCATATAGGATAACAAGGCTTGGCTTCACAGAGAATATTAGGTCTTAGTTTTAGTTTGTGTGTTATCCAATTTTAAATATGTTTTAGTTCAAATGAATCCCTCATGCAAAGCATGCTCTCTACATGCACTAATGCAATCATTCTGATGCTCTACTTAAAATGAGGAATGGAGGGTGAATAATTGAAGAGGAATTTTGCTTCTGCACATCTCCCTGTGCAATTGCAATTTCATTAACTAATAATTTCATAATCAAACAGTACAAAAAGCAAAAACTCTACATTACTAGATAAAGCATTCAAATCAAATGCTTCTCAGCTCTTTCAGGCAAATGTTAATTTTCTACCTAAGTATATGTGGTTTCTATAATAATAAACTTTCCTTTCCGTAGCACTTTGGCTATCTGTATTGTGGAACAGCTAAAGATGAGACTCTTGCTAATGAATGAGGTTTTCTAGACACCTAGACTAGTAAGGTATGGACAAGGCATGGTGTACAATATCTGTTATGAGTTTATTAAATTTGTTGATTAATAGTACTGTTGGCAATGCAGCTGACTTAATCAAGAGATATTCAAGTGTGTTTATTTTAATGTCTTAACTCTTCTGAAACAACAGAGATCTTCTCAGAGTATATTTAGCATAACATCTGTCCTAACAGACATGTACCTAAAACCATTTCAGTCACTTATTGGGTCAGCATCTACTGCATATCAGAATCTGGACCAAAGATGTGGGATAGCAGAGAAAGGCACAGCTCCTGAGTTATGGAGTTTACAAACAATGACTGAATCCTCTCATTAGCTACAACTATGACAAATATGACAAAGGAAAGACTTACTGAATACTAAGTAGGTGGTAGCCATCGAGAAGGGGACATAACTTAAGCAGTGATCTAAAATAGAGGGAAACAGTGCATATCATGGAGCTCTAAGGCACAGAAAATGGATGAAGAGATCCCAGAGGCCTCTTCCTTGTACACACAATAAGAAGCCATGCAGGACAGATGACGGTAGGTAAGATGTACAGTTTTGAAGATCATACTACTTGCTGAGTGCAGATTAGGGTGGAAGAGGAGCTGGAGTAGAAGTACATAGACTGGTGAGAAGGCAGGCCACCAGGGTAGCTCAGATAAACAATGACAGTAGAGAAGTTACAGTCTGATTTGAGGAGCAACGAGGAGGCAAATCAGCAAGATCTGATGACAGACTCCAGATGCTTAGTAATGGGAGGTTGGATCTTGAGATGTTTAGATGGACCAGTTGTGGGGAATCAGGGTGCTTATCAGTAAGACAAAAATCTTGGAAAGGAGCAAGCATGGACATCGATGGAGAACAGAAGTATTTGGTCTTGGAAAGGTTGTTGATGGGTCATCCACAGAGATTTGTCTAGTCAATGGTGGTCTGTGTCTTTAGCTGACAGAAGGCCCACAGAATCCAAATTTATATTACCTCGGTGTGAGAGACAACTTCAGTGACTCCCCTTGTGCAGAACAATTGCTGTAACTTTGATTATATGGAGACTGATTTCCTTACACTGTTCAGAGCTGACTATGGTGTTTCCTTCTGTCTTTAATTTTGGCTGTAAGCATTGCAAATAAGGCTAGCTGAGGTACTGGTATGTAATCTAAAGCCATCAGACAGTCTCCTGTTTCCTTGCAGAGTGTTCTCTCTAAAATATATAAACACAGTGGGGTGGTAAAGCCAGTCAGCGCCAGGAATGTCAACTGGGTATGAGCCTCAAAGTGAAAAGGCTATTACTGTCTGCTTAAATAGCCTGAAGAGGTCTTTGAATCCATTGTGTCTCTTTTAGGTTTTCCTGTACTTTAAATTTAACTTCTTGCAATTTCTGGAAGCGAATAGAAATACATTTGGATATTTAATAACATCTTGGTTAGAAAGTTTTTTGCTGTATCTAACCAGGGAGGTGACACAGCACAGTTTCACTAGCAATACTGAAAGGCCTTCTGTAGTTTCACTGTGTGGAGACAAGGCCTGTGCTCATTCATTTTTCATTTGTTTCTGTCTCTACCTGCCTTATATATGCACATATCTACTCTACTTTTCCTATACTAGTAGTTTAAAATATGTGGCACTTACACAGTAGTAGAGCAAAGCATTATTATTGGATCTAAGTATTTTGGATAAATAATTTATCGTTTTAAGTGTTGGTTTCCAATTGGGAGATTATTATAAGATCTGAAAGAAAAAATATATGTAACAGTAAATTGCAAAGTATTAGACACATACCACAGCATGTGATTTTCAGAGAGCCAGAAGACTTAACTGCCTTCAAATTGTCAATATTCCTTCATATTAGTGTCTCTTTTGGGGGAACCTTTGGAAAATTTTAGTAAATTGTATTGCAGTTTGTTGTAGTTACTTTTCTCTCTTTGCTGAGACAAAATACCCGATGCCCAAAATTAAGGAAGGAAAAATTTATTTGGCTCACAGTTTGTAGAAGTTTTAGTCTATAATCAGCTTTTTAAAAGATGCCTCTGAGAATCAAATGACTGTTCAGCAGTAGGAAATTCCGCACTGGTCCTAGGGAGAGTACTAGAGAGTAGGCTCTAGAACAGGGTGGAACCGGGCAACAATTCAAGGTGGTGGAGAACGCAGAGCAACAAGAGCACAAAGGGAAAGAAAAGCCTCTTTTCCTCTCTTCTGTTGTAAGCAGGCTACTTGCCCTCTGCGGAGTGGGAGTGTAGCACTGGCACCTTCTCTGTGCCCTTCTTTTGCACAGTCTCAGGACATTTTCAAGGCGAGGACCCTGGCTCTCTGCTGAGTCCCTGCTAAGATACGTGCGTATATAAGAAAAGTAGAGCAGAAGTTTAAATTTCTAAACTTCTCAAGTCCACACAATGTATCAAGCATTACACAAACAGACTAAGATTAATTCATTACTACCCCAGACATCTGCCCACTAATATGATGCTGAGAGCATGGCGACACTGGATGAAATGTGCTATGGTTTTGTGGTGAGATGTTTCAAAAGGCTTCCCAGGTAGGTAGACATAGACTAAAGACCATCAGCATGTGGGATGTTGATCATTGAAAGGACAGAGAACAAGGTCAACAGCTTCCACTCTGGTGCTCCATGTAGGATCAGTGCAGGATTTCCTGTAGCTGAACAGTCATTGGACTCCCAGAGGTGTCTTAAAAAAACACTTCTCTATTCTGAGCACCTAATAACTTATTTAGCAGTTCCATGTTCATCAAACAGAGCCACGCCTGACAAGAAGGCTCAAAGACTCAAAGAATGTGGTTCCTTACTATGAAGATTAAGCACATTTCAAAAAATTTTTTTTCTTTCAAAAATCTTCTTTTGTTGTTACTTCGTACAAATAAAATTTGCAAAATTTTGCATCATACTAGAATCAACAGAAATAAATCGGGATGATATTTCTTTTATTTTTTGTTCTTTTCAGTTAAAAAATTCCCAATGAGGCCTCTAATTCTGCCAGAGAGGTAAGTATAAAACCACTGATTAATGATGAAAATATGTAAAGGGGAAGTAAATAATGTCAGTTGTAAGAGAAGGTAATATTAGCCAAATGAAACTTAGGAGGGTAAGGTGAGTTCAAGGTCAGTCTGGCTATATAGTGAGTTCAACGCTAGCCTGAATTACATAGTGAGACTCTGTCTCAAAAACAAACAAACAAAAAATAGCCAAGGGAAAATGATGTGTTACATTACACAGTGCCTACCCTTTTTAAAAAAAAAAAAACTATTTCTCGGTCACATAGCAGGGTACACATCCAAGTTACATGTTATACTACTGATGTCTGCAAAGTAGAAAGGCAATTCAGGGAGACAATTTGGTTTCTAAAATCACTTAGGTCTCCAAGACTGCAAACAGAAGCAGAAAGGGGATACATTCTTTAAGCTATGTCAAACTTTGGTAGCACATTACTTCTGTTACTAAGAAAAAATAAAGGGGGCTGGGGATTTAGCTCAGCGGCATAAGCACCTGCCTTGTAAGCAGGCAGTCGTGAGTTCGATCCCTGGTACCGATAAAAACGAAAAAGACAAAAAAAAAAAAAGGCAAAAGGTACTATTATAGGCCCGCTAAGGCTTCTTCCAATGGCCTACAGCAGAGGCTTTTTGTACTTAGCTTCCTCCTGGGATTGGTCAGTGGGCGTACTGGCAAAAGACTGGCTGCAGTGGGCTCTATATAAAGTAAGAATAAGAAAAAACATTCAGCCACATATCTCTGATAGAACAAGTCTGTAGTTTTCTCCTGGTTGAGGGAAATGAGGGAAGAGCAGATTCATGAAAATATGGAAATCAAAGACTGAGCAGTAATCATTGTTTCCATTATTAAAGGATAACATTTCTGAATAATTAACAGTGGTGCAAAAAAGCCTGCAGAGAGATTTGATGCCTGTTCCAACCCTTGAGAGACATTAACTCTAAGGTAATGCACCAGAAGATAGCACTCTCTGAAATCAATGGTAACTTCCAGTCCTTACTACACTGTTGATTCTTTATGGTGCATGATAAATCATTTTATTTATTTATTTTTGTCTTTTTCGTTTTTATCGGTACCAGGGATCGAACTCACAACTGCCTGCTTGCAAGGCAGGCGCTTATGCCGCTGAGCTAAATCCCCAGCCCCTGATAAGTCATTTTAGATGATTTTGGCAACTTAGAACAAAACTGTAGCTTTACTGCCTTGTGTACTTGGTTTTTTCCCCTAGTCACACTGTCCAAATAATGTCCTTTTCAAATAAAGAAAAAAGACTAAACCAAATAGATGACAGCAGTCCACCTTTATATTAAAAGCCTAGATTTCTCCTCACCATTCATACCAGAAATCTTTTGTTTGCCTCTGGGTCTGCTCTCCCCCCTTGCCCCTCTGGCTGTGGGCCCCACAAGGCTGTCGACTACGGCAAGGCTTCCTTGTATTTAGCTTCCTCTTCGGATTTCCCAGTGGGTGCGTTGGCAAAAGACTGGCTGCTGTGGGCTATGGGATCCTAACAGTCTAATTTTATTACTTACCCTGTGTCTCAGCTCCTCTCGGGGCCTCTTTGTATAGTCTACTCCGTGTCTGTGTTCTAATTTCCTTAGCTCCTCTGATCTTGGGATGAGGAAAGAGTATCACTATCTCTTGGGGTTTCCCTCATTATGCCCATCTTGGTAAAGAACATTTTTACACACTCCATAAATTACTCTTATTTAACTATGCCATGTGGTTTGTTTTCTTCTGTCTGTGATGGACTGATAATGTATTTGAAAAAGTACATTTCTGAGACCACATTTTGAGATTTAAAGACAGGAGAGGAAAAAACTTGAATAGGAAAAATGTTATCATTATTTATGTTCTATGTTTCATATTTAGGGGGTGTGCCACTTTGAGTGTTTGAGCTCTGAGTAACCTCTTTATGTGGTGTGGAATGTTGAAAGGATTTCTGCAGGTGTGGAGACTAATTAGCATGTGTTTACAAGATCTGGGGTCAGGTTTTTCTGATACTCTGTAACTCATATCCCTGACACTCTGTGCCTCCTCTCACTCGCTTTTGAATTCTGTGAAATAGAGGGGGGAAAAGATAACCAAAATCAAAGCAACTAAACTAAACAAAAAAGTGGTTCTTGAAGATCAGTGGTCTTGCAGATACAGGAGAAAGAGAAAAGAAATTCAGGAGTAATTAGGAGCTCCTTCAAGATATAAAGGCATCCACCAGCTCCATCTTTCCGGGCTCACAAGAGGAATTTAAATTACAGCTCGAGGAGCTTAAATATGAGATTTAAAACAGAGTTACATTCTGTCTATGAAAGACATCATCTTTTAAAACACTGAAGAAGGTTAGAAAAGAAAACTGTGAAATTACTTTCTCTGAATGTCTTAGCAATTTAAGTTCTTTCCACTCTGACCTGCTTTAGTTGTTACTATCTGAAGGCAAGGTTTGGGACTGAGTAGCTTAAGTCTTCTTAGGCCATAAAGTACTCATTAGTAAGCACCAACAGCTACAAGATAATGTGATGAATGGGGGCACATGGTTGGTATTAGATAAAGAAATTCTAGAGTTGGTCATGGGAGGCATATGGGACAACAGGTTCAGTGGAGAACCAAATGGATGGGCAACACACATTTGCATTGAACATAGGTTCCCAGGTAGAGATTGGGCTGTGTGCACCAAGGCAGGTTAGTTTCTTGAAAATTTTTTGAGAAGTATGTGATTATGAAGCAGTGTAACCCAATTATTTCAATAAACTTTTGACACTTCTGTTCATAATTTTCCTCAATGGTGGCTTTATGCTATATAAAATTATATTTTATTATGTGTAAGACTATGAAAAGACTATGTTCCTTTCTCTAACTCATGAAGTTTTCATCACAGTAGTGTGCACAGATGGAAGCAATACTATTCAGAATATGGCTTACAAAAAGCTACAAATCCCTGTGCCTGTGTGCATGAAGGAAAAACCTGGCATCATGAAAGTCCCTGGTAATTTACCTTCATGGGGAAATTAAACAACAATCCTTATGCTTGAAAAAAATCACAGTGACCTTAAAGAAAAAAAATTATTCAATATGAGTCAATATGAATTATACTTATTTATTTTTCAGTTTAAAGAAAATAATGTGGTTGGTGGTTTGAAACCAGCACTTTGAGACAAAACCTAAGATGCATTTTCATCAACAGATCCATAATCAAGTGTCGGTATTCAGCTCTCAGATTAGTGCTACATATTATTTTTAATTGTGAGACTTAACATTCTAGCTGAGTGAAATAAAGATCAAAGTTTTCACAAGGAGTTTAGGCTTTTCACAATAGATGCTCCAGTCTACACTGCCCACACATGTGCACTGTGGTTCAGCTCAGCTGGATGCTCCGAAACGCCTTATGGGACCTCTTTGGGCCACATTACGGAGGCAGAGACATCATTGTCTCACCTTTTTCCTGAACAGAGGCTCTGTATATGACTCCTTTCCCATCAATGCCCAGGAGGCTCAGTGTGCAGCTGCCAGTCTCATGTTCTCTCAGCCTCTGCATCTGTCCAGTTCAGCGCTCCCTCAGCCTCCTTCAGACAAATCTGGCAGTCTCTTTCCATTTTGTCCTGGCCATAGAAATTCTTTCTCTTGGCATGTCTGCTTGATGTCTTCCTCTCTAGAGCCTCCTGCTGATGGGAGAACCCCACCTCCAAGAATGGTTTTCTGCTCTAGTTTACTAACCAACTCCCCAGACTACAGCCCAATCCAGAAGGGAGTCCTGGTCTTGTCCCTTTGAATCTGCTTGAGTAACCTGCTTAGTTAATACCTCAGATCTTTCAAGACTTTGCCTCTTATTTATACTCAAATTTTTTCTCCCATTCTTGGTGCTGGAGAGACATGATCTGCTTACAGATGCCTGGGAACAAACATCTCATTCTTAGATTCTATAGACCTGATGAATCAACTCCTTTGCCTCATGAGATTCCTTCTCTCCACCTGTCTTACCCTTCAGTAATCCTGAAACTAGTATTCTCCACATGACTTGGTCTACTAGTCTTGATTGCCTTCCTCTCCCTTAAACTCACTCAGTTTTAGTGGGGTCCTACTATCTACTGGGCTACTTTACCACCATGTTTGATATTGACACAAAGAAGAGATAGAGATCCATCATGTCCATCTTTATAGACATTAGAATGACCTACCAGTAGGATGTCTTTCTTCAGAGGTATGAGTGCAGTGTCTCTGTTTTTGCATTCCATCAGGTAAATCACACTGGACCTTGTATAGGATTTTCTTGATGGAGCTGGAGAATGGGCCATAGTGCCTACATATAAAATCTAGTGACAGGACCACCAGGTGGAGTTTAGATAACCCTGTGATAGCTGAATACATGCAACAGAGAGAGCCATCGAAAGAAAAATGTTTCAGAGATAATAAACCTTCAGCCGCATTACTTTACTGGTAAATAGCTCAAGCTTCAGTCTCCAGAGATAATTAGTTTAAAAATAACAAATTAAGGAGAGATGTCAAGGGACTCACTTGTGTAAAAAGAGAGGGCTCTTCTGAACCAAATAAGATTTGAAATACTTTTGGCCTTATTACCTCCCACATCTTTATACTTGGAGTCTGCTGTTGATTAAATATGTCTTCCAAAAGTTCATGTGTTAGAAACTTAATCCTCAAATTTATGTGTTCATGGTGTTTAGAGATGGAGCCTTTGGGAGATAATTAAGGTTAATGAAGTCATGTGGATAGGGACCCTGTGATGGAATTAGTGACTCTGAAAGAAGAGGAAGTGAGACTTGAGTGAGCATGAATATTCCCTTACCATATGAGCCTCCCTCCATGTGATGATACAGCAGAAAGGCTCTCATTAGACACCAGACACATGGTATTAGCCCTCTAAGCCTTCACACTATAAGAAATAAATCTCTGTTCTTTATAAATTACTCAGTCTCAGACATTCCATTACAGCCACACAAAATGAATTGACATAGTAATTGTAATTCCTCATCTTTAGAGAAATAACTCAAAAAGAGTGCTTTTAAAAAATATTGGCATTAAGGATTGCTTACAGAGTTTTGCATAAGGCAGGCAAGTACTCTACTACTGTGCTACACCCTAATCCTCTTTTTTATTTTTTATTTTTTAAAGTTTTGAGATAGAGTCTGGCTGAGTTGCTGAGACTGGCCTAAAACTTGCAATCTTCCCCAAATAAATTGCTGAGAATATAGGTATGTACCCCCACACCCAGCCTAAAAGAGTAGTTGTCCATTTATTCTGAAATTGACCCCTGTATACGTGGTTACTAGGTAGGAAAGTGCTGCTAAAATTGAAGTCCAGGAATTCTTAACTATCTTATAAACACACACACACACACACACACACGTTTTCTCTGACAATTTCATAATAAGTTTATCATTTCAAACTGCAGATTCCTAGTAAACATTCAGGTAGTAGACTGGGTTAATTTACTTGATTGACTTTATCTATCTGTAAGATAGGGGCATTAACACAACTCATTAAATGAGTAAAATTATGCTAAAATATTCTACTGTGGAGAATGAGCCAAATGTTAGAAATCATTACTTCCATTCGACTTTGGTAGTACCCTACAACCTTTACATAAAAGACTATTTACTCAATAAATTTAATTGACTAAATAACTGATAAAGTAATTTGGACCCGACCTCTTTCAATTAACTCTAATAGCAAAGGTCTGTTTATCACCATCACTGACATTATCAAAGAATGGATTTTTGAGCTGTAAGGTTTGCATAGGAGACAATTACCCTCTGGCAACCATACAATGAGAATTCTAAGTCTTTGGCCTCATTTTGGACATTTTATTATTTTTAAATTTGTTAGCTAGAATCAGAGGCAATCTGCTATTGAGAGTGACATTAATATTATGATGTTTTGAAGAATTATTTATTCTAGAATGATATAGCCTTCAATCTAATGGTTCCTCTCTAATCACACACCATTTTCATGTTTTTATTGGGAGTTATTCATCAATATTGTAGTTATCCCTACAACTATCCCAATAAACCATTTTAATTACTCAGTAGAGTCAGATTTGGGGGTGGTGGTGGAGAGGAGCTATCCTTTGCAGTAGATACTAGGACATGGGCCAGTTTCTTCTCTATACTTTCTTCAGCACAAAAGCCTTTATCATCTCAGATGATGAAAGTATTAGAAACCAGCTTCTCTCAGCCGACATCCTCTGGAAGGGTTGTTTAAGGCTCTAAAGAGAGTCTTTGCCAAAGATCATGGCTCAGCCTGTATTCTAGGACTGCTCAAAGTAGAGGTATGAAGGACCATTCTCTTTGACTCAGTGGTTAAAGGATCACCCTGCCTCTGGTACGGACTAGCTGAGCCCTGGTGGTGGTATCGAAACCCACCTTATTCTTGCTCAGTTTAGCTCTCCAGGCTCTTCCATGGCTACCCACAGGTGTGGAGTCCAGAAGCACTTCCTGATAAATTCTCCCTGCCTTCTAGTCTCCATCCCTGAGATTCTTCCCAGTAGCTGGACCCTAACACCATTACAGCATGACAATAGGGAATATTTTTCATGTCCTTGCCTAAGCACATAGCAAATTTCTTGCCTCCCAATAGCACCGTGATTAAGTTTAGAATTGTGTATAAAACTGTACAGCTAGAAAAGAAGAGGCATTTCATTTCCATATTCTCTCCTTACTGGCCTTCTGACTAAGCATTTATTAATATTTACATAAGCGCTTTCCATTGGTTTTCCATTGAGATGAGAAACAAACCTTCAAGCTTCCTTAGGGAGACCTATGCAAAGGGTGGCACACAGAGACCCTACAGAAGGCCAACAGAACAACAGGATTCAGAACCGATCCCTGGAAAGCCTGTTTCCCACCATTTCTCCTAAATCCTGATGATCTGACTGCTTCCTGAGGCTCTAAGAGAAAGCATTTCTCTAGCAGACTCCCTGCCCCGGGCCTGTCCATCAAGCTGAGAGGACTTCCATAAACAGAACAGGACATTTAACAGCCCAAGCTCACTGTTCTTCTAGCATATTCCTGGCAGAAGCCGGCTTTTGAATTAAAGAATGGCACATCATGGTTCAGTTTCTCCAAATCATTTGTTCCAGAGAGTGGCAGCCTGAGACAGCAAGGTCAGCCCTCCCTTCCTCTGTGATGCACAGGGAGTCTGAGGTTTCTGATCCGCCACTAGCAAAGTAATTGACTACATGTCCTATTTTCCAGCCTCTGGGGGAGAAAACACAAAATGAAAACAAAACCAGAGTTCCTTCGGAGACAAAACTGCAACCAGGCTGCATAAGGAGCATGTTCATAATTTTGGAATATTAACAATGGGAACAGGCCCAGATTGGATACTGCAGGCACAGTTCATTTGGTTATTCGAAGATGCATGCATCTTGTGGCTTTGCTGAGCAACCCCTATCTGCCTTTGTCTCAGTGAGGAGTTCCCTGGAAGATGACAAGCTGAAGGGTAGGGGAGAAGCTGAGCTAGATTCAAAGGAAGGCAGTGTTCACTGAATCTCTCTACCCTTCCCAAGGAGTTGACACAAAGTTTGAGCAAGTTAATTTATGTTTGATGTATACACATACACAGATGAGATCGTGCTCTCACAGAGAGAGGGGCTAATTGGGGTTCTGACCTCTTTATCAGTGACAAAGGTGAAGAGGAGAATTGCTTAATGTATTTTGTTTTGATAGTTATTGTTTACTCAAGTTAGGAAAATCACTTTAGAAAATTTCGAAAATACACATAATCGAAAAAAGAACATTAAAATTACCTGTGATCTCACTTTGCAGAAATAATCACTGTTAATATTTAAACTCACATGTAGGATATTTATAGGTACACTATGTGTATATCTAGTCTTCATGAAAAGTATATTTTTGTAAGCTTTTTCACTTAATAAATTACGTTATATCCATATCACTTCAAATGGTTGTAAAGTTTTTTCTTTTATATATGTTCCTAAAATTGTTTACTGTTCTCCAAACTATTAGACATTCAGGTGTTTTCCATTTTTGGCTATGGCAACCACCTTCAATTAATGTACTTGTTGCTAAATCTGTGAATTTATGAACACACTTATTTGTTCTTTAGCAAAAGTTGTTAGAAATGCTATCTAAAGGTCCCTTTAATGTTTAATGTTGGCCACTGTATCCTAACCCCTTTCCTGTGTAGGCAGTATGAAAAAATAGGCGTACAGGGAAATTAAAGGAAACAGTATACATAAAGGAACAGACAGACTGTAAAATACTATAGCCCATACTTTGTCTGTACAGTATCAACCTGCTTAGGCCACAGGGCAGGTTGTTACTAACAGACAGCTTGGTTGCTAAATGACTTTCACTGCCAATACAATTCCTTATTTTTATGCAAGAGTTAGTTTCTTAAATATTGAATCTAAAGAAAATGGTTAAAATAATATTTTTAATGTTCAGCTAACATTACCTCTCCCACAGTGAAGTTTGTTTTTAATCTGAAATGTGTTAGGATGCTGGGTCTCCAACACTAGAGTGCATTAGAATCATCTGGGAGTGAGGGCTTGATTAAGTTTGGTTGAGCTTGCTCAGCTGCACCCAGAGTGTGGGGCAGAAGGTCTGGGATGGGCAGAGTATTTGCATTTTTAACAATC
This sequence comes from Cavia porcellus, assembly GCF_034190915.1. Taxonomy (NCBI): domain Eukaryota; kingdom Metazoa; phylum Chordata; class Mammalia; order Rodentia; family Caviidae; genus Cavia; species Cavia porcellus. Next base: position 48,624,228 of record NW_026947493.1, on the reverse strand, counting down.
ACCAGGTGATGCGGATGTTACCAGTGCAGGAACCACATTCTGAAAACTGCAGCTTTAGAGGAACTTACCTAAGGAACCTGTAGTTTATTCAAATACTGTTTCAGGTTAGAAAAAAAATAACATCATGTTAAAATTTGATTCCTAAATCACCTGTTTGGTAAATTTTAATGTTCTGAATTTGGGTTGGATTTTTCTGAAATGGTAGGACCAATTGCTAATGCGAATCCAGTTTCAAGCCAATAAAGACTTCTTAATTAAAAACAATTAGGTATTGAAAAAGATATAGATAATACACAATGCAAAAGTAAAATACCAATGATAGGATGGTGATGATGATGCTAGTTGGCATTCATTGAGTGCTTACTATAAATCTGGGACTTTCATAAGCACACAGAAGTATTAGCTCAGTTAATGTGCACTTCAGTTGTAGCAGGTGAACTGATACTCATTTTTATCCAAGATGAGGAAAACAGCATATTTCACAGGCTATGGGAAATGAATGGTTTAATTATCTGCTGTACTAATCCTTTTATTTTGAATGCAGCCCTTGAAACACTCCCAGTAATGGCAAAGGACAGTAATAGTCTTTAACAATAAGGCAGCAGTGATGTTTACATTAATTAAATAGTTATTTGTTAAGATCAATACTTTTCAGTTTTGCATATGAATAACTGGGATGATATAAAGTAGCAGTTAAAGTTTCTTGGGGAGATAACACCATTTTAGATGTATGCAGGAAAGATAGATAAGTTTAATTACACAAAGCCACCGTTTTTCACTTGCCTTCCCATAGACTAATATATAAGAAAAACAATGCACAGGAAACTTAACCAGAGGAAACTTAAGTGATAAAAAGAACTTTATCAAAGTGAGAAATTTTTCACATGTCGGTGGTTCATAAAAGTCCCTAAAATAACATGATTTATGCAGAAACCTTTTTCTCTTTTTTTATAAAATTTTGATTAAGTTTATTGGTACAATTTAGATATACATAGTGATCATATAAATCATAGGAAATTTTTGCCTGTATACGTCTTTTTTCTCAATCCCCTCCCCTTGAACCACTCTTCCCCTACTTATTTACAATGCTTTGTTTCCATTTTATCCTTCGTCATTTTTTTCTTTTCCCTTCCTTCCTTTCCCCTCCTCCTTCCCTAGTTCTCTTTTCTTTTAAACAATTTTTCCTATTTCACAATATCACACTTTGGTTCTTACTTACACTTTTGGTCTCAAACCAGCGACACAATGTGATGTATATCCAATTTATTTCACTTAAGAGTTGGACTCAAGGTGTGTTCATTTGCCTAGAAATGTCTCAAGTTTATCCCTTTTATGACTGAGTAGTACTCCACTGTATTAAAAAACCACACCCCTTTATCCATTCCTCAGTTGATGGACATTTGGATTGTTTCCAAGACTTAGCTATTACAAAGTGTGCTGTTCTAAACACAGCCATACATATATTGCCGTGGAATGATGTTTCCAATTCTCAAATGATGCCCAGAAGGAGAATAGCTGGGTCAAATGGGACCTAAGATCAGAATAGGCTGTTCCTTCTCGTGGCTTCTGATGTCCTCACGCTCTTGCTCTCCATCAGTCTGTCGTATTCTTCCCGCTCAAACTCTAACTGACCTTGAAAGTTCAAGTCAAGTATGACACTTATTCTCAAAGTCAACGATTCCTAACCGAGGCTTAGATACACACACACACACACACACACACACACACACACACACACACACCTCCAGTGGTGCTATAGCACTCTTTGAACTTAGAACTCTGAAATTAGATATATGTGCATAATAGGAAGTATACTTTTCTGGACAAAGTAGGTGTGCGTGCATAACGGGAGGTACATTTTACTGGAGGAAGGTTTATCACATCATCAAGTTTTCCATGAGATTCATATTTTCCTTAATTCCCAAAAGGAAGGCATCTCTTTCCTGTGAATGACCCTGACACTTCATACACCTCTCACGATCTCACATGCGTCCAACTCATTTCTGTTTTACTGTCCCTCTAGATTATAAACCTCTTCAGGGCAGGATCCATTTCCGCCCTGAATGGCACCCCTGGCTTACTGCCCAAGCACTTAGCACAAAGAAAACCCTTAATAAATATTTATGGAAGGAAGGAAAGAATAAAGGAAGAGAACAGGGAGGGAAACTTCAAGACCATTAGATTTACCCCGAAGTCTTCTGAGAAGGTTATGCCAAACTGCCTCCGATGGATGACTCTGCAAGTGCCAGATACTAAATCACTTTTTAAAAACCCTCTCTCTCTCTCCCTCCCTGACTTTGTCCCTCCTTCTCTTACTTGTTACAGCCTTAGGGCCACAATGACTCAATTTACCTTCTAGCTTTGTCTCTAATTTGATATGTCAGCTTGTAGAACTAATAAATAATTTGCAGGAGGTCTCGTACAATACAAAACAGACAGTATCGAATGTTTAGGATAAAGAAACTGTAGAATGATTTAGCTGCTTTAAACAAAGACCAAATTTTTAACAGTGATTCATTCAGGGGTTATGAATACAGTATATGAATGTATCAGAAATGAGTTCTAGGAAACACACGGGATGATTTGAATTTGTCAACAATAGAAAAAATACGCCACAGAAACAGAGCCTTTAGTAAAGTTCTTGTTTAATTTGTGGATTGCTCTTTTTGCCTGGAGGAACCTCTTTATGAAAGGTCATTGCATGAGTGAATTAAATCAGAGGTCCAATACATATTAAGAAGACTTCCAGTTTTATAAATGAGCATTGTTCTGGGAGTGTAGTTCAGGAGGTGAGTGTTCATCTACCACGCAGGATCCCTGGGTTTGATCTTCAGCACCACAGACATACACGCAAATTCTCCTTTTGTTACATTATTCAATATTAAAAATCTTAGCTAACATTTACCATTGTCACATAACCATATAACCTTGAAAAATTCCTTATAAATTGAATATATTCTTAATCCATTTTTATAAATGAGGAAGTAAAGGTTCATAAAGTTGTACTTTCATAAGATTTTATATTCAGTTTAATATATTTAATGATATAAATTGTGATGAAATTTTAGGAGTCCTTATTTTCAGGAGAAGAGAATCAATTGAGAAGCCTGAAACTGAGAATAAGTTGAATAAATAAATAAATATTTATATTTATTTCTGTTTTGTAGTGCTAAGGATCAAACCTATGACTTTGTGTATGCTAGGCAACTGTCCTATCATTGAGCTACAATTTGTTCTGTTTTAAAAATTGTATTTACCTTTTTAATAAGAAAAAGCTTACTGAAAAAAAGTCATAAAATTTCTTATTGAAAATATATACTTCCACTACTTACTAACTGACTCAGATTGATAGTATGGGCAACTGTACCCAATATTAAGATATTATATATTAAAGCTTTCATTTAATAATCTTTATTTTCTTATATCTGGCAAGATTTAAGTATACCATTTTTAAAAATTTCTGTAACTATATAGAAGTCTTCATATTTTAGAATATTTTAATCAAATTTTTCACACAAATTAAAAACTGTTATTTAAAAACTGCTGCTACATGATGGATTTATTTTTGTTCTTTAAAATGACTGCTTAAGACAGGCTTCTCTTCAAAATGCAGGAATACACAAGTGGAACAAATCCACACCATATATAAATCCTGGTATTTTTGAATACTGAAGAGGGCTTCCAATAGGAAAGACAAAAGGAAACAGATATATTTGTGAGTGAACAGATGTGGAATGTCACACATGCAAACTTACAGATTTGACTCTAAAAGCTAATGTTCTTCCCAACCACTTTATGTAAAATAAAGAGCTTTGCATGTCTGCCAGGGGATCATTTCAAGAAATGATCTGTGTAAAATAAACAAACAAAAATTAAATTAGATTTAAAATATTTCCATATCCTTTACTAGTTCATAATTTAGTTATGGTAATAACTAATTACTCTCCTTCCCTTCATGAGGAAAAAAGATGACATAAAACACGTAAGTTTAATATTAATTTTCTATTTTCTTTTACAATATATATATTTTATTCCTAGAATAAACATTTCAAATTATGATTGAAATAAGAATCCATTTGAATGGAAGGAAGTTTTTCTGTTAAGACAGGGAAAGACAGAATGCTGAACTGTGAATCACAGTTTTTGTGGTTGGGAGAAATCTTACATTTCGAGAATTTGCTGGATTTTAGGTAGTAACAGTTGATATTTCTGTTATGAAAGGGAATAAGAGGTCTTCTCCTTCTCTCCACTTTCCCCTTTTTTCCTCTCTGGGGATATCCAGTGTGCATCTCTGCATTGCATCTCTGCAACTATCAAGACAGAGGGCTGCCACAGAAAGTTAAACTGGCCAAAATTTAAGTCATTTTGAGAACATCTCTGGAATATTATGAACTGGCTCTATTTTTTTCTGAGGCTGGCACCAGCCTGAGGCCGAATGAGTGGCATTTTGTACAGGGAGTTGTTGCTTTTTTTAGAACATAGAGCTTGCTCTCTTCCTGGCTGTCTGATGGACATGCAGGTTGATAGACACAGAATTTATGCTCCCTGTGTGACATGGGCTCCCAACATGTCCCAGAAAACCTTCTATCAAGGACACAGGAAGGACAGCGTGTCACACAAGCAGGTGTACTCTCAGACACCTGAGTGTCTCGGCAGTGCTTTTCCAAAAGTATATACAGGTGCCAAAGGAGAGGTCTCCATATGCAGAGAAAGAGACGAATCAGCAGCAGGAAGGTGCTGTGGGAACCCCATGACCCAGGTTCAGACATCTTTCCCACCCAGGACCCGCCATGCCTGGCTGAAAACCACACAGCTGGAAATGAGAACGGGAAATGCAGTGTTCCCAGTGTTCTCCATTTGCTCAAATTAGGCCAGACAGCTAATCATGGTGACCCAAAGAGTGTTTTCAAATGCTAATGATACAATAATATTATGATAATGACAATATTCTGTTTTTTATTATCAAAAGCAAGTTACATGACTTCATCATTAGCAAAAAGCCTTACAACAAAACAAAGTAAAACTCACCAAAGTCACCTCACCAGCAATACTGCTATTTGACTTCACATTTTTTTGTGATCAAGGCTTTGTTCCTAGTTCACACTTTTAAAAAAGATTCTAAATTAGTAAAGGCATTACTGTATTTTAAAATATACTGGATAACAAAATATTTATTAATAATTTCCAAAATAGAAATAAAACCAGAATTATGGAATATAATTCCAGAAGTAGAAAGCTGTGTTACATAATTTGTGAAGTTATGTATGTGTGAAGGGATGATAGTAGCAACAGAAAGCATTTTGATGGTTACAAGCCTTGAACATAGGATTTAAACATCTCTTTATCCCCAAAGCAGCCCCTGACTATCAGTATAATGTCAGACAGAAGTCATAACACACTACTAGAAGTGAAGAATTTTTAATAACTTTTATGATGGCTAGGGTGATGGATTTTCACACTAACTTATACAAATACTAATAACTACATTTTTATATACAAAACACGGGAATGTGTCATGTTTTCACACCAACCATTTATCTATGGAATGGCCAAGGAAGTGTTTCTTAAGCTATCTGTGGTACAGAATATACTTCCCCATTGATGGATGATTTTGTTAAATATAATAAATATTCATTAATAGAAAAATAAAAATTTAAATCCCTAAGATGTAGGAACTATCAGTCCCCAATTTTTATTATTAGATTCACAATATTAGCCTAATTTTAAAATGTCAAGTTGTATAAACACTTAATTCAGAGGGAAAACAGATTAAATGCCTTTTAGCTTGGGGGACCTAACTAGCCAGTCACATTAAAATGAGCACCAATTGTACTTGATCCTTGGCTCCACTGGTGCAGCAGGTTCAGGATCTGCCATGGCCAAACTGCTGCATGTAAATATTTATCTCTGCATTTCTATATCTATCTTATCATTGACCACTCCAAAGAATAGCAAGAAAGATGATCTTTAATATATCTTGTGGAAATATTAAAATTACACAAGTAAAAAGGCAAGTGCAAAAATTAAATAGGATTGAGCATGCTAATATTAAGAGAAAATGATGAAGCTATGATCAGGAAGCTGTCACTGAATTTCTCTATCAGCTTTGGAAAGTCAGAAAACTCCCAGACTCTCCTTGAGAATCACTGGAAGGGGAATTTTGAGGATATCAACTGATTAGTGAGCTGCTATACTGGTAGATGCAATATGTAATTAACCTGTAGCATCCGCAGAGGTTGGACTATCATTGTAGCGAACAGATTAGCTCCTTAAGCAAGAACAAAAACTAAAACCAGTTATATTTACTAAAATAATTATAAGGCTTACAACTTTCTGATGTTTAGGATAAAAAACCAATTATCACCTGGAAGGAATTTCCCACTGTGACCTTAAATAGTAACAGTTACAGGATGTAAAACTTCTTTCTTTTTAATGACGACTTTGGCATTGGCATTATGAGAAGCTTTAAGTCAACTGGTAATAAGTCCAATATAGTAATAAGCATCCTTACCATTGTAAGACTCCATTTCTGTTCTGTGAGAAAGGTAGGTGCTGTTCTGGAGGGCATGGCCATGTCTGTTGCCAGAGTTCAAATCAGATTATTATAGAGAGTGACAGGCACTGGGGTAGACAAAGCCTATATTTTAAAATGTCAAGTTATATAAATACTTAATTCAGAGGGAAAACAGATTAAATGCCTTTTAGCCTGGGGGACCTAACTAGCCAGTTGCATAAAAATGAGCACCAATTGTACTTGATCCTTGGCTCCACTGGTGCAGCAGGTTCAGGGTCTGCCATGGATACCTCTAACAGCCAAATCTGCTGCCCAGCAGACAAATCTGTTATCTTTAATTTCAGGAGAATGGAATCAAAAGTCCTGTAAGGTGAAAGTCAACTACTCCTTTCTCATTTTAAAATGGGAAGGAACTTACCAAATTCTTCTTTTACCCATTATATTAAAAGATAGTTTAAAAAGACAGCTCTGCATACTCTGAGTTAAAGAAATAACTACATCCATTGTGTTTTTAACTTAAAGAAATGTTGCTATGCATTTGAAGACACAATGCAATAAAATAGTCATGTAAATTTTGGTTATAAGTTTAGACTTTGGTTATCAAAGTCTAAAATTTGATATATCTGGAAATGATGGTGATCAAGTAAGATATGGTTACCATCTTCAAGAAGCTTTCAAATCTAGTAGGATGGACAAAGCAAGAATTACAGAAAGTGCCAAGGGCTATCAGATATGCAGGCATAAACGGGGGCCGTGTAAAAGGCAGAATGACTTTTTGAGAAATGAGAGCATTCATTTTTGGCTTTATTCCCCTAAAGGAGGAAATCTCAACTGGTCTACAGACACTGAGATGATAGCTGATTTAATTGATGACAGTTGGTAATGACAGCAATTTGCTTCGGGGGAGAGAAAGAAACAATAATTATCAAATCATATGGTTGCTCTTATTGGGCAGCATTTCACATATCTCTATTAGCAGGAATCAAGATGTTTCTGTCATGGCCCTTTCTGTGGAGCAGATGATCCACTGGAGCAGGAGACTGGAAATGAAATTTCTCCTGCTTTCAAAACTCAATGCAGGGTTCAGGAAAAAAAAATTCTCTTCCAATATTTCACCACAGCTACACTGAGTTTTGCATGGTTGACAAATTGGACTTTTCCCCCCAAGGCTTAAAGTGAGCTTTAATACAGACTTGTTAATACAATGAGTAATTTCAGAAAAAATAATAGTCTTATTTTAGCATCACACACACGCACACACACCCCCCAAAATGGATAGTAGTCTGGTTACCAATATAAAAACAATCATATTTTGTAGGTGCCAAAGCATAGCGTAAGCCTGACTTGCAACCAGAATTATATTTTAAATTCCTAAGTTACCCCAAACTGAGAAACAGCACAAATGTCTATCAACTGGTAAATGGTTAACCAAAATGTGATATAGTGATATAATGGATGCTATTCAGTAATAAAAAGAGACTAAAGTACTAACACATGCTACAGCACTGATAATCTAAAAGCTATGTCAAGTGAAGGAAATCTAATAAAAACCACATATTATATGATTTTTATGGAAATGTCTAGAAAAGACAGTACAAAAAGCAGGTAAGTAGAAGCTTGAGGCTGGGAAATGACTGCTAATTGGCATGATCTTTCTTAGGGTGATGGAAATATATTAAAATTTGAACTTAGCAATTGTACAATTCTGCAAACATAGTAAAAATCACTGACTTGTACATTTCAAAAGAATATGAATCTTATGGCATGAACATTTTTATCCCAATAAAGTTGAATGTTAAAAGTAAAAATCATGTCAAAATTTAAGAATCATACTGAGGATAGTGCTTACCAAAATCTATTATGCTTATTATACACAATATGAAAGGAACAGCTGCCTGTTCGTTTCCACCAGAAGGATAAGTTTGGAAGACAAGCGCTATGTCTGTATCACTGGCTCCTCATATCACCAAGCATAGCACTTGTCACATACCAGTTTTTCAATGCACCAAATGCATTTATTGATGAGCAATTACAAAATCAAATAAATTTGAAAGTACCACATATATCTAGATCCATCTATATAGATCCATCTATATAGATCATCTATATAACTCTTAACATGAAGTTTATGAACATAATGTACTATAAATTTAAAAATGTATAATACCTATAGAAATTATACCCTACAGTAGTCCATTCATTAATTTACTCAGTGTCTTTTCAAAGCACTTTTTTAGTCACTGAAATGCAAGGTAAAATAAGCCCTGATTTCTGTACACTCAAGTTTACAGAGTAGTGGGAAAATGACAAACATAAAGAATTAAAATAAAACATGGTGAATACCATAAAGAATGCAGGTGTAAGATACTATGTATGTGTGACAGGTAGGGATGGGGGGCACTGGTCTTTTCAAGAAGGGTAAGCAGGAATGTGCTGGAGGTTGGTTCAAGGAGGATGGTGATTCTAGCTGAAGGAGTTGATGGATGTGTAAGAGAATGTGAGGCACTGGGGGACGCTGAGTGGTGAATGCACCTCAGAGATCACAGGAAACAAGAACAGAAAGGTGGACAGAAATCAGGTCGAACAGCTAAGCATTTTACAAAGATCTTGGATTCTTTTTCTTAACCGAAAGTTACAGATCCATGAAAGATTCTGAGCTGGTAAAAGACAACCAGATAGGTATTTTACAAGGATCATTTCTGTATCCATATTGAAGACAGACAGATATACCTTCTATAGAAGCTGCAAACAGAGCAATGTGCCTGGCCACCTCTCAGGGCTGCCTCTTAACGTTTCCAGACTTTGACTCCATCTCCACCTCCTAGGATTTCCTTAGGCTTCTGGTCTTTTCATTCTTTCTCTCATAAACTTTGGCCTGTCCTTCCCTCTGCTTCCAAAATTCCTCCAGCTGCCCTGCATAGGAATCCCTGCTTCCATCATAGCTCAGGGAGACCTGGCTCCCAACAACAGCCACTTGTGGGGCACCCATGGCAGGTCAGATCTCGAGCCCTGTTTAAGAGACATTCAAGTAAAATCATATGGATCAATGTTGCTGTTCCTAAGACTGCTTACATCTCCTAGAGTATACTACTTTGAAACCATCACTGCCTATCTTTTTCATTTTGAATTTCTGTTAAGTTCAAAATGAATTAGTGAAGCAAAATTACAGTTTGAGAGAACCAACTCTTTATCTACCTTGAGCAATAGAGTCTGTGACCTTAGTGTTAAGGGCACAATACCTAGATGTGGTCTATTTTTGTATTTTTATTCTGTGGTTTTATTGTTTATGCATTCTATTGTTCCAATTTCTCCTCCAACAAGAAAATCACATGCCTGCCCCAAGGCAGAAAGTTGGCTGGAAATGAGAATGAGTAAATCTCCTGAAATTTATTTCTCACCACTCCATGGGGGAAAAAGTGACAGGTCAAACGTGAAAATCAGCTAAATATGATGTATACATAAAATAAAATTATGTTTTTGTGAGGAAAATTTTGCTATTGTCACACAGGTCATCCAAAATTTTGTTAGTGTCATACAGGCCATCTAAAACTGGTTGATGGTAATAGAGCACAGAGAAAAACCACTAATTCTGTTTTCCACAAATGCTCACAAAATCTATACTGCTTAACAGTTTTGAAAAATTTCATTTTTTTTCAGGAACAGACATTCCAATATGTTGCTATCAAGAATCATCAACATAAAAGAACAAGGTAAGTTATATATACTCACCCATTTCAAGGACTTAGACAAACATCATCACTTTCTGTCAGTGAGAGGGAGGATGCTTTGTGTTATTCTCTGTGTTGTTCCCAAGTGGCTTTATAGATAGCTTCCTAGGTAATTGATACTAGATGTGGAGCACATTTCTCAAGGAATTCTTGTAAGAATCATTCGCTCATCACATCCTCATTTTTAAACCATCAAGCTTGGAAGAAGAACATTGTCAGAGAGAGTAAAACATTCTGAAGATGTCTGTTTAGGAGATAATTCGAATTTATGTATTGATCTGGGTAAAAATGTTGTAGGTTTAATCTCCAAATTTTGTGTCTTGGGGTTTGATTTCTAGCCCAAATCACTCAGGATATCTAATTCTATCATAGCATGAGCAGTCATAGACTTAGAAAATTACATATATCACCAAGTGACAAAAACATTTTCTTAAGAGGTCACTACAGCACACAATGATTTGCTGTGTCTGAGGTTAGGTTCGTTTCTAGGTTGCTTACTATGTTGGCAAGATAATTTACTGACTGCTTTTTTTTTTTTGATACCAACTTACTGCCTTGTAGATTTGCTTCTTGTTCTCTCAAGTTGTTAAATAAGAAATCTACAGAAAAGAATAATTATTTATTGCAACTTGGAGAAGCCCAAAAAGACTTATTTCAGGACATATGTGGGCAAGGGAGGCCACACTCTTCAGGCTCTAATGAAGAGACAGTTTTCGGTGTGAGAAATCAAGATCTTGACATACAAATAATTTGAAAGATTTTGAGTTTCAAATGAGAAAAAAGTAGAATCTTCTAAACAAAGTCTCAAGAAAAAAAGTCTCTGTTTGGTGGCAGAACTGCTTTTCTCATGCTGTACTTCAAGCATTTACAAATTTTGTTCCCACAAATATGCCTGGAGACAAACTCACACTGTTCTTTCTCTGTCTCCTCTTTCTGACCTTGCTGTGGTCCCTCTGTCACTCATCTTCAGGTCTCAGCAGTAGCATCTCTTCCGGGGATAACTTCTTTTACCTCCACATTTAATTAGATGCTCTTTATACTTGTTTCCTTTCCCCCTCACACTTCCAATGTCAGAGTACTGTCCGTTCTTCCTTTTTAATACTGTTAAAATTGTGTTTTCCTACAGACTGCAAACCCAAAAATCAGGAAGCATGTTGGTGTCACTGAACTGAGCACAGTGCCTGGCATGTGAATTCATTCGACAGTGTGTACATTCATCAGTGGATTCATCAAAACTGCACCAGCCTTTGTCAACAACACGTATGTTACACTTAATGTTTTCAAAAGTTGGAAGAAAATACCTCAGACTGTTGAAAAGTCTACGAATACAGAGTGACAAATTTAAGAGTGATGGTTCCTGATGCCATTCTTTCTGAGTATATTGTTGGCTTTATGTCAGAGGATTGTTGTTCTGACTTGGAAGAAGAATACTGTGTATATTAAACTCAACATTTGCTTCTCAGAATAACAATGCAATTCTACTGTACTTTAGAGAACTGTTTTTTGCTTTTCCCGACATTTTAATTAGAAGAAAAATTATAATTTTTCATTGCTCAGAAACCTAAATTTATTTTGATATGAATTATTTATAGATGAAGGATTAATGTTGCAAAGGAATACAGATGATTGTTTATTTATAGGGTAGCATCACAATAAAGGTGACACTCAAATTACATTGAGTGGGCCGGGCATGGCAGTGCAAGTCTGTTATTCCTGCATTTGGGAGACTGATTATTTTGAGTTTGAGGCTGGCCTGCACTTCACTGTGACATCAAAGCCAGTCTGGACCACATGGACAGGCCCTGTCTCAAAAAGCCAAAGACAAACAAAACAAATTACATTGGACACACCTAAATTTGAATACCTTTGTTTGACCATCTCATTGAAAGGTAGACATTCCATACATGTTACTCAATGGCTTTCTAATTCACATATGCTAAACCTAAGTCAGCCAGCGTAGTCTCAACTGCCACTCTAGTTTAAAACCTTCTAATAATTCATTCCTCCCTCCCTTTCAACCTTTCCTTTTTCTAGATTTTCTTTTTCCCTCCCTTTTCTTTTTTCCTTTCCTTTCCTTTCCCTTCCCTTCCCTTCTCTTTCTTTCTTTCCTTCCTTCCTTCCTTCCTCCATTTATTTATTGAAGCACAATCAAAATATGGAAAGTGTCTACATCATCAGTGAACAGCTTGGTGATCATCAAGACACAAAACATCACCAGCTCTCTCCTGCTCCTCCTCTTTTCTGATCACATCCTCCTCAAGCACCAACCACTATTGTCTTTCCTGACATCATACATTACTTTTGCTTGTTTTCAACTTTTCATAAATAGAACCAATTAAGTCTTTCATGTCTGTTTTCTTCAATTTTTTGAGACTTACATTGTTTGCTTTATTATTATTAGAATTTAAACTAACTTTTAAATCAACATATAAAAACAAGAATTGCACATATTTATGGAGAGTTGTGTTATTTCAACACACATATATTATGTAGCATTTAAATAAAGTTAAACGTTATTGTATCTTAAACATTTATAATTTCTTTATAGTGAAACACTCAAACTTCTTTCTTCTAGCTTTTAAAAGTATGCAGTACTTTATGGTTATTTGTATCACTCTACTGTGTGATGGCACACCAGAACCTCTTATTCCTAACTATAGCTTAGCATCCATTGATCAACTTCTCTCCCAACTTCCTTCTCCCCTACTGGTTTGTTTCAAATGGCAGCCACTTATCAAACATTTTCTTTCAACTATTTCACATATTCAAGAGCTTTGCAAAGTACTAGGGTATACTGTGCAAGACCCCCCCCTTCATTTTTAAGAGAAAATAGCTTGTTTGAAGTTTTAAAGATTTATCAAACTTATATACATTTCAGCATAAGTGGGGACAAAACAGAGATGACATTCCTTCCTCCTTTGTACCCTATCTTCTTGCTTCTATTTCATATTTACTATAATTTACAAGGATTTACCTCCTTGGGCTGTCTTGCTCTCCCTGGGTTTATGGGCTCTAACTAACATGCACATATCTACCACAGACTGCCATATTTCCAGCCCTGATCCACCCCCCCCCCCAAGCAGCTTTGCTCTGCCAAGAATTTGAACTGATCTTCAAATTCTTATACACCATGCCCTCTTGGGCAAGGGCCACCTTGGTGTCTCAGAGGAACATCAAATCAGTGTGTCAAAAGTAGAACGAGAAACCAGAAACCACCTGGAATCTTAGTGCTCCTTTATGTCTTGTGATCAGCTCGGTACCCTGCCCTTCCTGTCTATGTATCTATTGAATCTGTCTCCTCCTAATTCCTGCTTTCAGGTCAGTTTTAACATTGCTTCTGCCTGAAGACCTCATTCCAAGTCCTTGCCTTCTAATCTGTTCACTTCCTCATCAGTAAAGTAATTTTGTGATGTCATAACCCTTCATTCTGCACCTGTTAACAAGGTAAAGTACACTCTCACAAATGTTTCATTAAAGACCTCTATGACCCTGCTCCTCTAAAATCTCATTTGCACTGCTTCCCAACACAGGAATATCCTTCTCCTTTCTGACTGCTCCACCTCTCTGCTCTTGGGCGCCTTTTCAAGATCTCTAAGAACATGTGTCACATGCTAAATGATGAATAACTCTACTAGCTGCCTTGCCTCTGAAGCAGCCACATTGTCTTTTAGCCCGTGGAGTGTTTTTTCTCTTTTGTTAGCAGAACTTTGGAGTCCATGGAATGGTCTGGCAGTCAAGGTGTATCTTGACAGTCTCCTGAAGTAAGCCAGGCCAATCAGAAGCTCTTCTTAGAATCTTGATTAGGTAAAATGACCAGAAATGGACAAGAGGTAGAGTTGATTCACTCTAGCAACAGTATTGCTGGAAACTTTTGGAAAGCAATGAGAAATAATATCTCCAACTTCAATGAAGAGTGGGATTACATTTATAGCAGATGAAGATTTTTTTTATCCAGGACTAAGGACTGATCCAAATGTCTAAACACTGAACTGCATCCTCAGTCTGACTATCCACCTTTTTCCATTTCTTTCCTCCTTCCTTCGTTTTTTTCTATTTTGAGACAGTCACTATGCTACTAAATTGTTTAATGTGGTGGTTAGGGTGAGTTTCAATCTGATTGGCTTTGGCACACTTCTAAGGGTGGGTGTATAATGGAGGAGTGATTTGGGGGTTTATGTCTGGGGCTCCTTTACCTTGTCTGCTCTGCTACTTCTCCCCTGCTCTAATTCCATGCCATTGTGAACTAAGCAGCTTTGTTCTGCCAAGCCATTTCACCATGATGTCACTACTTTGGAGTCAGATGATCATGGACTGAAACTTCAGTGTTAGGTATTGAGTCTCCGTGATGAGAAAGCTGACTAATACACTTCGGCTGAGCTTGAACTTGTAATTCTATGGCCTCAAATCCCCAGAGTTCTTGGATTATATACCTGCATCCTGAACCACAAAGACAGGGGCAAAAATACTATTCTTAGCAAGAAGAAAAGCAACAAATCTGCATACAAAAAATACCACTGCATCTGTTTTTTCCATTAACACCATGCTATCACAGAGCTCATTTGTTTGACTAGAAGAGCAAATAGCTCCCAGAAGTACTTAGCCTGATAGTCCCATATCAATAGATGTTGACCCAAAGATTAGAGAAAGTCACTTATGCCATGGACCAGTTCTCTAAAGTGAATACAAATATGTTTCACTTGAGAGTCAACCATGGGAATAGCAAATATTTCTGTATGTGTCTTTTGGTTTCTTCAGTTGCATTGAACAACACTATCACTGGAGTTCCTGTACTAAAAGTTGGCTTGCTGCTAGATCAACACACTTGCTGAAAGAATTCTTCTAGAATCAAAGATAGCATCCTTGGTTGTGAATAGAAATACTATTTAGGAAAATCTGGAGCCTACACTGTATCTTTCTCCATTCACCCATTGGTACAGAGTCCCGTATGAGATGTTGTTTCATCTGGCATTATTTACCAGTAACTATGTAGCTATTCTAAGGGACAGACAAAACGTTTCATTGCCATTGTTGTTTTATTCTGGCATCTAACCAACCATAATGAA
Source organism: Cavia porcellus (assembly GCF_034190915.1). NCBI lineage: Eukaryota > Metazoa > Chordata > Mammalia > Rodentia > Caviidae > Cavia > Cavia porcellus. Next base: position 48,608,923 of record NW_026947493.1, on the reverse strand, counting down.
GTGACCAAGTATGGAGCTGGGTATGCAAGGCAGCAGGATGTCACACCCAGTGCCAGCACAGAGCATCTGTGAACTCAGATCACACCTAGCTTGTCTACTAAGAAAATGTTTAACCTGTAAATCTCAGCCAAGAATGGAGAAGTTGAATCAATTCTTTTTCCCCCCAGCTCTCTCACATTTTTTCAAGCAGCCACATTTGTGAAGTTTCTTGACCCCTCCAAAAGTATAATCAGTGATTTGGGCTGGATGCTTCTTGGTGAAACTTTGAGTAACATAAAACAAATTATTGACAAACAAAGAGTAAAAAAAGATTCACATAACTTCATCACTTGAATTTGGTACTGTTCTAACAGAAAAGGTCTACTAAGTTCTTCTACTATTTCTTCAACATCATTATTCAACATTGCTTCCTTCATTATGAAATCTTATTTTCCAAACCAAATTCATACCATTTCCTGATTTCCTATTCTGTATAAAACTAACTGTTTTGAGAATCATTTTTCACTTCCTTTGAACATCACCTTTAATATGAAAAAAATTACCACTTCCATTTATTTTCAAACTATTATGTTTATTCCTTCAGTTTTTGGGGGGCTCCAAACTGGAGGCTATCCAAAGAGAGCAGAGAGAATACAATCAAAAGCAGACATTGGGATATTTAATTTTCACAATCACCTTTCTAGGCAGGTTCTATTACTATTCTTGTATTCCAGGCAAAGAGAGTGAGCCTCAGAGAAGGTGAGTATTGTGCAGTAGGTTCCGTCAGCATAGAAATAATTTAAAATAAAGCAGCAGGCCCCAGAGTCCAAGCTGCACCAGTCTCTCTGTAGCATTTCTGAGAGCCTGGCTTGGCCCTGTGCTAGCTGTTGTTATGTTTTATCTCATTACTCATCAGTATGGCCTTGAGAATAAGGTCACATTTGCACTTTAGAGATGTTTCATAGCCAGGAATTAGTCCCCAAATCTATTCTCTTTTTTTTTCTACAGTGTTTCATTGTCTCACACTTGAGTTGTGGGTACAACCTCAGCCTGGTCATATGAGCCGCTCCATTCTACAGTATTCCAGGTAGGACTTCTCAATTAGCTTTCAGAAGATGTTTCTTTAATCACATCATTTTCTGGATCAAATCTTCCCATCATGTTCTTTTGGATGCACTATTGCTTTTACCCAAAGAATTTCAACTCCATTACTTTGGCATTCAAAGTTGAGCAAGACGATGAGATGTGACTTTCCTCCATCATTTGACCTCTTATTTTTCTGATGACACCTCCTATTGCCCCCTCACATTGAGGTTTTCCATCCCCTTAAGCCCTAGGCTCATCCTTCATATTTTTATTCTTGCCCCTTGTTCATAAGGTCTTCCCATATAGTTCTTCTCAGTGTTAATTCCTTGGAGGACTGGAGGGGAAAATCTCTAAATGAATTAGAACTGAAAGTGTGTTACAGTGGTCTAGAATTAAATCTTATTAGAAATTCATTATTATTAAACTAAATCTTGCACCTAGGTAGATGACACCACAGTGAAACCTGGGTATAATTGAGCCTTCAGGACATTAGTTGCATTATTGATCTTGGCATAATAGGACAGAATGAATAAAACAGGACTCATTACATAGGAATGCATCATTCCATTAGAGATGAGGATTGGATCAGACAGGAAGTTATCAGCTTCCAAGAGCAGTCATACAATAGGATAGCTGCCTCTGTAAGCAGTGAGTTTAGTTCAGTGGGTGCCAACGCCATGTCTAACAAGATGGTCATGTTTGCTTTTCTCCAGAGACTGTGTAATAAGTCTCAGATTCAGGATTTAAACTGATGTCAGTTTCCCTGGACTATTCAAAGCCACAGATAGACATGATTCACTGATAGTTTACTTTTGATGATTATGGGGAAAATGTAAATAGTGTATGTCAAAACAAAAATCAGTGGGGCTGAAGGTATAGCTCAGTGGTTACCTTCATGAGGCTATGTGTTCAACCTTCAGTATTTCAAAAAAGTAAAAAATGAAATATCTGTGAACTCAGGGAGTGTAATGGAAAATTCCATGGCTTTAATAATAAAACACTAAGCACTTTTGGATTGCAGTTAACTCCTTTGGTTTACATAGCTAGACCCCTGGGAATGAATGTTGCTCTCCTCTGATATTAGAAGTATTTCAATGGAAAAACTTGAGAAATGCTGATGTAATGCACTAAGGATGTAGACTAAGACCAAGAGACATCTGGTTATCATGTGATGAAAGGCTTCAGACAGACTTGCAGTCTATGAACCATTGAAAAATAGCTGATACTTGCCTTATGTGAGCCTGTGTACAAGTAAAAACACTGTCCACACTAAGCCTTAGAAGTGGGATGCTACTTTCACTACTTTAGCTTATTTAACTAATGCTTCATCATGTATCTTGGATTTTCCAGACATGACTTAGTTATTACATTTTGGAAAACATGCAAATTAAATTCCTGCAAAATGAACTGTCCATGAAACAAGGTTACAGCAGAATCAATTTGGGTCATGATTATAGTTTTGACTTAAAATTTAAGGTCCAAACATCCACTATTGACATCATTAAATTCATTATTCATTCAAAATAACTTAGCATGTGATAATCATTCATCTAGATACCAAGAAAATAAAGATTTTAAAAGCTGCTCAAAGAAATTCACCAAAGAATATACACAGGAACACTTGGCAGTATCCTAAACAGATAAAAAGAAACAAACATTTACACCAAGGAACATAGTTGGTGAAGGTGGACATATCATTGCAGTAAATAAAGCACAGAAATATTGGACTGTACTTGGCAGTCGAATACCAGTCCAAGCGTGGATCATTCAGCAATTTGATCTATTTACTTATATTTATTTCTAATGGCTCATGTTCAAAGTTTGCAACTCTTTCAGTGTTTATAAAATAAGTAAGAGGGTTAGAGAATGATGGAATGGGTTTTATCATAGAAGGCTTTCTGAAATGCTCACTGAAGCAGAGGCTTGAAGGAATGAAGAAATGAGCCATACAGCTACTTGGCAATCAAACAGCAGAAAATACTGCAAGTTTAAAGACTCTGAGGCAAGATTATGCATGGGATGCTTTTGGAGGCTGGAAAGTAATGAGGTTAGGGTAGCTAGAATAGAATAATTGAAGAAGAAATCATTAGGAGTCGATAGGACTCTATGAGTACTTCATAAAGGCCGTGGGCAGAAGTGAGATAGAAATTAAAAGGGAATCACTACAGGTGGTGACACATTCTAAACTACGTTTTGAAAGGATCACCCAGGCAGCTGTGAGGAGAGTATACTACCTATCAATTATTAATGAAGCATGGATTGAGTTAGAACAGTCTTGCATGCAATAAACAAGGTAAGAAATGATGTTGATTGAACAGCTAGAGGATGTAGTGAAAAATGGTTGGATTCTTGAAGTTACAAAGTAAAAGCCAACAGTATTTTTTCATACAATGTGGGATTTAAGAATGAGAGAATAGTTAAGAATATTTCCAAAATTTTGAGTTTATACATCATAAAGAATGAAGTTGTCATTTATAAAACTGAGGGAGAACAGGTTTAGAGAAGCAAAATTATTTAGAAACTATTATCTCATATTTACATAAAGATATCTAGCAGTTACTAAATAGACAATTCTTAAATTTGGGGGCAAGGGCCAAGCTGGAGACAAATTTGGAAGCCCTGGCATTTTAGTGGTATTTTATCTAAAGCCAGGAGGGTTGAAAGAGTTCATCTAAGAATGCGTGTAGATTTAGAACATCTTAATAGGACTGGAGAGTGAGATAGGCAGCATGCCACCGTTTGTTTTTTATAAAACCTTTACTGAGATATAAATGAGACAGATATTTAAGGCAACAAAATGGGATTAAATAGCAAAGGATCTTGAGAAAAAATGGCCAAAGAATTATGAGAACCAAGAAACTTGTGTCCTGGAAGTCAAATGAATGCTGCTGACAGTAAAATAAACACTTAGATATGTACTGAGTTAGACATGTGGAAGTCAAGAACACTTTCAATAAAAACCTGCTTGGGGTTAGTTTCAGAGAGTGAAGAAAAGGAAGTAGAGGGAAGGCATACAGACAATTTCTTCTATAATTTTTGTCAAATAAGGAAGCAAAGAAATAGAGCCATAACTGGAGTGGACTACAAGCATGCCTGTGTGCTGATGGGAATGTCCCATGTGAAGGGAAATGTTCATAAAGCTGGAAAAGACAATGGCTTGGGAAGGGGAGGATGTCTGTATAAGCTCCCTAGCATTGTCATAACAAAGCTTTACAATTCAAGTGACTAAACTGAAATTTACTCTCTGATAATTTTGGAGTCTGGAAGTCTAGGATCAAAGTGTGGACAGGGGCTTCTTCCTCAGGAAAACACCGAAATGGCAGATAATGTCAGTGCAGGGGGAGTATCCTGAAGGCCCAGGGCCTAGTTAGAGGAGGCTGTATTGGTTTACAGGACGCTTCAGCAGTGGCCTTAGTGACCATGGGTTCATGATAGTAAGGCCGAGGACAAAATGTGGATTCCCGTCACCAAGCTGGGCTGGCTGATCAAGGAGATAAAGATCAAGTACTTGGAAGAACTGTACCTCTTTTCCTTGTCTATCAAGGAGTCTGAGATAAATTCTCCCAGGCATGTTCCTCTGTAAGAAGAATCTAAGTTATTAATTAAGTAATTATGATCTACCACCTCTATGGTACATGAATGGATGTGTAAACCTGAGGCAATGGGAAGAAATGATGAAAGAAAGAATAGAAGTAGAAAGAGCAGACCAGATACAGAAACTGTCATCAAGCTATGAGAACCATGTTACAGTCTTTCTGTGTTTTTGAGAGAAAAGGAATATCGAATGGAGATTTTAATAACCCCAGAATACAGAAACAGCAATTTTATTATGCATGGGAATTTAGGTAAATGCACATTGCTTACTGGACTCACTAATTTTTTGACTTAAATGAGCTGGTTTTAAGCTTTTATGTTCAGAAATTACTGCATTTGATTTTGCAGTGGAGTCTTTGGAAAACAAGCAATGCCAGTTATTCACAACTTGCACCTCTAAATGTGAGGTTCAACACCTATTCTAAGACTAGGTCAGAGATGGAGAGGAGACAGATGTTGTGAACAAAACAACACAATCACTTTTAAATGTTTTATTGCTGCTTTACTGAAAACATTTCTGTATTCAAATGAATGTTTGCAAGCCATACATTTCTGAATCTTAATTCTTCTCCAGCTCACTCACATAATTGTCATTAACATTTTTGTCTACCTTCAGTCTGTAGAGAGGAATAGTGAGCTCTTACACAAGATTGAATAGTCTCATTTCAGAAATCAAGTAGACTTTGAGTTACCTTATTTCTGCAACAGGCCTCCATTAACATCAGTGAAAATGGTGGGAATGAACCAAGGGTGATATATGGCCTGTAAACACCTAGAATTCTAGGCTCGAGAAATGGAAAATATCCATTATATTGTCAGCTAGTCCTTACCGTGGGGGCTGAGACAGATTTTTTTCTTATTGCATATTTTGTTCATTTTCTTCAATATTGCTTTGAAATAAATTGTGCAAAGACTGCTAGTCATTGCTTCCATCAGGAAACTCATAAACATAAAAGCTTTGATGTAAAAAAGTCCTTGGCAAAGATACTTAAACAATTTTTATCAAGTTTTTTTTTCTCCAAATGTACCTGGATATACCACCTTGCTTCATGATTTAAAAAAACTCAGTTTTCCTTCCTATTGTTTTCTTCCAGTAGGTGTTGACCACTTTTGCAGCTCCATTAGTCATGTCTGCATTTAGTTGTATGTAAGCAAAGGGAAAGACCAAAAGAACAAATAGAAGTCAACCCCTCCAGCAAAGCACAACCACAGCAGCAGTTACTTTTGTTGTTTTAGGAACATGTTTTATTTCTTAAACCTACATAATACCTTTTTTTTACTTTGGCACAGAAAAACTCCTTATTTTTTATTTGATATAATTTCATCTAGTGCTCTGCGGCAGCAAGAAATAAACTTCTCTGACAATTCTTTCAACAGTTCAATCTTTCTCTTAAGCTTTTCTGCTACAGTACTGTTTTGTAGTTATACTCAAGTCGTTTTCAATCTTCTCTAAGAGTCAGAAGTTGGGGCTTTCCAAGCAAAGCATATAGAAAAATACTTTTACTATATGCCAAATGCCACAGAAAAATGGTATATATCTATCACCAGGGACCTAAGCAGACTGACTTCACTTTCTTTATTTATACAAGAGAATTACAGGCTTTATCATAATATTTGTCAGGCATCCTTGTATTTGCATCAAACTTGGATAAACTGACGGTACTAATGAATGGCAGCATTATGTTTTAATGTCTAATTATTATACCACTGTAATGTAGAAAAACATCAAGCTGCAAATGGGAAGTAACTAGATTGAAAATGCCATTATACTCTTGCAAAAATGAAGTGGACCTTGATGTGTCCTTGATCTTGGCTAGAACCTATACCTTAAAATGCTGTAAACAGAAGTGGTATTTAGCAAACTCAACAGAGGAAAATCAGAAGAGTTAGTGGGAAAGAACTGATTCTTTTGAACTCTAGCATGTTCAGTGCTTTTAAAACCCCTTTCTAGCTAGATATTATCATCATCACTTACAGAAGAAAGAATTAAGGGTAAGCAAAGGTTAATTAACTTGCCCTAAAGTCATAAGAGAGGTGCCTGGGATTCAGACACATTTGGCTTTCTAGATTATGCCCTTATTGCTTTGACAAGATACCATGTTGGCACTTCCAGTTGAGAAAGTGGAGAGAAAATGCATTTGGAATGACAAAAGCAGTTATCCTACACCAATTAAACTAATAATTAATAGTTTTTGTCTCTCCAATTTTTTCTATAGAGGGAAAATATAACTAACACAAAAATCACCATGTAAGTAACTTTTAGATATATAATTCAGTGGTATTAAATATATTCACATTTGTGAATCCAATATCAACATGCATTTCCAGAACATTTTCATTTTTCCAAACAGAGACTCTATACCCCTTAAAATAATTCCCCATTCTTATTGCCTTCCAGACCCTGGTAATAATTTTGTTTTTCCCCTCTAAGACTTTGATTATTATAAAGGCCTGATTTAAGTGGAACTATATAATATTTGTCCTTCTGTGTCTGTATTATTTCATTTTACATTTTTTTCAGGTTTCACACATATTGTAGCTTGTGCCAAAATTTAATGATATTTTAAAATTCTATTATTTTCCACTGTACTACCCAGTATATTTTGTTCAATCATTCATTTGTCAATGAACATTTGGGTCATTTCTACCTTTTGACTACTGTGAGTAATGCTGTTGTAAGTTTACACATATCTGTTTGAGTCCATGGGTATATAATTCTTTGGTTATATACCCAGAGATAGGATTGCTGGACTGTATAGTAATTCTATGTTTAAATTTTTGTGGAACTACCACACTATTTTTATAATAACTATAACATTCTACTTCATCAGTGCACAAGGGTTCCAACTTTTTCATACCTTCACAAACACTTGTCTTCTTTTTCTCTAGATAATGCTATAAATTATTTTTAAAATTGCAATGTATGAATTAATGCATGTATAGTAAGAATTATAAGAATGTAAATTATTTTTAATGGTCATAAGATCCTCACTGTAACCAAGAACAAGGGAGGGCTGTATTTGCTACTAAGATATATACTTGTAACCCACCAAAACATTTCAGAAAAAAGGTCTTTAACACAAATAGAAGGTTTAGAAACAGTTACCACTAAATTAAAACAAAAAATATCAGGCAATATCACAAATTGACCTTTCATCAGATAGTATCAGGAAATGGTAATAAGAGCAACAACACAATTATCCTAATTTATCAAAATTACCCAGGGGTTTATGGTGACCCCAGAATTGTCTCTCCAAAAGCATTGTGCCACAGTTACATTTTATTATGTCATTCATAATTCAGGATATGTTAGCACTTTGATAATTGCTGATGTGGAGAAGCAGCATGCTAATATGCTTCAACTATAGGGAAACATCTATGTTAATGAGTTTGAAGGAAATGGTTCAGTTGAACATTATCTTTTTATGATTCTAAAAAAAGAAATTCCACAGGATCTGAAACTGCTCTTAATGTTTTTCTAATTCATTTGACTCAATTAAAAACAATAATTTTGTAGCAAGGTAAACTTTCTAGAACATCTTTGATTATTCTATAAACATCAGTTCTAGACATTCTTAAACACACAGGAAACCACTACATTTTGAAATATTTGTTACTTCTTTGCTAAGGGACATATTGAACTGAGGGTTACCTTCTCTTTCAGTGTGTGAGTTATCTATTGCCACAATAATGTTGTAAAACAAATAACTAACCTCAGTGGAATACCATATCCATTTATTTAGCACACAAGTCTGCAGAGACTGATCTGACCCAGGCTTTGTCCAGCAGGGCTGAGTTTGCTTAGATGTCTAGGTATCAGCTAATTTTTGAGAACTGAAAAGATACAGGGAACTCATCAGTGTCTCACCATTTACCAGTCTAATAGGCATGCTCTTGTGATCATGGCAATTACAGAAGAGTGAACGTAGAGACAGGAAAATGTATTCTCAAGCCTCTGTCTATGGCATACTTACTAATCTTACCTTGATGAAGGCAAGTTGTATGGGTGAACTGAGAATCAAGAGGGGAGGAAAACATACTAAACTTACTGAAAGGAGATTCTACAAAGATTAAATGAAAATGAAATCAGATATATGAAAGGGTAAAAGATGAAGCTGTAACCTAGCAGTTCACCATATTCTCCTTTATATTCCTAGCCTGTGATGGACTTATTTTTAACCACAGAATCCAATCACAAGCCTTGTAACAAACACTTGGTTCATCTCCAGGAATTTCACGGCAATAAACTTCTAACCTACCTATGAAGAGTAGCTGTTCTCAATAAATGTCGAAAGAAAGAGGTAATGAAACAATAGTGATTTTTCTGGTTACAGTGTGCAACATGGTAAAGATTTGCAATTGTATTAACGTAAGGAAAGGATGTTTTTGTGAATTCTACATATATACTCATTTTCATATGTAAAAACAACTACATCTACTTTATCCAACAAATACACAACTCCGTTAGGCAAAACATTATCCCTTAGGAATATGAAAGTAAGGCACTAGATGAAAAACCAACTAGAATTCTGTAGAATGAATAAAATATCTTTCACAAAAGAACATTCTGTAAGGTTTCATGTAGCTCTGAAATTCCACAACAATATTGTTTTAGATACAAAATAATACAAGGCAAAATATAAGTCCACGGGGACAGGCAACTAGAAGAGACACATTTAAAGGAAAAAGATCATATCTATTTGGGGTTGGAAAATTATGTATTAATAGAAGAGGTAACACGCTTGAGATGTTTTGGAAGGGGTGACTTGCAGGACTTTACTAGACACTAAGGCAGTCAAGGGACAGAGATATGTGAAATTGGATGTGACTGGAGCCAAGGAGTGATACAATTTTGGGGGCATGAAGAGTAAATGTGGGAAATCAGTGGGAGATACAGAGGTTAGATATGTAATGTTGATGGCCTTGACTAGTAAGCTGAAGGGTCTGTACTTTTAACTGTTGACACTACTGTTTTATGTTTTAGAAAGAATAATCTTACAGAGAGGAGGTGGGCCAGGAAATCCATAGATGATCGCAACTTTCTAGGTGACAGATGCAAAATCAAATGGCAATGAGAATGGAGAGGCTCTGAAAAAGAGGGTTCTGTGGGAGGCAGCAGAGCACTCACACATCGTGTCCACTAATTTTTTTTCAATTGGAAACCAAAGGCTTTTAGAGCTGAAGGCAATTTAGAGATCACCTTGTTTAATGTCACAGTAGTGAGTGAGGAAACAGAGGCTCAGGAAGACGCAATCCAGTGATGCAGCTAATCACAGGTGGGACTGAGACCCCAACCATGCTCTCATACTCAGCAGGGGCTCTGTAAATAATGTTGATGAGCATCCAGGTCCACTCAGGTCTCTTCATACATTTAAGGCAACTCTCCAACCTGGGGGTATTCAATTAGACTACAGGATCATTTGAGAGCAGGGAATAGTAATAACAAAGTAAGGTCATTATGGTGTACTTCTAAAGATGAGGATGAAGTTATAAATATAAGCTTGTTCCTAATTCTCCAGAACCTTAAATGACAAGGCAAGTTTTGTACTGAAATAGAAAATGTGAAATCACAGAAGGCTTTTACAACTGTGTTTTACTTAAAAGTACTGTATTCTCTCAAATTCTTGTATAAACTCTGAATGAGATGTGCATCACGTGGTCTTATTACTATGAAAGAATAAATTTTCTGAAAATTGCCATGGGCAATTAGTTTTTTCTTTCAAAACTTTAAAACTGACAGAAGTTTCTGTTTATTATAAGGAAATTTCCAAAATAAACACACTACTGTGAGTCAGAATCTTCTGGATATATTTTTCTCTTTCCTTTCTGTGTCAGGCTTCTTTAAACCAATGACATACTTTTATTCAGCTATTTTTAGAAGCATTATTAAAATAATATTTAAATTTGAAACAAAATATAATATACACTTTAAAGTCTTCCTGACCTATGATATATTAAATTTACCACTGGTTTAGTTAAAATGTAACTGTTATGTACATGCAGTTTACTATGCAAATGAGGACATGATCAAATGATTGTAATATATTTTGAAATGTGTGTTAGTTCAGGAACTAACTAACTATGAGGAACAAGAAGCTTTCTGCCTGATCCTGTCATTTCTTCACAAAATGGACTGCTTCACAAAGGCACACCTAGCGGTCCTAGAAAAAACTGGAAATTGTCTAACCTGCCAGGCCAGCACAACCAACCCAGGAGGTTATGGATATAGCAAACAGAATATCCTTGACTTTGACTGTCAAAGTGGAATATCAAAAATATTTGATAAAATTAAAATAAAACCCAAAGAAATAGATATTCAATGTAAAAACCTCAGCTCTTATCATTCAGTAAATTGCTTGGGTAATAACAACATCTCAGACAATGTATATGGTGGCACAAAGCACACACTATCTCTGTCCTTCTGTATCTTCAAATCTAGTAGGGAAAACATGCCATAAACAAGTAAATAAGAACATAAAAACCTAATCAGACTTAAGGTAAGTATTACAGAGTATTTAATCGAGTTCTGTATGAAGAATAACAAAAGGAATGGACCTACTTGTATCATGCAGTCAGAAAAGATCTCTCTGATGAGATGGCATTTAAAATAAGATCCTAAAAATGAGAAAGGAGCACCAAGGACAAAATCCCAAGCAAAAGCTTGGACTGTTCTGGGAACTTCCAGTTAGTGTACAATAAAGGACTAACTCAACAGGCCTGTAATTGCTTGGAATATCTTGCCTAAAAATGTCTTTGTCCGATGGGGGGTATGGTCCATAGCAGACGATTTATGCTAAGAATAAGACTTATGGTGGTGATTGTGGGCCAAGTTGTACGTTTGGTCCTGGAGAGGTTGGAGACTAAGTAGCTAAGGTCAGTCACCTGGATACTTCATGCCAATGTGACTAATCCCCAATAAAACCTTGGACACCAAGGTCTGCATCAGCTTCCTGGCTGGCAGTGCTCTGTATGCCTTGTCATATATATCATGGCTAGGAGAGTTAAGGAGTATTTATATGACTCTATTAGGCATGAAAGCTTGTGACTGATTTCTCCTGGATTCTGATCTTTTTCCTTTGCTCAGTTGAATCTGTATCCTTTTACCATAGTAAGCCTAATCATTGATAGACAGGTTTTTCAAATTGCATGCACTCTTTAGGTGAATCACTGAACCTGACTATGGTCTTGGGGACTTTGAACATAGTTAGAGCAGAAGATACTGAGGGAAGAGTTTGTGACCATAAAGATCGCTGATAGGAAGGTATGGAGATTATTGAGTTTAGGTTTTAAAAGACTCCACTAAAAGGTTTTAGGTAAGGAGATGACATCTAGTTTACATCTTCCAAAGATTTGTATGGCTGTTATGGAAAGAGAATGGGTTGAGGCAGCTGAGAGAGAGACAGAGAGAGACAGAGGCAGAGACAAATATAGACAGACAGAGAAACATGGCAGATTTGAAATGTACATTGGATATAGAGGAAGAAAAATTTGGCAATGTGTTGAATTTCAGGAGGGAAGGAGAGACAGTCCACAGATAGCTGCTAGGTTTCTGATTTAACCAATTAGGTGCATGGTAGCGTCATTCACTGAAACAGGAAAGACTAGAGGAAGGAAAAGTGTATGGCACAAAGGAAAGATTAAAATAGAAATTTAAACATCTTAAATCTGAAATGCTCTGAAACATTTGAAATGCTCTGAAAATGAGTGGACCAAAGATAAAAGTAGATGCACAGGTGAATAATATTCAAAGCTGCAGTAATGGTTATGACTGTAAAATGTGTGCAGATAAAGAGAGAGGGCTCAGGTTCTCAAACATTCAGGTACAAGAAGAGGATGAAGAGGCAGCTTATTATGCATCAGTGTCAGTGTTCTGTGATTTCCGTGAACTAACACGTCTAATGCTCACAGTACCCAGAATATAATTATTATTCTCATGCTTTAGAGACTCAAACTGAGAGAGAGAATTCAGGTAACTTCCCTAATGTTTCTTTGTTTCCGTCTGTCTCTCTCACACGTACAAAAACACACAAAACTTCACAATTTAAAATATCAAAGAATCGGAATACAAACATCTGGCTCTAAAACCTGTGTTCTATTTTATTCTTAGTGTTGTAAGTAGAAAGAAAAACAATACCCTTAAAAAAAAAGTAAACAAAAATAGATAAGAATTGAAGACATTTCTAGTAGTTATAATTTTAAAGTTTGAGAAAACTTCAAGAAAATATTACTGAGCTTTAAAAACTTTCCATTTCTTATTTGAAAATTATAAATATAAAGTTGTCCACATGTCAGCTCAATTAGTAAATAAAACAAAACACCATAAAATACTGCTCCTTAAACCTTTCGTTTAGAATTTAAGGCAAGCTTTTAATTTTTCATTCCTACAATCAGGAAAATGGTTTGAAAATTGCACTTGGTAATGTTCTCAAAAGGGCTTCACAGATTATTAAAGATACTGGTAATTATTCTCTTGAAGTTTTTAGAAAAGGAGCAACACTTTCTCTAGTTGGATGATAAAGTAAGAGGGCATTTGTTTCATTTTTTAAGTACAGGAATACGAAGAAGAGATCTAAAATGTGTTTTTCTATCACAGGTAGATGGAATCAGGTGAGTGCTTCAGAGAGAAAAATAGGGCTGAGCAGAGGCATCTATCAGTTCGTGTTAATTGTGCTATTATTTTCTTTTTGTTAGTAACATAAGATTGAAAATGCTCATAAGCAGTTTTTAAAAAGTAGTATTAGAAAAAAAACACACACTTTTGGTTTTACTTAAAAGAAAAACCAGACATGGTCACAGCTGTGAAGCTGTGGCACTTCAGAAAAGGATGCAGGACTCTAGTCTCCACAGGGACTCTCAGAGTCACTGCTCCCTCCTCCAAGAGTGCTCACTCCCCCTTCTTTATTTGACAGGGTAACCAGTTTATTTTCACAGTACAAATTTAAAGATTAGCTTGAAAGGAAGGCAACTAGTCTGTTTGGGCCAAGCCCTTGGTTGCTTTTTTAGTTGGATAAAACATAATCAATCTGGATAAAATGAAGTTTTTGTCTGAGACAAATGCAATGCTACAGTTTGTAAACACTTATAAAAGCAAGATTGATTTAAGAACAAACTTGCACAATTTAGCCTCCACAATGGTAAACCTGGTCAAATGAATATCTACCAAATACTTCTCTTAGGGGCTAAATTTGTAATGTTGAATTAGAGTTCCCACCAAATAGTTTGATGATCTATTTTCAAAATATTAGGTATAATTCTAATTTTAAAATTTCATCCTAGGAATTTCATATCATTTTTATAAATATGCTTTATACTATTTTCTTTCACTTTTGTTCATAGAGCTATGAGAACAAGAAGCAGGTACTTGGAAGTTTCTCTGCTCCCAGCCTGTTCCCCTGTAGCTCCCCCACCTCAGGTAATCATAGATCCACCTTCTCAGTTACTTCAGCTGAAGCACAGAGATTATCTTTGCCCCCTGTAGGTTAAACCCCACACAGCATCCATTCATTTCTCTTCACCTCTTCAGGAAAGCCGAGGTCCTCTAGTTTGGATCATCACAGTCACATGACCAATCTCCTTGTTTCTTCCTTTTCTTCTTTATCCTTTCTCAGCACAGCAATTTAAGCAATCATATTTAAAAGCAAGACCACGACAAACACATACTCTTTGTCAAATGCATCTGGTGATTTCTTAGCTCACACGGGGTCAATGCCAGTCTCTGCTACGGCCTACGAAGTTCTTCCAGATTTGTTCCCCTATTCTCTCCTGGATGCCTCTGCTGTCTTTCTTCACTTTCCTCCTGTCAGTCTGTCTGGCATTTGCTATCTCCTGAATACTGAAGGCATGTCTCTACTTCCACCTTCTGTCTTTGCTGTTTTTTCAAGGCAGGTCAGCCTGGTTTGTTTCCACAATATACCTATTTAAATTTAAATCTCCCAACAATTCTGTCCTCTAGCATTACTTTTTTCATAGTATTATCATTTTCTAATACACTATGAGTTTACTTGTCTATTTCTCCCCGGTGGTATGCAGCATGGGGTGGATAGGGACTTTTGTTCACTAATTGCTGTACCCTTATTACTCAGAACAGTGTCTAGCACATACTAGATATGTAATAAATATTTGTTACATAAGTAAGAAGCTTTCTATATTCCAAATCTGAAAGGGTAGTCTTTCCTTTGAAATCACAAATTCCATAGAAAAGTTCTTGAAGAAAGGTTTTGTGTGCTCTGGGTAGTATTTTATGCTGAACATGGGCAATCAAGCCAGATTGCCAGAGATGATGGAAACAGTTAAAGCTTCAAATGTTAGAAGCAACATGTGTAAGTTGGATGGATGGTATCTCTAGATGTATTTATGACACTTTATCCTCACCCACAGAAACAGATGCATACTTGTTTAACCTCAGATTCAGCCCTTGCACAAAACATGTTAGAACTCTCCCTTCATCAGATGCTGCCGCGCAACCTAATCCCTGGGCAAATGTCTGCAGCGTCACACATTCAGACCTCCAGGAGGACAGTGGAGAGCGGCAGAAGCAGGAGCTGAGGTGACACAGTGTAGAGCTGGCAGTCGCTTAGCAGAGTTAGGTGGCAAGGCTGGCTCTTATCTCTTGGGAACTCACAGCTTTGAAAGTCCCAGTAAATCACATTATACTCCCAGGGAGGATGAATTCCCTTTTTCTTAAAACTTTTATCTAGATCAGAAAATTGGAGAACTGAAAGGTTGAAATGACCCAATGTCTGTATTCAAAGAGAGTTTCATTTAAAGCAGAGCTCCATCTGAAGAACCAAGGAAGCTCATTTATTTATGGAAAGAAAATCATAAAGGGGCAACGACATTGTATTAGCAAACTCAGAGAATTGCAGTTGGTTTTTGGAAGTAATACTTCATACAGTTAAGGTCTTTGTTTATAAAATAAACAATAAAAATACAGAAATATAATGCTATTATTTTATCAGTATACAAATCATCCTTTCTGATTTGCATTTGCTCTCTCTCCAATCAATCTTATATAAATACTGTTGTCTCAGAACAGCACATCCTCATTCATATTACTCCTCTCTCAAATCATTCCAGTGATTTTTCATGTAAAAATAATGATCAAATTTTAATATTTAAGCATTAAAACCATTCTTAAAACATAAATGTTACACTAAACTATAATACAGATAAATGTAGAAATGTTCTTCTTTAAGAATAATGGGGTGTAGAATATGAAATTCAATTGACTAGCTTTATATTGCTCTGTCAACAGTCAATACTGCACATATGTATTCAGAAACATTAGGGGTTAGTTAAGCAGTTTGCAAAACTCTGGCCTGAACCCTTGAATAACTTTGCTTTATCCTGCTTTTCTTTTCCTTGCCGTGCTCTGTTCTTTCTGCCCTGCCTTGTCTTGCCCATTCTTTCACCCCCTTCCCCTTCGTCCCCTCCCCTCCTCTCCTTCCTTTCCTTTACCTCCCTTCTCTTATTTTACTGATCCTGCTACCTATGATCGTTCACAAAAAACAAGTCCAAACTGTCTTTTAAATGTTCTCTAACACTATATCTAACATATAGTCAACCAAACTTGTACTCTCACCCTTGTTACTTGGAATATTTCTGAAATTATTCTGCCATGTTTCATATCATAAACACTGGGTTAGAATCAGGGACCTACTAATTCTGTGGACCTTAGATTACACAACCCCTAAAAAAAACCTGGGTTAATCTACCTGTAAGAACCAAAAATAGAAATAATAATGCTGTTATAAGTTAATCCATATAGTGTCCCATAAATGTTGGTCTTACCCCATGCCCAGGAAAAACCTTCACCTTGGGAAGGAACTCAGGTGACACAGTACCCCTGTTCCTGCCTCCAAAATGATCAGTCTGAAGAATTTCAAATCATCAAAAAATTATACCTTGAGAAAGGGAGGCAGAAAATTGGGATTTCCTTTATCACGCTTGGAATAAAACTTCATAAAATGTGACTATACAAATTCTACTTCCTGTTCTTCCCTGCTTTTTTAAAAGTTGAACTTAGTGAAGAAAGCCCAAATCCCCTTAGACCCTCTTGTGTCCTCCTTGGGCTTTTAAGGCAAGGCAGACCCAAACCAATGATGGATAACAGCATTGCTTACTGTGGCCTCTGTGGCTTCAGAGGGCACAAAGACTGTGATATAAAATGTTTATTCAAGAAAAATGAGAGCATTGGCCATGGCTGTAGACCTGAAACCCATCCACTGCAGAATTATCCAACTGGCAAATTGGTGCCCTTAGTTCTAAAGGTGGTCAGGAAGGGCTTGTGGTTCCCAGAGCCCTAGCTTATCAACCATAACCTCCAATAGCCTAAGTTCAAATCTCAGCATTGTTTGATGTTATTGTGTATTTCATAATGTGAGGAAGTGAGAATCACTGTCTCTCCCTCACCTCTAATGTGGTCTGTGCTGATGGCCCTGCACTGATTTGTTTAGGGTCTTCTTAAATCTGTATTGTTGCCAAGCATTGAAAGCTAGTTCCAGCACAGGTCAGTAATCAGGGATAATGGAGGAGAAATACATGGTCATGATGCTCAGAACTGTACAAGCCCTAGAGATTGGTGACAGGAGGTAGCAATGCACTGCCATGAAAGTAAAGGTACTGATGGTCAGGGTAGAATTTTCTTTCACCTTCAGAAGTCTACTCTATGCAAACAGGACACAGAACAAATCACTGGAATTTCAGCTCTTGAGGAGAGGTCAAATCTGTGAGAAGCTTAGCCTCATTGAAAATGAAACTGGAGGCCTTGATCAACTTTAATGAAAGTCAGACAGAAGAACAAAGTATCAGAAAATATAACAAAACAAAGCACAAAACTAGATATCCTTAATAAAATACTGTAAGATTTGCTTTTTATTTGAACTTAAAATAGAGATTCTAGATAAGGACATAGAGAATAGAAATCTAAATATTTAGAACAAAAGGAGCTGATGCTTGACATTACAAGAAAGATTTAGTCTTTAGAAGATGCATCGGCACACATCTAGTTTCAAGTAGCTGAAATAAAACAATCTTCAAAACACATTAGAAAAATGTGGAGGGGCTGGGAATTTAGCTCAGCGGCATAAGCACCTGCCTTGCAAGCAGGCGGTCGTGAGTTCGATCCCTGGTACCGATAAAAATGAAAAAGACAAAAAAAAAAAAAAAAAAAAAAAAAAAAAAAAGAAAAATGTGGAGCAACTCCAGATAGCACTAAAAGATCACTTGGATGAAAATTACACACTTCCAGAAAACAGGAAGCTGCTTTCATAAGAGAATACGGAATGGTCAGAGAAAGTGAACAAATATGTCAAGCAGAATAAAATGATAGTGAAGTTTAGATTCTGAGGTATAGAAGACATGCCTTTAGGGCTATAGGTTGTTCATTCTGTCAACCTGAGAAGTTTAGAAGTTTAGCTAAGTGGTTCAGCAGGGAGCCAGGTTCTCACTTTGTAAACATCCTTATCCTGTGCAAAAGGAGAGCCGGGAAGTGGGCTGCAGTGGGGTGGGGGTAGCCTGTTTGTAATATAAAGGAAGAAAAGACACTTGTTCTCCCCACTTTTGCTCTTGTTGCTTTTGTTGTCTTCTGCCACCTTGCTGCCCCTGTGCCATGCTACTCTGTCTTGGAGCTAGTTGATTATGGACTGAAACCTCCACAAACTGTGAACTAAATGAACTTTTCCTTCCTTAAATTTCGGTGTTGGGTAGTTTGTCTCAACAATGAGAGAAAAGTAACTAAGACAAGAGACAGAGCTGCTTTTCATGAAGACATAGTGCTTGGCGGGAATGTGAAACTGGGTACAATGGATTCATCAGAGAATGGCAACCTCTTAGATCCTTAGAACAAGGATCTAAGAGGAATTTGATGAATTGAGGGATATTGATGAGTCAAATAGACATTTAAAAAATAAAAACATGTACTTTAAATAAATTTCTTCAGTTTATTTCTTAAAATACTTGTATGCTTAAAGATCATATTAAAAGTTTCAAATCTGAGAAAGCATTCCGGTTGTTAGAAAAATGCAGCTAGAAAAAATGCAGTTAAAAAAGGAAGATGAAAAACTTCATTTAAAACTTTATGGTCTTTCTCAGCTGCATAAAAAAGAAATGAATTTTCACCAAATATCCAATTTAGAACTAGTTTAAGCCATAGAAATAGAGGTGAATCTACACAAAACTGATGACAAGATCAGCCATCCATGTTAAAAAAACAGAAGCCAAACTTCTTTCACAAAAAGTCAAATAAATCATTGAATATTACTGAATCCAGTTTATTTCCCTTGGAAGAAAAGCTCCTGGTAATAGTTTGAGAGCTCATTTGGCTGAGAGAAATCTCATTTAACTTAAGAAAATTCATACATTAGAAAAAAAATTATTGTAGAATAATTTAAACATTTTGAAGGCATAATTATGTATGCCTGTTATTGGAAATGTGTTTGGTGTAGGCTTGTCAGAATCCCTAGGGGATCTCCAAGGGAACAGGATCTCAAGGAAGAATAAAAATCTGGTAGGGAAAGCAAAAGCAAAGGGAAAAGCATCACAAATCCAGCATGCTGTGTGAATCATGTCACACAGCATGAACCATGTGAACCTCCCCTCATAACGGATCAGGATTCAGGACTGTATCTCTTCATTTAGCCACCTCTACCCTCCACAGGGTCATGCCAAGCCTTCTTGTGTGGCTCCATAACCTGTTAGACACTGAGGACCTTTTCTGAATTTAATCCTCTCACCTGAATACAGAGTCCCTGATAGGTGACCCTTTCCTTCTACCCTAAGACCAGATGTTATCTAGGGTTCTAGGAGGCATTCATTAAAAATGCAGTGACTTTTGCTTTCCTATGCTTGAAAGCAAAGAACAATATTCCTAAGGATCCTCTCTGTCCACTAAGGGACTTCATTGGTCCAGTGTATCCTCCGCTGGCAGCAAGAATGATCTCTTCACAAAGGTCTGGATTTGTTTTTCCTTCTGCACAGCTTAAAAACAGAAATTAGTCACTATCTAAGTTAATCCAGCCTTTCAAAGCCTCCTTATGAAAGTTCAGAGCTTTTGCAAGATGGTTTTCCTTCAAGATTAATAAGGTAATATTTTATAATTGTAGATTTTTGAAGCGTGACAGTTTAATAGTATCAATTTAAATCTATTTGTAAATAATAAAATTATGGTATATTTATTGGTAACAAGTGCACCAAAATACTACAGAAACAGTGGGTGTTTTCTCTTTCTCCTAAAATAATGTTGAATTTTTCTCGTTTGGTACTACTGATATTATTGAGTGATTATACAAGAACTAAAAGAGAATGGTGATAAGATTATCATTATTACAAGAATATTTTATAGATGTATCTTATATAAATGTGAATTTTAGTAAGTGGCTTACATCTTATTTAATTTTGACAGTCTGTTATTCTCATTATAACTACTTAACAGGTCTCTTCTAATCTACAAACATAAACTTGTTTCTCTTCCAAAGTAATTTTGAAAATCCTCTCATTCACTTTCACTCTTCATGGTTAAGTGATTACATATTGCTCAATGGAAACTAGGTAAAATTACAATTCTTAGGATAGTGTTCTTCACATGTTGTTTGAAGGTGAACTTCATAAAGTAAATGTTTAAAGAGTTAAAAACTTAAAGATATTTCAATTTTAATAAAAATATTTCAATATTTAAAGTTAATATTTCAATTGTTCCTGTTTAGTAAGTTCTTTGTGATACAAACAGTAGTTAAGAGCTTTATATAAACAATCTTGCAACTGGAGATATTTGAAACTCAAAGTCTATTTTTGAGTAACTAGGCTAAGTTTACTCAAGATTAATATATTTAACTCAATGAGTTTTCATTTTTAAAATTCTGCCTGTCTTTAAAATATTACCTTTAGTGATTTTTTTTCTAGGAATTTTCTTTTGATCTTTCCTATAATTTCTGCCTATCAACTGTCAAAGTACACTGCATTTCAGTATATATTGTTTTGGTAAACCCTTCTGCAATAATCCATCATTCCTATAGATTGTATTTTATGGGTACAAGAAGACACTATATTTCTATAATGTATTTTGCACTGTCCCTAGCATATTTTTGAACATATAAATATTAGAAGTAGCCAATAAACATTTACTAAATTGAAGTAAAAGTACTGTGCTTTTAGTTAAGTGAATTTGAAAACATACTGAAAAGTGCCTATGGCCAGTGATAAATTGGAGGGCACAGGTTCTGCCCCTTATGTGTACTTACAGAAATGGACTATAAGCATCTGTGTCTCAGACAACAAAATTTTTCCCCTCTTCTATCTCCAAAATGAAAATGCTAGGAAAACTAAGCTATGACTTGATGAGCCATGGCAATTTGGGGCATTTACTAAAAGAAGTACTTACAATTATAAGTATGTATCTTTAGCAGTTCAGAAGTATCTCTTAATGACTTGAAAGCAATTCCCATGAATGTAACAGTAAAGGGACATGATTCCAATCTGCAAGACACTGTGGGAGAACAGAACTAATTTTGACAATTAGCAGCCACCAAACACAAATGGCCTCTAGTTTTTTTTATGTTTATCAACCCTTTGGACTTGTTACTTCTCTGATTCTGAGCCTTTATTCTCTATTAGTTATTTGCTTTGGTTTTAATCACTAAATCTGGATATCATGAAGCTGATCTACAATATTATTAGTTTTCCACTAACTCTGTTGTAGACAACACTTATGAGGTAGAGGTTATGCTGATAATTGTTATCTAGGTTACTCTTCAGAGACACAAAAGCTTTTTCTGCTTAAACCATTCACTTCACTTCAGCTTGTGTTAGTGTCTGATAGGTGATCTTTGGACATCAGAGTCAAAAACACCACCTTCAGATCATAACACTGCAATCTCCTCAGCATGTGTCCTATGATGATGAATATTCAGGCCATTGATCATCTCACCTCTAATCACCTTCCCCAGCAGATTAAACCACCTTCCTACTTCATTCCTATATAAGTGTCTCCTAACCTATCTCAAGAGAGGTAGATTTGAGACTTGAGCTTTCCATCTCCACGTTCAACCACTTTGTGAATAAATTATCTTTTACAAAACACATTGTTTCAGTGATTGACATACTGGAAGGAAGGCAAAATGGGCTTATTGCAATAATATAAATTGCTGTATGTATGGTTTCAACCTGGAGTGTCCCCCAAAGCCTCATGTGTGCAGAGGTTGTGCTGAGTGTACTGTTAGGAGAGGGTCAGAAGAATCAGGTCACTGGGTGGGGGGTGATCTATAAGGATGTACGTTCCCATCCAGCGCTCCCCTCACTTTTTGATTCCTGGCTGTCAAGACTGAGCGGTTTTCCTCCTTGCCAGGCCATTCCTCTATGTCATTTTGGCTTTTGAGGCTGTTAAAATGGCTGAAAATTTTGAACTGTGAGTAAAAACAGTAACTTATTCTTTGAGTTTGCAGATGTTGGGCATTTTGTCCCAATGATGAGAAAAGTGACTAAGAACCCTGAAAAATTTATCTAGATATTATGAGATATTATATAGTACAATTGGATGAGTTATATTATGTGAAAGCCTTTACTTTTGCATTTCCTGGCTTTTGTATGCCATATATTATATTTGAATGTTGACAGCCACTTCAGTATTGCATATGCCACAGAGTTGCAAGTGCAGTTTCTGCTGTAGGGCTTTTGGCATGCATTAGACTGAAAAAATATTTCACATTAAAATACCCAACTCTGAAGATAGTTGACTTTCAAAGGTGAGTATCATTGCCTTTAAGACAGTTATATTTTTTTCCTGTTAATTCTTTCTAACTTTTTGTCTAAATTTGTGTACTTTGTAACTTGGAGTTCATTGAAAAAGTGAAGAAAGATGTTAATTTTCCTAAACAATAGTTGGTTCTGAAGTTCCAGTGATGCAAAATTGAAAGCACAGGGATAAAGAGGTATGATAAAGAACATGACCACAGGAGTTAAATTGACTCTTCATTTCTATGTGTTGGCACACCTTAGTTCTTCTTGTCTTTCTACCTGATTTGAGCTCAAAAGTCTTTGCCATTTAGAAATCTCCCTTGGCTGACAACTGACTTCCAGGAGAACATGGCGGATAGATAGCAGCAGCTATGGAGGCTCTCTGAGATACCCCACTTAGAATCCAGGAATGATGTGGGGCTAGAAGTCCTAAGAAAGGATAGATATACCCTGCTGACCCAGGAATGAACTAAACTAAGAGAAGCCAACTGGAAACACAATCCGGGTGCTATAACAGGAACAGATAAGGTCTCAGCGCAGAAGCTGGAGCCCGCAGCCCGCTACTGCGTCCTAATCACCACGGCAAGGAGAGAGGCACGAAAGCTCTGAGAGTGGGAAGCGGCGAATGGAGTTGAGAGTGGGACTGGCCAGGAGCCCTACATCAACCTGCAGTGAGTGAGCAAAATGGGGACCCTTCCATAGAGTAGGAGGCTTCAGCAAAGGACATACTGGGACCAGGCAGACTTGCCAGAACAGGACGCTGCAGTGTCACATGTTCTCCTCTCAAGCAGGATTGGTGGGAAGTGCCTGGCCTGGGTGACACCATTGACTCAAGACCCAGTAGGCTAGCCCAAACCAGGTCCCAGAGCCTGGAGGTGCACCCTAGCAGTGATCCTTCAGTAGGTTGACCTGGAGGGGCGGGCCCAGCAGAGGCTACCCAGGTCTGTGTCTCCCTAGTACACTGCAGTGGTTGGGAATACCTAGCTGGTGCAATTCAAACAAACTGTAACAGACAAAGACAAAGAAACTGGGCCTTCTATATACGCTTGTATGGAAGGAACAGAAAGGATGGGAAGAGGAAGCAACAAGAAAGGGTCTCAGTCCCCAATCCTGAGAAACATGCAATATCAGACACGGCAAAAATAGACATAAAGCGATATCTCCAGAGCCACATAGACGAGTTCAAAAATGAAATTTTTAATGATCTAAAGCAATATATAAGTAGAATAGTTAGAGAAATGCTAAGCATCACGCAAGAAAAAACAGACGGTGGAATGGAAGAACAGAAAAAAAGGGGAGAATTGTTTGATGGAGAAAATAGAGAAAACATAGAATATGTGAAGCAGGTTCAAAGAGATTACCGTGAAACTAAAAACTCTATCGAAAGCTGGCATAACAGCTTGAAAGAAACTAAGGATAGATATGAACTGGAGGGCAGATTTGTAATGTGGGAGCATGAAATGAAAAACTTCTTAAAAATAACAAGAAAACAAACAGCAATAATACAAAGGCTAGAAGATGATAAGAGGATCTATAACTTAAGAATTAAGAACATAAAAGAAGAAGTAGGGACACAAACAAATGGACTACAAAAGCTATTCACAGAAATAATCCAAAAGAATTTCCCTCATTTAGCAAAAGGTAAAGATACTCAGATGTATGAGGCATACAGGACCCCAACCACCTACAACCCAAACGGAGCAACACCCAGGCATATAATAATTAAAATTCCAGAAATCCAACACAAAAGCCGTCAGAGACAAGAAACAGATCACTTACAAGGGAACACCCATCAGAATTACGGCAGACTTCTCGGCACAAACCATCAAATCACGAAGAGCGTGGGGGGAAATAATTCAAGCTTTGAAAGATAATAATCTCCAGCCAAGATTGATATATCCTGCACAACTATCCCTGGAAATTAATGGAAAAACAAGGTGCTTCCAGGATAAAGAGGAACTAGGGGAATATGCAACCACCAATTCAACTCTACAGAGAATACTGCAAGATATTCTAAAAAAGAAAAATACGAAAAATCCAGAAGTAGCGGCAGAGAGGCCACAATGAATGGAGCAGAAAACAAAATGAAGAAGACAAACTGACAACTAATGACAGAAAAAGAGGTCAACAGAAATGAGGCAGAGAAGATTGGA
This sequence comes from Cavia porcellus, assembly GCF_034190915.1. Taxonomy (NCBI): domain Eukaryota; kingdom Metazoa; phylum Chordata; class Mammalia; order Rodentia; family Caviidae; genus Cavia; species Cavia porcellus. The sequence goes on along the minus strand of NW_026947493.1, from coordinate 48,584,384 downwards.
TGATAGGAACAGCTATATTGGAGAAAACAGGACATTATAATAGCAAGTGCTGATTTAGTATCATCTTGTTTTGAAGTCCCATCAAGCTTTTATTCTTCTGTCTCTGTCTTAGTTACTTTATGATTGTCGCTGAGACAAAATACCTGATGCTCACGTTGGGAAAGGAAAGGTTTATTTCTTACAGTTTTTGGAGGTTTCAGTCCACACTCAGTTGGCTCCAAGGCAGGCGGGCATGGCTGGACCGCAGTTCATGGGAGACACTGACAGCAAGCTCAAACCAGCAAAGAGAAAGATACACCTTCTTCCTGCCATTACATCACATCCTGGCTCCACCCCTATGTGGGTGGAGCACAGACACCATCAATCCAAGCACTATACACTGAACCATCACATCTGAACAATGCAAACTCATGAGGCCTGGGGGACACAAACATAAACCATGACAGTCTCCATCGGTCTGAACAGGTTGTATCTTATTGGATTTTATTATATGTGATAATATAAGCAAAAACTTTTATAGACAAGGAGATTATACAGAAACCATTGTTCATTTTCTGTTAGTTGGTTCTAAATACCCTGTAATAATGTCATTCTCTTGAATGGTTTTACATTATCTCAGTACGTTTGGTGCTACAGTATACGAAGTTATACCCAAAGATTTCAAAGAAAGAGACACTATGGTAACTACTCTTATGTCAGGATATCTTGTGGTAAAACACTATTTTGCTTAAATGGTTATGTTTTGACCTGCACTGTTTTGTTGTTATGCCCTCTTTTATCTCAATCTCCTTTTTTAATTTACTTTTTTATTTTTATCTTTTTAATTAAGGGAAAAATAAATAAAAAATAGCAGGATACATTATAGTAACATACTTAGATTTCCTATTAACTTGATTTGAAACCCTGTATTGCCCTCACCATCTTGTTTTGACTGCTTTTCCCCTATTCTGCTTTGCTGGATAGTACCAAGTTTCAAAGTATAGGCAACAACTGTGAAGACAATAAGATTCATTAAGAGGCCCATTCTGATTGACTATTATCTTCTTTTGAAGTCCTCTAATGTCTCCAATGTTTTGGTTTTACTCTTTAATGTTTTGTTCAATTTTATTATAGCTGATGATATAGGCAATTCTTCTTAAGATAGCAAGAGGCAGTATGGTAACCATTATTGATCACCTTGTATTTTGTTTATAAATTATCTATTATGTCCATCCTTTTGATTTGACTCACTCTGTTCTGATATGTCACATTTGGTTTTACTCTCTTCAAAAAAAGTAATAGGAACTGTGGGAGTAATAAAACTGAAAATGTGTAATTGTCATTGTACAAAAGAAAAGAAAAGAAAGTGCTCTAAAGGATATAACTGCATATGTGTTTAAGTGTATAAGATAGATAACCATATTACTGAGTTTTGTTGGATCATTGAACAAAACTGTTTGCAGTCTCACTGTTTGAAAGACCACTTTATATGCTTTAATATTGTAACTTGAACAGCTATTCATACGATAACAATTTGTAATCTATTAACTAGTGATTTCTTACTGTTTATTTTTTCTGAAATTCTGTATAACTTGTACCTTTTTTTGTTTTTTTTCTTTTTCTCCTTAAATTAAAACAAACAAAAAAAGAAATCTCCCTTGACCTTCCCATCTGACTGCACACTCCCAAGAGCAAGGAGTGTGCCTAATTCAGCTGAAATCACCACATCTAGCTCTAAGACTCAGCAACAACAGGTAGTGGACAGGTAAGTAAAAAATAAAGGAAGCCAGAGTCTGAAGCAATTTTATCTTTCAGAATTATATGACTTATAATATTATCCTCCCTTCTATTTACTGTTTTAACTATAACGATGAATACTTTTTACCCCTTTGGTAGGCTTATATTTATAAGCAGAAAGACTAAGATCTTGGTTTGTTTGCTATTTGATTTGTGATTTAATTTATTTATATTTCTTCATTTATTAATGTTACTGTTCTCTAACATTCATATAGACATAGAATCTATCTGTCTGGGTGTCTTAGTTACTTCATTGTTTCTGGGACAAAATACTTGACACTCACAAGTCAAAAGAAGAGAAGTTTATTTTGGCTCATAGATTATAGAGGTTTTAGTCCATAGTGGGCTATTTCCAAAATAGGGCATCATGTCAGAGGGGCATCACAGAAGAGAAAGAGTTCATGGCACGGCAGGGAGAAAGCAGTGTGTTCTCAAGGGAGAAGGAAGAATATAGATATAGATACAGATATAGAGATGGAGATGGAGATGGAGATAGCCCTTTTTTGTCAATATTTTTTCTCTTCTTTTCCCTTTCTTCTTTGTTTTTCTTTCTTTTTACCTTTTTTTTTAAGTGGCTGGGGAGAACTCCAACCACAAAAAAAACTAATCCCATTCCCCAAATTCATAGACCAAGTTCAGATAATTTCTCAAATACTCCTTTATTCTGTTTTTTTTCTACTCCCTTCTCTAGTTTATTAAGCTGGGAAGTCATTCTTTGTCTGCTAGTGTTGCTTCTACTTTCTTTCCAGTTATCTTTTTTTATATATTATCCTCCCTAAATTTCCCTACCACAGTGTAAAACTATTTTACCAAGGGGAAATACTTTGTATACAAACTCCTAATTTGTGATCAATTCTGTTATATTACTTTGCTCGCTCCTGTGGTCTAAAATACTAAACCAATAGTTACCACAGTATGTCACTTTCTAAATTGTGTTTGATGCTATTGTTACTGCTAATTTTACAACTCTAGCTAGGATGTAGTATCTTTTGTAATCAGTTGTTCTCCTTTCTGTAACAATATTGGGTAATAACCTCATAACAGCCCTGTATCAAAGGAACAATGACTGAGCCAAACATATTCCAACATCTACTCTTAATTAATTGGGAAGGTAAGATCATGGGACAGACACAAATAAAAAATCTCTTACACACAGAAGACATCCATGAAAAAAGACTTTTCTGAGAGAGGCCTTGATACTAGTGATATAGCTACCTACTACAAAAACCCACAAGGATAATCACAGAAAACATAAAAAGCTTTTTTGAAATACACAATGACAGGATGATAAAGCAAAGTGAAATCTCTGACCTCCAGCCCACCCAGAACAAGTTCAAGAGATACTGACATGGAATAAATTTGAAAATACACACCTGAAATTTCAGAAATGATAGCAACTGAAGTAAAGAAACAAATTCATGAGTTCACAGAGGAAATCAGACCAGAAATAATCTCTCAGGTAAAAAAAAATTAAGATTTATAAAGAGGATTGCTCAGTAAATCTAGAGTACAGATAAATTAAAAAAAGAGATAATGATAGGAAGAGGATGGAAACAGTGAATAATTAGTACAGGAAAGAAACAGAAGGCATAAAATGGATTCAAACAGATATCCATGAAATTAAATATTCCATTGAAAGCTGGCAAAATCTCTTGAACAAAACTGAATATATTCTTTCAGGCCTTGAAGACAGGATTATGACTAATGATCATGAAAGGAAGAGCTCCTGAAAATAAAAAAAGATTAGGAAATAACAATTCAACAGCTATAAGATAACATAAAGAAAAATAACATAATTAAAATTGATGTCAATGAAAAAGCAGGCATAATCACAAATGACATAAAAAAATTTGTAGAAGTAATAGCAGAAAATTTCCCAAGTACAGGAAACAATCTGACATACAGATAAGTGAGACATACATAAGCCACAACTAAAATAAATCTTTAGCTAGACATATAATAATCGAGATCCTAGAAATTCAGCACAAGAAAAGAATTTTAAAAGCTGTTAGAGAAAAGAAACAGATCACCTATTAAAGGTCATGAATCATGGACGACTTCTCAACATAAGCCCTCAAGTCAAGAAGAGTTTGGAGTGAAGTATTTCAAGTCCTGAGAGAAAACAATTTCCAACCAAGGTTGATATACCCTGTAAAACTCTCTTTTGAAATTAATAGAGAAATAAGATACTTCCATGACAAAGAACAACCAAAGAAAATTATACCTACAAACCAGCACAACAAAGGGGACTGAAAGATATTCTAGACAAAGACAAAAATGTCCACAACTCCAAGAACAACAACAGAAAAAAAAAAAAACCATCAAGCAGGGCAAGCAATTCAACAGAGAGGAAAAGTAGGGAATCAACAACAGGAAACTCACATGACAAAGACAAACCAATACATATCAGCTATTACCATCAATGTAAATGGTCTTGATTCACCAATCAAAAGAAACAGATCGGCAGAATGGATCAAGAAACAAGATTCAACAATACGCTGTATATAAGAAATACATTTAACTGAAAAAGAAATTCATAGACTAAAAGTCAAAGGATGGAAAATAATATTCCATGCAACAGGAACTCAAAAAAAAAAATCAGAGGTAGCTATTCTATTTGCAGACAATGTGACCTTCAAACCAAGCATGGTCAAAAGAGATAAAGTAGGTCATTACATACTTGTTAGGGAAAAAATTAAAGAGAATGCAATAACAATCATAAATATATATGCATCAAATATAAGAACACCCAACTATATAAGACAAATATTAATAGACATGAAAAATCAAATAAACAATAACACAATTGTAATATGGAACCTTAATATCCCATTATCACAACAGACATATCTAGACAAAAAATTAGCAAAGCAATAACACAACTGAAAAAAACCTGTGAAAAAATGGACTTAGTAGATGTTTACAAACTGTTGCACCCAACAACATCACAATACGTATTCTTCTCAGATGCACCTGTGATGTTTTCTATAATAGAACATATACTAGGTCATAGAGCATGCTTTAAAGATGCAAACAATTTAAATTATCTTATGCATATTGTCTTACCATACTGCAATGAAATTATAAGTTAATGGCAAAAGCACCACAAAAGATTCATAAATACATGGAAACTAATGAACATCCTCTTGAATAACCAATGAGTCATATGTGAACTTAAAAAATAATTTAAAAACTATCTATCGTCAAATGAAAATGCAAATACAACATCCTGGAACCTGTGCAGCACAATGAAAGTAGTCCTAAAAGATAAAATAATAGTGGTAAATTCTCACATCAGGAAAGCAACATGAGCAGAAATGAACAACCTCATGTTACACCTCAAGTTTCTAGAAAAAAAGAGAAAATCAAGTCCCAAACGCATATAATAGAGGAAGTTAAAAAGATCAGAGCAGAAACTAACACAATTGAGAACAAGAAAACAATACAAAGAATTAATGAATTGAAGAGTTGGTTCTTGGAAAGAATAAATAAAACTGATGAAAAAGGAAAGAAAATACTCATATCTATGCAACGATACATGAAAAGGGTAAAATCACTGCAGATCCTATGGAAGTTCAGAGACCGTCAATATCTACTTGAAAAATCTTTTCTTGCATAGGACAAAAACCACAGAAGAAATGGACAGATTACTAGAAATGTATGAATTAACAAAGATGAATTAAGAAATTACAGAAATTTTCAGTAGCCCAATATTAGTTCATGAAAATTTAATTAAAAATTTACCAAAAAAGAAAAGCCCAGATCCTGATAGACTCATGGCTGAATTCTACAATACATTTAGAGGAGATTTAATGCCAATACTCTTCAAACTCTTTAATGAAATTGAAAGAGAAGCAATTCTCTATAACTCATTCCTGGAGGTATTACTCTGATACCAAAAACAGAAAAAGACTCAATCAAAAAAGAGAACAAAAGGCCGATCTCCTTAATGAACATACATGCAAAAAATCCTCAGTAAAATACAAGCAAACAGAATGAAGCAAATAATCAAGAAGATTATACACTATGACCAAGTGGGATTCATGACAAGAACAAAGGGGCCATTTAACATACACAAATCAATAAATGTAATACAGCATATCAACAGAGCTGAAAATAAAAACACATGATCATCTCAATAGATGCAGGAAAGCTTTTGATAAAGTCCAACACTTGTGTTTATGACAAAAACCCTACAGAAAATTGGAATAGATGGTCTTTGCCTCAATCTGTTAAAAGCCATCTGCGACAAACCAATAGCCAACATCATACTAAACAGACAAAACTGAAAGCTTTCAATCTAAAATTAGGAACAAGACAAAGATGTCCATTATTATCATTTCTATTCAGTTCTGGAAACATTAGCCAGAGCAATTAGACAAAAGAGAGAAATAAAAGTACTAAGGATAGAAAGGATGAAGTTAAACTATTATACATGAGTGACATGATACTCTACATAAAAGACCCCAAAAACTTCACCAAAAGATTTCTAGAATTAATAACCAAATTCAGTAGCATAGCTGTATACCAAGTCAACATTCAAAAATCAATAGCTTTCCTGTATACAAACAAACTCATTGAGAGAGATATTAGGAAAATCACATTTTTCACAATTGCATCCAAAGAAATTGAAAAACTTAGGAATCAATCTAACAAAGAAATAAAAGATCTATACATTGAACATTACAGCACTCTAAAAAAAGAGATCAGAGAGGATATCAGAAAATGGGAAGATATCCCTTGCTCATGAACAGGAAGACCAACATTGTGAAGATGCTTACACTGCCAAAATTGTTATACAGATTTAATGCAATATCAATTAAAATGCCATTAGCATACTTTAAAGATCTAGAGAAAATATTCCTAAAATTCATTTAGAAACAAAAGAGACCTAGATTATTAAAGGCAATCCTGAGCTACAAAAGCATGGCAGGAGGTATCACAGTTCCTGACTTGAAGTTATACTGTAAAGCGACTGTGATAAAATCAGCAGGCTACTGGCAAAAAAGAAACATATCTGAGAATCAATGGAACAGATTAGCAGATGGAGATACAACTATGAACACACTCAGTCACCTTATCATTGACACAGAGGAAAAACATTTTCACTGGAAGAAAGATAGCCTCTTTAATAAATCGTGTTGGAAAAACTGGCTTTCAACATGCCAAAGTCTAAAAATAGACCCAAGTCTATCATCGTGCACTAAAGTCAAAATGGATCAAACATCTAAATTTTAAAACAGAATCACTAAATATACTGGAAAAGAAAGTACATAGAAAATTTGAAGACATGGGAATAGGCAGAGACTTCATGAGCAAAAACCAAATTGGATGGAAAGAACTTCAACGAATCAACAACTTGGATCTCATCTTGTTAAAGAGCTTTTTCCCACAAACAGAGGGAAAAGAAAACCCACAGAGTGGGAAAAAAATTTTAGACAACTGCCCTTCAAACACAGAACTTCTATATAGAACATATAAAGACTTGAAAAAAATCAGTCCTCCCAAATTGAGAAACCTAATCCAAAAATGGGCATCTGAGATGAAAAAATACAAATGACATAAATTTATGGGAAAATGTTCAACATCATTGGTCATTTGAGAAATGCAAAGTAGAACAACACTGAGATTCCATCTCTCCCCAGAAAGAATGGCTATCATCAATAAATCAATCAGTAACAAATGCTGACAGGGTTGTAGGGGGAAAACAAACACTTCTCCACTGTTGGTGGGAGTGAAGGCTAGTACAGCCATTGTGGAAATCAGTGTGGCAATTCCTCAAAAAACTAGGACTAGGAGTCCTATATGACCCAGGTATTCTCTTTCTGGGTACTTTTCCGAAAGAATTAGAAACATCAGATCACGGTGATATGCGTTCGCCCATGTTTATAGCAGCATGATTTATAGTAGTTAAATCTTGGAAACAACCCAAATACCATCAATTGAGGAATAGATACACAACATGTAGTATTTTTATGCAATGGAATATTACTTAGCTATAAATATGGATAAACTTATAGCTTTTATAGGTAAATGGATGTAACTGAAGACCATACTCATAACTGAAATAAAATAAACTTGATGTATAAACATCATACTGCCTCTCTCATGTAAGAAACTGGAAAAGTAAATAAAATCCAAAATCTATAATGGATACTGTGAAAGGAAAAGAAACTACTTAAAAGGAAAGAAGAAAACAAGGAAGTGAAAAGAAACAATATATAAAAGATAACTAAGACAGTTATTTTACTGGTTTGTTAGTTCGTTGAAAAAAACCGATTTGTGCTCATATTGTTTGATCAATTATACAAGCCTATATCTTGTAATATCTGAGCAACTACTTTGAAGATAATATATACAATATAGTAACCATTGTTAATTCCTATTATCTTGTTTTGAAATTCTGTATCACTGTTTTGTTGTTTTCTCTTTAAAATAAAAATAAAATAAAATAAAATAAATGTAAGGTAAAGCTTATAAGGTTTATAAGCATAAATTATGTGGTAAATGTTTAATTTTTTTCAAATAATATTATAGTAAAAGACAATGAGATTTGTCCTCTTTAAAATACTTCTGCCCTTACTTCAAACACACTTCTCCCATCATTCTGCCAATTTTGAAGTCATTCTAGGAGTCCTCTTTTGTGAGTGCTTTTAATTGCACTGTCATGGGTACCTCAGTGGCCTGAATCAATTCAAAACATTTACTTTCTATGGTCATTTTGATTTTGAGAAAGAGCCAGAAGATCACAGTGTCAAATCCTGTGAATTAAGTGGATGATGTGTCACAGTCAAGTTTTTATTTGACAGAAATTTCCATAAATGCTTTTCAGGACATCAAGGAAACCACGAAAAAGGACTTTCACAACTGCTTTAAAAGCTGGCACATCTATGATGAGATACATGTGCTCAAAGCAAGGAGAGTATTTTGTAGGGGAATAATGACAATGTGTCTTCTGCTGTAATGATTTTTAAACATTCTTTATTGAAACATTTACCATATTGTCTGATCCTATCTCCTATGATTTGGCAATCCTGAGGTATATGCCAGATGATATCTAGTTCTCAGAGACAATATAGAATAGTTTTTTGTTTGTTTGTATGTTTTTTGTACCAGGGGTTGAGCTCACCACCTCACACTTGATAGGCAGGTTCTGTGCTGCTGAGCTGTAAGCCCCGCTGGATGTGTACTCCTTGGAAGATGAAATCTACTGTGAAACCAAAGTGAAGGAAAAACCCCTAACTTGAAGTTAGAGTCTACTTAGAGTTCTGGTTTTGCCTCTTGCTAACTGGGCTTGTTACTCGGCTCTATATCAGGTTAACAAAACATTTGAGCAAATCACCTTAGAAGAGGAAGGATTCACTTTAGCTCACAGTTTCAGAAGTTTCCATTGCTGTGGGCCTGAGGTGAAACCAGAATGTCACACTGGAAGGGCTTGATGGAGCAAAGCTGTTTGCCTCATGGCAGTCAGAAAGCAGAAAGAACAGAATCAGAGCAGGAAGGAGAGACTGGGGACAAAACATGCCCTTCAAAAATACTTCTTCAGTGACCTGTTTTCTCCAGCTAGGCCTGCCACAGACTAGCCCATTCAGCTATGAACACCTCAGTGGATTAATCCACCAGCAAGGTCAGCACCCTCACGATCCTGTCCTTCTAGCCTCCCCCTCTGAACGTGGCTGTATTGAGGATCAATACAATGAGTCTCTAGGAGATACTTAATGTGTAATGATAACACTGAGTCTCCTCATTTATCTATGGCTATGGAATACAGAATAAAATATTGACCTAGTAGTGTCATTATGAAAAGTAAACAAGGCACATTCTTCAAAGAAATTTGAGATTTAAAAAAGTCTGTAATCTTGTCTTACGAGTTCTTCCTCTTCCTTTTTAATTACCCAAATTAACAGTTGTGAATTATTTTCTTAGAAACAAACAAAAAATTCCAAAGAAATTTCTCTTCAGAGCATCAACCCTAAATCCAAGTTAATATTTCTTCTTAGAAATAACTCTTTGCCTTAAAAACTCAACAAGCATAGTATGTACTATACATTAGACACGTGCCAGGAACATGTACTTTTCTGTAAAGGGATAGGTAAATATTTTAAACTTTGGGGTTTTATGGTCTCTATCATAACTAGCAAATTCTGTTGGTACAGCATAAATGATGTCATAAGCAATATGTAAACATATGGGTATGGCTGTGCTCCAATAAAACTTTATTTATAAAAACAGGTGACAGGTAAGATTTGGCCAGGTGGAATATAACTTATTGACTCCTCTAATGGGCAACACTGGGATGAAGAAGACAAAATCCTTGATTTCATGGAGCTTATCATGATCTAGTGGGTAGAACAATCAACAAACAAAAAATAGTACCCAATGAAATGGGGAAGTGGTGTCACATTACCATGATGAAAAATAAATGTGGAATAAGTGATCAAGAATAAGGGAGATATGGACATTATTTTAGATGGACAAATGGATGATTTTCTTGAGGGATCAGAACTGTAACTGAGAAGGAACAACTAAAATGCCAGGTAGAAAAGTTTCAGCATAGAATCTCTAAGTATAAAAGCTGTTATATAGTGAAATGAGTTGAATAGTGGTCCTCCAAATTGTATGTACAGTTAGAAACTTTGCAGAAGACTCCTCTTTGGAAGGAGAGAATTTACACATGAAATCAGGCTAAGAAGCTTCAGTTATTAAGAACATCTTGGATTAAATCCAATGACAAGCCCTCAAAAGAAAAAATAGAGACTGAAGAGAAGACCACGTGAAGACAAATACAGCTACAAGCCAAGGATTACTAACAGCTCCCCAAAAGTAAGGAGGGAATATGGAATAGAATTCCCCTCCACAAACAGAAAAACAGGTCAAATTAGCATATCCAAAATAGATGGTCAATTGAGACTGTCAAAATACTTAAAGGCTGAAGTGGTGAAGAGCATCCACCAATCTGAACAGACAGACCCCAGTCATTAATTCTTCTCAATGTTAATTGATTAAATATTGGCCTACGAGGCCAGAGAAAACTAAAGAGATAGTAGGGGCTAGATCTCTTTTTAAAAATTTATTTATTTATTCTATTTTGAAAGTAGTAAAAATGTAACAGCACAAGACAGAACAATTCCAACTGAGACAAAGCACTGAAATTGGTACAGAGTTTCACAGTAGGATCCTGGGATGGTAGTAATAGGTACTATGGTATTTCTAGTTATCTTCACAATAGTTGTCCAGTCAATTAGGTATAGTGAAATCAAACCAAAAACACTACACTATAAAACCAATTGAGAGTATTGAATAGAGCAAAAGAAACATACCAAGTGAAAACAACCTTTGCCTTCAAATAGAACATAGAAGGAAATCCCCCATATTTACTATATTGCATATGGTCATCCTCCCAAGAGATGCTAAGACATCTATCCCCAGTAACTACTGGGGGAGTGGGGTGTTTCATTCTCAGCCCGCGTGCTGGTAGGCTCACCAGAGCCGCTGGTTCTCCTCCTGGTCCATGCCGGGGGTGCTTACCAAGAGGGCGGAAGAATAAACTGCCTAAGTCCCACCATCGCCAGATCTTGGTAGCACTGGTTCTACTCCTGGCCCAACTAGAGGCCAGATCTTATACAGATTTGTGGCCAAGTAAGGGAGTTTTCTTTCTACTATAATTGTATATGTAGGTTATTGGAAGGCATTAAGTAAGGAAGGGCAGAACTGATGTGTGATTTTAAAAAGATTATTCTAAATGTTCTGTGAAAAAAAGAGAAAGAATTAGGATAATTAAACAGCCCTGTGGAATTTACAGTATTGGAGGATGACAGCCCAGCTCAGGGCAGCTACACACATGTTTGCACAGCACAATCCCAGGGTGCCATTCAGAGCATGAACATCATGGACTCGCACATTTATGACAATAGCTGTCCAGCAGATAAGGATGTTCCTTAAAGAAAAACATATTACAGTGATACTCTAATTGATTGCTATGTTTTAAGAAAGAAATGCTTTTTGAAAATTTATATCAGGGTCTTACATGGATTAACGATGTTTACACCTTGGACAAATGGTAAGAAGATATTGAAAAAGAGGTCAAATTAAAAGTCAACAATAGAGGTAGAACAGTGGACCTATTGTTGTAGAGTAAGGTAAAGATAAGACTCAAGATGAAGCATTGCTTTTTTTCATTGAATCATTTATCAAATGGAGTAGATGGTATACTTATTTGATGCAGGAGGCAGGTAGAGATGGAATCAAGGATTCTATTTCTTCCTGTTATCCCTCAGATGCTAATTGAACACCCAAGTAAAGAGATCAAGTAGACTGTTGCGTGTGTCAATTTAGAGGTTAATTTCTTATCATTTCTCCTCCAGCATTATTATATCTAGAAATAGTGCAATAAATGGATGCTACATTGGATAATGATCTAAGGTTCATTAGATGAACTGGCTGCAAATCTAGTGCTCACAGACAAAAAATAAAGACATTTTCTAAAAAGTGCTGAGAGTTGACTATGATTATCACACAAATTTATGGTGGAAGAATCACATCTGGGCCGCTTGCCAAGTCATTGCTGAGCATTTTATCGCTGGTTTGTGTGGCTCAGCTCTGGCTTCATTGACTTTGGGGGGCAGAAAGTCTCTGTGGATGTTAAAGTTAAGTAATATTTAACAGTAGGGGTTTAATGAGTTGTTTTAGTGTTGGATGCTAAGTACTTCAAATCCATAATTCCACTTCAGCTGCTTTTGTTATCCAACACCATCTTAATTGAAACAAAACTTTTGAAAGAACTCCCGAGAGAAGATTGTTTATTATTCCTTTGCCCAAATAGCCTCTCTGAGAATTATTTACTTATACACATAATGACCTTAATCAACTGTAGGTAAAATTGGGTATTAATAGAATGAGAAAATTTTAATGTAATTACTTTATGAGGCTTTTAGAGAATGAAATATGACATAGAACTATGCCTCATGCATAAAATCTAAACATTTTCATATTGAAAGAGAAATATTAAGGTATGTTTTTGTCTTTTCCTCATTCCCTAGTCTCTCATCATTGAGGTTTCTCATGATTAATGCTGAGTAGTACAGGAGAAGGCATTTTTCCACAATATTCCACAGTTTCACGGCATGGCAATTCTAGGATTTAGAAAAAGAATGTCTATTGTGACACTCAGTGCCACTTGAAGATCTCAAATGTATCCATCTATCAAACATGTGCTGGTTGCCATAGAGTAAAAATAAAAGTTACTATGAAGACATTTAAAGTCACTTTTACTAAAGAAGGAATCTCTGCCAATACCCTTATCTTTTTATCACAGTTTAAAGACAGTTTACTTTTTATCACAGTTTAAAGACAAAAAAAGACATAAAAAGGTTAATTCTTTAGAAAGTATTACTAATGTTTACTTTCCCATTAAAATAAGCATAAAAATTCCTTATAAATTTTGACATTATTCTTTTTCAAGCAGACATCTAGAGATATAATCACTCATTTGTGTGTGATTAAATCAGTGACACGGTCTTAAGGTGTGGGATGCAGATGTGAAGAGTATAGGCAGCCTCCGAGGGACCTGGTGCGAATCCCTGGTTCCACTGTTGAAATGCTATTGAGTAAATAACTTAACCTCTCTGAACTTTAGTTTTCTCATCAGTAGAGTGGAAATTGTTGAGAAGTATTATGGTTTGTGTCTGGATGTCTCCCCAAAGCTTTATATAATTGTGGGGCCAGGCTTTGAGAGTTTATGACTGATTCATGGTCCAATGCTGGGACTATGGGTGTGAGTGCTACACTTAAGTGGGTGTGGCCTATATACAACATTAGAGAAAGAAAGAGTCTTCTCCGTGTGGGCATCTCTTTTGCTCTTGTAGCTTTTGCTGTCTTCGGTTGCCACGAACTGTTGTTCCTTTGCCATGCCATTCTGCCTTGGAGCCAGATGATTATGGGCTGAAACCTCCTCAGATTCAGAGCTAAATAAACCTTTACTTCCTTCATTTGGGGTGTCAGGTATTTTGTTTCAGCAACAAGGGAAAAGTACCCAGTACAGGAGGATTAACTGTAAGAATCTTCTCATGGTGAAGTGCTCAGTTAAAACCAATCCTCTTTGGGATCATTCTCTGTCTCTTTTTGTTTTAGGCAAGAAAAGGTGAGCAGAAACATTACAAAAAGGCAGCAAGCAAATGTGAGCTAAAGAATGGCTTTGAGGCTTCATAGCAGATTGAAAATCTCAGGCTGGAAATTTAGAGCAGTACCTAAGCTATCTTAGAAATTCAAATTGGTTGAATGTAATGATGAAAATAAAATCAGTTTATATATAAAATCTGTTTCTAGGCAGGGCCTATAAAACAGTGACACTATGTTGCTTAACTACTTTTTCTCCACAAATTACATTTTATTTTTAATTTAAAGGCTTAAATATGTGTATGACTACTTTAAAGATTTCTAGGTATAATCATTCCATTTAATGGTTATTATTTATGATCCATTTTAACATGAAGTGCGTTACAACCTTCACCTTGTTTCTCGTTTGATGGGCTTTCCAGGTTCACTACCTTCTCACAACAAATAGACCTGTCACAACGGGAGAATCATCTACTTAGTGAGATGCAAATATCATATAATTGTAATTTACTGTCTGACCCTGTTGCAATTATTCCAGGTAGCTCTACTATTAATCAGTTCATTTGATCATGTCATACTTAGAACTGTTCAGAACCCATGCAAAGATCATAATGTTTAGAAGTCTGTTGAGACTCTGCAAAAAGAAACAAACAAACAAAAAAAGCACCCTAAGACAGAGGCCTGACAATTTTTTTATAGCACACCACTGGATCTTTTTGACCCATATCTCCATTATTAAAACATGTATTCTTATATTCTTATAAATGATTAATGGGAAAATCCGCCTTAAAGGATTCATCTTCCTATCTTCCCTTTGCAAACTGAATGTCATAGAATTCTCCAAGTGAACAAGAGATAGTGTTCTAGCATCTCTCCCAGGGAAGTTTAGACCAAGACAAGACACAGGTTGATGCATAACTTGAAGACACTAGCCCATGTTCATCAATCCTAAATGGAACAGATTTGGAAACTATGGGTGAGACAAATGTGAGAAAGAATTTAAAAGGCACAATTTATTCCACTCTGAAAATACAAAGAATATCAGGAACAAAATAGTTTCTTAAGTTATCAGAGATAATGAAAATATTTTCTTTTAAAAGTAGACAAGGAAAACACAGCAAGCAGTTTTATATCATGTTTAAATCTATACAGTCAATGTCAGGCTGCATGCCTGTAATTCCAGCACCTGGAAGGCTGTGACAGGAGGGTCAACAAGTTAAAGGTCAGGCTGGGATAGATAGTGAATCCAGGCCAGCCTGAACTACACTGCAAGACCTTGTATCAAAAAAACCTACACAGTCAAGAAAAATATGCAATACAAAAAATAAATTGCAAAAAAAAAAAAAAACTTCCACAGTTTAAGATTTCACAAAGGAGATAATATAAATATAGTAGCGAGTATTTCCTTAAAGATTCTATTTTATAGTTATCATCTATTAGTCTGTAAATATTTTTACTTGACTTGATAGAAAATATAATTTATCTCTTTATGAAAGTATTTAGACAGGCTATCATTTTAAATCAGCAATTTCTTTCTGATATAGATTATTTTATATAGATTCTTTAACTAGATTAACAAATTTTATATTCCACTTAATCAGGAAAATTCAATTTATGAATTGAAACTAAGTGGGCTTGAATATATTGCCATCTATTCATTATTAATATTTATTCAAACTATGGATTTCTGTCTATAAAAATGAAAAATGTACATATCACAAATACATCAGAATTTTTAATATATTTGATATGAAAATATTATAATATTGCTTAAAAGCTAAATATCATTCCTTTCATCCTGAAGTAAACCACTAACACTTTTCTCAAAGACAGGCAACCACAGACAAACTGTTTATTGAATACAGATCAAATCTTATTCTCCTATCTAATATGCCACGAGAGAACTGTAGGGTAGCTTAATATCAAGATTTGAGTTGCTAACTCCAAATTAGATTATATTTTCTTTTCTACAGAGAAATAGCATCAAATATCAAGAACCAAAAGAATTTTCTTCATGAATGTTCCATTCACACAGTTCACTAACACTTGCCTAAACTTAAGCATAGCTTCTAATAGCCGAAGATTGCCTCCTAGGATGGCCCAGCCCTTCTTTGAGTTGCTACCTTGTAAAGCTCAAAAGCTTATTGTTCTTTCTAGTCTATACCAGATAATAGCCCCTGACTTTAATTTCTAGGAGCATTTACTAAAAAGGGCTTAATAAGGCCTGGGTATGCAGCTCAATGATACAGTACTGGCCTAACATGTATGATGCCATGGGATACATCACCAGCATATATACACAGAAAAGAAAAGAAGAAAAGAGAAGAAAAAAAGAGACCTTATAACCATCAACGTTTCTCTGTCCCTTGGAGATTTATATGTATCTCCTACAACTCAGGAGTATCTTTCTTAAAGACATGGAAGCCATTTCTCTGAAACGTAATCATCAGGATGCTGAGGGCCTCTGTCTCCCAGCTCTGTGAGAGGACAGAATCCTGAATTAGACAACCATTGTGTAGCACATACAGCTGGCCTAATCACAATTACACTGACCAGTTTTGTGTAATTTGTCATTTCTTGACTCCTTGACTCCCCTGCACATTCCCTCTGTGCTCCTTTAGTCTCTTCAAACTCCTAGTAATCGCTGCATAAATTGGGAAGAGCTCAGTTCTGTCCCCTACTGTTAGTGGCTAAATAAAATATAATGTCCACTGGTGTTTACTGGTGACAATGTTGAGCTCACACTTTCTCATTGGAATATAATTATTATATTTATATATCTGGGTAGATGTCCAAAGAACTTCAATTAATGGAAATACTTTCAAAGCACACTGAAGAGCTGAAATGAATTTTCTTTGGAACCAAAAGAGTTCAAGCAAATGTGAAGAGCACAAGTTTTTAAAAAGCAAAAACGGAGCTAAACAATAACCAAACAAGTATCCGAATAGCAAAATTCATCATTACAATGTGACTAGGAGAAAGAAATCTATTTTCTCCAGTTCCTATTCCTCAGCAGATAGTGCTGAGGCTGGGATGAGGAGTCAGCATTTGTAACAGGGTTTACTTTGCCACAAGAGGTTTTTAGAATTCAAAAAATATTTTAAGGCAGGGAAGATTCTTTTTAGGCTGCCAGCCCCCCATGTCTTCTGCCAACCTCACTGATTCAGGGAAGGATGTGAACTTGTTTATCAAGAAGTAGGATGAGAATCAGGGAATCCTCAGCTCCATTTTTAGCCCTTTCATTTATTTACTGAATGATACTGAGGTTCCTTAACCTCTCTTTATTTTGGAACTTTGGCCAGAAAACAAAATCACAACTCTCCTTAGAAGATTTCCATAACAAGCTTTTGTGTAAATATGTTTTCTTATTTTGTATCTCTGTGATCGCTCTCAGAACTTCAAAATCCCTGGCAGGAAGCATTAAGATGTGGTGGAAAATACAAGAAGGTGTTTTTTTGTTGTTGTTGTTTATTTTACCTTTGTAACCACTTTTAAGAAGAAAATGTATATCCCCAAGCTAAAGATTACTACATACGTGGCTGGAACTCTTTAAATTTAATGTCTTTGCTTTACTAGTGGGAAACATACTCTCAAAGATGTCAAATTAGAGTGACCAATTTTTTAAATTGTGGTAAAATATATATAACATAAAATTTACCAGTTTAGTTATTTCTTAGTGTATAATTTCAGTGGTATTGAGCACACTCACAGAGCTGTAGAATCATCACCATTATCTAGCTCCAGAACTTTTTCATCTTCTGAGACACTTTTCCTCAAGCAACTCTACCTCTTTCTCTCCCAGCCTTTGTAACCACCATCTCACATTCTGCCTCTATAAATTTCCCTACTCTAGATATTTTACACAAATGCAGCAGAACCATGCAATATTTTTGCTCTTGTATCTGTCTTATTTCAAAAGTATCATTATATTCACCAGTAGTAATAAGGACTTTAGCAAAGATGTATGTCTTACCTAGATTTTTCATAATCAGTATCTAAAATTGGTAAGTATAGAAGGGTTGATGTTTCCATTTGAAGTTTCACTCTGAAGTAGGGTGTGACTTAATTGATGAAGGCTTAAGACAGGTAACTGGAAGTAAAGGATTATGATGTGGCTCCCTTTTGAGATCACCAAGAAGTTTTAAACAGATTTTGGAGCCTACTGAAAAGCCAATGAATTTCATGGCCTTCTAAAGTTCTACCAGAACACAGAGGCCTGTAAGTTATTCTCAAATAAGAGCCTAGGAGCTTTAACATCAGTAATAACTGACCCAAGTGAATCAAACGGAACTACATATAATACTTTTCCTGGGGCTGCCTTCAGCAGTATTGGAAGACAGCAGCTTTATTAACATGCCTAGCTAAAACACAATTAAGGCTATGATATATGTATATTTCTATTACATTAAAATATATTTATATAGTATGTTTGTATTTATATATGTGTATAACCACATTAATCATATGCACCTAGCATATAATGGACTGCTACTATCTTGTAGCTGCTCATGTAGAGTGTAACAGCAGATGGGTACCAAGATGCAAGATGTTCCAACCACAAAGCGTATGTCCTATGATAGGAGCCTGTGAAACATCAAGGGTCAAGGATCTTGTATATATAACCAGTATCTAAATTCCAAGTTCTGGGGATGAATTTTCATCTCATGGGACACAGATCTTATGTAGTATTTTGTACCAATGTATATTGAATGTGGTCATCACTGCTGTGTGATTTGTTAGGATTCTGAGTTCTCAGTTACAATTACATATCATGGAGCAATGATTCAGATATATTTCACAGAGATTGAAAACACAAGCTTTCTAATGTCCAGAATGACTGTATAGGAAACTCTGGCAATCTTTGTTTTTGTCTACTGCAAGCTGGGGCATTGCTTTCTTTATCCTTCAGCATAAGACTCCTGGCCTACTGAAAAGCCAATGAATCTATCTCCAGACTTGGAGTTGGCCAATCTAGATCTGGGTCTTGCCTTTGATTTTTAAAAAAATTCTTAAATATCAATTTCTTTATTTGTAATACAAGAGGAATAAACTCATATGTTTCTACATGGACTAAATGAGATAATGTATATGAGCAGTTTAATGAGTATCTAGCATGAGAAAATACTCCAGAGATCACAATTGAATGTGAGATAATACAACTGTGACCCAAGTAAATACTCAACACATTTAAAATGATAACTATCTATTTTCTAACCACAGTTCTTACAAGTAGGATCTTAGGTTGAGGCACTATATAGAAAAATGTGCAGACTTTCTAATACAGCAGTTCCCACTTGGCAAAGTTTGCTCTAATGGCTCAGGAACATTGATATTATTACTTATGAGTTCCCGATGTGTGGCACCAGTACCTTGCATTGTAAGTTGAATGAAATTTAACTTTTTTTCCTTTTTGTAGTAAAGACCCAAATCATATCATTGTGTCTGTAAGTAAACAGTTAAAATATCAAGAAGCATAATTCAAGGCAAAACTAAAGAAAACAAAAAACACTGGTTCATTTCCAGATAGCATTCATCTGAAGAGCAGGAGGTGTGAGATTTTTTAAAATCATGGTTTAATGTGGTTGGCATAGTTACTGTGCACATGGATAATTAAGTTTCTGGTATGAATTATTGTTTTCAGAGTATGAAAACAATTGGTTCATGTACAGTTTAAAATCCACTTTCAAAGAACATGATATTTTATGTGAAATTTTAGGTTCCTGATCATAAAGCTATCTTTACTTGTTCATTTCACTGAAATTTCATTGCAATGAATAAAGGGTAATTCTTTCCCCAGATGCAAAGTATTCTTGACTAGCAAAGTTATTTCCTTTGATTTGTTCCATTTAAGTCAATTTCAAAATGCTGGGAATATTCAAGAAAAGTTTACTTATACTCTCTTTTGCACATTTCTTTGAGGTTACTATTTTATTTTGAATATGTCTGGTCTTTGCCTTAATTTTTTCTATGGATCTCTGCTCAGAGCAAACAGAAATCTGTCCATTAGATGTTTATTTTTCTCTTGCTTATGCTTAAATTGACTTTGAAAAACTGGATCTATAGGAGAAATGTTCAAGCATTTTATGCTTCCCATTAGGGATTCATAGCACTAAAAAAGAGTCTTCCTGAAGAGAAATCATAGCAATGATTAAAAACAGTACATGTTCAGAAGGAAAAAGTGAGCTGACCTCAAACAGAAGTACTGCATTCTCATGACAATATCCAAAATACTATCAGTTTAGCATATAACAAACATAAACTTATTGAGACATGTTACATTTTATTTTGCTGCACTAAGTTTTAATCAGGTGTCCATATCCTACGCTGTGAAAAGCTCTTCCTCCCATGGTATAACTGGGATTTTAGGGTGCTCTGAGTCAGACATACAAAACGGGCAGAAAGCAACCTAATGGTAAACATTAAATAGTTTCAGTCTCAATTGGGGATCAATGTAGGGTTTGAGGTATGTCATGCTGCCACTGATATCCTGGGATGACCAGGGAGTTGCTAGTTCCACATGATAAATTATTGGCCAGGATTCTGACCTGGCCCATGCATTTGCCATTATCTATGACAATGCCTAGGACTGTGCCTTGCAGATAGGGGTAGCTCAGCAATGACCACTTCTTTTTCTCTTCCTTATTTTCATCTTCCCTTCTTCATTTACAGAAATTTTTTTGTTGTTGTTGGTAACAGGGATTGAACTCACAACCTCTTACTTGCCAGGTAGGCGCTTAAGCCATCAAGCTAAACCCCAGCCCTTCATTTCCAAAATTAATATGAAAGATACTTTATGGTTTTTGGTTTTGCTTAATGTTGCTTTTTGCTTTTGAATGGGAAGGATACCTGCAGGGCACCCATTGTGTGGCACTGGAAACACCAGGAAAGCATGCTCTTGACTACAGGAGAGAATAGTCACTTCACACTTGGCATATATGAAAAGAAAAATAAAGTTCTGGTGGGCTAGCTGTAATTTCATTTCCTTTACTTGGCAAGCTCAAAAGCCATCTATCTGAAAGTCAAAACAGCAATTTATTGACAAAGCTAAAAACTTCAAAATGTGCCTTTTAAAATTTTCCTTTCAAATCCTCTACACTCAGACTTATTTCACTTCATATATTATTTCAAAAAAGTACTCTACGAAATATATCTCGGCTCTATTGTTCAAAATATTACACAAGCCAATGAAATTTTTTTCTTGAAAAAAGTGCTCTGAATACGGCAACCATCAGTAAGATACTTTTCCTTCATTTTCCTATTTTGATAACTCATTTTGCTGAAGACAAGCAGGATTCTTTTAATATCTCTAAACTGGTTAGGAAAATCCCTCTATTATTTTAGTGGGTTTTCAGTGAATAAGAGTCATTGTTAAAATTCTCCCACCCTCAATGGCCCTATATATAGAAGATAATTAGGTAACTACAAAGCCCTTGGTGTTATAAGCCCCACCATATAGGAGCTCTCAGTACAGTCCTGCATAACCACACTATAAATTATTTGCACTCATATATGATGACTGCTGTTCTTTTTTAAAAATAGGCTGTGCTCTGTAAAACAGTGCTGTCTACTAGAAATATAATAGAGATACATACATAAAGTTTTTTAATAGTTAAATTTTTAAAAATTAAGTAAGAGATGAAATTGATTGCATTTTGCTTTTGTAGTTTACCCAAAACATTATCAGTTTAACATGTACCCAAAATTATTAATGAGGTATTTTACATTTTATTTTGTTACACTAAGTTTCAATCAGGTGATAGCACATCTCAATTCAGACTGGCCACATTTTAAGTGTTCAATAGCCACATATAGCTACACGCTATTGTACTCAGCAGTATAGCTCATCCTTTCTCTTTGCTTATTTAAGTAAATCCTACTTTCTCAAAGGCTCAAATCCTGGGCTTAACACAAATCTGGATTCAGAGGATATGATTAATAAGCAGTTGGCAACTCACTGAATGAGTGTTTCTGGCTTACAGAAGCCTATGTGCATAGCTCCTAGTACATACGAGAAAACACGCATTGCGGTTAGCACTTAACACTTGTCTCCGGCATTCACTCACATTATTTTACTATCCTCATGACTTCCTGTTAGGGAAGTAATATGATAACATTTATGTTATAGATGAAGAAACTGATTCTTAGCTGAGTAGCATGCCTAAGGCCATGCTGCTAACAAGAAACTGTCAAAATCCAGGGCCAGACAGTCTAGTCACAGAGTTCTGGCGCTCAGGCACAAGCACTCAGGTTTCAGATGAGCCAAGGAGAGTCAAAGGTCTCTGACTTCGTTGGTGTCTAATTTAATGTGATATACAAACAAAGGTTAGAAGTATTGGAAATCTTAATAAGAGACAGTAGCTAAGCAATGAAGAAAGGAGTCACAGGCAAGGGCATCTAAAAATGTCCATTTCTTTTGTATGATATAGAAACACATAATACGTTTACCTTTCCCTTGAGTGAACAGTGAGGAATAAATTTTAGGAACTTGACTTAACTTACCTAAGTACTTACAAAGAGGTAAGTTTTACTGGTAAGTTCTTTATAACATGGACGTTTAGGGATCTAAGAAAACAGATGATCGCTTAGAAGTCGGGAGTATGCTTATCATAGAAGTATGTTTATCATCACCAGTAGAGCCAAAATAATAATTCCTAAATTAAAGCATAAGTATGGCACTTTGATTCATCAAAACTTATACAGGTAGGAAAATTTTACGGAATAGTGAAGAGGCAATTTGAGGTAGTTTCCTCAGTGGCATAATTATAAAATAAAAAATACAAGGGAGCAGTTGTTTAATCTCCTGCATTTCTGCTTCCCTTTCATAATCCTCATTGTCCCTTTAACAATCTCCTCTACTCCTATACGTATCTCCCATCCCAGCAGAGGTACCTGGGCATAATGAATATTTCCTGCATAGTTCACATGGCTGCAGAGAGCACTGAATTCTAACTTTTTATTTCTCCAGTGTTACTGATTGAATTTAGGGCCTTGCATATTCTAGGTAAATGCTCTACTACGGAGTTATACATTCAGCTTCTTCTTTTACCTTTATAAGTTTTCTTAAGATCAGTCCAGCACTGGTCATTTTTATATAAAATTGAATTGGCTGGTAGCATCATTTTAAAACTGATTAACTGGTTGCATCATTCTAAAATCTTGGGTTTAGAAAAGATAAAATATTTCATGAAAATCATAAGTGAATTAGTTCCTGTTAAAGACAACCATAATGCAATATTAATAATTATAAACTGCAATTAAATTCTTTTCTTAATGTACTGTTGTTTCATGGACTTTTCATAGTTTTCCATCTAAAAATCTGATTTTTACAATTTAAAAATGATTTTTTTTCTTCAAATCAACATTTTCTTCAGCAACCCTACACTGAATGTCACTGCAGCTACCCACTGAAAGCAGTGCTTTCTTAACAGTTTCCTAGTTGACACCACTTTGGTGGGACAGAATTTGGGAGACTGCTTCCTTGATGTGCCCTGACTTCAAATCACTGGTCACTATCATAAGAAA
The DNA here is from genome assembly GCF_034190915.1 of Cavia porcellus. Classification (NCBI taxonomy): domain Eukaryota; kingdom Metazoa; phylum Chordata; class Mammalia; order Rodentia; family Caviidae; genus Cavia; species Cavia porcellus. The sequence goes on along the minus strand of NW_026947493.1, from coordinate 48,560,972 downwards.
TAGAAAAATAGGATTGGCCAGGAGGTATGATTCTGCTGCTTACTTACTCATTCCTCCTTGCTTCATTTGGCTCCTAGGTGCATGTTTCAATCCTGCTGTGTGTGTGGCACAGGATACCGGTATGTTGCCATCACTGGAGAACTCGCTATCTTATCAGGGGACTGATGCATAAATAATAGAATCACACATGCAACAAAAAAATAGAGGCAGAATTAATGGTCACTGTTCATTTAACAAAGCATAGACAAACAGGGCCAAAATATCCCTTTAGCATTGGTCAGGGATACTGCCACACCACCTCGGGTCTCTATAATTAGACACAGACAACAATTCACCCTCATCAATTGCTTTCAAAAAGACAATACATGAATCCATAACACAATGAACTACATCCAGCCCTACTTTCTCTGCTACCAGCTCTTTTTCTCAACTTTGTGGCATCTGTTTAGTTTGTTTTTGTCATTGCTGTTTCTACTCCTTATTTCTATTTTTAGTATTATTTTCTGTTACAGGAAAACTAAATGAGTAGTTTGGAACCTAGGCCCTGTGAGGTTAGGCTGGGGAGCTTAACAAACAGACATATGCCAGGATTCTGCTAGGTGTCAACTGGCCTATAGTGTCATCCAGAACCTTTGAGTTTCATTGTTCCCTTGCATCTTTTAAGAAGACACCGAACAATCTCCAAAAAACTGCTCCATTCAAACTCTGAAATCCTAGGTGCCAAACTCAAACAAAGACACAGACTTTCTGGGTATCTCGCTCAATCGTAGGTAGGAAAAGCATACTCCTCTTCTGAATAGCTGTTTAGGATTACATCTGGGTAGAAGGCAGAAAAGAGGCAGAATAAGGAGACGCTGAAGGTCAAATAGTAATACAAAGCAAGCCTCATAGCCAGAAGTAGGAAAGCCTAAAAGCAGTGGAAGAAGACATGAAATATTAAGAAGTTTGAAAATAAAAGAATACATGAGATCTGAAATGTTTTTGTGACTAAAGGTTGAGTAACATAATATGTAGATGTGTAATCGATTCACATCCTGCCAATTGTACAGTGCCCCTGTACAACTGTGCGTGGCATGGTAAACTTACAAATAGTCATCCTAGGTCAGTCTCAGAAGCTATGTGGCCCAGGAGTGTCTGTTACAATAAAGACCAAATTGGGGAAAGATGCAGTGGTGCTGACTTCCACCACATCCCAATTTAATTCTCCCATTTGGCCTCTGCAGAAGACAGATGGTCTTGGAGAATGATAGCAGATTACTGTAAGCTCAATCAAGTGGTAACTCTGATTACAGCTGGTATACCAGATGTGATTTCCTTGACTGAGCAGATTAACACGTCTCCTGGTACCTGGTATACAAGTATACATTTAGCAAACAGCTTCTCCAAACCTCTCCAGTACAGCCACCAGAAACAATTTGCTTTCAACTGACAAAGCTAGCAAAATACTTTCATTGTCCTATGTCAAGGTCTTATTAACTCTTTAACTCTGTGTTACAATTTAGTTTGCAAGGATCTTGATTTTTTTTTTCACAAGGTATCACACTGGTTCATTATACTGATGTTGATATACTCATTGAACCAAGTGAGCAGGACATAGCAGATCTGTCAGTAAAGCATTTTCAAGCCAGAGAATGAGAAATAAATCCAATTATAATTCACAGCCCCTGTATCTCAGTGAAATTTTGACAAGCCTGGTTGTGTTGGGCATGCTAAGATACCCCCTTTTAAACTATAATGTAGGTTGTTGCATCTGTCTCCCCCTACAATGAAAAGGAGACATAGTGGGCCCATTTGGATTTTGGAGGTGACATATTCCTCAGACATTTTATTCTGGCCCATTTATTGAATGACTGAAAAAGTTGCTGGTTTTGAGTGAGATCCAGAACAAGAGAAGGCTCTACAATAGGTTCAGGCTATAATGTAGGATGCTGTGCCACTACAGCCATACGATCCAGTAGATCCAACAGTGCTTGAGGTGTTAGTGGCAGATAGGGATTCTCTTTAGGGTCTCTGTCAGATCCCCACAGCAGAGGTCTTCAGGATTTTGGAATAAGGCTATGCCATCATCTGTAGATAACTACTTTCCATTTGAAAAATGACCCTTGACCTGCTACTGGCCCTTAGTAGAACTGAGCACTTGACCATGGGATACCAGGTTACCATGTGACTTGAATTGCCTATCATGAGTAGGATACTGTCTGATTCACCAAGTCATAAAGCTGTACATTCACAGCAACAATCTGTCATTAAATGGAAGCAGAATATAATGATTCAACCTAGGTACATCAGAGGGCACAAGTCAGCCCATACACAGTTGCCTAAAAGACTATTGTGTCTACTTCTGGTATACGTCTTCTGTCTCTAAGCATGTACCTGTGGCCTCTTGGAGTGTACTACATGATCAGCTGACAGAGGAAGAGAAGGCTAGGGCTTAGTTCATGGATGGTTCTGCATGTTATGCAGTCACTATTAATAAGTAGAGAGCTATAGCATTATATTTCCCTTGCAGGGCATTCCTGAAACAGAGTGGTGAAGGGGAAATTGTCACAGTGGCAGAACTACAAGCAGTGCACCTAGTCATATATTTTTCCTGGAAGGAAAAATGGCCAGATGGCAACTTTATATTGATTTGTGAGCTATGGCCAATGGTCTGACTAATGGTCAGGGACTTGAAGGAAATTTGACTGGAAAGTTGGTGACAAAGACACTTGGGGAAGAGGCATGCAAATTTTTCTGGGTAAAAGACGAAAAGATATTTGTGTCCCACAGAAATGCTCACCAAAAAGTGACCTTAGCAGAAGAGGATTTAAAAACTCACATGGATAAGATGACCTGTTCTGTAGAGAGCAGTCAACATTTTTCTTCAGTCACCCAGGTCATTGCTCAATGGGCTCATGAACAAAGTGGCCATGGAAGAATGATGCAGGTTATCCATAGGATCAGTAACATGGACTCCCATTCATGTTCTTGGTATGTCAGTATTTGTAGAGCCAATTAGCCTGTGAACTTGTGGCAGGATAATTACGTTGAACCACTTTCATTATGGAAAGGGCAGTGGTTTGTCCTTATTAGCATAGACACTTAGTCTGGGTATGCATTTGCTTTTCCTACATGTATTGTTTCTGGCATAATCACCACCCATGGACTTACTGAATATTTTATCCACTTCCATAGAATTCCATACAGCATCGCCTCTTACCAAAGAACACATTCTATGGTCAAAGAAACGAGGTGATGGGCTCATGTTCATAGAATTTACTGGTCTTACCATGCTTCTCATCACCCAGAATAAGCTGATTGATAAAAAGGTGGAATGTCTTTTAAAGATGCAGGTACACTGCCAGCTAGGTGGCAATACCTTGTAGAGCTAGGGCAAAGTTCTTTAAAAGGGCACCTATGCTTTGAATCAGCATCCACTATATGTCACATATCTCCTATAGCTAGGGTTTGCAGGTCCAAGAATCAAAGGGCAGAAGTAGACATGGTTCCACTCACCATTACCCCTAGTTACCCACTAGCAAAATTTCTGTTTCTTGTTTTTACAACCTGTTTCTCTGCTGGTTTAGAAGTCTTAGTTCCAGAGGCAAGAAGGCTTGCACCAGGAAGCACAACAATGATTTCATTGACTTGGAAGCTATGACTTTCCCCGGTCATGTGCTCCTCATGCCTCTAAGTAAGCAAGCTAAAAAGGGAGTTATGGTTTTGGCAGGGGAAAATTGGATTATTAATTCACAATGGAGGAAATGAAGAATACACTTGGAGCATAGGAGGTCCTTTCAGGTGTTTTCTAGTATTATCATGCTCTTTTCTAAAGTCAGTGGCAAACAACAACAACTCAATCTAGGCAGGATGACAAATGGATCTTCAAGAATTGAAGATATGGGACACACCACCAGGGAAAGAACCAAGATCTGCTAATGTGTTTGTTGAAGGCCAAGGGAATACAGAATGGGTAGCAGAAGAAGATAGTCATAAATACCACATACAACTCCATGGTCAATTACAGGAACTAGGGCTGCAATTGTAATTGTTCTCTCCTGATATGCATCCTTTGTAACATAATGTTGATAGGCTTAATGTGGATTATTAAGCATTGTTAAATTATAGTATTTAAGGTATAAAATGTTAGGAGTAAGCACTGCACAAAGAAAAACTTGGCTTCTACTCTGGAGAGGGAATTAATGAGCTTCCATGTGTACATAGGATAGTTGTACCATATCATGCGTAATTATGAACTTCTCTTTGTATCTGGGGACTGAGTAAAGTTTAACACATTCTCACTAATTTGAATCACCAGCAATCCATGCATAATTGTCCCACCAGCTGGCTTGTATTACTGCTGATACAAACATGTCTAATCACTTTTATCAATCCTTCTACTAATAAAATTAATAGAAGGTTGCCCAATGGGACAGTTGTGTGTATATCATCTTGGTTCACACTGCCTAGCAGAGAGACTTGCACATTACAGCCCTGTCATAAATGTGTTAAGGAAATGTGTCTAGTTGACAAGAGGTAGACTGTGATAGCTAACTGCTATGATTACTTGACTAAGAAACCCTCAGTTGGATTGGCTTAGTATAGTTCTAGGTGTAACTGAATGATGGATTTACTGAAGAGAGAAAGTGTGTCCTAGGGGTGAGTGGCACCAACCAACAGGCTTGTAGCTGAAATGGAATAAAAAGGGAAAGACAGAAGATTCACTCTTGGTTTTTCAGAAAATATCCAGTCTTCATTATGGTTTTTGAATATTCACCTCCAGGCTTCCAACACAGATTCTTCATCCTTGCAGCACAGATACTGTGGCTTGCTGATACAGACTCCCACAGGACTCAAAAGTGAGCTCCAGGCCTTCAACTCCCTACCAATCCTTCAGATCATCAGTACTCACATGGACTTTTTGCATTCTTCCATACCTGACTCTGAAGGCCACTGTTGGAACACTGACTGATTACAGATATTGGTACTAGGTAAGTAGGGTCATTGCTGGGATTCTATCTGGCCATATGGTTCAGAAGCCTTTAGAACTGGCTTATGAGAAGAGTTTGGAAAGGTTTAGAGATGCTGGCTGGAGACATAGTCCTAGAATACTATAAATCAAACTTGATGGGAGAGTCTGGTTAGGAGACCAGAATGCAGATGGAAAAGACTAGACATGTTCAAGAAGTTTCAGTTTGGAAGAAGGAGTAAGTTGATAGTTGGACTTCATGTCCTATGTGTTATGCTTTGGCAGAATTTTGTCTGTGTTTTGCTCATGCCCAGAGACATTGCAGGAGGTTGAGATTAGAGAAGTGGCCTAATTAATCTGGTAGAAGAAATTTCAAGGCAGTATAATGTTGAGGTAGTGGCTTGGTTACTACTAGGGCCCTTTAGCCAGATCTACATTGAGAACCAAGAGCAACTGGCCATCTTTGATTAAAAAATTTTGAGTTAAGTCATAAAGGAAGCTCCACTAAAGTTGTATCCTGAAAAAATGGAGCAGAAGAGAATTAGGTTGCTAGAAAGATTAGCATTAAAAAGCCATATACTTTGGAATAAGGAAATATAAAAAGTGAGATGAGGGCATCCCAAAAACCAGTGGGACTTCATTCTTTGCAGGCTCAGGATCACTAAGGTGAAAAGTGTTGCTTCAAGAAGAGAATCCCAAATTACCATGTTTCAGAATGCCAGTGGCCTAGGATGGGTTCAGAGTGCTCAGCCATTCAGGCACTAGGACCCTAGAGCCAAGAGAGAATGCAGCCTGGCTACTGCTCCAGCTGGCAGTAGACTTTGCCATCATCTACACGGTTTAGATACACAGAGAATGCAAGAGTTGTGTGATTAGTTCTAAACAGAGTTTGAAAAGAAAAAAAGCCTGGGAGTCCGGGAAGTGTGCTCCTGAGGCGAGTCTGTAAAACTGTGAAGGTGGAGCCAGTGCAACAGAGACTCCAGGATGTTGGAGAATCTAAGAAGGTGGAACATCCTAGGAAAGCTGTAAGAAGGGAGCAGAGAGAGAGTCCAAGAGAGAGGACATAACAGTTACAACCATGAGCAGTGCATAGGGGTGGCACCACCCAAACCCTTTGAAGTTTTTATTTCCCCATAGATTGCCTGTCTGCTGGACATGGCACTAGAGGATTTAATGCTTGTTCTGCTGGATTTCAGTCTTCCTCTTTTCACATTCCTTTTTGTTCTCCTTTGTCTACCTTTTGGAACAGGAATATTTATCCTGAGCCAGTGTATGTTGGATTGACTTTGTTTTCATTTTTATAGGGGCTTGAAGGTAAAAGTTTAGCTTAAATATACAAGAGACTGGTCAGACAGTCTTTTCAGCAATGCTGAAACGGTTAGGATTTTGACAACTCTTAGATAGACTAAGTGCATTTTGGATAAAGGGATGCACAGGAGTCTTTTGAGGGCCGAGTAGAATGTTATGGCTTATATCTAGAAGTCTTCACAAAGCTTCATCAGCTTATAGGAGAGATTTTTTGGAGGTGACTAGATTAGGGCTGTGTGATATTAGATTAGCCCACTGATGGTTATATAGCTGGGGTGATGTTGGGAGGTAAGCCTGTTGATAACATGTGGGCATAGCTTGGAATACCAAAGATTCCCATCTCTCTTCACCCCACTCTGATCCCTATCAGTCACATTACAAGCTTTTCTCCTCCTCCATGCCCATCTACATACTACTTTGCCTTAGAACCATCTGACTAAAGACTCAGAGCTCTACAACCCATGAGCTAAAATAAACCTTTCCACCTTTAACTTGTGAGTGTCGAATATTTTGCCCTAGCAATGAGAAGGTAACTAAGACAGATGCATTCAAGAGTCTCAAATGTTAGGAACTCACTGGCCTTGTAATTCTACCTTCTGCAAGTACCATGATGGATTTGCGAAACATAAAAAAACTTTAAAATTTAATACTTGGTTCGTATCTCATCAGTAGAAGTAGGAAAAGGTGTTTTCTAAAAGCTGATGATTTAAAAACAGTGAACATACCTAGAAGCTAATAATAAGAATTGAAATAAGTTCCAAAAATCTACATAAGGTAGATGATGGATTTTATGTTGTCTAGAGTTCTTGGAAGCACTTCCTTCAGATACTTATCCTGTAAAGGCAAGAAAGATGTTTTTATTTAAAATTTTCCATTTGGGTATGGGTACTGATGCAGGGTAGAAAGAAATAACTAGATGTCCTGGTAGGTTATATAACCTTTCAAAGATAGTTTCTTTAACTTTCAATGGGGAAAATAGGATCACAAGGCTTCTGAGTTATTCCTAGGTATAAAGGGTTATGGGTTTTCTTGGGTGCTGCTGTGAGTAGTGAAGGAAACTGCGGTTGTTTTGGAGAAAGGTCAAAGACTTAGCAACACTTACGAAGCTTGGCAGCCAGTGATCCTGATGAATATAGCTTCTGAGAATTTAAGAACAGTATGGTTTAACTTCATAGCAGTTTGATGGTAGTTTGCCAATCCTTTATGTGTTTTGTTATATCTACAAAGAAAACTTTAGAGTGTTCACTCTAGTTTTATGGTAGTGTGAAAGACAAAAACAAAGGGAAAAGCAAGAGATAACAAAAGAATAGGTCATGATCCATTTCAAAAGTCATAGTATTTTAAATAATCCCTTATAGTATTCTGGATGGCTGAGGCTGGACTAATACTACTTTACTGAGGCCAGAGAAAAGAGGAATAATTCTAACCATCGGGAAGTAAGTGCTAATATGTGTTTTTCATTCATTTTCTCAACTGCTTTTTACAATTATTATGAGATTGGCATTATTGTTACTTTCCCATTTTTCAAATGACAATACAATATAACTCTGAATCTCAGAGTTGGTAAGGGGAAGAGCAAGGAAATACTAACACACAATCTGTTAGTTTTTGCCCTCTATTTACTTCTCAATCCACAGCTTGTTCATATATTCTGTCCCTCCTTTTAATTAGCCTCAGGTGTGGACATTGGAAGGCTTCCCAGCACCTACTCTACTTTCCCTCATCACTTGTTCCCATATAAGGTTGTGTAATTCCTTGACAGTAAGTCATTGGTGACTGCGTTTAACAATCTCTAGTCAAGAGCGTATCTATCAGTGCGACTCACCTGTTAAAAGAGATTTATACAGAAAGGAGATGAGAGTAGAGGGATTCAGAGAGTTCTTCCAAGGTTTTCAATAATTAATTATTTTTAAAATTGTGACAGAGACAGTCTAATAGAGACACTGAACAAAGGGGCATCTCACTGCCGAAGCAGCATCACCAGTAATGCTGACTGTCTCATCCTGCTTCCTGTCCTTCTTCCTCATCTCCCAGCTCACATGCATGCTTCAGGTGTGGCTATCAGGGATCATGCAATGGAAAGGGATGAAATGACCATATCAGGCTGAATGTATCAAAAGCTCTACCATCTGAAGCATCTATTTACAAAAAAAAAAAAGAAAAGAAAAGAGAAAAACCTGTTTAACAATGAACTAAACTGCAAAACCCCATAACGAAATGTGTCAAGAAAGAAAAACATTAACTTTCCCAACCAGATCATCATAATATACAGAATTTAGGATAAGGCTATTCTCTGTAACTTGGTTTAATTTAGCAATATTACTAAACAGTAGATTAAAATAGTCCACACTGTATGCCACCCTCATATCCCTTTTGTGGACTGTAAGTGGAAACTGAGTCCAGGGTGTTGGAGTGTGATGGTGATGAACTGGGAGGGCACTTTTGTTTCCAGAATCTCTATCAGAAATATCAAGCCACCCCAACAAACATAAAATTTTAATACAAGCCATATGCTTTCTAAGCAAATTTACATTCAAGGCAAGAGCATCAACTATCACTCTTCCTTTCCAGCTCACTGTTTCCCCCTGCAAAAGGACCATGGAACTGTCTTTGATTTGGGTAACAGATATTTCAGGACTGGGATCATAAGACAATTATTCAGTCTTATAGCATGGTTGTGGGGAAAATGGACTAATTCCTCGTTTTTGTGGCTCCATGTTCTTTCCTCTTATTTGATCATCTTGTTTCTTACTTTCAACCAAAACTAAGACTTTATCTGCCACTGTCTTTAGAGTCAAAAAGAACTAATTATAGCTTTGTCTCTGCTTCTTAACAGCTGTATGATCTTGGGCAAATTACTTAACCTCTCTGAATCACAGATTACAGATTTCCAACATAAGGAAGTAAAACCAAAGACTGGGAACATTTTCCATCATTATACAGTGAGATCTCACAGACAGAGATAGGGGCACTCATTACTCAATTCAGCGATCTATATTTCCTAGAAGCATCACATGAAGCTCCTTTGAGATTTTTTTTTCTCTCTAAAAGGCAAACGCATCTGAATAAAAAGATTAAGAAGACACTGAGAAGATAATTCCATCATTTTGACAGTTGCCAAACCTAATCTTGATGACTCTGAATCTCCCATAAATTGGATTTTGTTGCTTTAACAGCACTCTAAAACTGTTTGATCTTTGCAGGTGAGACAAGATACCCACCTCTTCAATGTTGCTTTGTCTGCCTTCCATCAGGATACACAGCCCAAGGGAGAAGGAAGCTCTTACTGGGGCATAGCTTTGCCAATACACACCACATCAGTGTCACCAGAGACAACTACCACCCCAGGAATACCTACCCTCACACCAAGCTGCATGCATCATGAAGCATTGTGGGGGGCTGTGTCCCCCCAGTTCTAGAAGTAGAGCTTGTTATGTACTTTCTGACAAGATCTGGAAGGAAGTTACACAAATGCTACTAAGATTTCAGACTTATACAGCTTAGTTCAACTCTAAATAAAACAGAAACCAGCACTTTTCTGGCTTCCCAAAGAATTTCAGATGCCTTAAGAAGAGATGTAGAGGAAGGAAAGAAGGAAGAGAAGATTTACTTCAAACCCTAAATGTTTCCCCATCTACAAAAATCATTAGGCCACAGTCTCATTCTTGAATTATATTTAAAATATCTTAAAGAAATTAGCTTTCTTATGCTAACCCTATTCTATCTGGATACAAATTTTAGCTCAGTTTATCCTTTTGTATCCTTTTGCTATTCCTTTAATTTGATTTGAGTTGATTAGAATTAATGGCATTCTTCATAGTTATTCTTCCTCTGCTGATGGAAAGAAGCATCATTAAAATGTTACTTAAATTCAACACCAGACAGAAAATGATGCTAAGTTTTCCAGGAATAAGGATATACTCACCCTAAAAAATGTGAAAACAATTCGAGAAAAAAATTCCTTCATTTTGTTTACAGTGTAGACTCTGACCATTCAAAATGTAGCGCAAGGCATTGCAGAGATTGTCACCTGAGAGGTGGTTAGAAACCTAAAATCTCTTCTACCTGAGACCCACATAATCAGTATTTGAATGGGAGCAAGATCTTGGGTGAGTCAGGGTCATGTTAGCGGTTAGAAAGCCTTAGGCTATCACTGTGATCACAGTCCATAAGCAAAAAGATGCAATACTGTTTACTATTTCCCCTCCACCTTGCTGGGAAACCCCTTTAGTTATTGGTTGTCATTTCCTAAGTGCAATACTTGAGTCCAAGTTTTCAGAATGCTTCAAGTTTTCTCACACGGATTAAATGCAAGAATTATTTCAAATCTGGACATCAACAAGATTTATACAAGTAACCAGAAGCATTAAATTGCACGGCAAAGTGATAACATACCTATAGTTAGAGCAGATATAAATACATGAATCTACTGAAAATTTCAGAGTATCAACATTTTTGAATCTGACTTCTTGGCCTTTGACTGTGGAAAAGAAAGTATGGGTAGCTTGAATGCTCACAGGCATTTTATCAGGGTCACAGCAGCAGGCTGTACAAATGTTCTGAGATTTTTTTTATTTTATTATTTTATTTAAAGAGAAAAATAAAATAATAGGGTAATAATGTTAATATTTTGTATAATGGTATCTTTAAATTAGTTACTCAGAGGACAAGATATTGCTATTTAATTGTTCAAATAATATTAGCATAAACCCTTTTTTCCAATTAACTAAGAGAAATTAGTAGTATAACTATGTTAAATAACACATATATATGTAAATTATTTTTGCTTTTCTCTTCCTTCTTTCCTCCATTCCCTCATTCTAGTTTTTTCTTTCTTTTTGAAGCTTTTCCCCATTTTACAATACCTATTGTACATTTTAGATCTTATTTACTCTTTCAACTTATCATACTAGGGAAACAATATGATGTTTACACATGTGTCTTGTTTATTTCACTTAGAAGTATAGTCTCGAGTAGCATTCATTTACCTACAAAAATTTCCAGTTTATCTTTCTATATGGGTGAGTAGTACTCCATTGTATAAAAAGATCACATTTTTATTCATTCCTTGGCTGATTGGCATTTGAGTTATTTCCAAGATTCAGTTATTTCAAACTGTGCTACAATAAACATTGATGCACACATATCAATGTATTATGATGTTTTTAATTCTTCAGGGAAGATACCTAGAAAGGAATAGCTGGATCAAATGGGACCTCCAATCCCAGTTTTATGAAGAATCTCCACACTGATTTCCACAGTGGTTGCACCAGTCTACACTTCCACCAATAGTGGTTCCTTTTCTCTTACAGCCCTTCTAGCATTTATTATTGGTTGATTTCCTGATAATAGCCATTCTTTCTGGGGTGAGATGAAATCTCAGCGTGTTTTATTTTACATCTCTTGAATGACCAGTAATGTTGAACACATTTTTATAGATTTATTTGCTGTTTGTATTTCTTCATTTGAGAAATGTGTATTCATCTCAGATGTCCATTTTTGCATTGGGTCTTTAAATTTGGGATGTCTGATTTTTTGAGGTTTTTTGTATATTTTTAATGCTAATTCTTTGTCTGAGGAACAGCTGGCAAACATTTTTTTCCCCACATTGTCTGTTGTCTCTTCATTCTGTTGGTGGTTTCTCTTGTTGTGCAAAAGCTTTTAATAATATGAGATTCCAGTTCTTGATTCTTTGTGATAGCTCCTGTGCAATTGAGATTTTATTCATCTTTGCCTACATCAATAACTTTAAGAGTTTTATCTCTTCTATCTTCCAGCAGATTAATGTTTTAATACTTATATCTCTGATCCATTTCAAATTTAATGTATGGTGAAACATATAGATCCAATTTTAATCTTTGGCATGTACAGAGTCAGGTTTTCAAGTACCATTTATTACAGAGAAAATCATTCTTCAGCAAAAGTGTTTGGCAATTTTGTGAAAGATAAGGTAGCTTAGGATGCCTGAAGTATTTCTGTAACTTCTAATCTGTTCCACCGATGTTAGGGTCTGTTTTTTTCCCCTGTACAATGCTGTTTTTTTTTTTTTTTAATTGCAGTAGCTTTATAGTTTAGTTTCAAGTCAGTAACATGATGCCCCCTGTCTTATCTTTGTTGCTCATAACTGCCTTTGCTATTCTAGGTCCCTTATGGTTCCAAATGAATTTTAGGATTCTTTTCTCTAATCCTGAGAAATATGCTATTGGGATTTTGATTTAAATTGCATTGAATCTGTATATCAGTTTTGAAAGTGTGGCCATTTTCACTATATTGGTTTTCCTAGGCAAGATAAAGCAATGTCTTTCCATTTTCTGATATCTTATTCAATCTCCTTTCTCAGAGTACTGTAGTTTTAATGTAGAAGTCTTTAACATCCTGTAAGACTGACTCCTAGGTATTTCATTTTTTGAATGCTATTGTGAAATGTGCTGTTTCCTCAATTTCTCTCTCAGAGAGTTTGTTATTTATGCACAGGAAGGCTGTTGATTTTTGACTGCTGACTTGGTAATAAGCTATGCTATAGAAATTTTTTATTACATCCAGAAATTTTCTAGTGGAGTTTTTCCAGTCTTTTATGTGAAGTATTATATCATCTGCAAATAATAATTTAACTTAATCCTTTTCTTTATTTATTCCATATAATTTCTCTGGCTAAATTTTTCAAGACTATGTTGAATAAGAGTGGAAACAATGGATATTCTTATTTCTGATTTTAGGGAAAAACTTTCAGTTTTTGTCTATTTAGTATGATGTTGGTTGTTAGTTTGTCATATATGGCTTTTATCAGGTTGAGATAAAGCCCAGTCATTTCAGTTTTTTTAGAAGTTTTTCTTTATGATTATGAAAAGGTGTTAGACTTATCAAATACTTTTTCTGCATCTATTGAAATGACCATATGTTTTTTGTCCTGGGCTCTGTTAATATGGTATCTACATTTATTGATTTGAATATGTTGAACTATCCCTGCATTCCTGGGATTAATCCCACTTGGTCATGGCATATGATCTTCTTGATGATTTGCTGCATTCTGCTTGCCAGCATCTTATTGAAGATTTTTGCATCTATATTTATTATAATATTCTTGCTTAGTTGGGTCCTTCTCCAGTTTTGGTATTAGGTTAATGCTTGCTTCCAGTAATAAATTTGGGAGTATTGCTTCCCTTTCAAATTCATTAAAGCATTTGAGAAATATTCCTGTTAGATATTCTATAAATTTCTTATAGAATTCAGTGAATCCCCCAGGGCCTGGGCTTTTCTTTGTTGGTAGCTTTTTAATTGCATCTTTAATTTCATTGATTTTGGTTTATTTAGGATTTTATATCTTCCAGGTTCAGATTTAGTAATGCATTTAGTAATGCATTTAATAATGTATTTCAGATGTAGTAATGTATTTAGGTGTCTGTCCATTTCTTGTGCATTTTCCATCTCATTAGAATACAAGTTTTCAAAGTAGGTGTAGATACTCTTCTGGATTTCTGAGGATCTGTTGTGATTTGACGTTTTCCATTCCTAATTGTGTAGATTTTTTTGATAAAATTGAATAAGGATTTGTCAATTTTATTTAGTCTTTCAAAAAACCAATTCTGTGATTCATTGATACTTTGTACTGCTTTTTAGTCTCCAATGCATTAATTTTTGCTTTGATCTTTATAATTTTCTCCCTCTTAGAACCTTTTGGCTTAACTTGCTTTTCTTTTACAAGAAGTCTGAGGTTCATTGTTAAATTGTTTACTTGCACTTGCTCTGCTTTACTAATATGGGTATTTACTCTATAAATTTTCCTGTTAGGATTGCTTTCATTGTGTCCTGTAATTTCTGTTACATTGTATTATTATTATTTTTCAATTGTACACATTTTCTAATTTCTTCTTTAATTTCATCTGTAACCCATTGGTTTTTTCAGGTGGGTGCTATTTAATTTTCATATGTTTATGAAGATTTTGTGATTTCTTTTGCACTGATTTCCAATTTCATTGCACTATGATATAATAATATGAATGGGATAATTCTGATTTCTTTGCATTTACTTAAGCATGTTCTATGAGCTACTATGTGGTCTATTTTGGAGAATGTGTCTTATATGCAGTCGAGAAGAATGTGTGTCCTGACGCTGTAGAGTATAACACTCTGTAGACAACTACTAAGTCCATTTATTCAAAAGTTTGCTTCAGTTCTAATACTTTATTTTTTGTCTAGTTGGCCTGTCTTTTTGTGACAGTGGGGTATTGAGTTCCCCCAATACAACTGTTTAAATGCTTATTTAATTTTTCATGTCTATTAATATTTGTTTTATATAGTTGAATTCCCTGATATTTGTTGCATACATATTATGATTGTTATGTTCTTCTTGGATTGTTCCCTTTACAATGATGTAGTGAATTCCTTTAACTCTCTTAATCAGTCTTGGCTTAAAATTCACTTTGTCTACAAACAGAATAGCTACTCCTGAATTTATCTGGATTTCTGTCACTTAAAAGTATTGTTTTCCATCCTTTGAATCTCAGCCTATGAACTTCTTTTTGAATTATATATGTGTTTCTTGTATGCAGCATATTGTTTCTTCTTCTTTCTTGATTCATTCTGCCAGTCTGTGTCTTTTGATTGGTGAATTGAGACCATTAACATTCATGGCTATAACTGATATGTATTGACTTGTCCTTGTCATGTTATTTTCTTATCATAGGCTCTCCTTTTTCCCCCTCCATCTGTTTAATTGTTGGCTTTGCCTTGTAGATTCATTCATTTGGGGTTCATGGAGTTGTAGTCCTTTTTCTAGAATGTCTTTCAAAATATTTTGAAGTATTGCTTTGGTGGTCATAAATTTCCTCAGATGTTCTTTGTCATGGAAGTGTCTTATTTCTCCATCACTTTTGAAAGACAGTTTCGTGGGATACATCCATCTGGGTTGAAGGTTGTTTTCCTTTAGAAACTGGAATACCTTACCCCAATCTCTCTTTGCCTTGAGAATTTGTGCTGAGAAGTCAGCTGTGATTCTGGTGGGCTTTCCTTTATACGCGATTTGTTTCTTTTCCTTACAGCTTTTAAGATTCTATTCCTGTGTTGAATTTCTGGAATCTTAACTAGTATTCCTGGATGTAAACTTCTTTTACATCGATCATGGCTAATTGGGATTTTAAATACCTCATTTATGTGTGTGTCATATTATTTTCTCTACCAGGGAAGTTTTCTGCCATGATGTCTTGAATAGTTTTTTTATATTGTTTGTTCTACCTCTTGGCTTTTCATTGACTCCAATCAATCTTAAGTTACTCTTCTTTGTCTCATCTAGCGGCTTATAGATTGGTTTCTTATGGTCCCTTATTATTTTTAAGAAGTTTTATTTTCATAACCACGGAGAGATGCAGCAGTTGAGAGAAGCAGCAAGAATGAAGGACTGCGCCAGCTGGCAGTGAGCGCTGAGGGCTCAGTTCCCCCAAAGCCATCCAGGAGAGGAACCAACTAAGCTGGAAAGTGCAGGCTCGCTGACATTATCCACTACCCTATCAAAAAGCTACTGCTTGCTTGCCAGGATAGATCAGCAGGAATCAGACTTCTGATTCCACAGGTTGTCTAGCAGTGACAGTGGAGACAAACCTGGAAATGGACCTTTCTTTTTTTCTCTCTGTTTCTTGTTGTTGTGGTGGTGGTTTTGTTTATGCTTTTTGCCTTTTTTTTCCTCTTTCATTGTTTCATCTTGCTTTTGTATGCGTGTGAATGTGGTTTCTAGCCTCTTTGTGGTTGTGGCTTTATATGATTTTTTTCATCTCTTGCTTCTCTCCCTCCAGTCTTCTGCACCAGTTTTCCAAACTTAATGTCACCCCGCTTTGTCCTCCAGCATTACTTCTAATCTCTTCTTCTTCTACCATTTCTCTATTTTCTCCTTAACCCATTTTAAATTTTAGCCCCAAGGGCAAAAATAACATATGAGGGACTTATTGCTGCATAAAATTTTCTGGTTTGTCTTAGAGTTTATTATATAACCACAAATTTAGCATATAGTTAAAAGTGGCAAATTAATGGTTGTTTGTCATTTTCTAGTCTATGTTTGATGCTAATTGTACTATAGCCAAAAATGACATAATTGTTCTAAACAGCTGCTCTTCTTGGTATTCCATGATTGAGATTTGCTAAGGGTCTTAAAAAAAAATGCTGTGCATGGTGTCACAGAACCAGGGACTGGATCAAACAAGCAGAAATTTCTCATATTCAGCAAATTGAAGAGGGAAGATCTTCCAACAGACCCAAAAACCAGTTACACCTGGAAAATACCTTTAAAAAAAAGTAGTGGAGGCCTCTGGCATTGCCAGCAGTCACCATATATCCACAGGTTTGAATTGCTCCTTTCTTGCAGTGAGTCCTGTCACAGAGAAAAGGCATTGCTGACTACTCCTTCTATGCTGAAAGTTTTTTCTTCACTCTCTTTGTGGGCTTCAATTCTTGCTTCAGATCCTTCCTGGGTCTACGGGACCCACTTCCTTGTCCTCTTCATATTACTACATTCCAGAATCTGGACAGCAAATTTCAGAGAAGCTTTTTCTCTGCTGCTTACCACTCTGCCATCTTGTTGGTCTCCTGTTCTGAGATATTGTGACTTTGATGTTTAATTGTGTACATGGTGATATATGTACAGATGGAAGAATAAAGTTTGACTTTCTAGCTAGAAGAGACTAAGCACAAAAAGGGGCTCCCAAAATGGAAAAGAGAGTCCTCAAGACCAAGTGCTCATGCTTCAGGGATCGAAGAAAAACAAAAAAGACAGAACCCACAGAAGGTAGAGCAGGCAGAGTCCGTATCCTAATTTCCAGAAGCTGAACATGTTGAGTTACTTGGCAATTGAGACTTTGAAGGCATGATGAACATTTTGCACCTTAAACCTAACCTAAACTATCAGTCTAAACACACAAACTCTTAAAAGCAGCCATTGTCGTCCAGCAAGAGGCAGGAGAGATTAGGCACAAGGAGAGGATTAATTCAAAGCATGACAGGGATTTGATGTGCTGTTTCTCAAGAGTTTAAAAATGGAAGCTACAACACAGGAATGCAGGCAGTTGTGAGACAGGCAGCCATTTACCGTGAGCATCAAAGCAGGGACCCTAGTTGTAACCCCTTGGGAAAGTATTTCTGCTAAAGTCTGGAGAAGCAAGGAAATAAATTTCTCCTCAGAGCTCCCAGAAAATTATGTGGCCTTGCTTGATTTCAGTTAAAATCTGGACAGAAAAACTGGCCAAATCAAGGAGACTCCTAACCTAAATAGCACTGCAATAGCAAATTTGGGGTGTCCTGAGCAACTAAATATGTGGTAATTTGCTTTGGCAAAAACACAAAACTAACACAGAAAGGACAAATGTAAAACCCCTAAATTTAAGTGAATCCAATTACTACAAGATGAAAGTTATATCTTGGAGGTTATGTTTGGCAAACAGACATAAAGTACTGCAACATTTCCATTTCAGGCCATGACTGGTATAGTGAACATATACCTTTGATCCCAGAGGTTAATTTTGTCAGTGGAATATTAAGCACACTCATTAAGAGCTGCAATGCAGTTTTATAATTAAATGCTTACTAATTAGCTGCATGATACTTCTCATACAAGCAGATTAGACAAAATCATGTTTATATTTATGTTAATATTTATGAATGAAGACATCCCCTCACAGCATGGAGACTAACAACAAATTATCTTCCTTGGTGGTTGGGCTGTATCCTTCAGAGCAGAAGCAGTTAGTTGTGAGTGAGACACAGTTTACAAAATTAGCATTCTAAAACAGAGAAAGGCAAGCTTTACCTGTAAATGGGCAAGTCTCTCAACTCTTCAGGTCTGCTTGTGCAGCAGTAAAGCATGCATCAATTAGATATAAATGAATAAGTGACTGTGTGGCTATTGAGCTTTTATTGATACCTGTCTTGGCTACTCTTCTCTCATTGCTAAGACAAAAATACCCAACACCCAAAATAAAGGGAGGAAAAGTTTATTTAGTTGACTGTTTTGGGAGGTTTCAGTCCATGCCCAGCTAGTTCCACAGAAGAGTGGTGTAGCTAATGGGTAACCATTTATGGTGGCTGCAAGCCACAAAAGCAAAAGGGCAAAAAGAAGAAAAAAGGGAAAAGCACACCTTCTTCTGTCCCTTACAATGTATGCTGGCTACCTGCTCTTGGGCAAGTGCAGCACTCCTGGCCAATCCTAGCACTAGACAATGAACCAGTCACAAATGCTAGATTCAGCCACCTCCATGACTGCATGAGGCTTTGCGGGGACATCCAAACACAAACTATGACAATATTGAAATTTGAATTTCATGTAATTTTCTCATGCCACAAGATGTTACTCTTTTTTTGATTTTTTTCCAGCCTTTTAAAATGTAAAATCCATTCTAAGCTTGCAGACAATATAAAACAAATGAAACCACAACAACAAAACGTAGTGTGTTGAATTGTCTGATTCCTATCATACTTGTACAAAGCAGGCACAACTGTTTTTTAAAAGAAATTTTTTAAAGGAAATGACAAATTTACGTGTTTGAACTCTTCTTAATGAAGAATATTAACATAATGAATTTGTAATCATTTAATAATTTAATTACAATGTTGGTAGAGATTAAATTATGTCCCCTCTCAAAAACAGATACATAGAAGTCCAGACCCTAGCCTCTCCCTGTGAGTCAGTGTCATTCAAGGAATGGAGTTAGAAAGAACAAAGGACACAGAAGTGAGCAAACACAGTCTGGGAAGCAGCACATGTGTGGAGGCCTGGCAGACTGGAACAGCCAGACCCCACCCCTTCTAGTGGGTGGGCTAGCAAACAAGAAGTAACATCCCACAAATCCTTCTCCCACCCCAATCCACACTGTAAGCACCCGGATTATCTGAAGAAACACAGGCTGTGATGATAGCTATGCATGTGATGTCAGCAAGTGGATGCCTGTGGTGCTTTGGGGTTTCCCTAACATTGCAGGTCTAGGGCAACGTTCACAGGTTCAGAGGATAGTGGTACACAGTGTGACATCTGGGGGAGAATCTCCTTCTGACAGGTGCAGTCATTGTTGATTCCCAAGGTCTTGTTTTGGAAGTCCTATATTGTTTACATTGTTTTGTTGTGTTGGGTTTTATTCTCTTTTGATTTGTTTGATTATGTCAAATCCGATGGCAGGAACAGCTATTTCAAAGTTAGCAAGATATATTATGGTAGCAATTCTGGATTTACTATTGGCTTATTTTGAAGTCCTTTACTGCATTCATTGTCTTGTTTCTACTGTTTCTATTCCATTCTGTTTGATTTTTACTATGTCCACAGTTATCTACAGCTATTCTGAAGACATCAAAATGCATTACGGTAACTATTGTTGATTTTGTAGTGTTTTTAGGCCTGTATCTCTTACACTGGTTTGTTGTTAATTGATTTTATTTTTTATTGTCTTTAAAACAAAAAAATAAAAAAAAAGAAGTCCTAATCCTCAGTACCTTGGAATGTCACTTTATTTGGAAATAGCATCTTAATGTATGTAATTAAGTTTAAATCAGCTCATTAGCATTGCCCTGATTCAGTGACTGATATCTTTATAAAAGGGGGAAATTCAGACACTGACACAAACAAAAGGGACACCAGGTGACGATGAAGGCATAGTGATGCAGCAGAAGCCAAAGAAGTCAATGGATGGCAGCAAAGCATCGGAGCTGGGTGAGATTGTAGACCTGATTTCTCCCCAACGTTCCTCAGAAGAAACTAATCCTGATAGCACTTTGACTTAGGACATCTTGCCCCTCTGAGACAATACATTTGCACTGATTAAGTCACTCAATTTGTAGTAGTTTCTTACAGCAGCCACAGGAAACTAACACAAATGCTTTTACTACTTTCAGAATTAGGCTTATAAAGTAGTATCTGTATATTTTCTTTCTCTCTTTGACCAAAATAACTGCATACTCCTAGAAGGTCAATGCTATCAAATATAATAGCCAAAAAATCCGAATGTAAGAGATTTGCTATCAATTCAGGCATTTAAGAAGATTATATTTAATACCTAGTTTTTTTTATCTGTTATGTTAAAAAGAAATATTAGTAAATTCAAGTCTGTAGCTAGAAACCCATATAGCTACTTATAGATGCCTTGCTAATGGTAGCAGTTTGACGAACAAGCAGTACATCTATATCCACTAAATACACACATATGTCACATATATAAAATACATACACACATTTAGTGATACACATATCACTATGTGTATCACTAAATGTGTTAACACTAAAGACTTGGAGTACAATGGAAGAAAAAACAAAAATTACATTATTCTTTTTTAACTTTTGTTTTTTGTATCACTCCTTCTGTACTAGTAATTATGCAATTTGAGTAAATACTCTGGAAAAGAAAAGAATTTTCTTGAATATGACAGTCCTGTAACTATGATAACTACTGATGTGTTGATGTTTTAACAACCAGCTCTTGGTGGTGGTGATGGAGGAACTCTGCTTTGTCACACTTGCCAATTCTATGGTGCAAAAATCCCATATCATAACTGATTTCAACACTGTCTCACTGAATGCTTAGTAGGGAGATATGTACAACAATTTCTCATCAGCTGGGGTCCACCAGGTCTAGCAAGCAAACAGTAATAATACTTTACACAACTGTATGGTTAATAGACAGCCACGCTTTTATAGGTCACCTGGGTATAAGAAAAAGGCAAGATAGCATATGAGATTGGAGTCAGCCTATAGTTTCAAGATTATGCTGTCTTTAATTAGCTATGTGTCAATGAAAACATGTAACTTTATCTCTCTAGGTTTCACTTTCTTAGTTTCTGCCGAGTCTTCTTAGAGAATTCTGAGAGTGGTTACCTGATATTCTTGCCTGTCCAGACTCCAGAATAGGTTCTGGTGACAGCATCCTGATTTTCTTTGAGAAAAGACAAAACTTCCTCTCACATTTTCTATGATTCAAGGAATCATAGATTCCTTGATTCTATGATTCAGGATTTTCTTCCTGACTCCAAAGTAAGCATTTAAGTCAGGACTAGCCATCTGGAAAACATCATTTCTAGAGCCATACTGGCAATCTGAACTTGTCTAGGGGCTGGCAGAAGACTCAGGTCAGACCAACATGGCTCAATGTTGGGTTGTGCCTAAAATCTTCATTTCAGAGAAATATAATTTAAGAAAAGAAAAATTTATTTTCCATTGGAACAGGCAGAATATAAGCTTGGAATTTCTGGAACCCATGAAATCAAATGTATACATTTTTGTTCTTGGTGTTACTATCCTGAAATCAGTTCTTTGGCAATTGGTTTGACTCTTCTCAGTTACAGTATCATTTACTTAGTGTCTAAATATAAATGCTTTATATATGCAGGTATAATAAAATTTGGGGCTGCATATAGTTAAAAAGTACAAGTCTATTGAAACTTTGTAAAGGAATATAGAGACATAAAAAAATTGCAAAGGTAAATAGACTAGCATGGTCACTAGGCCAAGACCTTGTTGCATGACAGGTTCTCATCTGAATGTTATTTAGGAGCAAATGTGTGCAGGTAGCAGGACTAGGCCAGTTCCTAAGGTTTTTCCAAGGGAAAAAAGCATGCATAAGAAAAAACAAGAAATTTGCATTATACTCAAATTGTTCTCTAATGTATCAAAATTGTGTTGGAACAGCTTTAAGATTTTAAAAAGAGTGTAGAATAGAACAGATTGTACTTTGCTTGTTTGACAATATATTTTTTT
The DNA here is from genome assembly GCF_034190915.1 of Cavia porcellus. NCBI lineage: Eukaryota > Metazoa > Chordata > Mammalia > Rodentia > Caviidae > Cavia > Cavia porcellus. Next base: position 48,539,001 of record NW_026947493.1, on the reverse strand, counting down.
ATTATTTATAGGTTATAAATCAGGTTATCTGTGATAGAAAATATAATTAGATATACAAAAAATTGAAATTTAAAAACTTCAGAAACTATTTTGAGTATCTCTGATAACTATTAGACTGTTTCTCCTGCTCTTTTCCTTAGTAAACCTCCTTCTCTAGAAAAGATTTAGTACCTGGGACCTCCTAGTTTTGCATCCTCTTCTCCATAAATAATATCTGCTTTTATGAAAGAATGAGACCAACTCATTCTTACTACAGTATACAAGACTGATAAGGTGAAAAGGCTATGAATAATTTTATAGTAAAGCTACCTGCTAAAGGAATTCAGCATGAACTTTTGGGATGTTAGGCATTATTAAACTGATGGGGGAGCTATTATAGATAAAATGATCTTTTACAGCTCACAAATAATAGCACTCAATGGTCACCTACTAGAACTATAACTTTCAACGTCCTCGTCTATCCTGGTTGTATAAGGAGTGGTTATAACACCAAAAACACATGCTTTTATTTTGGCTCCTCATTAAATTAGCTGTTTGAAAGAAGTTTTCAGGGCTGATCCTGGCACGCTTAAACACTGCTCAGGGATTGTTATGAGAAATAAATGAAAGGATATTGTGCTTGGCCCCATGCTTGTCATGCTAACCGGAGGTAACATGCAAATGGGTCACGATGCCTAAATGAAAATCTCGGCCCTGTACTTCCTTATCCTTGGAGGTTGGATGTGTATCTGACTCTCTAAGGTTCAGATTCTTCATCCATTCAGTGGGAACAATGATTGTCTAAAGAAAATCAAGAATATGTCAAAATTCTCAGTACAATGCTTAGGCATACTCAATGCATGTTTTTAATAACTAAATAGGACATTAATAAGAACTAGATATGTTACGAGTATCATACCAGAAATTTACTAATGTAATAGAATGTAACATGCTATGCTTACAAGAAGCCCAGTATTTCCTGACTGGTGACATACAAATTTCAAGAAACACTAAAGCTTATCCCAGAAATGAGGTTTTAGTTTTGTACTTGCTGAATAAGGCAGAGGTTCCTGGTCCCTTCAATAAATTGCAGCTCAGACCTGCTGGGCATACTGCTGCCCTCACCTCTCTCCTTGGAAAAGTATCACCTGCTATATCAATACTGGGATGTTTTTAGTATATTTCTCCCTCTTTTTGAGCCACAAATAAAATCCTTAAATGTGAAATACCTACCACATTGCAAATAAAGATGTTAAGCAATTTTGTTTTTTCTATTTTAAGGCCACTGAAATGTTTACTTTAACATTTTAATGTAGATGAATTAACATTCCTCAAATGTGTGTATTTTAGGTGTATCTGAGCACAAGGTGCTACGGGCAGGGACGTTGTCTTGTTCACTGCTCTACCCACAACATCTTAAAGTATGTCTGGAATAATGCCTGGTTGATGCTGCAGTCTGGAAAAGGAAAAGGTTCTAATTTGCTAGGAGAATTCAGCCCTTTCTGGCTGTGATACTGGTGGCTCCTATTTCTTATTAGGTATCACATAGAGGCTGTGCTTAGCCCTGAGAACAGCATTAGCTTGTTGTTGCAAGGGTATCAACACAGGCAACCTAGGAGAAAGAAAGATTGCAGTTTGGAGGGGGCCATGCTGTTATATAATATACAAATATGAGTACATGTAGTTATATACATCCTATTACCTTTGTCTTGTTCTGTTGCTTACAAGCAACTCAGATGCTATCCCCATACTCAAGGAAACAGAATGACAAGTGTGTGAGTGCTAAAGGGCAGGAGGCAGAGGACCACTGTAAGAATCCACTCACTACCAAGCACATACAATGCAGAATTACAGTACATGGCTAGCCTAATCATATGAGCCAGTTTAAATTTTGAATTCTTTATTCTATTGCAATTAGTAGATTTTCAACTCATTTTAGGTTAGAAAATGTCAGATAAAAATGACTTGTTAAAATATATCTCAGATTTATAAACTTCGGGGGGAGATGGTGAAGGGTAATGTTATCTTTTTTATTGAGAAAACCAATGCCCAGTGCACACAAATAAAGCAAAGGCATTCTATAGCAGAGTCATATCTGCAGAGAAAAGGCACTTAATTTGCTTCCTCTAGGCTGTTTCCCAGATTTTCTGAGCATGCAGATTTCCCTCAGAGCTATATGTCTATATTATTTTATTGAGACACTAGTACAGAAATCCAAGAACTCATCAGGAAAAATAAAGACATTTAAAAATTTTGCATGTATTTTTAAAATAGTTCATGTTAAGTAATTTAATGATATGAATATCATGCAGATTTAAATGGAGAAGAGTGAATAGGAAAATGAAAAGCCTATGATTTCTAGCTTTTTGCCTACTAATGATTTATAGATAACCTACTTACCAGGATAACTACTCTGCCTAATGGATATATACTTAAGTATTGATGAAGAAGCTGTCAAATATTTGTAGGGTTAATGAAAGGAAGGTGTTGTCACAAGGAAACAAAGGGAGCTACAGCTAGAGAGATTACCTGATGCAAATGACAAGTCTGTGGTGCCAAGCAGGGTGGATCAGATACCTCTCTGCTGAGATCTGGGGGACAACACTTTTCAGTGAATCCATCTTCTCATCTACTGAACAGGTGTTGTGGGAGAGTCACTTCCAGGGTTTGTGAGAAGTAAGTTAATACAGCTAAAGCATTTAGAAAGTAGCTAGGAAGACCAATGTTGGCTGTAATCCTTAGTATTACAGAAAAACACATCTCAACATATCCAACTGATAATGGATCCAAATAGCTTCTTTCATAGCGACTTGAGAAACATAGAAATGTTTGCAAATTTGCTTTGATATCATTCAAAAGAGATTAACAGAACATCACAAAAAGCCCTTCTCTCTGTGCAAATCAACTTGTGCAAGTAGACACCTTGTTTTAAAATGTTACAAATGGAAACTTTTTTTTGTAAACCAATAAAGGTCTCATCTTTCCTCTAACAACAAATCTACTTTGATTCTAATATCTGTATAACTGTTTTTTGGTTCTTTATTGTCTCCTGAAATATGTCTAACTAGATGGAGTTCCAAAGTCCTCTCTAAACATGAACTGGGATTTTCCAATCATAGCCTTGACTTTCCTGCCTCTTCTGTCTCCACTTTCTTTCAGAAAATGAAACTTACATTCTTGGTGTCAACTTCTTCGGCTTCAGAGTGCCACAACTACCTCTATGTCCAACCCTGCTTCTTCTCAGAGTTAAACCTGAGTACCTGTATCCCTGGGATCACATCCACTTCAAAAGGGCAAATGATAAGAAATGCCCTTAAATTGTTTCAGACATCTCTGAGCTCTAAGCTAGGAGAAGAAATTTCTTTCTCTTTTGGCTTTGGGGTAATTATTTCACCAGATCAATACAGCGAGAGAAAGTTAACCTCAACATTGATTGACTCTGGATGACTGGAAGAGAAGTCTGCACCAGAAATGCAGCAATGAATGGCCTCATGATGAAAAAATACAGCGGATGAAGACACACCAAAAATGACATTGACAAACCTCTGGTTGCCTTCTACTCTATTCTGGTTTTTGTAATATCAGAATCGGAAGCTCATCTCTTGCTTTATTAACGGGAAAATTCCAACTCAAGAAAACAAAGTGGCTGACATAAGCTCACATGATCACTTCAAGCCGTAAGCTGGAACAGAACCCAACCCAATTGCCAGTTTCTTGGGGCTCTCATTCTTGAGGCAGGATCTCTTATTGATGAGAAGGAAATATTTAACAACTAGTTAGGAATCTAAGATAAACCCAATTCAAATTCTGCTGGACATGAATTATGTTTTTGTGAACATTCCTATACATTGCAGTACAATATAACATTAGGGTTATCTTCACAGATCCTTAGATAGTCCTTATGATGTAACTATAGAGTAACTATTAAATTCAATTTTCTAGACTATTCACATCCCTGCCTTATTAGGTTCTTAGGTATTTTTCAACAAATTGTCAGATGTATTCATTCTAATGAGTTAAGCACTTGGAGAAGCTTGATATACAGATAGTAATTCTCAACTTCATCTTATTTTGCATGTATAGGAAGGTATCTATTTAATCAGTCAAAATATTATTTACTCTAAGATTTTCTAGTAGATTCTGATATTAACATCACATTCTGGGTTGAATATTCCTTATCCAAAAATGCCTGGGGCCAGAAATATTTCATATTTGGGTATTTTTTAGGGGGGCAAATTTTGGAATAGTTGAATATTCACAATGAGATACTTAGGGATGGAACCCAATCTAAATGTAAAATTCATATACCCTACACATGTAGCCTGAAGCTAAGTGTATAGAAAGGAAGTTTTATAGAATATTTTAAGATAATTTTGATCAAGAAACAAAATACTTCACATAGGGCATGACACAGTGAAGAAACTAAAAAAAAATACATAAAATAAAGGACAAAATTATGTAGTGAAATAATTAATACACAATGAATATCAATTTATATTTTAAAAGAGCAAATAGCTAAACTACAAATAATTTGCCTATGGGTAAGTAAAGTAGGTGAAATAATATTTAAAAGGAGATCATTGCCTATGTATATGCCTGGGTTTACATGAACATTCATTAAATGTATAAGGAGTCTTTCCAGCATATTCATTAGGAAACAACTTTGCAAAATATATTTCAAAAGACAGAGAAATTGTGCTACAAATTTCATTAGATACTCACTTATGTAATTAGTGGAACATTTTCTTATTTCTTATTAGTGAATTATTTCCTATTTCCGTACTTTAAAAAATATTATTGCTAATTAAAATAAGTGAAGGGAAATACGTAAGTCAAGTAATATTATCCTGGAATAAAAAGACAAAGCAAACAACTAAGCTTTCTGGGAAGCAAGAGAAAGAGCCATTAGCTGAAATAATGTCCCTATTAAATAATTATGGCCCATTCCATCTTTCAAGTTTTTCCAGTAGAAACATCTGGAAGCTGGGATCTAGATGGGGTAAATGGATCTGGGGATCTGGACTGCCATATACACCACCAGATGGCAGAAGCTCCTTTGTATGCATGAAATGTTACCAATGTGTTTGGGATTAAATTGCTGGGATTGGATTTTAAAAATTCATGTCAGAAAGGACAAAGACATCAAATGTATATGAAAAATATATTTGTGTAAGTTTGCAGTTTAATTTTTATGTCACAAAGGAAGACTGTTCTGAACACAGTCGATTCTATATTATTTTATATTCTAGGATATTCACATACAACCCTGCAAGAAGCCCAGAGACCATACTCATTTCTGTGTCTAAGGGCTTAACGTATCATCCTTGAATTAATATATGTAAAATGTGGGACCAGGAGTCCCACCCACCTGAGAAAACAATACTTCCAAGACAAATGCTTAGGCTAGAAAGGGACACAGACAAATGTAAAAGGCCACTGGCATATTTGCTTCTACTGTTAATTCATTTGAATCTCTTTCTTTCCAGTAACTTAATACCCATTAACTCCCTCAAGATATCACTAATTGATTATGGTTGAGGTTACAGAAGAGCAATTTAGGATTGAATTTGCTCAGACAGTAAAACCGCCTGCTCTGTTCCATGGTTAACTTTCCAGTTAGGATATCTAGAAAGAATACTGAAATGACGTTTTGCGTCTGATATTGCTGGGCAGTGTTATTTTAACTGTTTCCCAGTAAAGTAATAAAAAATGTAGTTTCTCTAACACAACATTAACAAATACAACACTACTTTTTATTTATGTTTTATTTAAAAAATGCAAATAGAAACAGGTGAAAATAATTTTTATAAAACAGTTAGTTACCAAGGTATATCCAAGATATACCAGTATTTTAGTATGCAAGCAATACAAAACTGTATGAATGGCACATTTATATTCTTAAAATTATTTTGTATTAGTCTTCAAAACAAATTTGGTGTGTATACTTGCAGCACATTTCAACTCAGCTACTTTTGAAGTGTTCAGTGCCCTATTAGACAGTAGGACCTGTCTCATCCAATAAGGGATAATTAAATCATTTAATAAATCAGACTAACCAAATTGTTCTACATTATGTTTACATTACACATTTCTGCAGTTTTGAATACTGTTTTTAGTCTTCAAAACTGGAAGCAGACCACGTCTGTGCACAATGAAATATGGGACAAATCTCTTTTGAAAAATGAGATTTGAATGAAAGAAAATTTGAAGATCAAATTCTTAAAATGAAGATGAGTAAACAAAATCCCTTCACTGCTGCTCTGTATCTATATTACCTGAAAAATAATAAAAAGTCTTTTTATTAAAATTCTTTTAAACTATTATAGTTTTATTAGTGAGAAAGTAACTCAACAACACAACACAATTCTTATTTTAAAACTATTTAGAGTGAAATGATTGGTAAGATAAATGGGGGATAATTTCTCAGAGTCTAAGGGTATATGACCTAAGAAGTATGACTTGGTTTTGATCGTAGACTTACTTTTCTGTTTGTAGATCCTACAGAAACTTGCATCATTTGATATGCTAATTCTTTAGGATCATTTTTTAAAAACACATTGTGCAGCTTGCAAGGATTATAAGATAACATCAGTTTACACTGCCATCTCCGCAGGTATTTTTAGCTTCCCCATCATCCAGATGCAGCAATACAAGGGCTGTATGAGAAACAGCAGTGTGTGTAGGTACCAAGGTGAGTGGGTGGCTGCACAGCACCCGCAACTGCATAATGAAGGACTCCAAATGTCACTGCTGATGTTCGATACTGGGAGCCCTGAAGTTGATCCACCACATATTTATATCCCTCGCTGAGGAGCCAGAGACACTGCTTAGATAATATTATGGTGTGTGTTTTCTAAAATAGTCTGTAGATAGCACTTGCCAGAAGTCACTCTATTTTTAATTTGTTGCTTATTTATTTATTTTGAGGAGTGAGGAGGAACTTAGTGTCTGGAAAAACCACAAGATGGAGAGTTTAGAAGTGAGGGGAAGGCATGCAACATGGATAACCAAGACAAACAGGCCTGGTTCTGAAGGCTTCTGTGAGGCTAGAAAAAATGGTCTGTTCTCATCTTTTCCCTTTCCTCAAGTTCCTTAAGAGGTGACCTTATGTTACCTACTGCCTGAAACCTGTACACCATATTGCAGACCAATTCTGTATATATCAATTGATTTCCAAACTTTTGCAAACCTTTCCTCTTCCAGCCCTACATAAAGGTCCATTCACTAACTGACCAACGTGTCAACTGACAGGCAGGTAATCTAATGACTAATACTGCTCTAATCCCACAGGCTTTCCAAGACAACATTTTCTCCCTGGCATCTTAACAATACTTTAGAAGAAAACACTCTTATTTCTGTTGTCACTACAAACATACAAATTCAGTGATGTACATTTCAGAAGGAAGACAGCAAGGGCAGGGTTTGAAATATAGGCAAGGAATATTATTTGAGGAGGGTAGAGTTCAAGGGCCCAAATCAAATATACTGCTTCTTTCATTTGACCTCAGAAAGTCAGCTCTTCCAAAAGTACAGACTGTTCCCATATCCTGACTTTTCCATTTGGTTCTCACCTAGGCAGGGTAGTACTGAAATCAGCCTATTTGATATAGACTAGTGTCATATAAATGCAGAAATGGACAGTGAATCGTGACTCCTCTTGATTAGCTGACATTTTTATAATAGACCCTTCATTATCAAATCACTAGTTAACAGATTACTTGAAACTTATCTGTATAAATCACATTAAAGCAGAAACCTAGCCCAAGCTACGGAATGTAAGGAAAGGAGGAATTCTAGGTGAATTATAAGTAATGTAAGATTCCTTAAAGTGCCTCCAAACCTCCTCCATCATTTTTCAGGGGTAAGGAAAGGACAAAACGCAGAGCCCTAAAGAATACTGCCCATTATCTCTCAATTTGTCTTATATCTATGTAACTGTGTGTATCTGTCTATATATTTTTATTAATAAATTTATTAGTTTCCAAGAAATATTAACTTTCCATCTGTATCTTCAGGATCTAAAAAGAATGGCAACATAGGCAAATATAAACACTTATTCTCATAAACTTCATTCTAGTTAGAAATAGAAGACAGTAAACAAATATATAAACTGGAGTATTTCAAACTTCTTTTTCATTACATGCTATGAAAATGAAACTCAATGTGATAGAGTAGGAAAAAGTTCCTTTATACTGCTGGTTTGACATAAATAATAGTTAGAACGGAAAACTGAATGAAATTTAAATGCCCAAGAACTAGAAAATTTTACAACGAGACATTTTGAAGAGTATCTGACTTGGTGGTAAAAAGTAAATTCCATAAATATGGGCACAGAATTCCTCCATGCATGTGACTTTTAATATTCACGAGGTTCAACATTATGCTTTATCTTTGGCTTCCACGCTCCATAAGTATGTCACTTATACAACAAAATCCATAGCTGTATTTATTATTCTGGATCTATTTTGTAGCTATGCTAAGATTCACTGCATAAGAAATAGAAGATGACAGTAAAGATTTCTACTTAGTTTCAACAAAAGAACCCTCTAATTTAAAATTTAAAAAAATTAACATGATGGTCCATTTAGAATGCTGAAATGTCTAAATTCCTTCAGAAGCTCAGAGATCCTTTTTTCTCTTGTCATAATAGGTAGCCTTGGGTTGATGAACTTGGGATAGTTTATTCTTGGACTAATCTTGCACAGGGTATCTGACATTTCAAGAACAATAAATTATTGCCTGTATGGCTTAAACTTAAGTTGTCTTTTGTTCACTGACTTTATAACTTATCAAAGCAAATTATGATCCTTGTAACTGATCTTACATACCATGAGGATAAATCTGCTTACCTGACTTTATTATTTTTATTCATTCACTTTTAAAAATTGTGTCTCATTTGGGCACACAAAAGCCAATTTATAGGTTGAGAGGGTCTTTCTTTTTCACAGTATTCATTTTTTATAAATTTTCAGTACAGTTATCAAAGTTTACAGTCTACAACAAATACTCTTGCATTCTATTGCTCCTTGTTAATTTCCCCCAAACAGCCATCCCCAATGATCTGGCCTCAGAGGGGACAGAGCAGTATTTTGGCCAACAGTCAGCTCTTCCGAAACAATCAACTGTATGCTGTTAAAAGGTAGACTGCAGGTTCTATCACAGATTGAATAAATGATAAATTCATGGGAACAGGCTCTGAAATCCATACTTTATGCCAGAGTACTAAGTATTTCTCACACTGCTGAGAATCCAAATTCCAGAGCATTAAGGTGAGTTGTATGCTCCATCTTGAGTCTCATATGCTTCTGTACATGATCTGACAACAAATTTAAAGATACTAATCAGGACCACAGACTGCAACTACTTTAACATAAATCTCATGTCAGTTTCACAACTGCCTTGAAAGGGAGGCGGAAGAAATGAGTCTTGTGATTTTCCTCATACAGATAAGACAGCTGAGATTCAGAGGGAAAAAAATGATGTGTCCTCTGCACATAATGAAGAAAATGCAGGCTGAGTTTTGATTTCAGGCCTTCCACGAAACTCCATGCTCCTGTTTTGTGAATGGACTTTCTTCTCCCAACTTGCTGCTAATGTGCTATCTAGGGGTAACTAGAGGAGCTGAGACTATGTAGAGAGTCTGGTTCATGTGTCTCCCTGGCCACTTCTATTACTCTTTCATGGGGGCCTCCCTGTAATATGGCATAGCCTCTGCTTCTTTATCAAAAGCATTTCACCGTCGAATGACCTAGGACCCATCTTGGTGGGTCCCTTCTGAACTTTTTCATCATGATGGAGCAAGGACAGGAAATTATAGGAGAAATGAAAGACGATGTTTTCAGAAAGGCATAGACAAAGACTGAGAACCTAGTCACACCCTGCCAAGTTTTTAAGATCATGAAGCAATTATCATTGGAAAAGTCAAACAATTCATATAAGAGCAGGTATCTTTGTAAATGCCCACACCTCAGCATTTAAAGCAGGAGCAAACATTTCACCTAACCATATGCCTGATCCTGCATTTTACTGTGTGATTTCATTTAGTTGTTTTAGAATAACAGTCAGGTGGGGGATATTCATCTAATAACAGACGAATTTGAGTTTTTAATTTAAGTAACTTGTCAGGACTATAGTACTGAAGCAGAATTAGAACCCGAGTCCTATCTGATTCTACATTTACCATTGTGCAATTTCTCACTAGAACAAAATCAAACCCCTCAATAGCAAGAGCTATATACATATACACACACTTTTTGTGTGTGTGTGTGCATATGTATATTTAAAACTAAAAGGCATTTCTTTCTTATTTGCCATTTAGTTAATATCTAACAGAATTATTTCTACCCAAAAATCAGCACTGGGAGAAGAGCCTGTTATGCTATTAGAAACAAGAGCTGCTTCACACAGATTGTACATTACACACTTTTAACAAGCGCTAAACCAGTTTGCATAAATGTGCGACTACGTTTCCCCATCCTTCCTAGCAGGAAGACAGGCAACATTTCTACAGGAGAATCCACTGCCACCTGACTAAAATTAGATCGTCCACATTTATGCTTTGAGTTGGTGTCATTATCTCAGCTGCAGTGTGGGAGTTTAAACCCATAATCTCTGCATATTGAGAACAGATCCGACTCGATGTGAATAATTGCAAGAGCTTGAGAAATTCACTCTTCCACATTACTTCATTCTGGTGATGAATTTTAAATGGGGACCCTTCTGAATTTCCAGCAGAGGAAAGGAACGTCTGCTAACCGAGAATTCAATGCACCACTCAACAGCAACTAACAAGTCCAGTGCTGAGCCACGTTAGGGAGGTATAGCATGACTACATGAGAGGTGTGAATGCTATCTGATGTCCTTGCATGGCGAGGACAGGCCAACAGAGGTTGAAGCTTATTCTGAAAGCATGGGTTAGGCTGGAGAACAGTGTGTCACCAGTTGGACACCTACAGATGGGCAGATCTTAACACACAGCAAAACACTGATTCAATTTAAAAGGGATCTTATTTTTTGGTATTTTTTTCTTCTAAGTGAAAAGCTGCAGAAATATGGAACTAATTAGAAATATTTTCATAACTACATAACACAAACTTCCAGCATACGTGAGTGCCTTAATGGTTAATGGATAATAGTGTGAAAAATATTTGAAAGGTTATTTTTGAGGAATATAAATATGTAGCTGTCCTAAAGATAGTAACATAGTAGCAGATTCTGTAAGAACGGAAGCCAAATGTGATAGCCTTTTTTTGTTTTATTTTACTTGTTACTACCAAATTCAGTTAGAAGATAATTGCCCACTGAAATCCACTTTTCATTTTATCTTTCTAAATTCAAATTCACTCTTTAGGCCACAATGTGGAGAGCACTGTAATGACACAGTAAGGCAGAAATAAATTAGTCTTTATGTAACTATGGAGCAGTTCTTGCTTCACTACATTCTGGTTTTCTTTTATTCTACCTTTATTTGTAGAATGTGTGTGTGCTATTCACATGCACAAAAGTAAAGTAATGTTAACTCTGTATCGGCATTATTTCAACAGGGGATCATCTCTCCTAACAATGCCATTTTGCTTCATTTCCCCAAAAAGACTTTTTTGTTTAAATACAAAAAAAAAAAAAAAAAACTAACACTACTGAAAAGAACATTGGACCTTATTTTTACCTACTGTACTTTATATAAAAAAAATCATTCTTAGCAAGTTAAGACTTCCAGCACTCTTAAGAGTTCTAAGGAGTGAAATCATACTTGCCTCAGGAAAAATCAATTATTTCATTCAGCAGCATTGAGACATCTATTCTCCCTCCACAAAGCCGAAGGCACCTATTTCTACTTTTTTACTCTAGACTTTGACCTTGACACCTGGCTGCTTGATACTGCTTCAGCGCATCAAGCTTTACTACAAAGACTTGAATTAGAACTGGATTTTCTGAGCCAAGCATTTCGAATTCCCATAGCTTCTTCCATGATATAATTTGCTGAAGAGATGGAAATTTTAACGGAAAGAGAAAATAGGGCATAAATGTCATCAGGATAAATGACAAAGAACTAGATGGGATCATAGGCTTCCAGAAATTTGCCAGGTTTAAGTAGGTTTCATTTCTTTGTGATTTTAAAGATTAAGTTGTTGTTTATGTTTACTAAAGTTTGAGTATAACCAACCTTTACACACTTGCAGGTAGGTGAAGTGCCCTTTCCAATAAGAACCCAGTATTACTGAATCCTTCAATCTCAAAACAATAAATTTATGTTTGTAGGTGAAAGAAGTTGGAATATGGCACGTGTCAAGCTTACATTAATACTGCCAAATAGCTATGGATTGAGATAAGTCACAGAATTTATTAATTCCAAGTTTCAAGTAATATACTGATATTGACATTGCATAGGTATGCTGTTTGAGAGTACCTGATGTTTGCATAGTACTTTTAGGGTTTACATCCACTATTTCATTTAAATTTAAATTCAATTCTAAGTATTATGTTTTCTACTTTAAATAACAGTTAACATTTAGAAATGTTTTAACGTTTTAGACATAAATATTAATTAATTGAGTCTTATCACAATCCTATTCTCTCCATGTGCAAATAAAGTGAGGATATGAAAAAAAAGATTTCTCAAGATTAGACAACAAGTAGTCTATGTAGGATTTTTGATCAGTTAAGGGTGGGAGAATGCTTACTATTTTGTGTAAATGTAAAGGAAAAAGGTGCAATTGGGAGAACAGTGCCATGCTTCTGTGTTGCCTGCCTCCCACAGTCATTGCCAGGATCACAGTGTGCCATGCAGCAAGCAGTCAAGCTTGCTGCTGTAAACATCATCTCTTCTTCTATCAATGCTCCAAAACAGATCATGGTCAGTTCTCTTGTAATGGAGTCCTTATCATGGAAAATACCTATTTTGCAAGTCCATATCACACAACATCAACATCACAGACGGTTAAAATAGGCAGGGAGATGTCAACAGATGCAGCTGGGGAAGGTTCATTGTGCCAGGATCTCAAAACCCCAAGATTTGCAAAGCTTAAAAGCAGTGAGACTCACTCTAACCCCAGGGGAGCCTGTGGAAATGGCTTGACACCACCCACATTGAAGAGACTTATTTACATAATTTTTTTTACTACAACAGACCTTTCATGAAGGATACTGACATTATTAATGCAGCTATTTATACTGGAATACTGATTAACGTTAATAACGATGTTTTAATATTGACCTTATGCACACTTTTCAGGAATCTTCAAGTAACCAGTTACGTATTCTGAGAATTAAAAATATATCTTCTCTTTTATCATTGTTCCTCACTCCTAACAAAATTTCAGGATTCATGAATTTAGAATAATCTCACTCTACACTTCTTGATTCCTTGACTAAGCATAATTGTTGTTAATCAGAATCAGTGATAAAAGACTATACTCTGAAGACAGTTCTTTGATCCAAGGTCATAATTGCAAGGTTATTTGGAGACAAAATCATTTCTATTATAAACCTGGATTTGATCTGAGTCATACAATTACTCTTTCTATGAGATAAGCTGCCTGCCTAATTCTAACATGTTTTTAATTACCCAAATCCTGTATGTTATGCAAGCTACTTGAGTTCCAAACTTACTGTCTAATGGTTTATTTACCTTCATTTCCTTTTAGAATGATTTCATTTTTAATTTAATAATAACTTAATGCCTTGCCCACACATTTAATTGAAGCAATAACACAACATTCATCATAGGACTAATGAGTTAATATAATCTTAAACTACTTACAACAATACCTTCCATATATGTACTATTTAATTATTAACTGACAATATATTAGTGTTACTTTTACTGGATACATAATAAGAGATCATATCAAAATCTTTTTATTAGGCATGATTTGTCTCATGAATTTCAGAAAGAAACAAATTGCATACTTGTATTTTTAAAACAGAATTTGGTAAATATAATTAGAAAGGTTATGCAGTAGATCATTTTAACATCAAAAATTAGATTGCTTAAAGTGTAGATTCTGTTTTAAACTTTTTTCCTAACTTAGCATCCAGTTTATATGCACATCAGTCAGTCGAAGAAAGAAATCCCACTGATTTAAGCAGGAGACTAGAATAGCAAACTCTTGGTGCTAAGGGGATTATGTTTCAGAACAACATCTACTTTTGAAGAGATGTGATTTGAAGTGCTTTAAGAGTCATTATCTTTTCTCTCCTCAACTTGATGGATGGTCTAATCCTTTTCTGTTCATTGATGTGTACATCTTTCCCTGCTGTCCTACCCCAACAATGTGATCACAAAATTCATCAAATCCTTTTCAAAATATTAGTGTATTATACTTTACTAGGGGTGATAAAGGGCAATTTAATATTTTTAGAATCCTTTGCATAAGAAAAGAGGCAATATCCCAGGCTATACTTTGTACAACTCCAAAAAAGAGCCGGGAATGTATTTCTTGTGAATAGCAGCCCCTGGATCCCAGAGGTCAGTGGAAATGGTGTGGACAGTGCTAAAGATTTCCAAATCATAACAGCTTACTCAGTTAGGGGCCATAGTAAAAAATGCCCTGGCTGCACATGTACTTGAGCATAATGTGCAATAGCCCAAAACATTTTGCGGATATTCCAAAAACCACAAATAAAATTACCCAAAATTGATCTTAATTGAAATTATGGCATAAAATATGAAACATTTCTTTCCTGGTCTTTATAACTGATATGAGTCAACAGAACATTTCTAATCTGATTTTATATGTATCTATTCCAATTTATTACCAAACACAAACAAAAGGGAATTAGAAAATGCTAATTTTTATTGAAGAAAAAAAATCTGTTCGTAGTAAAATAATAGAATTCAAAAGCTTAATGCTAACTTTTTAAATTTGGAAAGTTTTTTTTTTTCCCCATTTTGAATGGTAAATGCATCTTAGCTTATAAAAGAACTTTTGGAAAAAAAATTAACTGCAGTTTTATAACTCAACCAATCCTTCAAAAATGCTCCAGAAAGCTATTTTTCAGCATTACTCTTTTAAGCCATTTCTAAAAGCAAACAATTATCACCTAGTGCTCTGTGATCATGTTTGTACGCACTTTGGTGAATGTGTATATATATTTAATATTTGGCCCAAGAAGCATGAACCATGGTTCTAGCTTTGACTTTCACTCAGTGCTACATGATGCCAAACAAGTTCTTTTCAGTGCTCTAGGTTTCAGTTTTCTTATATAATAAAAGTGTTATAACATGACCCATCAGATTTATTTGCATTCTAATACTCCATGACATAATTTTCTCACTCTCCACCACATCACTCTTATTCCAAGTTATATTTCCATCATAGAAAATCACTTGCAAGAAGAAATGGCACCAAACTAGTGAGCTGTTGTTTGTACATCTTGATGTACAACAGGAGACTCTAACCCACCTTCTCTGGCTCTGAATCTCCAGTTGCTCATCTCTCATCCAAGGCATCTCCACATCTCACATGTCTATTTTAACAGCCTCCCAGCATCCTCTCTGCTTTCCTTCTTGGTACCCCAAAACTTTTCCACATAGAAACCAGGGCAATTAACAAAATACATTAGATGACAGATCACATCATACTAGGTTTTAAAAAGGGGAATTTAACAGTTTTAGAACTTTTTACATAAAAGAGACAATATCCCAGGCTATACTTTGTACAACTCCAAGGAAACCTGGGAATATATTTCCTCTGGATAGCAGCCCACTCACTCCAATGCTTGCACAACAGTCAAAACTAAGCACATGACCTCTCTTCTGGCTGATGCTGATCTATCCTCATCTCATGTCCTTCTCTGATCACTCTTCCACTCCTGTCCCCGCTGGTCTTCCTCTTTCCTGGGGAGGCACACCCCACCCTGCTCCAAATGTGCACAGGCAGACAGTCTCCTCCTTCAAGGGGTTCTTCTGAACTAATCACTGGCAAGTCTATCACATCACTCTGTTTTAAAACCCCTGAAAGGCTACTTATTGTCTGAAAAATATTCAGATCACTGTCTCTTGATATACATGAAAACATAAACCCCTTCAGGTAAGATCTTGTCTTCTTGGTTTATACTGAAATGATGGTTCTGTGACCATTGCCTGACACACAGCATATCTCTGACAAATGATTACTCAATAATGAGTAAATGAATGAATTCCTGCACTTCATTTATTGATCTAGTTTAAATCACCAGTTATTTCACGATGATAATTTTAACAAGTATATAATGCTCAAAATGGTTGAAATATATTAAATTGTACTTATAGTATTTCATATTTTATTAAAGAGTGTATCTATGGATCTTCTTTAAGTCATATTAAGTAAATTCTCTTCCATCATTTCCAATGTGGAAATGACAAAATCTTCAGAGTAAAAAAAAGATGAATTTTCTAAACTTATATCTGAAGGTTTAAAAATCTTGACCATTTTCTAAATAAATCTTAAAATACAAAGCACAAACTATATTTTCTTGCTCACTATATTAGTGCTAGATAGAGAAACGCTTAAGTGTTTTATAGTCATTATTCTTCATAAATTTCAATATGTTTGCATTTGCCAGGACATGCCAGCCTGGGAATGCAGCAGTGAAAATGAGTCACTATAACAATATCACAATTGAATTCTCCAGCTCAGTCACCAATAAATTGCTAAAGTACCAGCCCTCTATTTCTTTCCTCAAAATAACTGCATTTTGAAGTAAGGGATCCTTAGAGTTCCTTACAGTACTTTCCACTTTAAGAAGCCCACCTTCCTTCCACCTGCTCCTCACTAGCCTTCCTATTGGTCTGCATCCACAACTTCACTCTTCTTTCCAAACCTCTGGTTTCTTCTGACATCTGGTACCTTCTGTAGCATCACCCCTATGCATAATACCCCCAACACTGTGTTTTAAGTGTCTCATTAAAGATCTAGCAAATGACTGAATCATGTAACTAGTTCTTTATCTTCCTTCCTACATTAATGCAGAGTATGGCGCATTGTTCTGCAACTGGTTTTATCCAGGTCTCTTGTCAAGTCAAATCTACAATCTTGGCTGTATGATGTGATTTCAGTTCCCAGAACTGCTGCCCCAGACCAATTTCCAAGACAGTGAACCTCAGATTTTCTCTATAATCTAGCTGGTAGAGATACCTTGCCATCTAGAGCGTAGCTTTATCAGAGGTACATTTTTTCCAACTAAACTTCGGCCTCCTTTCTGGAGACTCTCACAGATTGCAGTAGTTATGTGTTAAGACATTTATTTGGGTCTCCAGTGCATGAGGAACATCCCTAAAGATCTATTCATAATCTGGCACCATAGCTTATCAAATCTTCAGGTAAATCACCTACTGGTCCAAGTGACCATCCCATGGCCTCCTAGGAGGCCAAAACTATTGAACTGCGGAAGAGATCATCTCTCTATATGCTTCTAGATTGAAAAATGATGCCCTATTTGTTTTTTGTTATATTGCTAATGAATTAATTCATTACTATTAACTCATTTTATTAATAATGAATTAGGTTAATTCATTACTATTAATTCATTATGTTAATAATGAATTATTAATGTAACAAATTCAGAAAGCACCATTATCACAATATCATGGATATTATTATTACTATGAATGTGTTCATACATTTCCCTCTATGTATTAAGATATAAGTTTTGTGCAATATTACAATATTCTAGCTATAATTCTATATTTTCTTTACTTAGGTCCTGAACATGTTCCTGTAGTACACAACATTAGGTAATACTTACAGATTTCATGAATTTGTTATTATTATGCAGTCATTCCTTTATATTTTTTCTTGCTCTTTTATTATAACAATTCTGTGAAAAAGTGTCTATACTTGATACTAAATATATTTCTTATTATTTCTTAGGGTTGGCTTTGAAAAATAAAATTGCTGGGGCAAAGGATATGATTAAGCTGTTAAAGTGTTTTCCAAAAAAATTATACCAATTTGACTTGTTCTAGGGGATTTGCCTTATTGTATATGCATTGTACTGAGCTTAAAAAAAACTTTTATAATCTTTGTCACTGTACAATTTGAAAAGTAGGTTCTTATTTTAATTTATATTTGTTTAGTACTACTTTGGTCAATTTGTAAATTTTCTCATTTCTTTTATTTATTTTTCAATTGTTGGAATTGTATTCATCTCATTGTTCTGAAAATGCTAAGAGTACAACATCATATTTTTGTAGTTTCTATTGAAAAGTTCATCTAAAATATGATTTTATATTTCTATAAAAATAAATTGCACTAAATTAGCATTTTGTCTATAATTATATATTCTCCTGCCATTATTAGCAATTTGAGTCACATGTCTTGACAGAGACAAAGTTGAAATCGTGAGAAAAGGCTCATTTGGAACATTTTATTTCTAACAAAATTGGTTTGCGACTAAATTATTTTTAGTGTGACATCAAAGGCTTGCCACAATCTTCTTGAGGCATTTTCCACAGCATTTAAAAATACTTACTCAATACATCCCTTCTCGTATATACACCTCCAGTTGTTGAAAGACTTTGCTTCTCTTTCCCTAACAATGATTTTAAAAGTTGTCTTATAAAACCACATAATTCTCTTGAAATCCTGTTCTAAGAAAATGTTTTAAGACCACACAATGGTTTTCCCCATAGTTAAAAACCTCTATACTCACAGACTGGCGGTAATGACACAAATAGGCCCAAAGAATAAATCCAAAAGCTGCTAATACCACAAAACCCTTAATGATGTCTTCTGGAGCCCCCAGTGTAGCCATGATATTAACCAGCTGCTGCCAAGAAGCAAGATGGCCTCGGTGACAGCATTGTTAGTGCTGCCTTCCAGCTGTGTGGTGTCAGGCTTGGTAATGAGCACAGCAGCAGTGCAATGGGGAATTGCATTTCTTCCTGACATTTCTCCTGAGCAACTTTTTACAGCCCACTTCTATTAATTAACTTCATCTCCTAGGCCTGTGCTACAGGGACTTTCTTACTGCATATTTGAGCGGCACACACCACGGTCAACCATTTTAGTGTCTTGAAAGTGACAGCAAATCAGGAACAAAATAAAACATTCTAAGCAAGACTGTTGATAAAGTTATGAGAAAAAGAAAAAAAAATCAACTTGGCATCCAACTGCAGTCACGAAAAGTTTGTGACGAATATTAAAATGACTTTCTCCTTCACAAAACACGAGAAGGTATGATTGATGAATAGTTCATAAAATAATGAAATACATATTTTTGAAAGATCATGTGTTTGTATTCAACAATTTAATCCAAGGCAGAGATAAACTTTTGAATCTAAGTCAAAAGATACAAAAATTCAAAATTACAAAAATACTTTGGATAATCCAAGGCAGAGATAACCTTTTGAATCTAAGTCAAAAGACACAAAATTCAAAATTACAAAAATACTTGGGAATCATACAGAATTAAATGCCACAACAATTTATTTAGATAAGTACTAAGAGACTGATTTACCCATCCCATCGGAAAGCATTTTTGAGGGGCTGGGGATATAGCTCAGTGTCATAAATGCCTACCTGGGAAGCGCAAGGTCATGAGTTTGATTCTCTCCCCACCAAAAAAAAAAAAAAATGCAATTTTTAAGCAATTAAGAAAAACAATATACTTTTCATTATCTGAGTACCTATTATGTGTCTGACATCTATTAACTTTAATTTTCAAAAAAAGCCTGACATTAGTGTGCATTACTTGAATAGGTTACAGATAAGGATATTGAGTTCCAAGGTTAAGTAATTTTCTCAGAATTATACAGAGATTCTTAAATAGCACATCTGGAACTTGAAGTCATGGTTTTTGTTTTTCCTGGCTATGTCACACTGGTTTCCAAACAATACAACTCAAAAAACAAAGAAGATGTGATTTGATCTCTTCCCTAGGAGAGGATATACACAAATGTGAGTGACAGCTTACCCACTGGAGCATTTATTATATACAAAGGGTATTGCAAGTTGTTTTTGCATCTTGATTCACACAAAAGCACACACAAACTCCATGAAGTGTTTACTAGGACCAATGTGTTTACTATGACCATTTTTACAGATGAGAAAAATGAGGCACAGAGAGGATAGGTAATTTGTTTATGGTCACCCAGCTAGTATATTAACTTTATAGGGCTATCTTAAGAAATTGCCACAAATTTGGTGGCTTGAAACAATATCTATTCTCTGACATGTATGGAGGCTAGAAATGCAAAACCAGGGTGCCAGGGGTTTCTGTGAAAACTCAAGAACAGAATCTATTCAGGTGTGCTCCTAGATTCTGAGGTTGCCACAGTCTTGCCAAGACATTTCCTGGCTTACAGAAACAATGCTCCAGTCTCTGCTTCCACTGTCACATGGTGTTCTCCATGTCTCTTCATGTTGTCTTTCCTTGTGCTTATCTCTGTGTCTTCTTCTCATATAAGGATACCAGTCATGTTGAATCAGGAGCCTACCTCAGTTCAGTCTGACCTCATTTTAATTTGACTAATTACATCTGCAATGGTCTTCTTGCCTTTGGAGGTTCCAGAGGACACATATTTTGAAAGGACACTAATCAATGCAGTACAACTAGTAAGTAATGAAACTGATACAGCCTGGCTGAACTGGGGCTTCTGACCTCTGTGATCTTGACCATGGTGCTCTGGTCTTTCTCTGACACACAATTAAGTGAGTATCTACAAGAATGATTTGTTCCTACAGTGGCAGTGCTGGGCAGGTGACATTTGAACAGAATCTTGAAAGATGTATGGGACATTCATTTTCAATAGGCAGACGGGGTGGGGAGGAATAATACCCAAGAAGAAGAGAGTTGCTAGTCACTTGCAGTCATTCTGCATTTAGGAAATAGTGTGGCCAGAGCACAGTAGAACATGGCAGGTAGAACAGGAATGGTGAAAGAGTTGTAAAGAAAATGGCCGGTGCTATGTTTCAAAAGAAAATTTGGACCAAGTAATGGAGGACCTTGAGTGCCAGGGTAAGGTATAGGACTTTATATATCATCAAGAACCATGAAAGAAAAGTGACACAATCAGACATGTACTTTCATGTACTTTTGGTGTTAATATTCAGAAAAACAAAACAAACAAAAAAACAACCTGCCCCCCCACAAGGAATACTACTTAGGAAGCTATCCAAGGAATGACCTGAGGCTAAAATTGAGAGGTAAAATTTAGCATGATAATTTTATTTGCTTAAGGAATAAAGTAAGGAAAAGTGCACATTAATTTTTAGGCGATATGGTGTGGCATTCACCCACTCACATGCTGGTTATTTATTTTTACTGTTATTTCTTTTTTGAGTGCTCAACTAAGAGGTAACTATGTTAGTTGGCCCAACTGTGGCATATTAAAGATGGCCTTGAATTCTTTGATGTATCTTTCATCTAGCAAGGCAATAAGCAATGTCTCTTTTCCTTGGGTTCAATGGGTGTGCTGGCACTTCTAGGGCCAAGTCTCTAGAATCTTTGCAGCTCCCACCTGGTCCTCTTGGAAGGCTCGCTCTGAGAATCCTGAGCTGCCATCCAAGAATCCAACTGTCCTACTAGAGAGATAATGTGGAAAGCCTTGGAAAGCATATGAAACGGAAGAGGACCCTGTGTTACACACACTTTCAGATCTTCCCATGAATGTGCCAGGTTTCTGAGCAAAGACCCACTAGCTGTTGCCTTAAATGTACCTACTGACCTCAGATGAAGGTCAGCTGAAGAATTGCCAAGCTACATCCAGCTTGAATTCTCAGCCCACAAAATTGTGAGTCATAATAAAATGCTTGTTGCTGAAGCCATTACATTTTAGGGTAGTATGCAAAACACAACTGGAACCCACCCATAGAATGAGGTGGCATGATTCATTTGACCTTTTATTCAGAAATTTTGTAAAGTTTAGCAAACAAATATTGACCAGAGTAAAAGAAACTAAAATAGCTTAAAATATGCAGTCTTCCTTTCATTAAAAGTCAGTAGGATGGTGAAAAATTCAATTTAAGTTTCAGTATGGATATCTATGGGAAAATTCTATTTGTATTATGTAACTCAAAAGATGGAGAAGGGTAAAGACAAAATTGAGGCCACAATCCCAAGTTTAACCTGGTACAATCAAAACAGAACGTGCACTAACTGATTTTGATGTTCTGAGAATCAAACACTCAAGTTCAATTTCTCTAAATAGTTTTGAAAATGCTGGAGCTGCATTGTGCACCAAGAATATTTTGCTTTCTAGGAATGATAACAAAGAATTTCTAGGCTGTAGCTTATATCCTTCTCCTCTGAACTTCACAACAAAGAAGAGAAATAGAGCATGTTTACAGAAGCATAGGCTTTCGACTACTTGCTTGTTGATCAAACTTGAGTTGGGTTCTGAGGATTTAAGCAAATTTAAATGTATCCATAAATCTGTATATCTGTGAGTTTCGTTTTGTAACTGCTTGTCCATATTAGTTGCCTGCCAATATGATTTGGGCATTTAGAAGTACTGTTTCCGTGATATTCTCAGCAAACTGGTTTTTTTTGTTAAGAATGTGTGAATTGGCATTTCAAGCTACTCAGGTCAAGAAATTGCATCAGCTTTTATTTAGAGAGTTAAGGTTTACCTTCTTAGGAAACAAAGATATATTTTCAGTACCACAGTGACAAGTCACCTTGCCTGAATATTTGTTCTTTAAACCTTAATAGTGGAACTTAAGTCATCAATCAGGCCATCATAGCAAGTTAATCTACTATCCAGCAATCAATTCAAGATTTAATTTTGAATGCCACACAAAAAGGATTAGATTTTCAATTACAGAAGGCTAATTTGCCACATATATATATCACAACTTGAAAGACACCAGCAAAGTACGTAATCAGGACCTTCTATGTTACTGCTTGGAAGTAATTTTGTGCCTTTAATTTTGTCTCTTTTTCTGAACTTAGAAGGCTCACAATTCTCCTCTAAGAGACAAAAAGTGAACTGCTAGTAGCTAAATATCTGACAGTACTTCCCATATTCTCCACTGGAAAACATTAACATTTAATTGCTAAAGTTTTATCTTTGAAATGAATTTATGAAAAATCCTGAATCTCTTTTTAGCAAAAATAAGTCACAATATTTGACACACATGGTAAAATTCAAGCACGTAAGCTCCTGTTAAGAGTTAAAATTATGACTAATTAAAAGACCATTAAATGAAATGCTCTTAACTTGCCAACTAAGATACAGAATAATTAACAAATTTGCTGATATCCTTTCGGTATCAGTGGTATTACAATTTTAACACAACATAGAATTCACTATATCTAAAACATATTTTGTTTCTCTTTCTTAGTATTTTTGTGTTAATGACTAATGGCTAACAAAGTTAGGGCTAATTTTAGAATCCTGCATTCATAAGAAAATAATATTCCCAAATGCGGTCAGAACAAACCACCAACTTTACCTCTCTTATTAAGGCTGCACTGATCTACTGAATAAAATTAATTCTTCTTGTAACAATGAGAAGAAAATATTCTATCTTTTCATTTAGTTTAACAGAAACTGAGATAAATCTGAAACAAAATTACAAAGCAAATTTCTATATTGCCTGGCAAAATCATTTCCACTGAGTAGTCAATTTTTTTAAATTAATGACACTTTCAGTGATTCACTGTTGACCTACTAATTTATAACTGGAAACAACAAATTCTCAAAAATCCACACTATGATTAGAGTCTAGATGTTTACATTTGTTTATAAGTGTTTGATGTTGCGATTTATAAGATGAAAAATATACCAGCCTTGGCCAATGTGAAATGGATACCAATAGGCTGCATCACAGTGCTCCTGCATCGTTGGGCTGAGAATTGGAAATAACATCAGCAGGAGATAAACCAAATGCTGATTGTAGAGATACAATTTGACATCATGAATATGCCACTTGGAAAATTCCAAAAAGTAGACATAGTTCATGCCAATAGCAGAAGCAGAAGATTTCCTCAGTCCAACACACAGAAGAAGAAACAGTATTTTGTGTTGCTTTTTAAAATTTATTTTAAAGAGAATAAAACAAAACAAAGCAGATCAGATCAGAACAAAACAATGCAATCAACACAGAATTTCAAAACAAGACAACAGGAAATCAATGATGGTTACCATAATGTCTCTTGTTTTCTTCAAAATAGTTATCCATATCTTCACACACAATGAATTCAAGCACAATAAAAATAGTAATAAACCATTCAAAACAAAAAAATGAAAGCATTACAGGCCTTCGAAACTAACAATAGGAAAATCAACAATGGCTACCATAATGTCTCTTGTTGTCTTCAAAATAGCTGTCCATATCTTCAACATATTGAAATTAAATAATACAAAATAGATTAAAACCAATCAAAACAAAGAGTAAAAGCATTACTGGACTTCACAACAAGATGATAGGAAATCAGCAATGGATACCATAATGTCCCGTTTTCTTCAAAGTAGCTGTTCATACCATCACATATAATAAAATCAATTCTTGTAAACTCTGTAGGACAAGTTCCAGGCATGTATAAGCCTATACATGTACATCTAACCTTTCTGTATTAGAAGGAAAACCAAAACCAAAACAAAACAAATTACGAGAAAAACAAGAAACAAAAGAGACAAACAAATAACAATAACAAAGAGCCCAAAACAATGACAGTATAGACTTTCAAAACAAGGTGGTAGGAACATAACTAAGGTTGTTATTTTGCATAGTTATCTTCAAAAGAGTTACTCATATTACCAGATATAAACATGCAGAATTGATCTAATCCTATGAATGCTGTTTTGTTCCAAGAACTAATACAATTAGCAGTATAATCATCTTAGCTATCTTAAGTGTGTATATACAAATTTATATCTTTTCTTTTCCCTTCTTTTCTCTTTTTCTCTGAGTTATTTTTTACTCTTTGAGCAGTTTCTTATCCTTTCACAATATTTAATGAAGATTTAGCGTCTTTCTTACTTTTTCAGTTTCTTAAACTAGGCTTTGTGTCGCTTTTAACATGGCTATATCTAGAACCACTTCCTTTTATACAAAGAACAAAAGAGGAAATACCGCTGAAGACCCATTCTGTAATTAGGTAAAGTGTAAGTTAAAAGTAGCATGGAATTTCCTGAAAATTCTGTCTCTACTAGCAAGGAATTTTATTTTATTTTACTTTTTCACTGAGATATATTTGTATATTTTTATGGCAGACACTATGTAATCTTACACACACATACACAATGTGTCATGATCATTTATTTCGTGTCAGGGTAATTAACACTTTTTTCTCCTCAAACACTAATTATTTCCATGTGTTGGAAATTTATCTTCCTTCTGGTTATTTTGAGTTACACTATGATACTATAACCAATAGGTACCCTACTAGGCTCTCGAAAACCAGAAAAAAATTCCTTTCTTCTGTGCTTCGATAACAGTTATGTAATTTCTTCCATAGTCACCTTTTTCCTGGTCTCTAGGAACCACTATATTTTTTCCATTTCCATTTTCATTTCATTCCATTTCCATCCACTTTTTAGTTTCCACAAATGACTGAGACTATATGATAGTCATCTTTCTGTTTCTGACTTTCTTCACTCTCACTCAACCCATGTTGCTTTTTATCAAGGATTTCAAGACAGATATGTGACAACGGAGAATATACCTTTAATTTTTCCCATGTGCCAAGCACTTCAAACTAATTTATTCCTAGCTCTTTTAAACTTCACAGCATCTCAGTGAGACACTAAAGTCTTCTTATTTATTGTATGAGGAGATAAAGGCCAGAAAGGTTAAATAACTTCTTAAGGATGTGGAAAACTGGGCACAGAGTATTTTAATGATAACAGCATAAAAATACAAAGTGGGAACGTCAGAATTGAAATCTCATTTTAATGTCAGATGTTTCTCTTTATTGTCAAAGTATATTATACAGTCTCTACATCTTACTAAAAGGGAAATTCGAGTACAAACTCTAGTAAAACCATTTTTGCTTTGTAGTGTTTCAGAAAATCATTTATTCTTTCTTCCCATCAGTGTAACTATAAACTTGACATAGTAAAACTTATACCACAGATTGCTGTGAGGACTATATAAGCATGAACTAATGGTACCTAGAATGTTTAGCATCTTATGGACGCTGAATACTAATCTTACTATTTTACTGACTAGTTTTTAAAATTAATTTATTGAATTAATTTTAAATGTATTGAATTAATTTAATTAAATAATTTTTGAATTAATTGTATTGAATCAATTTAATTCAATAATTAATTGAATTAATTTATAGGATAAATCTTTAATTGATTTCTTCAAAATACATGAAATATATACATGATACAAACACTGTGTTACATACTAGAAACTTGGTGCTACACATTGTAGCCATACTGCTTGCTTTTAAGACTCAGACTCAGTAAACTTTTCCTGGAAAAGCTCAAAAAGTAAATATTTTTGGTCTTATGGAATACAATCTCAGTCTCAAACACTGAATTCTGCCAGTATGGTATAAAAGAAGTCACAGAAATGGATATTGCTCTGTTTTACCAAAAGTCTATTTTCATAAATATCTAGAAGCTAGATTTGTTCTATGGGCCATAAGTGACCAACATTTGCTCAAGACCATTAAGCAAGAAATCCTGTCACGTAGAATTAACTAAAGATGGGTATTGTGGAAACACTAACCTGTAACATGGTGCCTTTTTATACCTGCAGGATCACAGAAGGCTTCTGAGAGCTAGTAATATATGAAGTGAAGATCCAAGTACTACTAGAAATTACAAAAAAGGATTTCAGGAACACGAAACCATAGGGAGTGATGTACATAACCCACATGAAGAGGATCTCTAAGGAATCAGAGATGGAGGCAAAGTCAGCAACCATGGTGGGCAGGAACAAGCTGGGGGGTCAGCGGGCGCTAGATCAGTGGGGGCTCTGTTAATGAGTTTAGAGGTGATGCATACTATGGTTTTCATTTTAAATGCCCCCCTAAGCACAGTTGCTGAAGGCTTGGTCCCCAGCACATGGTGCTACCTAGAGGTGATGAAACCATTAGGAAATGGAGCCTAGTTGAGGGGCTCAGGGCTCCTAATTGGAGACCTGCCTTGAAGAGTCCTTCCTGTCTCTTTCACTTACTAGCTGCAAGGAAGTGAATAGGCTTCCTCTGTTACATGGTTCCACCATGACACTGTGCAGCTACAGACTGAAAGCACAAGTGTCAAGCAAATATAGACTGAGATCTCTGAAACTGTGAGCAGAAATAAATATTTCCTCCCTCTAAGTTGTTTACTTCAAGAATTTTCTCACAGTGCCTGAAAGTTAACTGACATAATGTTCAGAGAAAGTTGCTGCTTACACCTCTGTGAGTGACGGGTCACACCACATCACTGTTCTGTAAAACCATGGCACCATCAGAGACTTCTGAACTAAGAGGAACAACTCTCTTCCTCTACTTGGCCCCAGACTGTGATCTTTTTGTTCTTGTACCAGCTTTTCATAGCTTTCCTGTCTCCTCTGCTGTCTAGATGTGTGTCAAACATCACTTCTGCCTGGTGTAAGTACACAGAGGGAACTTTTTTTCTGATCTTCTAACTTGGTGCTTTTAATGCACTATTTAAAGCCATTCAACATTCTGAGATGGTTTATTTTGCTTTTTTAAAAAGAGTATTTAAATTGGCTGAGAAAACTTTTATAAGTAAGAAACAGGAGAGGACTAGAGGTCTGAGCTATTTTACTAGCTATCTCATGCCTGAGTCAAAAAGACGCTTAGGCAAGGAAAGTACCACAGTGTTTTGAACATATTGCTGGAATTCATGTTGCTTTTTTTGGTCATTGACAAAGGGGGGTGGGAAGGCTTGGCCTACAGCTATCAAAATAAATACTTTATTTCCTTATTTCCATTAAAGTGTATCTGAAATGTCATTTCCCATCTGTATCCCCCCTCCCCACTCAGTCATACCTTCAAGACTACTTACCACAAGTCAAGGCTATTTAAAAGTATTCTCCATAATTGTATTTTGTTTGGAAACCATATTCTTAATGACCTGGGCCACAGAAATAAGTAGCAATGTATTTGAATGATGACAGGAGCAGAAATGGGTGAATTGCTGTGTGTCACGCAGCAGAATTAAATTTTTAATTTTTAGAGTTAAATTTAAGACAAGTGTTTTAAATTCTTATAAGAAACTTGTTTTATTCTCTTATTTTCACTTTCAAATCCTTTAAAGGCCATCATAAATATCAGTGAAGCTGAGTCATATGCAAAATCCAGATGAGGTATATAACTAAATTATAATTTCCTCTGTTAGACTCAAATTCCTTGAAATTAAGGCTAGTTTTATTCATCTTTCTGTTTCTTGTCTAGCACAATACGGTGCTAAATTAATTACTGTTGAGTGGAATTAAATGAAGCAACCTTCACTGAGCATTTGTATTAACTGACATTCTAAACAGGTTTTCTTTTCCCTTCAATCTAAACAAAAAAGAGCATATTTCTATTTGTTTTGTATATTCCATTTTGTATATTCCACATAGCAAAGCCATTTGGCAGAAGCTAGCTCATTTAATATTTATGAAATTAACCATAACCCAGCACATCCAATAATTTCAGATGCCGTAACAATGTTCTTAACCATTGATCATTTTCAAAATCAATTCAGCCATAGCAGCAGAGCATGAACCAGACCAGGAAGAGGTTATTGGAGATTGACCCAGACCCTTCTGTGGTCCTGCCCTCTGCTATCCCATATCTAACTCAGCTTTCTGAAAGGTTATAAGGTTAACAGAGCCCCACCCAGATCTCATATGCATTCTTAACTGTCTCCCAGTAGTTGCCCAAAAATTAAGTCAGAAATGAGAGAAAAGCATTTATACTAATTTCTCCAACATTCACCTCACTAGAATGAAACATTCAAGTCTGTCTTTTCTTTTATTGAATTTTAATTGCTGAAGAACTTATGGCTGCTAAAGACAAGATACCACAGAACACATCTTAAAGTAACAGAGATATGAAGCTCTCAACAAAATGTCATCTCAAAGATGTAAAAACTTTTGTGTGATTTTTTTCTCTTTAAAATAAAAATAAATAAAAGCTTTTAAAAAGAATTTAATAAAATTCTTTATATGTCTTATTTCTTTTACGATTTTTTTGTACTTTAATGTACTTCTTTCCAGATAGAGATACTGGGCTTAATACATCATCCTAAATCTAACTACTATATAAATTTACTAAGATATCTACAAACAACCATGAATAATAAGCATAGTGTTGTTATTTTCTAATTTCAACTACCAAGTATCAAGCATGCTAAACAAGTAAACTTTTTCCATTAAATATCATTTTCTCCTCTGACAACTTCACAAAAGAACTTTAATATACACATTTGCATATTTTAAAGGAGCTCAAATTCTAAAGCCTTTATTTTTATTCCTCCAGATTCTTTTACAAATGATTACATCTGGAAAGCCTGCATTTCCCTTTGGGAAGACAAGACAAATGGTCTGAATGAGTAATTTAAATTTTGCAGAAGCATGTTAGGCTAGGTTTGATTATGATGGTACCAAAAAAAATTCCCAAATTCTCACTTGATATACAAAAGTATCTTTCTTATTCTCACTGTTTAAACACATACCATCAGAGTGTGCAGTTTCAACAGTAACTAAGAAACTCTCCTGATAGAATACCAAGCTCAACAACATAGTTTTTCATATTCATTAAGACATGCCAAAGCAAACACACAGTTTCACTCTGAATCTTAAAGTGCCCAACAAGAAGTGGCACCGGTAACACTGCTCACATTCACTAGCTAAAACAAGTCACATGTTCATATCTTACATGACAAAATATTTATTAACAGTCCTAATGATGACTATTGCAATTTTAGGTAGAATTTGAACTCAGAAATGAACCACTTACATGCACACACACAAAGTCCATCATTATTTTCCCCTTAAATCATATTTCTACTTTTTTTTTTTTACCCCATCTTAATTGCTTTCAGCTACTCTCTACAATGTGCAGTTATATAGTACTGTGTGGTTGAAAATATTAGACTAAAAAAAAAAAGAAAAGTCATTCTCAAATCCATCCCCAGCACAAGCAATCATTGTAGTGTTTTTAACTCTATTTTCTCTCTGTTAGAGCAAAAAGGAAAATTACCAAGTTTATCCTTAACACAAGTATGAGTTTCACAGTATTCTTACCATGAAATAAAGAGATTTTTGGTTGAAATTTACAAATCAGAAGGTTTCTATGTATCAGAGCATGAGGCAGATGAATAATCCATTGAATCTTTCATTTTGGCTCACTGGAACCTAAATATATCCAGCACTTGAGCAGATGGACATAGCATAATTCAGTAATAATATGAATCTCTCAAGCCAAAATGTAAATTTCTCAAGCTTTAAGTTTTGGATGTATACTTTATGTAGCTAAATATTCATTTCAAGGGATTATCTAGCTCTTAGTTATATAAACTTACATAAGATTATTCTCAGTGATACCATTCTGATAATTTAAAGGGCTAAATAATATGAAGAGCTTTATATAAAATAATAATCAAAATAATTTAAATTCATCAAACATATTTTGAGTTTCCACAAAGCCCTCTACTACCTACAAGGGATCCAAAACTGAATGGGCTATGACTGTGTTCTTCAGTCAGCTGGTACATAGGCTTGGGCTGCCTTTCAATGAACTTTCACCATTATGCATACGAATCTTACTTTCCTTTCCTTCTATTACAGGTTAGGTCTAAAAGTCACTCTCAAGCATCGTGCAGTCATGGTTGGGGCTTCTCAGAGGTGGCTGGATCTAGTATGTGTGATGCTGGCATTAAAAGTGTGATTGCTATAAAGAATGATCACATTAAGATATTTATAAGTAAGTGGATGCAAGTTGAGAGCATTCTCATAAGTGAAATAAATCAAACTCACATGAGTAAATACCATATTATCTCCCTAGTGTAAGAATGTTAAAAGTACATAAGATACAAAATCTTCAATAAATACAGTGAAAGAATCTTCTCAAGAATCTTCTCAAAGGGAAAAAAATAATATATTGGGAAAAGCAGGAAAAAGAAAAAGGAAGGGAAAAGAAATAGTATCTAAATTTGTATAAACATACTTAGGATAGCTAAGATGACTGTGCTACAAATTCTGTAAGTTTGTAGAACTAAGCAGTTAATATTCATAGGATTGGACCAATTGTATGTTTGTGTCAGGTGACCTGAGGAACTCTTGAAGATCACTATGTAAAATATAAACCTTAGCTCTGTTCCTACTGCCATGTTTTGAAGGCCTGTATCATTACTGTTTTGGGCTCTTTGCTACTGTTATTTATTTGCCTTTTTTCTTTCTTATCTTTCTAGTAATCTGATTTTTTTTTTTTTTTTGCTGTGATACAGAAAGGATAGGTATACATGCAGAGGCTTATATATGCCTAGAACTCCTCCTAAACAGTTTATAGAATCGATTAATTATGTGTGTTGAAATGAACAGCTATTTTGAAGAAAAACAGACATTATGGTATCCATTGCTGATTCACATCATCATGCTGTGAAATCCAATAATGCTTCTATTCTTTGTTCAGAGTGATTTATTCTGTTTTGTACTGTTTAACTTGAACATACATGAAGGTATAGACAGCTATTTTGAAGAGAACAAGAAACATTATGGCAGCCATCTTTAATTTTCATATTGTCTGGTTTTGAAGGCCTGTAATGCTTTCATTACCCTGTTCTGATCAGTTTTATACTACTTTGTTTTGTATGAATTCATTGTGTGTATGTGTATAGACAACCATTTAGAAGAAAACAAGACACATTATGGTAGCCATTGTAGATCTCCTGTTGGTTTGTTTTGTAATCTGTGTCACATTGTTTTCTTCAGATCTGCTTTGTTCTGTTTTGTTCTGTTTAGTTTTACTCCTTTTTTTAATAAAAAGTGTAATTGGCTAACTTAGTCCACTGATTGGTTTGACATAGTTGTGGATGTGAATAAGGGAAGGCCCATCCTGGATGCAGGTGTCACTATTCAAAGGGTGGGGAGCCCAGAAGGAATCAAAGGCAGCGGCAGGCTGCTGCTGTTGCTTCCTCAATATTCTGCTGGTTTGCTGCCTTGTCGCCTTCGGCCTGCCATGAACTTCCTTTCCTCTGCAACGTTCCTCTGCCATTCCATCAGCAATGAGAAAAGTAACTAAGACAGTTCTCTCCTTAAAGTCTGGAAAATTAAGGTCTACATAACAGAAAAATTGGGGGAGGGTGAAGACAGGATTAAGAAGCAGAACTCCTGGCAGAGGAGGAGCTGGGCAGATCTGGGGTGCCCTCACTGGCCTCTCTGCGTGTCTGGAGGACTCTGGATATCTGCGCCCAGACTGCTGGAGTTCCCTCAGGCTTCCAGGTGCAGTGAAGGAGAGAGGTGGGATTGAGGCTTCCACATCAGCCTCCCCATTCCCGGCTTCATTTGGAGACCTGCTGAGCTCCCCATAGGTGGGCTGGCCCACACTACCAGCCTAGCCCAGCCTGTTTAGCTGCCGCGCCTGGCCATAGGTCTGCAGAGGAGGAGCTGGGCAGATCTGGGGTGCCCTCACTGGCCTCTCTGCGTGTCTGGAGGACTCTGGATATCTCTGCAACCAGGGAGGGCCCACAGGTTCCTGAAGCACTGCGGCCTGTGGTGAGTACCCTAACCCGGCTGCGATTGAAGAACTGTGGAGCTTCCAAGGGGCAGGTGGGCGCACAGTGTCCCTGAGGCCCAGCTTGTCTGGAACTGCGGAGTTCTGAGCAGGCAGAGGAGGGCTACTGGTTCTGTAGGCCTAATGGCTTGGGGTAGTGCGGTGCCAGAGTCTCAGTAGCTCCAAACATAGAAGGGGATTTTCAACAGATCCTGAGGAAGCTTTCAAATAACACTTGAAACACAGAAATATAGGAAAATGACAAAACGAAAGACCAAATTACAACCTCAAACCTCCAGCCCATCTCAAGAAACCCTAGGAGTGATGTATATAGAAGATAATATATCCCATCCACCTCATATATCGGACACAATAGCCACTGAAATTGACAAGCAACTCCAGGAAGCTTTAAAGAAATTCAAACTCGAAATAATCTCCCAGATAAAAGAAGAAATGATAAAAGAAATGAAAGAGATTCTAAATATATCTAAAGAAAACACAGATAAAAAATTGGAGGAACTAAACAAAAAGATAGAATCCCTAGACGAGCAATATAAGAAACAAACAGAATACATAATGCAGATGCACAGAGATATACAGGAAATAAAAAACTCCACTGAAAGTTGTAAAAACCACCTTAATGAAAGTGAAGATAGAATTTCAGACCTTGAAGACAGGATTGCAGCTAGTGAACAGGAAAGGAAAGATCTTTTGAAAATAACAAGGAACCAGGAAACAACAATTCAACAACTGCAAGACGATGCAAAGAAGAATAACATAAGAATGATAGGGAATAATGAAAGAGAGGGAGACAACATGAAGGATGTTAGGAGGATATTTAGAGAAGTAATAGCTGAAAATTTCCCAAGCATGAGATCAGAAACTGACATCAGGATCAGTGAAGCATATAGAACTCCAAACAGTCATAATCAAAATAAAATTACACCCAGACATATAATAATCACCATCCCAGAAATCCAACACAAGAATAGATTATTAAAAGCTGTCAGAGAGAAAAGACAAATCACTTATAAAGGAAAACCTATCAGAATCACAGCAGACTTCTCAGCACAAACGATAAAGTCAAGAAGAGCATGGAGTGAAGTATTCCAGATCCTAAAGCAAAATGTTTTCCAACCAAGACTGATATATCCTGCAAAACTATCATTCAAAATAGATGGTGCAATACGATACTTCCATGACAAAGAACAGCTGAAGAACTTCATGAACACCAAACCAACCCTGCAAAAAATATTGAAAGACAGTTTAGATACACAAAGGAAAAAACCACTAAGCAAAGCAAATAATTAAACAGAACCGAAAGATAAAGATGCAACAGCAGAGAGATAACATTCCTACAATTAACCAGCATTTAACAGTAATAACCATTAATGTAAATGGTCTCAATGCACCAATCAAAAGAAACAGACTAGCAGAATGGATCAAGAAACAAAATCCAACCATATGCTGTTTACAGGAAACCCATCTAACCCAGAAAGATACTCACAGACTGAAAGTCAAAGGATGGAAAACAATTCTTCATGCAGCAGGAATCCAAAAAAAGGCAGGAGTAGCCATTCTGTTTGCAGACAACGTGAACTTTAAACCAACAATGACCATAAAGGACAAAGAAGGTCACTACATACTCGTAAGGGGAAAACTCCAAGAGGAAGAGATAAATATCTTAAATATATACGCACCAAACTCCAGAGCACCCAGTTATATAAAACAATTATTAACAGAAATGAAAACTCAAATTATCAGTAACACAATTGTAACAGGAGACCTTAATACACCACTGACACCAAGGGACAGATCAACCAGACAGAAAATGAGCAAAGAAATAACAGAACTGAATCACACCTGTGAACAAATGGGTTTGATAGACATATACAGAATGTTCCACCCAACAACATCAGAATACACATTCTTCTCAGCAGTACATGGATCATTTTCTAAAATAGACCATATATTAGCTCACAGAACATATTTAAGCAAATGCAAAAGAGTTGAAATCATCCCTTGCATATTATCGGATCATAGCGCTCTGAAATTAGAAATTAATGACAAAGGATACTGCAAAAATTCCGCAAACACATGGAAACTAAATAACACACTCTTGAGTAATCAGTGGGTCACAGAAGAAATTAAAGAAGAAATTAAACAATACCTAAAAGAAAATGAAAATACAGATACAACTTACCGGAATCTGTGGGATGCAATGAAAGCTGTCCTCAGAGGAAAATTTATCGCACTGAGTTCCCACATCTTAAAACAGAACAAATACAAATAAATAACTTGATGCTACACCTCAAACAGCTAGAAAAAGAAGAGCAAGTCAAGCCCAAAGCCAAAAGAAGAGAGGAAATTATAAAAATCAGAGCAGAAATCAATGCAATAGAGACTAAGAAAACAATCCAAAGAATCAATGAATCAAAGAGTTGGTTCTTTGAAAGAATAAATAAAATCGATAAGCCCCTAGCCAACCTTATTTAAAAAAGGAAAGAAAAAGCTCAAATTCATGCAATAAGAAATGAAAAAGGAGAAATCACTACAGACCCAATAGAAATACAGAGGATCATCAACACCTATTTCGAAAACCTCTACTCTCAAAAGTTTGATAACACAGAAGAAATAGACAGATTCTTAGAAGCATATGAAGTACCAAAGCTAGATCAAGAGGATATAAAACTGTTGAATAACCCAATCTCTGCTAATGAAATTGAGAATGTAATTGGGTCCTTGCCCACCAAGAAGAGCCCAGGCCCAGATGGATTCACTGCAGAATTCTACAAGAAATATAAAGAAGACCTAATGCTGACACTCCTCAAACTATTCAATGAAATTGAAAGGGAAGCAATCCTTCCTAAGTCATTCCTGGAAGCAAATATTACTCTAGTACCAAAACCTGAGAAAGACCCAACTATAAAAGAGAACTATAGACCGATCTCCCTAATGAACACAGATGCAAAAATCCTCAATAAAATATTGGCAAATAGGATCCAGCAAATCATCAAGAAGATTATACACCATGACCAAGTGGGATTCATCCCAGGAATGCAAGGATGGTTCAACATACGCAAATCAATAAATGTAATCCACCATATCAATAAAGCCAAAAATAAGAATCACATGATCATCTCTATAGATGCAGAAAAAGCCTTCGATAAGGTCCAACACTTATTCATGATAAGAACTTTACAGAAAATTGGAATAAATGGTCTTTACCTCAATATAATAAAGGCCATTTATGACAAACCAACAGCCAGCATCATACTAAATGGCCAAAAATTGAAAGCCTTTACTTTAAAATCGGGTACAAGACAAGGATGTCCTTTATCACCACTCCTATTTAATATAGTACTGGAAGTACTAGCCAGAGCAATTAGGCAAGAAAGAGAAATAAAAGTGGTAAAGTTAGGAAAAGAAGAAGTTAAATTATCATTGTTTGCAGATGACATGATACTCTACATAGAAGACCCCCTAAACTCCATTGAAATACTCTTAGATACAATAAATAAATTCAGTAATGTGGCTGGATACAAAATCAATACTCAGAAATCAATAGCATTCCTATACATGAACAACAAAATTACAGAGAGGGAAATAAGAGAAACTGGACTATTCACATTAGCAAGCAAAAAAATGAAATATTTAGGAATTACTCTTACGAAAGAAGTGAAAGACTTATACAGTGAAAATTATAATACACTGAAAAAGGAAATTGAAGATGATCTCAGAAAATGGAAAGACATCCCTTGCTCATGGATAGGAAGAACAAACATTGTGAAAATGGCCATTCTCCCAAAACTGTTATACAGATTCAATGCAATCCCAATAGAAATACCATCAACATACCTTATAGATCTAGAGAAATCACTCCTAAATTTCATCTGGAACCAGAAGAGACCTAGAATCGCAAAGGCAATTCTAAGCAGCAAAGACAAAGCAGGAGGCATCACAATCCCTGACTTGAAGTTTTACTACAAAGCAACAGTAGTAAAATCAACATGGTATTGGAATCAAAACAGAGCTGAAGATCAGTGGAATAGATTAGAAGATACAACCACAACTACGAACACGCTCAACCACCTTATTTTTGATAAAGGAGCCAAGCAGTTTCACTGGAAGAACGACAGTCTCTTTAATAAATGGTGCTGGAAAAACTGGCTCTCCATTTGCCAAAAACTAAAGCTAGACCCATGTCTATCACCATGTACTAAATTAAAATCTAAATGGGCCAAAGATCTGAATATTAAAACAGAAACACTAAATCTATTGGAAGACAAAATAGGTAGAAACCTTGGAGACATAGGAGTAGGTAAAGAATTCATGAACAGGACTCAAACCGCACGGGAAATACTTCCCAGAATCAATAACTGGGACCACTTCTTATTAAAAAGTTTCTGCATGTCAAAAGAAATCTCCAGCATAGTGAAAAGAAAGCCCACAAACTGGGAAAAGATTTTAGTGAACTCTCTCTCAGACAAGGGCCTCTTGTCTAAAACATATAAAGAATTAAAGAAACTCAGACCTCCGAAATTCAAAGATCCAATCCAAAAATGGGCATCTGAGATGAATATGCAATTCTCAGATGAAGAAATGCAAATGGCAAATAAATACATGAAAAAATGCTCATCATCATTGGTCATTAGAGAAATGCAAATTAAAACCACACTGAGATACCATCTCACTCCTGAAAGAATGGCCAGGATCAAGAAAACTGACAACAAATGCTGGAGAGGCTGTGGGGAAAAAGGAACTCTCCTGCACTGCTGGTGGGAGTGTAGACTGGTACAGCCTTTGTGGAGATCTGTCTGGAGATTTCTCAAAAAGTTGGGACTGGAAATCCCATTTATTCCAGCTATTCCACTTCTAGGCATATTCCCAGAAGAACTGAAAGCATCATACCACAGTGATATATGTGCACCTATGTTTATAGCAGCACAATTTGTAATCGCCAGATCTTGGAAACAACCCAAGTGCCCATCAACTGAGGAATGGATAAAAAAGTTGTGGTATTTCTATACAATGGAGTATTATTCAGCTATAAAGAAGGATCACATTGAGATATTTATCAATAAATGGGTGCAGCTTGAGACCATACTCATTAGTGAAATAAATCAATCTCGCATGTGTGAATACCGAATAGTTTCCCTAATGTAAATAATGATTCAAATATATAAAAATATGTGGTAATCATGATTCCCCATTAGGTGGCCTTGAAGCCTTATAAAGTTTTCACTCATTAATTAGAAAGGCTTTATTCTGGGCTTCTTGATATGAAAATATTTGAAGCTAGAGTATATGAAGTTTTATCCAAATATTTCAAGGAAAAAGACACTATGGTAACTACTATTAAGTCAGGTTATAAGGTGGTGAAGTACTAGGTTGTTGAAACAGTCATGCTGTGACCTCTATTGTTATATTGTTATGTCCTGTTTCATCTCAATCTCCCCCTTATTGTTTCAAAAAAAAATTATTTAGTCATTTCTTATGTTTGTCTTAATTAAAGAAATAATTCAAAAAAATTAGGATATATAAATAGTAACTCTTTTCGATTTCCTATTAACTTGTTTTGAAGTCCTGTAGTACTCCCACGATCTTGTTTTGACTCATTAGACTCTGTTCCATTCTATATGATAGTATCAAGTTTGAAGACATAGGCAACTACTTTGAAGACAATAAGATTCACTAAGATACCCATTCTGGTTTGACTATTGTCTTCTTTGGAAGTCCTGTAATGTTTACAATGCTTAAGTTTTATTGGTCTTGTTCTCTACTGTTTTGTCCAACTTTATAATATCTAACAAGATAGACAATTCTTTTTAAGGAAACAAGGGACAACGTTGATAACCATTGTTGATAAACTTGTACTCTGTTCTACACCATGTGCTATGTCTATCCTTGGTATTGACTGACAGCTTTGTTTTGCCATATTTGACTGTATTCTCCCCCCACCCCCAAGAAAGTAATAAGCACTAAGGAGTAGTAAAATCCAAGATGTGTAAATTTTGTTGTAAAAAAGAGAGGGGAAAAAAAAAAGAAAAAGAGCTCTAACGGATATAACAGCAAGTGTGTTTGGGGGTGTTAAATAGCTGACTTTATCAATGTTTTTGGAACATTGAACACAGCTGTTTGCAGTCTCCCTGTTTGAATGTCTACCTTGTGTTCTTTGATACTGTGATTTGAGGAACTATTTTCAAGAAGATAGTGTGTAATCTACTAGCAGGTAATTTCTTACTGTTATGTTTTTTTGTTTTGTTTTGTTTTGTTTTGTTTTGTAGTTCTGTATTGCGTGTACCCTTACGCCGCTTTGGTTTGTTTTGTGTTTTTCTCTTTTTCCTCTTAAATAAAAAAAAAAAAAAAGAAGTAGAACTCCTTACTTTTCACTGATAATTAATTATGAGAATCTATGATTTTTGCCATTGGATTACTAAATAAGTTTCACCTCCAAAGTAGATAACACGCTTTTCTATTACTTCTAAAATCCATCTTGTTTTATGCATTCATCAACTTTCACCTTAGTTTCAGACTACCAAGCTAAATTATGTTGGTTTATATATTTTTGTATTTATAAATAGTTATTTATATATTGAAACATATACTTATAAAGAAATTTTTAAATTCTCAAATCTAGCCCCTGTATAAGCTATCTCTGGATGCCTCCAAAGCAGCAGACCAATGTCTGGCTCTAAAAGCGTATTTGAGCTGTGGGATCCGAAACCTCATAAAGTCTTTAGATGCCACCTCAGAATCTGAATGTCTAAGAAACTGAATGTAAAGTGTACTAGCATTAAGAAAGTACACCTTGGGGGCTGGAGATTTAGCTCAGCGGCATAAGCGCCTGCCTTGCAAGCAGGCAGTCATGAGTTCGATCCCTGGTACTGATAAAAAGGAAAAAGACAAAAAGAAAAAATTAAGAAAGTACACCTTCAAAGTACCACTTATAAGAGACTTTTAGAGACGTTAACTAAAAAATGCTGGCTGCACAACGGTTGTTGTCATGTGAAAAGGATAAAGTATATTAAAAGGAATGTGAAATAACTTTCACAATATTCACTTTGACCTCTCCCAAGATGAGAGGCAAAGTACTTCATAGGAGGTATTTCTCTTTCCTTCAATTATCAATCCTTTGTCAAATGTTACATGCTAAAGTCAGAACCAAAGCTTTTACTTTTAACTTTTGCTTTTTTAAAAATTTAAATATGTAGGGGCTGGGGATTTAGCTCAGCGGCATAAACGCCTGCCTTGCAAGCAGGCAGTTGTGAGTTCGATCCCCGGTACCGATAAAAAAAAAAAAAAAAAAGGAAAAAGACAAAAAAAAATTTAAATATGTAAACAACTGTAAATATACAACCTAAGATACAAAATGAAGACTAAACAAGTCCTAGAATTTTCTCCCCTTCTGTGCAGATCCACATAGGAAGTGGGAATTTGCCATTTTGAGGGCTCAGTACTATCTTATAGTCAGAGCACATGCTTCATTTTCATTAGGTATTTTAAAAACTGAAATGCTAGTGCTATCTCTTACAATCTACAAGTAAAATGCTACAAGGTATCTCAGGAATTATCTGACTCACACCAGCCTAAGGTGTCATTTTATTCCAGTCCTTTCTACACTAACAAAAATTCTCATTATGTTCTGATAGGAAATTTTTTCTGCAATAATTCATTTTTCATGGACTATGTGGCACATATGCCATATGATATGCTAGTTACCACTGTGAAAAATCAACTTTTCCTTTAAAACAAACTCTACGCTTTTCTATGTTATTAGGTCCTTTCCTACTGCAATGTTGTTCCAGAAAAGAGCTAAACTAAATAAATAAAAGAAGCTGGGAAATGAGGAACACCATCTCTGGAAGATGACTGCATTCTTGTATTGCTTCTAGATTTAGTAAAATTTAAACAAATTACAAAGCAGCTGGATCAGTGGTAGTGAACACTCTGCATGCATGTTATTTGCTTTTCTTTTAAGACAAAAGATGTTATGTGTATGAATTGTTTTTCCTAAACTAAAACATCAGTGATCAGGTTTAATTGCAGTGTAGGCACTTTAAGATAAATAACTAGGTTTTGGGTTGCAGTTTGGGCACTTGTCTCTAAAAGGTTCGCCATCACTGAGCCTGATGATATACATACATATAATTTAATTATACCACATACTACCTAGGAAAGAAATACATTACCAATGGTTAAATTGGTGTAATATTAAAAAAATAAATTGATGTAATATTATACAGAAGAAAATTAATAATCCTGAATTTGTATGGTTGCAAATAGCATTTTGCCTAGGGATTCTAAATTTTGTCAATAGCAACATACCAAGACAAAATCACTGGTAACTTAACTATACATATACTTTAAAAATCATTATAAGACCTAACTAAAAGATAAAAGGAAAATAATTGAACATAAAATAATCTGTATTTCCATAAAGTGAATACCTTGACTAGACAAACAGAATAAAGCAGTCACAAAGTAGTTACCTGCCTGTCCTTAGTTGTATCATCACTGAAAATATGTGCTATTAGTGACTCAAATCCCACGGGCAGTGCTGTAACCCCTGTGTGGTTTTCAGAAATGTTGAACACCCTCTCAAATTCAGAACCAAATCTTTAGATTATTACTTCAATTATATTCCAGAAAAATTCAATATTTATTAAGACTGGGTCTTAAAACTCAGTGTCCACAAAATTAGGTTTTGGCTCAGAGAATTTCACTTTCTCTGTCACTCTGTGGGGGGCTGCACACACAAAGGGAAGCAGAGGATTGCAGTCTTTTCCTACTAAGTGTCAGCAGTGTCACAATCGTGGAGACAGTTCACCCAGCACCACTTCCTTAAAAAGTGACACTATCCTAATGGAGAATCACTGTTCCAACTTGCATATGAGGTTGAAAGGAAAGTAACTGTTGGAAAGTTACTTACAGTTATATACATAAATGTATACATAAAGTGATTATATATATATTTTTTTCAAGTATCTCTCATACACACAAACTTTTGACTCTATGCAGACAATCGATAGAGTCCAAAATCACAAATAAACCTACCAAATGAGTCAAAATAATTTATTTATTTGCCATCATATATTCTGTACCTTCTGAGGAAATAGTAACCTACACTACTCACAAGTCAGGATGCACTTACTAATATTGTCTTGGCCTGTAAGATATGAACTGTTGGTTTTGGTCTTAAGTGACCAGTTGAGCTTCTTCTCCTATTTAGTGTCATCTCCTTGTGGGTGTGTGTTTCCATAATATTTTTGTACTGCTCCCATCAAGTAAAACAATGTGTAAACACAATTTTGTAACAACTATAACAGATAAGAAGCCTCTTAAAGAATGAAGTTTCAACCTTTATGCCCTTTGTGGAGATTACATGTTCAACATTTGCACTAAAAACTACATATTTTAATATTTATACTATTAGTTTATACTAAAAGCTCTATCTAGTTACAACAAAGTCATTCACTCACTCTTTGACTGAGTCGACATTCACAGAGAACCTACCACTCTTGCCATTGTACCACAGGCTACCAATAGTGGACAGCAACTTTCTATCTCAGGGTGGACAGGCAGCCCCATGTGATCTCTTAGTGACAAGTCATGTCAACAAAGAAAGCAGGAGCTAAGACATCCACGCTGTGAAGTATTTTCACGTTTACAATGTCCAAGTTCTCTATTTCTCCACTGTCTAAACTGTATATATTGTCTCTTGATAGCAATGCACTATAATACCAATCAAGTAGGACATTTAAGATTTCATCTTTGCTTTCCACAAATTATATTTTAAAAAAGAACTTGGGGTTGCTAAAACCAGGATAGCAAGTACGGAGCAACCTTTGAAAAGATACTATACATTATCTCTTTGTAGAACTTAAGGATGGTATTTTCTGACAGCCAGAAATTAAATAAATGACTTCCGGAAGTGACCTCAGTCCTAAGCATTGAGGAGGCTTTTAATAAAGATGATGTGGTTGGACTGTTGACAGCAGTTTGCCTTGTTTTTTGCAAGGATTATTTATACCATCTTGACAGCATGGGTGATGGAATTACTCAAACCAGAATAAGAAAGTTTGGAAATGCTTAGATTTTCATCCTCCAAAGTCAGAATAAGAGCACTCATCTTGTCAGTTTATTGTGTGGCTGAGATAAGACAGAAAGTAGCACGGTAGACAATTAACACTTGTCCTTCCCACAGGATTCATCCTTCGGTGTTATCATATTACACCGCTTCATTTGCTTAGTTCTTTTCTATTGAGTTTGTTTGTTTGTTTGCTTATTTTTGTCTGTGCCTAGAAAATAAAAAGTTCAACACATTTGTTTCCAAAACTTTATTATCTCCTTAATGAACTAGTTCAATTATCTTAGGAATTATGTAAAAAACAGAACAAACCCTAATCAAACTATCACCAGGAACTCCATTAAAAAACCTCAATAATAAAAAAAAAAAGTGGCTACACAGCTTGGAAATTTAGAGAGATGCTGTAGTAAAAATAAAATAACATGGAGTAGGAATGTCCACACTAGCTTGCTTAGTGTGGTCAACTTGTAATACCAGCTGGCCTCAGTCAGTGTAGTACTGAGCATGGAAGTCCATCTGAGGACTGTTGCCAGCATGACAAAGAGATCTGAAGAAGAAAAAGAAGTGATGATGTTGGGTTCTCATAAGTGTTGTTTGGAGCTGTTGGAGCTGCTGGTTCTCCTGAAGGACCTTGGCTTCCCTGACATGACCTCAGCTGTTATCATCGGAGGAGCTCAGGACCGTGTCACTGAAAATGGTTGCAGTTCACTTTGGGGGAGCTTTGGTCCTTACTTTGAGCATTGCTTCCTGGCTCCAGAGGGGAAGATGTATGCTGTTCAATATCCAAGAGAAATTTGTCACAGTGGCTTTCTGATATGGTCTTGGTTGTTCTCATTGTTGGAAGAGATAGGGACCTAACTGTCACTGATGATGGCTGTGGGGCCCTGGTCCTTAATTTTAGGGGAGCCCTGGTCCTTATTGCTTTTGGTTCCAGTGCAGAACCCTCAACCTACTGGCACAGCTCCTTCACCCTGCTGGCATAGACTTTGAAGCTTCCACCACTAACCTCTGGGCCTTTCCAGTGCAGATTCATAAAATAGACTTGCATGAGTTTCACACTGACCAGCTCCACAGTTTTATACATGGTTCGTTTTGTAAAGGTTTTTTTCTTTTGCAGTTAGAAGTCAGGGGACTACGAGAAGGCAATGTAGGAGTGCCTTCTGGTGAGAGCAAGGCATCCGGCAGTGTGGATACTTTTCTCCTCCAGATGGAGAAACATCAGTATGTCACTTTTTAGGAATGCTGGTGGGTTAATAGGAGCCTTTTAGAGTGAAAGAGAGCATAAAAAATATCAATTAATTTTTTGAAAAGATGTGACTAGATAAAAATTCCATATCCTTTAAAATGTTTTAAACTATGCCTTTTCAAACTGTCAGTTTCCTTTCTTTTTTGAAAATACAGAATAAAAAAATCAAACGACAAATTCAAACAAATGTCAGCTGCCATTATTTGGCCAAAATAAGATGTTTTCCAAACCTGTTTAGAAAAAAAAAAAAAAAAAACCTAGAAAAAAATGCATATGTTGCCATAAATATAAAATCTTAAGGTATTTTTTCTCTTTTTCATTATTGATAATTTCTGCCTTAAAAAGTCAAAACTGAAGTACTATTGATTATGTGTTTAACACTATGCCCAACAATATAACAATAATTTGAGTATTAGAGAGAGAGGGGAAAATAACAATGGGTTTCAGTCCTTGGAGCTTAAGATTTAACTAGGGAAAATAAGACATATTTACAGAAAATGCACTTAAAAGGGAGCAAATAAATGCATGATTTTTTAAAAAAGAAAACTTTATCAACTGATATATTATAAATAGTTCCTAGAGAAATACTTGAAATTTTTCTTCACGTTACAAGTTGTTTACAAAGAAGGCTACATCTCTTACCTATACTATGCCACTTAACCAG
This sequence comes from Cavia porcellus, assembly GCF_034190915.1. Lineage (NCBI taxonomy): Eukaryota > Metazoa > Chordata > Mammalia > Rodentia > Caviidae > Cavia > Cavia porcellus. Next base: position 48,494,427 of record NW_026947493.1, on the reverse strand, counting down.
GGACAGATATAATTATAAATCATTACAGTATAAAAAGAGCAATAACAATAACCCCCTTTATCTAGAAGTGCTCACTATGGGCCAGGTTATGTTAAGTCAAATGACATATTAACCACATCAATCCTCAACAAGGCTTTTAAGACTGGGACTGGACCACTCCATGTTGGACACAAGGCGCAAACACACCAGAGGCAAGTTTGTCACTCTGAATCTGGAGCTATGAGGGTAAGGCCCTTGAGGCCCACTCTTAACCATTTTAAACTCCTTGGAATCATTTAGAGCAGACAGCCAAGCGAGACGGGAAAGAGAAATGAGAAAAGGTTTTTGTTTTTGTTTTTATTTTTCCCATCTTCAACAGTTTCAAATCTAGGTTCCAGATGGTAGTTTTTGCCAGTAGCATATTATTACTCAGCAAATACCAAACTGTTTTCCATGATTTTAAACATTATAAATGCATAAAAACATGTCTTTTCATACAATAACACAGCACTCTTTTATTACTTGCTCAGTGAATCATGATTACAAAGATATCTCCTGAGGGGCAATCCTTGTTCCTGCAGAGGGGTAGTGAGTGATTTAGAATATCGCTAAGTGAATTTTGGTCCAAATTTTTAAAAACACTTTCCTCTTCCTGTAACTCATTACTGGCATTTACAGTTAAGGGGATAAAAAAGGTAAGAAAAAATATTTTCATTACATATTTAAGAACAACTAAAAGGTTCACGGTAGATTACTTAAATCACAATAGTTTATTTAATAGGGAGCTGAGGTGGAAAAAGCCCTTGACCAATATCAGCTCTGAGCTTTTCTCAAGGCACCACAGTCAAATAAAGGTGCACAACACTTCATTGCTTGAGTTTCCTGCTTTCATGGAATCCCTCACGTTTATTCATAATAGGTTTGCCTTTTGGGGACATGTATTTGTCTATTTGTCTTCTCCGATGGACCTTTAAAAAAAAACAATCCCTTTTAGATCACATTAGGAAGACCTTTGGATTTGTCTAAACTCAGGTTTACATTTTTCTAAATGCTTTTTGTTAGAAAGCACTAAACACAGCTAACTGATGAAAAGGATTACTGAAGACAAATCTACCTGCATTCTTCAGCAGGTGCTATCTATGAAAGAGGTGTTTTTGTATCTTTTGAGGTAGCCCATTGTTATAAATGTTGAAATCCAAGTTTTGACAGACACCTCTTTTCACCCCTAGTTTAAAAAATGGGTAAATAGAACAATGTCCCATAGATGCCAATATTAAGGTGAAAAATATACAATGTAAACATTCTGGGTGACTTAATGGAATAAATGCTATACTGATTTATTTTGTATAGTTTTATTACATGTAATTCAGTATCTCTCCAGAATTATTCCAGTAGTGACCATCTTTATTTTTCCCCTCAGCTAAACTATATTTTTCAATACAGAAGGTGGGGTAAGGTTACAGTGGGAATCAAGTGACTCCTGCTCAGAACTTGTCTATTGCTCCCTAATTTCTTAGGAAGAACAGCAAAGACCCTGATAAGATCGTCTAGGGCTTTCTAGGATCTAGACTCCTATGAGGTCTCTGAACTATGGTTCCCAAGACACACTTCTCTGCAGCCTCCTTCAGTAAACTATGGCTTCTCAACTTCGGCACCAGCAGTTTTGTCTAGAAAATACTTGTCCACTTGTCCAGGGACAGGTGTCTCTTGTGCACTGTGGAAAGTTTGGCAGCATCTTGACCTGTCACACCACACTATAGCAACAATTCTTCCCCAAAGTTGCAAACCAAAAGCTTCTCCCATCACATTTAAGTGTTCCTTGAAGTGGGAAATTATCCTGATCTGGAACCACAGCTGCCTGTCAGGCTCTTACTCCTTCCTGGGACCTTCTCCTTTCCACATCCACAGTTTCTTCACTGACCATCTCAGTGAAGGCATTTTTGCAAAGCTCATTTAAAATGAAACTCCCTATCTTTGCTTCTTGCTTTACTTTTCACTATATCATTGATCTCTTTTTTACTATGTTATATAGCCTACTCTCAGCATTCTTGGTAAGTTGGTTCAGGATCCACTGTGGATAGCAAAATCCATAACTGTGCAACTCTAAATAACAAGTCTCCTATATAAAATGTCATTGTATTTGCATATAACTTACACACATCTCCCATATCACACATCTCCCATATCATTTCTAGCTTACTTATAATACCTAATACATTATGTAAGTACTTGCTTCACTGTATTGTTTAGGGAATAATTACAAAGAAAATAAAACCTTTTATGTGTTCAGTACAGATGCAAATTTCCCTTCTGATGTTTGATCAGTAGTTAGTTGAATCCACAGAGGTGAAATCCACAGATGCAGTGGGTTGACTACATATGTATTCATTTATTACCCGTATCCTCCCTTCATAATGATGCTGAATTTTGTCTATTTGATCTGAGCCGGATCTCCAGGACTTAAAACAGCACCCAGTGTGCAGTAATATCTGTTCAATAAATGAGCAGTCATCTGAAGAGCTGACAGTACATTCTTCTTCTCTTTCCACAGGACTTGACTGAGGAAGTCCTGTCAGCAAAGTCCAGATTTTTTTTTATTTAAAGAAAAACAAAAGTGAAACAGAAAAATTTGGTAGAAATAATACAGAATTTCAAAAGAGATTAATGCTAAGAAATCAGTAGTTGATAAATTACATACTGTCATCTTAGAAATATTTATTCAAGCCCCAAAATTAAACCATAGAAAGTAGACAATTAAACAATGAGAGTGCAAAGGAATTTTGTTCTTTTCTGTTGTTGTTGTCTTTTCCTGTTTGCTTTGGCACGAAGAATGCCCAAGGTCTAATTGCGAGAGGCACTTGCACTATGGATTTTTATATGCCAGTCTCCCCAGTTTTCTCTTTACTTTGCTATGTCTCTCTTTTTATCTATATTCTCATCCATCTTTCTATCTCTCTAGTATTTCATTGCATCACAATGAAAAGGCTTTAGAAGGTCAGTGGTTTGTGTTTTATATCATACCCTACTAATAGATACTTAGATAAGAAATATGAGCCCTAGTCCAACCAAAAAGTGCAAAGTAATAGACTTGTCACTAGCTTCTCTCAAAACAAAGGCAAGGTTTGTGAAAAAGAACAGATTTATAGGTGTTCAAATTCCAGACAGTTATGTTAATTTGGTGATTAACATGATGATGATTATCAGGCTAACAGAACATTTGAATACAAATGCTGTACTGTCATCAAACTTTGGAATGTCAGTCTGTTTATTTTTTTATTCTCATATTTTTCCATTAATAGCATTCATGTACAAAAGAAAGAAAGAAAGAAAGAAAGAAAGAAAGTAAAAGAAAGAAAGAAAGAAAGAAAGAAAGAAAGAAAGAAAGAAAGAAAATAGGGCCTTTAAGATTTTCCTGGTGCCACCTATTTTTAGATCCATCTATCATTTTCATGAAAATTTAGACAAATCAATACACATTAATTCAATTAGGTCCTCTGAAAAGGTTTAGTTTTAAAATAAGATGAAAAGAATTTATTACCTATTATACAGATGTTGTCTATCACAGTCCAATAAAATTTCTCAAATTGCAATAGAAATCCTATTTACAGGAATATTCTTGGTGATGATTATTCTGAGTAACAATGGTAATCTATTCTAGCTCTTTGCATTCTCACAGTAACTACATACTACTATCCTTTTTACTGTTCACTCAAGAATCTGAGGTTTGGCAGGGTCACTACACTGGTTAGAGAGCAGCCCTCCATGTCAATCTTATCCCGGAGCCTGAGCCTTAACGAGCGCATCACACTCCTCCCTCCCTGCTTTCCAACACTGACTGACAGGTGCAAGGCTGGACTCTGCCTGGCGATGAGCTTCTGTGGGAAAGCAGACTCTGAAGTAGACTCAAGTTGGGGCAGTGCACAGCCCTCCCTTCCTTCCTATCTTCTTCCTACTCCTGACAATTTCCCAAATGCCTGTGCCCTCACCCAGCACCTGAATACCTTTCGTTTTGGCTGTGTGTTTACTTTTTCCCTCCTCTCCATTATTCTGTTCCTATTTGATCCCTTCTTGTGTACTTAACTTCTCTGTGAAAACTCACATAATTGAGTCCCTTTCCTGAAATACCAAATACCATCCAAAATAGACATCTGCTTGAATTTATTTTTGTATAAAGATGGTCTTTTGGTCATTGTGTATCTATCAATGTTGTCTCCTGTTAAAGCTTGTGATTTCTTCAAAGATTATTTTTCTTTGATCAGTAAACAAGTTATTAATAGTAGAATTGGAAGTGTATTTAAACTTGACAGTTTACTTTTGTCACTTCTATAGCAGAATTCTCAAATAATTAAATTGTGATATGATGCTTCTAAAATTCAAACAGACAAGTATCAAGGATTTACAAATTAAAATTATTTTACTCTTAGCAACTATTGCATTAAAATTCTTGGAAGACACTTAGGCTTAAACCTTTTTTATATACAAAGTAACTTTTCAAACAATAATTTTATGAATTATTAAAATACTTGAGTGACTTCCTAAGTGACTGGGAATTTTTAATTAGGTTGACTAAAGATTTTTCTCTAAGACATAAATTAGAGAACACCATAATCATTACTCAAAATATCAGAATAATATTTGAACATATTTGATGATTAAGTGGCACATGAATAGTAAGAATTTTTGAGGGAAAAAGAGATGCCTATTTTCTATGAAAAAAGATTCAAGCTTGATGCTTCCAGAAAATATTTTTGTTGAATTACAATAAAATCCAGGTTTCCTAAACAGCTAACATTATGATTTTTCAATCTTAGTAGTAAAAAATAAGGATTCCTTATTTTCCTTTTTCACAGTGTGGCATTAAGAATTTTTCAGTCGTTTTAAATATCTGGAAAATGACATCATCATGAAGAGCTATCTTATTTCATATCCTGGATTTATCCATATTTGTGAGTGTCCTGCATTAATGTGGTAACCTTGATTGCCACTTCTCTGCACCCAGATTCCCCTCTTTTTTGCATATGATTCTCAGCTGTAGAATGACCATGACAATACCCTGAGACAGGCTCTGTTCCACTGACAGTACTCTGAGGCAGACTCTGTTCCACTGTTCCTCTAGAAATACAAGTTCTTCAGTACTTTGGCTTTGGGATTATGAAACCAAAGTCAGGCTACCTTTTAGGGTCCCTCAGTTGTGGTACAAAAAAGGCACTCACATTCAACACTCCATCCACCTTCAGCCTTGGAGGAACAGTTCATCCCAAATCCTTGGCTTCTACTACACTTTTTTGTTTATGTATATGTAATAAATATGTTCCATGTAACCTTTTGTGTTTTCTTTCTCACTATCTCAGACAAAGTGGTCCCAGTGCACAATAAAATAGCTTCACAAACTTCACTTGGGCCCAATGTCCTACAAAAGATGAGTGATCACATATGATGAAATGATCTACTCATATTCTATGTCACTGAAGGGCTGCCCATCTTTGGGGTCAAACTGAGCTCTCCTGCCATCTACACAAAATCTTCATTTTGCCTGTGACAACAGTTCCCAGAACCTACAGTTCTGCTAACAAAATAAGCAACTCTAGCAAGGCAAAGTATCTGAAAGCTCCTCTAAATAGTGCCTGATTCCATTCTTTGTATAAACTCTGCAGCATACACAGCAGCCTACACTGCTATTTCAGATAGTGAATTTATACAATGTTAAATGGAAAACTCACATCAATGGCATTCTGCCCGATTTGAAAACATAAAGCCATTTAAAACTGATAAATTTCCATCTTTCTTAAATTGTCAGGAACAAACAAACCCATACGCAGGTCTCACTAGGCTAAGGCATTCAATCTCTGTTGTTCTCCTTCACAAAGGAAATAGAAATATTGTGAAATATGTAGTCACACTGTTAGTTTTGCCCTTGAGTGCCATTGTGGCAGGAAGTATTTCCTCTGTGTTGGAAGTTATAGTAATATCAGAAAATGAAGGTATGTGGTCTGATGCCTCCGATCCCTCAGCCCAGCTAGAAAGGCACAGAACATAGAGAATCTCTCAGTAATACGAATTGAGAATTAGGGGAAAGCAGGGAGTGGAGAGACATGTCACAGAAATGATGAGCTGAGATAGAACAAGGATAGAGAAATGGTAGAGTCTTCCAGGCTCAGGAAGCAGCGGTGGCTACAGAGGTGTGAATACTCTGCAGCTCCTGTGCAGCCACTCTTGTTCAAATAAGAAAAAGGTTGTTCTCCCTGGACAGAATAGTGGGAGTACTGCTTTTTGTGCACCTGAACATCTGTCAGACCAGAGTTCTGTATTTAGGAGTGGCTGGTAGTCTGGGACAACAAAAGCATTGCATTTAAAGAGCAGTAAGTCATACAGATGTAAAAGAAGGTGGTACAGATCTTCCATGTAATGACAATGAGCTTGAACTATATTGCAGGCAAGAGGAAGTCACTGTAGTTTTTAAGTTAGGAGTGGATCCTATAGGATTGGTCAGAGACATGTTTTACTAAACAGGTAATTCTTTTGACTAAATAAAGAATGGTTTCTAACTGACAGGTGGAGATTTACCATGATAGTTTGTACGAGATTATCAGTGCCTAAACTATAGTGTGTCTCTAGTGGTCTCAACTGAAAATGAACAGGACAAAGAAAGGCAAAAGAGTGTGCAGTAGGGACAAAGTATAGATTTAGCAGGGCATACAAGGCTCAGTGGTTGTAATTAGAGTTCAGGAGGTGCAGCAGTTTCATCCATGTGGAGCACTGATAGTAGGTTTATGACTGAAGGTCATCCTGCAGCATAGCTAGGAGATATAATTTCAAGACAATTTTAAATCATGAACCAACATCTTCAGTAAATATCAGGGAGTGACAGAGATAGTGGACAATGATGAGAAATGGCTGAAAAATACAACTAGACAGGAAGAAGCATTGTGAGGAAACACCTTTGGGTAAGTGATGGACATGAGTGCTGATAAGCCAGTTAGTGTGGGCTACTAGACATGAAATTTCTGTTTCTGAGTTTTTAATCTCATAATGGTATATGTGATGTTTGCTCATAGTGCTGACTCAAAGCAGTACTTTTTGTCAATTCACCAAGACAACCTGTGTCAAATCTAGCCAGCTTGTCAACTTTTACTTGCACTTTCTAGGCCCATTTGTTTACATATTGCCTATGTTTGCTTTTCATAACAGTGGCAAAACCACGTAGTTGCAAAAGAGATCTTATAGCCACAGAATCGCCAATATCAACTATCTGGTCCTTCACAGAAAATGTTTGCCTACTTTGATGTCAAAATACCCAATCTCCAAGTTTGGCACACAGGTGCTCTATATAAAATCTTCCGCCTCTTATGTTTCATGAAGATAAAACTAATCATTGAGGGAACAAGAGAACATGGCCTTCACTTCATTATTTTGGACTGCAGGGAACAAGGTTCACTTCCCACAAGTTATGAGACAGAAAACTACTCTCACAGTAAGGAGACAGAGAGCCTCATAGACAAGTTCAGGAATGAAGTTATTAATGACCTGAAGCTAGACATAAGCAGAATAGTTAGAGAAATGCTACGCACCACCCAAGAAAAAACAGATGGTGGAAGGGAAGAACAGAAAAAGAGGGGAGAATTGTTTAATGGAGAAAATAGAGAAAGCATAGAATACGTGAAGCAGGTTCAAAGAGACTACCAGGAAACTAAAAAGTCTATCGAAAACTGGCATAACAGCTTGAAAGAAACTAAGGACAGATTATCTGAACTGGAGGGCAGAGTTGTAATATGGGAGCATGAAATGAAAAACTTCTTAAAAATATCAAAGAAACAAACAGCAATAATACAAAGACTAGAAGATGATAAGAGGGTCTATAACTTAAGAATTAAGAACATAAAAGAAGAAGTAGGGACACAAACAAATGAACTACAAAAGCCACTCACAGAAATAATCCAGGAGAATTTTCCTAATTTAGCAAAAGGTAAAGATTCTCAGTTGTATGAAGCATACAGGACCCCAGCCACCTACAACCCAAACAGAGCAACACCCAGGCATATAGTAATTAAAATTCCAGAAATCCAATACAAGAACAGAATACTAAAAGCCGTCAGAGACAAGAAACAGATCACTTACAAGGGAACACCCATCAGAATTATGGCAGACTTCTTGGCACAAACCATCAAATCACAAAGAGCGTGGGGGGAAATAATTCAAGCTTAGAAAGATAATAATCTCCAGCCAAGATTGATATATCCTGCACAACTATCCCTGGAAATTAATGGAAAAACAAGGTGCTTCCAGGATAAAGAGGAACTAGGGGAATATGCAACCACCAATTCAACTCTACAGAGAATACTGCAAGATATTCTAAAAAAGAAAAATATGAAAAATCCAGAAGTAGCAGCAGAGAGGCCACAATGAACGGAGCAGAAAACAAAACGAAGAAGACAAACTGACAACTAATGACAGAAAAAGAGCTCAAGAGAAACGAGGCAGAGAAGATTGGATGATAGGAACAGCTATATTGGAGAAAATGACGTCTTAAGAGGTAATACTGATTTAGTATCATCTTGTTTTGAAGTCTCATCAAGCTTTTGTTCTTCTGTCTCCATTGGTCTAAACAGGTGGTATCTTATTGGATTTTATTATATATGATAGTATAAGCAAAACCTTTTATAAACAAGGAGATTATACAGAAACCATTGTTCATTTTCTGTTAGTTGATTCTAAATACCCTGTAATACTGTCATTCTCTTAAATGGTTTCACATTGTTTTGATATATTTGATGCTACAGTACATGAAGTTATTCTCAAAGATTTCAAGGAAAGAGACACTATGGTAACTACTTTTATGTCGGGATAATCTTGTAGTGAAACACTATTTTGCTTAAATGGTTATGTTTTGATCTGCGCTGATTTGCTGTTATGCCCTCTTTTATCTCAATCTCCATTTTATTATTTTTTATCCTTTTAATTAAGGGAAAATAAATTTAAAAATATCAGGATATATTATAGTGACCCATTTTGACTTTCCATTATCTTGATTTAAAACCCTGTATTGCTCTCACCATCTTGTTTTGACTGATGTTCCTCTATTCTGTTTTGCTTGATAGTATCAGGTTCCAAAGTTTAGGCAACAGCTGTGAAGATAGTGGGATTCATTATGATGCCCATTCTGGTTGACTATTATCTACTTTTGAAGACCTATAATGTCTCCAATGTTTTGGTTTTGTTGGTTTTGTTCTTTACTGTTTTGTTCAAATTTTATTTTAACTAATGATATAGGCAATTCTATTAGAGATAGCGGGAGGCATTATGGTAACCATTGTTGATCACCTAGTATTATGCTTTTACATTATCTATTACATCCACCCTTTTGATTTGACTGACTGTTCTGTTATGTCACTTTTGGTTCTACTCTCTTCCAAAAAAGTAATAAGAACTGTGGGAGCAACAAAACCCAAAATGTGTAATTGTCATTGTACAAAAGAGAGGAAAAGAAAGTGCTCTAAATGATATAACTGCATGTATGTTTAAGTGTATAAGATAGATAATGATATTACTGAGTTTTATTGGATCATTGAACAGAACTGTTTGCAGTCTCACTGTTGGAATGTCCACTTTATAAGCTTTAATTCTGTAACTAGAACAATTATTTCTAAGATGACAAAATGTAATCCATTAACTAGTGATTTCCTACTGTTTATTTTTTTCTGTAAATCTGTATAACTTGTACCCTTTCTCTGCTTTTTTTTCTTTTTCTCCTTAAGTAAAATTTTAAAAAATACAAAAAAAAAGACAGAGTAAGTGCTGCAAAACTGCTATGATGGGAAGCAGGAAGGTGTATGCATACTTCACAGCAGTCATTAAAAACAGAAGCTAACAGCTTCTGTTATGAAAAGCATCTGTTACTTTTTAGGTATCAAATAACCAGTCTCTTCCCCAGAGTTAAACTTTTTTTGAATATTTATAACAGCTTATGAACTAGAGATTGAAAAGTAAAGACCAATGATTATATGGAATTTTGCTTTGAATTTTAATATTATTCATAATGAAGTTGTTTCATTTATATTATATAATAATTTTCACAACTGCAGAATTCATTTAAGAAATGTAATAAAGTGTGCTAGCTTTCTTACACACAAATATGAAATGGCAAATTCAAGTTAGCCTAGATTCTAGTCTACTACATATTTTCTTTCTTTGCATATGTACTTCATTCCATCTGTAGTATTGCAAATTGTCACCTTTTTAAAAAACAAGACTGTCTACCAATACTTTTCTGCTTCTATACTAAAAACTGTACAGGATGGAACAGGCTGCTCACCTCAAGCATTTTTCTTATGCGGGATCTCTACTAGTTTCCCAAAATGAAATTTTCCATTGCATGAATGAAACACATCTGACTTATCATAATATTAATCTATTGCTATATATCATAGATATTGGTATTGATTTAGTTTTCAATTTGACCATATCTTAGTGGAAACTACATGTTCTAACACTAACAAGCAAGTTAGATAATACCATGCAAAATGTTTCCAGAGGAAGATGTAACTCTAAGATATAGATTAAAATTTGAATGTTAAAACAGAAATCTGTATTTGAAGTATCTACTAGTTAAGTACTTAACTTAGACAATGCCAGTAAGACAACTGTAGTTACATACTCAAAACTGTACTCTACATTTTATACTGATTAGAGCAAAAACAATGATTTGAGGGTTACACGTTCTTCCCCTCATGTGCAGATATCCTGAGGTTCACTGCAGTGGAGGATGCTGCATACAAGCAAGCCCATCCACAGTGGTGCTGGGATCGCGTTGCTGTCCTTGGCACTGATGTGTGATAGGCTTGAGGAAACTATTTAAAGTAGCATTCAACACTGTGGTTGAGTCAGGAGTGACTCAATGAGAGAGAAGTTAAAATATGACAGCTAGAGTGGCAATGACCTCTAGTGTCCTGAAACAAAATCCTGATAGAATGATAAAAATACATCTTCCTTCTATTCTTGGACCATTAGAGCACTTCCCATAGATTTTCATGCCTGATCAGATTATCAGAAGGATTTATATTCTGAATGGGCTGTCTTACTTGAATGACAAAGTTGCGTTTATATCAAATTACCAGATGCATGAAGAAGTTCATAAGACTTTTCTGCAAGTTGAATTCTTTATAATATAACATGTTCTAACTGGGAGGTGCAGTATGTCACACAAACGCTCACACACACACACACACACACACACACACACACACACTCATTTAGTTCACATACTATTCAGTGGGGGCTGCTACCACCTGGTTTCTCACCTTAGGACACAAAACTTTGAATACAACCATCAGGTGGATTTTTTTTTTTACTTCTAGAACCTGAACTTAAATAAATTTCTTAACATGTCACTCCTTTACAGAGGAGTTCTTTTACTTAACACTTTATAAAGATATTACAGCGGTGGTTTAAGGGAGCAAAACTCCACTTGCCTTATGCATTAGTTAATGATTTAAATGTAGATATACACACAACCAAACTAAGTTATATATATATATATATATATATATATATATACTAAGTACAATACAGTTCTGGTATTAGTGGTTAATGTCTCCTGGAAAAACTTAAGAGGGAAAAGCAAACATAATCTTTTTCTGCTTTTTCATTACTTATCTCTGTGCCAGGTACCACACTTCTGTATTCTCTGTTGGTCCATATATAGCTGCTTTATTCTAAATTGATTATGTCTGGGTTAAGGTTAAGGCTGGTGTGATGGTTAATTTTAATTGTCAAATTAATTGTGTGGAGAAATATCTAGGAAGTTAATTAGTAAATTAATTAAACACAGTTCCAAGTGTGTCTGTGGACTGTGTCTGTGGACAGAGCCAGCTACACATGGACTGAAACTACTGAAACTGTAAAATAAAATCAACCATTCCTCTTTTTAACTTACATGTCAGATATTTTGTCACAGTGATGGAAAGCTGATTAACATAGGTAGAATAGCAATTGTTGAGGAGTCTCAGTCTCTTTAAGTTCCTTCAAGGTTCTGCCTATTTATAGATTATAAAACAATCATCCACGATAGTCTAGGAAGAGAAGAAGAAAGGGAAAGGGCTGGATATTGCTGCTAGTAACAAAAAGGGCGCCTTGGCTACAATTCCAACACGCTATATAAAATATGTTTGCCGTCATCACCTGGAGACACCTTCATTCTTCTCTATCTTGCTATAGATGTAGAAAGGGCTTTAATCTAGGATATTAGTGAGCAAAAATAATATCCAGGCTGAATATTCCTTTAAGAACTCCTATGACCTTTTAGAATACTTAGATAAGACAGTTGAAGTGAGAGCTTTGAAAATCTCTACTACTATATATAATCTCCCTTATTAAATACAGTAACATTTAATGACAATATATGCAACAATGAGGAGAAAAATAAATTTTGTTAAACTGATGATGCTGGGTTGCCAGCTAAGCTTACTCATTATCAAAGTCATTAGCTTCTACAGACCATGTTCACATTAGACAAAACCCAGAATTGTACTTCAGCACATTACAAATCATTGTATGTCACAGAACTCTAGGACTTTCAAATATAATAAAATCATCATTGCTAAATCAGTGCCCCAAACAAAATTTTATTTTGTCCGTTATGGTTACTTTATGAATTGTATTTTAGCAGTTGTTTTTCCACAGAGCTATGTTTTGATTACAACTGGAATTTTTATTCAAGTAATTCTTTTAGAATCAACTTGGCTAATGATTTTGGAAATATCTTCTTTATCAGAATGATCAATTCAAATGGGTACATAGGGTCTGTGTTATTTTTAGTCAGTTAACAATGCTCATTAAGGTCACAGAGATAGGGTTTCCTCATCATAAAAGCAAATATTGTTTATGAATTTCAAACTCCATTTAAAAATTGTAAGGCCATAATTTTTAATTGAAATCATTTAAACATTTTACATAAAATGAAGCATTGCTTAGTGTTACTATGGCAATTTAAATATATTTCAGCTACTTCTATTTTTTGCATTGAGTTTTTTTGTTATTTTATTCAATCAATCAGTATATATGCATATATTTCTAGTGGGCTCTCTCTTTTGTACAACAAGGTAGAAAGAAGAATTAAAAATAAATAAGCTGTCCAAAACTTTTTATTTTTGATGATTCAACTCATGCAATATTTAACATCTAATAAAATATTCAGCATTTTATATATAACTCATAACAGTAAATAAAAACTAATTCAATGATAATCATATTAACATTTTATTAGGGAAGACGTTTCACTTTGTACTATTTACCAAATATTTCTATGAAATACAAATGACTAATCAAAGGGGTAATATCAGTGACATTCAAAAACAGTATCTCCTCATGTCTAGTTACAGTGTAACCAACTGCCATATCTATACATCATGGTGTTAATCAAGAATGTGAATATCGGTATATCATTATATATTACATATTAATACATCAGCCCTTATAAGGGATGACCTCAACTCTTTCTAACATGTTGGGTAGAAGTCACATGGTAACAATGTATATAAATGGGTCCTGGGATTTAGCTCAGTGGCATAAGCACCTGGCTGGCAAGTGCGAGATAATGAGTTCGATTCCCAGCACCAAAAAATAAAATAAAATAAAAAAATATATATAGATAGATAGATATAGATATGTATATATATATATAGAGAGAGAGAGAGATAGATATGTGTGTATGTGTGTGTGTGTGTGTGTGTGTGATACAATGACTAATCACATCTGAGAAGAACCAAAGTGGTTTCATTCAATCATTAGATGAACTTTCAGAGAAAAGTTCAATTGGAAAAGATAAACAATACAGAGAAACTACGTGAGGTCAAGACATGTACTGTGGGAACTTAAAAAACAACATTTACAATGTATTTTCCTCCTTTTTAAATTGGAATTAAGATTCAGATGAGAGCATTTACTCAAAAACATTATTTAAAACCTTCTAGAGTCTACCAATACCAAAGTGGAGGGTATTAAATATTGTGACCATTTCTTCATAATACTTACGCTTACCTAAAATAGATCATTCACCTCTCAAAGTCTCTCACTTGAAATACAGACAACAAATCTGTTAATAGCCAAAGCAGTGTACAAGGATTTTCAAAGTCAGAATACTTAAATACTGCCAATGTACTTTGGTTTGTGATAATATTAAGTAATGTAGAAAAAAACCCTCAGTTTTTTTTCTTTGCTTTGAAAATGATAACTTTTGAGATTTAAAATCAAGTATGAAATCAATACGAATGTTTTCCCTTAATATTAGCGGAATCCAATGATTTTTTTAAGAGAGATATAAAAGCTCATGAAAATCAAGACTGGCTCTATTTTTGTTTTGAAACCTATCTATTTCTTTCTTTTATGCCTCATTTCTTCCATGTTTTTGCCCTCTCCATCTGCATGGATGATATATTTTTAAAAAGGAAAAAATAAATCTCCAAGCTCAACCTCCACAGACTAGCCAAATTATTTTAAATTCCCTCTCCTCTTAGCACCCTGAACTGCTGCAACTGTTACCAGGAGAGCACAAACAACTTAATCATCCTGGTTGAAGAGAGGAAGAAAGGAAGAGAGGCTAACAATCCACACTGAAACATTAAGACTGGCGTGCCAATCAGCCCAGTGTCAGAACTTGAGACCTACTGCATACCCGTAGATACCTCAATGCAGATTTCTGTGTGTAGTTATGCCCATGAGTTCCCCCCTTTCTGGACACTTATAGTTTTAATGGCTATTATGTTTTTAATCACAAAAGAAAGCATCAGAAAACTAAATGCAGAGTGTTACAGAGCCAAAGCTTTCCATGTGACCATGTATACACCTATAAGCCTAACAAGTGGCCCTCGTATCTTTGCTCTGCTCGACAGTGTTTTATTACATCTTATTATGATTTAGCTCCTCTTCTCTCCTTAGAATTTAATTTTAACTTAATTTTTCTCTTTAAGGTCTAGTAACAAAAATAAACTGAGACATATTCATCCAGTTAATCATTTCCCTCTCTCCTTAAGCTTAGTTAGAGCTTACTTGAGGATGCAACATAGAGGTGGTACAGAACAGAACAAGTAGGAGAAACAAAGGGATGAGTTAGGGCAGGAGGAAGACATGGAGCCATTTCTTTTAGATACAAGTAAGAAAGGAAAAAGAGTGAGGAGACCAAGGGGAAGAAGGAGGAGAAACAATAAGAGAGGAAGAAGACAATGACAGGAAGGGAAGGCAGATAAAGAAAAAGAGAAGAAGGCAGAAAAATGGGGAAAATGTAAGAAGTGGTAACTGAGAAATAATGAGTAAACTGAGGAGGAGACTGCTTTAGTTGCTTCTCTGTCACTAAGACACGATATCTGACACCCACAACTGCAAGAGGAAAAAGGTTAATTTTGGCTCACAGTTTATCGAGGTGTCAGTCCACAGTCATCTGGCTCTGAGGCAGGGTGTCATGGCAGTGAAGAAACAGCTTATGGTATGGTGGTGGGAGCAGAGAGTAAGACCAATGAAAGGAGATACGTGATTCCAGGCCAGACTTTACTTACCAACATCAATTTTAGCTATAAATTCTTCATGGGCTAATTCCCTGACCCAGTCACCTCCCCAAAGTGCCACCTATGATCACAAGGCTTTGGGGGACATCCAGTTATAATCTATAACAGAGATAACACACAGTGTCTCATGTGGCCCTATATCTTGCCCAGTAAGGATGCTAGGGGGCTCTAGTTGTCTGCTTCTGATGAACAGATATGTGTTTCTCCAGATTTTGCTTTCTGTTGTTCTCATCAAACAAGGGCCACTTATAGTGTAGCTTCCCATGTATTCACCTATCCTGGGCCCAAAGATCACTCTGCTGTGAGACAACATCTTCACTCTCTATCCATCCACACTGCCAGGTTAAGGCATAGCCATGCCAGGGGCTCAGATGATTTCCTTGGTCCTTGACCTTCAGATTCCCAGAATGAAGATCTGTCTGGTACTGGTGAGCCTAGTTTTTCTCAGATCTCAGGTGGGCTATGTTACCTGCTGACTCTCTTTTCATCCAGAGCCTGATATTACCACACACCATAGGACACATTTCCCTTCAAGGCTTTTAAACATCTCTCAGACTGAAGTCAATGCATGCAGTATTTACAGGGGAATGGCTACCGTACATCCTTTGGGAAGAGGTCAACTAAAAGAGAGAAAAATAGTTTTGAATCCAGATACTGAATAAATTACCCTGGCCTACAGGAGATACAAAATCAGGTCTGATTCTAAGTCACTGCTAGGAAATGGCAGCCAGTTAAGCCCATCTCCTCGCCTGCAGGTTTCTGTGAAAGATACAAGAGCAAGCAATCCCTTGTGGAGGTAATCCAGATCATTGTTTCAGCTACTCCCCAGTCCCATGTTGCTGGGCCACATATTTACCACAGCCTCAAATTTAAACAGTCGACATAAGAGTATACACAAGCACCATGGGACTGAAAGCAGACATGAATTTTACAGACATGAATTTGTGTTGCATTACTGGATCATCCACACCCTTGAGAGCTAAACAATAACAATTTATATTAATCCTGTCACAGTTTGTGAAAAGTACAATAATATTTAATAATCTTTTGTGTATGTACACAATATTAATTTATCAATAATAGACATTTCAAGTATGCCACATTCTCAAGCCTAGTTTTGCATTTTTCAGCTATTAATGCACAAGAAAATTCAATTAAAGTGGCTCCTTTTGGGATATCAGGGAGCCAGTTCTCTACAACTGAACTGTTGTTGTCAGGGTCATACCTGAAAACAGTATGAGAAATCAATGGGCCCTGCAATAATTTTGTACAATAATTATAGTAGATACACATGACAACAGCTGAGCAATTACCACTGAATTATTGAATATATGATATTTAAGTAAGTAAATGCCTACCTTATGAAATGTCTGATAGAATATTACTTCTACCAGGAATTTGACAGTCTTAAAACTTTTATGCTTTCTCTATTACAGAAATATTATAGATATATTAGAAAATATAGGAAAACCAAAAGAGAGAAAACAAGTATTTTCAGTGGCATGAAATTCCTATTTAAAAAACAGAATAACAGAATATTTTTTTAAATTCTGGGACGAATGGAGTGGCTAAGTGCCTACTTTTATGTGTATACTGTATAGCACATGAAGAACATATGTTCAATCGAATAACCAAACTGAATAAGCAGTCTTTGAAAAGGCAAGATAAACAAGCAACTTCCTCCAAAGATACTTCACCTCCTAAGCCAATAAGGAAGAACACAGAGATTCATTGCACATACCTACACAAGAGCTTCATGCATATGTAAGGGCCTGACATACCGTAATGTAAAGTACACAGAAAGGGCTAGAGTATCATCATATAGCAGTAATAAACCTACTATTTTTAAGTTCTAAAAATCCTATAATCCCACATACCTGCAATAGTACCTTCTTCACCAAGATTTACTCCAGAGAAGTAACAAGTTATCTGATTTGAGAAGCATGAAGAAAAAGGTGGTAGTTATATATATATATATATATATATATATATATATATATATATATCTCACACAGAGCATGCAAAAGGCTCCAAACCAGACAAATAAGCAACATTTTTACCAATCTACAATATAATCCAAGGAAAATAATTGCCATACTACTGTACCACTCAAGCAGAGGGTAGTGTAGACATTTAAATAAACAAATATAAATACTTTCAGAAATTTTAGAGAAGAATCTACTCATGGTAACAAAGATTCACTTAGCTTCCTTAATAATGGGGAGACAAATTTATTATTTATAACTACATAGAAACTTCCAAAATCAGTGTCCGTAGGTGCTATTATAGGCAGAAATCCTATCCATAGAAAATACATAATTTGAAGCAAGTTTAAATGATCTGTCTGATGCATGGGGCAATATAATAGTATATTAAATAGTTCACAACAACATCACATTCTTAGCGATCAAGTGATGGCTGCTGCTTCTAGAATTTAGAAATTAAATATACTACCCTACCTGGGAAATCAGGTTATTGACCCTATTCTAGTCTTACTGAAAATTCATCATGAAAAAATTCATATACATTTGAAACATTTTTCTGTAGCAGTATTTGACTTGAGGTATATGTTAATGTTGCTATGAACAAATAAATCACATTAAACTTTCAAATTTTATTTGATTTGATGCTTATTTTTACATCATTGGCTAAATTCTTCCAGCACTTCTGATTGAAAAACAATTTGTTCTTCAGTTGCCTCAAACCTTATAGAAGTTACTGTAACACCAACAATACTCACTCACATCTAGAGTGTATCTCATTTACTTTTGAAATTCACTCCATATTTTTAGCAATTACTCAAATATGCAAGTCAACACTTGACATAGGAAAAAGCAATAGTCTTTCCCTCCTTCAAACCCACAAATGTTGCAACTTATTTCTTTCACCAGTAAAATGAATATAATAAAACACTGATTTATAACTACCAAATAACCTAGTTAAATCACCTATTGGCACAAAATACACATTCTTTCATTGTGCACAAGAGAAAGACATTTTATTTCATTTAGGTTCATGTCCTCTGGCCAGAAAACAAAATTCCTTTAGAAGTCAATCAGAAACAAAACCAGACATATCAAACAATGCAAGAAACAGTTTTATTATCATCTGCACCCTATGATAATTTCAATGTGTTCAGGATTATCCTGTAGAATCATAATTTCTAGTTAAAAGGTTCAGATGGTCTATTATATTTATGTAACCACTATTGTTAAAAGGAAGAAGATATCTGAAAACACTATGTAATAAAAAGAACTCATATGATGACACATTCTTTCCTTTTCCACTCCATATACCATTTCCTATATTATGCAAAAACATCAATATAAGGCTCCTGCAGCTAAACATGACTCTTTTGACTTTTAAAATTACCATTCATACTGCAGATCAGTTTGCACTAACCCCCAATGCTCTAGATAAAATTAGATACACAAGATCATGCAGTTGAATTAAACATTGAGATTTGCGACCAAAAATTTAGCCTGAGACTTAGATATATATGGACACAATAGAAAAATATGAATTTACTTCAAGAGAGTACTTTATGAACCCAGAGAGATGGTAATGCTTCAAATATAAAACAAAAATAGGCATCAACAGTCAGACACACCCTTGTTAAAGTATACCTCACAAGGAGAGATAAATGGATGCATTCTGAACATACATTTATTCATTATGCAGCTGAATCAGACAACTCTATCCTCTGTGTATGGTCTCCCAACCCTCTGAGCCACTGGGGAGAGGCATGCTTTCCTCTCTTTCCCTGGACTTCTGTAAAACCATGCTAGGAAGCACCTGCTATCTTTATAATGGCTACCCTTTCTCCTTATGCAAGATGGTGCCCTGGTCCAGCTCTTCTGTGAGGCTCCGTACCTAATGGGTAAGAGCTAGAGCTTTCTCCTCATCCTCCAGATCAACACCAGTCACCAACATCATTTGGCATTAGAAATCTCTTCTGTACTCTGCTGCACAGGCCTCTTCCTGCAGATAATTATATTTACAAACATAATACCACTTTGTGGCATCACACAGGAAGAATGGCTACGTTTAACCAAATAAGTTGGAAAGAATTTTTCACCATCCGCGCAGGCACATCTGGTTCTATTTTAGAAAAGCAATAAAGAAACCCATATCCTCTGGAATTTTGGAACCACCTTTTTACCAATACCATGATTTCCGTACCTTTGCGGCCACCGAAGAGTTGGGCTTCTCCAGCAAGTCCCAAAGTTTCTTCCGTTTCTCAGGACAGCAGGTATTATCAAACTCTTCTCCTTCTCGCTCGCGCATGGTCTCTGCCTCTCGCCTCAGTTCTTCGTTCATCTGTTCTTTCTTCTGATGATATCTGGCTTGGCAGCAGGACTCTAAGTAGATCTCATCAATCCCCCAGTAATCAAGTTCTTGGCCAAAAGAGAGCGCGCACATTTCTTCCATCATATGCAGCTTCCCTGTCCGGTAGAAATTTAAAATGGACGTGAAGGCTCCGGGATGTCGATCAAAGAAATACTCATTCTCATTGAGATTATAGTCATCGCACACCTCCAGAAGGCTCTCGTGCGTGTTGCAATCCCGCAGCTTCCCCAGGCGCGTCCTGGGCAGCCTGTCCAGCGTTCTCCACAGCACCTCGTGGTTGAGGCCCCCCACGTTGATCTTCACTCTCCGTGAGCACGTTTTGCTTCTGATAATGTCCACAGGTTCTGGAGGGAGAGAAAGCGTCGACCTGGAAGTCTTCCTATTTAAACCCGGGGGGACCTTTTCTGCCATTTTGCACTGGACAAAGCTGCACAGCCAGGTCCTTTAAAAAAAAAACGAGGTCAGCTGCAGCTGTGTTTCTCTGAGGCAGGCATGTCCACTGACCCCTGGAAGAAAACAACCATCATTTGGTTACTCACAGTTTTTCCTAGAAAGCTTCCTTTTCTACAGGATCATTCTGCTGTTAAAACCAGAAGGTATAATATTAATGACTGCTTATTTTTTGAAGCTATAAATCTTTGCTATAGGCTAGGAAAGGGGTGTGACACAACGTATTATTACACAGAAGAAGCCATGTATTCAGCCATATGCAGCTGTAAGGTGACAGTTCTCAAAGAAGTCACCAGATACTGCATTCTCAAACTGCAGAATGTCATATACATATGCTGATGATTAACTGACCATCCCTTCAACATGCATGGTCAGATTTATGGCTTTTCCCACTGCATGCCATCACCCAAGCTCAAAGTCTGAGAAATTTCGATTCATCCACCAACATTCAAATAAGCACAAATCTTACCAATGATAGCTCCTAAAGAAATCTAAAGTCCTCCACCAAAATTATCAAGTTCCCGTCCAAAGCACTGGTTTAAACCCTCAGCACCTCTTAGCTACATCTCTACAACAGCCTCTTTACTGGGTACCAATTTTGATTTTGGCCATCTAAAAACTATATACAGCTGTTAAAATGATCTACTAAGATACAAATTTGACCTTGCCACTCATGTGCTTGAAAGGCTGCAAAGACTCATTGTTATGGGAAGTAAAAATCTCACTAGCACAAAAACTCTAGTTAGCTATGTTAGAGCTGCCTATTTGTCTCCCTACACTCACCTCCTCTCTCTCTCTCTCTCTCTCTCTCTCTCTCTCTCTCTCTCTCTCTCTCTCTCTCTCTCTCTCTCTCTCTCTCTCTCTCTCTCCCATTCTACAATAACCCCTTATCTTTAGAGGATGCACTGGCCATTAATAAGGGGTCTACTGAGATCTGAAAGTGCAAAAAGTGTTTTGCCCTGTATAAATTATGTTCGTTTCTATACATGCATAAGATATAATTTATAAATTAGGCATGGTAAGAGAGCTAATAGTAAATTAGCACAATTACATGTAATAATATGCTATAATAAAAATTACTTAACTCATGAATTTCTGAAATTTCCATGTATTACTTTTGCACCTTGTTTGCCCATGATTAACTTAAGCCACAGAAATTATAACACATTAAGGAGAAATTTCTGCACAGCAACAATTCCATACTGTATGTATCACTGTTTTAAGTTCTGATGTGTTTGTGTTATGTTCTGGAAGGATATAACACTTCTCCCGCTTCCACTTCTCTCATTTCCTTTTAACTAACTTCTGCTTGCTCTTCAAGACTCAGGTCACACTTCCCTCCCTCCAGACAGTCTCCTATAAAAATATTCCCTCTGGGAACATGAAACTGTCCATGAATGTCTTTTCTATGTCACCACACCACAGTGATAACATTTTTTCCACAGTATGCTAGAAGTGCTTGAAGATCAAGACTATCCTCTCTATTTAGTTATTTCCATATTGATGAGTATAATGCATATCCACTTTATATATTTAATAGATGTTAAATAGCAAATCAATTCTTTAAATATATATGGCCAGAAAATGCATAAATGAAGTAACTGGAATATCCTGCCTAAATTGCATGTTTCTATGCTTATGCTTTATGTATATATGTATATCACAATGTTTGTCTTCTTTTACTTCCAACTCTTTTCTCCTGTATGCTAATTATTTAAAACATTACTGCTCTAGTATTCTCTCCCTTATTGATCTATTATTCTGATCTGCAGCAGCTAGAAGCTTCATACCTATCTTCTCCTTTAATGCTTTGTGGAAAATCATGAACTCCAAACATTACCTTTAATGTAAAACACCATGCTTCATAAATCAATGGCTTATACCAAAGGAAAGAACTTTTAGATTTCAGAAGTTCTTATAAATAGCAGTCTTTTAAAAATGCACACCAATTTCTGTATGCCTCTGGTTTCTACATCCTGAAAGTTAAATTTATTTCTCCATCTGGAGGGCAAGTATCCTCTCAAATGAACATGTTAGGTTTGTGAAAAAAGTGTAGATGGACTAAATAAGAACTATTTTAAAAATGGCCGTAAATATATTTGAATTGGGAGTTTTTCAACTACATGGTTACTGGAATATTCCAGGCATATACATATATACTTCCCTCACAGATGACAAATATGCCTAATTTTATAAAATTAGAGAGGAGATATAATGATTGGGCAAGTAACTTAAACTCTCTAAGCTTCAATTTCCTAATCTACAAAATGGGGACAACATTACTGTGCTGGACTGACAAATGGTGGGCAACTTTTAACACCCAGCTGAACTGAGTCAGCATGGTGCTGGGGGAAGACGGCCCACCTGAGGGTTGTTGCCAACATAAGGAGAACTGGAGAGGAAGAAGAGGTATTGTTGGTCGTCCTATTGCCATTGATTCTCCTGGAGGAGCTTGTCGAGCTTTTTTCCTGATATGAACTGTTATCATCAGAGGAGGTCGGGACCTTATTATTGCTGAGAATGGCTGTGGTTCACTTTGGGAGAGCTTTGGTTCTATATGAGTATTGCTTCCTGGCTCTAGAGAGGAAGATGGTGTGTTATTCAATCACCTGGAGAAGCTTGTCACATTTGCTTCCTGATATGAACTTGGTTGTTCTCATTATCAGAGGACCACAGGACCTCACTGAAGCTGAGAATGGCTGTGGTACTTTTCAGGGGAGCTCTGGTTCATACTTTGAAGTATCACCTCCTGGCTCCAGTGAAGAACCTTCACACAGATCCTTTATTCTACTGACACAGACCTTCTAGGTTCATGCTGACATTTGGGCCTTCCCAGTGCAGATCCATGAAACAGACTTGCATGAGACATTGTCATGGGCTCTAGTCTTCAGCTGGACTTCTGGACTTATGTAGGACACTGTGCCATTGCGCCACTTATGTAGGCCATTGGGATCCAAGGCCTCGGATGGATTCTTTGGGGTCTTTAGTATTGAAAACATTTCCTGCACTTTTTGTGTTTGACTTTTTGGGTGACTATTATAAAATAATTCTATAAATTATGTGTCTTGTTTTAAACTCTTTCCCTTGTAAACCTGGACTACAAGAAGTATCATGGGTAGTGTTTCAATAATAATTAAATGAGAGCTTATGCAAAGTGCTTGATATAGGGAGATATATTTGAATAGTATAAGTATCTTCATATTTATACCTGAAGTTTGATTTCTATCCACTGAAAGAAAATGAAGATTAAAAGATACGTTTGTGTCTATTAAAAAAATTTTAGCTTTTAATTTTTCACCTGTGTATATCTTCTGTCTTCTCCAATATGAGTATATATTTATGCGTCTTAGAATTGTGGTACCATTTTTTCTGTACTGAGCATTGTACCCACACATAACAAGTACCTTATAATATACATATTGGTGCCACTGATGCTCATGTCTGCATTTTGTATGTGGTAAGGAACTACAAATATTTTTAAAATTAAACAGCAATATCAAAATCAGGCAAAAAATACCCAATAAACATACTGGAGATGGGCAATTCCAGTGATGAACTCAAATGTCTAGTCTCCATTAACTAGCTTAGCTCTAGGTATACTGATATCTCAATAAGCCGTATGTGATTAGTCCATATAAATAAGGCAGTAAGAGCAATCCATTTGTAATTTGGATATAAAAATAAAAGGAATTTAGAATATCATGCGTTGTACAAATGTGAAAAAGATGTGTTCTTTTACTTGATTATAATGTCAAAGTTTAAGAGAGCTAACTCCAATCTGATAGAAATATCTTATGGATATTGTCAAAGGCATAGTGTGATTTGCTACCTTGTAAAAGCCATCACTAAAAGCAAATGCCATGCCAGAGTTATTGGGAAATCATCATTTGTCTTAAATAATTTCACATCTATGATGTATAGTGATTTTCTTTTTCGTAGAGTATGTGTCTCAAGTGAAGAGAAGTCATAAGACTTAACTTTAAAAATATCTTCTTCACTGATCAAGAACTTTCTATTCCCTAAAATCCATTGTTGATTACAAAACCTACAATAAAAGACAGGATTAAATTTAGTGTCCTTTCAGTGACCAGGAAAAAAGAAATTCAGGGTTGGAGAATGGCCTGTTTATTTGATTTTTGTAATTTAAAGATGACCTAGTCTAATTATTTGCTACTGTGTTTAAAATTTTAATTTTTTCCTTGGCATAATGTCCTGCAGGTTACCCAATAAAGACTGGAGATTCAGGGGTACAAATTCTTAAGCAGTTGAAAAGCTGTGAATAGAAAGTTAACCAAGCTTTCAGAATAAAACAATAATTCAGATGAACCATAGAGCATAAGGCGAGATCAAGTATGCCTTTGACACTTAGCCTGTCTGTCCTCTTGTTATACTTCCTTCTCCCTTCCTCTGGGGATTTTTCATGCCTTCCCATCTCTCTTAAGCTGAACACTACAATTTTTATTTTTGCCATTTCTTCTCTTATTATTCTGTTCTCTAGCTCTTTCCATCCTCAAAACCTAAGCATAACTGCAAAACCAAATTATGTATTTCTAAACTTGTACATACTTCATAAAGTTTTCTATATCCTGTATCTTATCTGAATATAAAATCTTCCTGAGCTGAAAATATATGTCTTCCAGAAGAAGATATCTAAAACAAGATTGTGTGTGTGTTGTTGATGTTGTTGTTGTTGTTATGGGTTGAACCCAGGACCTCTTTCATGCTAAGCACATGCTCTATCACTGAGCTACACTCAGCCTCTACAATAACTGCTTTTCTCATGCTTTTTTGGAAACATGGTCTCACTTTACTGCCTAAGCTAGTCTCAAACTCTTGGGCTCAATCAAGCCTCCTACCTCAGCACCAAGTAATAAGGACCAAGTAATAAGGACCACAGATATGCACCAACCATGACAGGTGGTTTTTTATGGGCAGTTTGGTAAAACTCAGGACACTTGGGTCCAGTTGCGCTGAACTTTTTCATCCCTTTCACATTTCTGACTAGACTTCAGTTTCCTCCATCCAATAAACAATGCCATTTACTACATGTCAAAAATTCTATGATTTCTTGTGACACAATTCTTTTCTTCTCATTGTGATGAGATGGACCTTACCACCCTACTCTTCCAATTACTATTTTTATTTTATGTAGAAGTATACATATATTATCTCAGAGTCAGTGAACGCATTCTGCATGTTTACTTTCTTAAGAAAATGATTTTCTTACTTCATTTCAACAACTCTCTAATTTTTATCATGGCTTGCACCAGACTACCTTCAAAACATTATACAATTCTCATTTTTTAATTTAGTGTTTAGTTGATTTTCCTGTACTATAACGTTTCACTTTTAATCTACGTTCTGTTCTGCCATATTAATTTTACTTCTAACAATGAATCTGTTGGTTCCCTCTAGGTTAAATATCCTGTTTTATCACTCATGGATGTTTGCAAAATTTGTTTTTTAGTAATGAAAGTAGATACAATGCTATGTTTTCTCACATATAATTTTATAAGTGAAATTATGTCTATCATAATCATTTTACCCCATAAGAATTAATCATGTAATTCAATTTAGTAAGTATAATAAAAAATTTAATAATCCAATGCTTAAACTGTGTAGATGTTATGCAGCTGGTTAAAATTTATATACACAAATGGTCAGTTACAAACCAAAGACATGTATTTATGTCATGAGTGAAATCTCAGTTACTATTTTCTCTTGCCAGTTGGTTGATTTACTTTACCTCATTGGTGTAATTGAAAGTCAAGCCTGCAACAAATCAGTTGGCAGTGCAAATGTACTAAACATCCCTTTGTTAGTCTCTTAGAGACAAAAGTGACTCTTTAAACAATAAACAACAACAAACATTTGAGTTTTGCACAGCTGCACCCTGCTCCTCTACCAACAGTGTGGAATTATGCTGCCACAAGTTCAGGGTCAAATCTGACAAAACACAACTTTCTGATCATAGCGTCATAATTACAGCGTGAGGTTCTGAGGGGGGGGTGATTTTTTTTTTTAAACTGTAGTCTCAAAATTACGAGCATTGTGTCATACACTTGCCACTTCCTTAGTGTAGCCAGGCAGGGTAAGTCACATGTGCAATTCTGTGAAGATAAAAAGCCAGTTTTCCTAAAGGTCAAAGTGATGTTTAATGTTTCATTTTGGGGCTGCTAGTAAACACTGAGCAGGCATTTGCAAACAAGCTGCTCTGAGACCTTTAAGTCCATACCACTCTGGGTATAGTTCTATAGAATTTTCTTAAATTTGCATATATGATATTCAGTAGCAAATTTTTATAGCAACTTTCTGTTTCAGAGAGTCACAGAGATTTGCAGTAGATAGATGAAAAGAATCGCAACTATTAGATAAAATGCAATAAAATTTTTAAAATGTTTATCACTTGAAATTTTAAAAATCACTTCCAAAATGTAGTAATGAAAAACAATGAAACTTTAACAGGTTTAAAAATATCAAATGTATTATATGGATATAATATCTTAAAGGAAGCTCCTGGAAATTTTCATTTATTCAAAGAAATTGAACATACCTGGATTGCTTTAGGATTTAGAAATATTCATGAGTTTCTTTGGCTTTCAATGTCAAGTTCTAGGAATAACTCAAATTCTGCCCTTGTCCTCAAAAAAATAAGTGGTGGCATTTCTTTTCTGCAATCAAAGACTGCTGATGTCAATATGTTCCTCAATTTTAGCACAACTATTTACTCCAGTTTTTAAAAACCCAGTACTTTTATCCTTGATATAACCAATGCTTTTTTTAGATACACTCAAATGAAATCCTGAAAGCTTGGCTTTCAGTGGTCAAAGGAAGCATTGTATTGCAGCAAGAAGAGGAAAACACAGGTAATAAGAATACGTAATATGAGCATCTTTCAATATCACAGATGTCTCTAAATTTATAAATATTCTATTTAGATACTATTTCCTTCATCGGAGTATAGATTAAAAGAATTAGACTATATATATGCTATTACTAGAGAATAATATACTAGAATTTCTTTTAGAAAAAAATGGCTTTTTATAAGAATAGTTGACCAAAAATTTTTTTCCTATTCTGAAAAATTAAATATGGCATTTGTAAACCATTTTAGACTTTTTATAAACTAAAAGGTATAGTCATGGCTGGAAATTTTCAATCTGTTTCAAAATGTATGCAAAAAACAAAGCTCAATTTATATAGGAACATCCAGTCATTCAGCCAGTGGATTTTCTATGACTGTGATGCTACCCTTTTCGTTAGGGCCTAAAATGTGTTCTTTTACCTGTCTTCTTTTGCAAAAGTCTTCACAGTGGAGTAAATGGGATAAACAAACAGGAAAGTTTATAAGAAAAAGGCATAAGAAAACTCATTCAGAGGAACTCTTGATTCCACTGAAAGGAATAGCAAACAACAGATCACTGTATTATCTTGGGAGATAAAAAAAGAACCACAAACTTCGGCCACTATCGGGTGTTCTATGTGGTTGATACCACCTGCTAGTTGGGTAACTGACTTAAATTTCCTATGCCATTTGCACATTTGGCATAAAGTAGCTGTCGCCTCTATGAAATAAAATAAAAAATTCTATGAAATTTGGATAATAGTTAAGCATTTTGTTAAGTTTGTTCTAGTAATTTAGGTCTTAGATGATGCAATGATCCATCTGAAATGCTTAGAAGATTCTTTCACAGGCAATGTATCTCAGTTGAGATCTGTTTAACAGATCTAACACAAGATAAATAATACAGCTCTCTTAAAAGTTCAAATATTGATAATTAATTTTGGGATTGCAACTAGAGGCTTTCCACTGAGTTACAACAAAAACTATTGTATTTGTTGTTTGTTCACTTGTTTTGAGACAGGACCTTGCTAAGTCACTAAGTTGCCCCAGCTCACACTGAACTGCAAACCTCCTGCCTTAGCCTCCTAGAGTACTGAGATCATGTGATTGGCTTGGCTAGGATATTATGCCATGATTTATGTACTCCCATGTCTTGAGACTGAAATCACAGAACGTGGCAGAAGGGAGCTTGGTTATGCTCTGCTGCAATTTCTTTATTTGTACCTTTTAACTCTGATATCCAGTGAGGTCACGTGACTTAACTGACATCATATGGTAGCTGCTGAGTTTGAACTAGAACAGATGTGTATATCTAGGCAAGTCTCTTTCCGTAACACTCTACTTCATTATTCTTTGCTTTTCACCTTCCAGTTGAAGTCTTAAAAAGCTTTTATTTCTCCATCTTCCCCCATGTCAAAATATTGATTCAAACTACACCAAGCTGTGCTGTGGTGTCTCCTACAGACTGTTCTTTTCAGTGAAGGGGAATGGCTGCGGTAAGGAAGCTTGACTGTGCTCATAATGAGAGATGCACCTCACAGAACTTTTCTTTACCTCTGCTTTCCTGGCACTGGCTTTTATGATAACTGTATCCATCTGCTCTGGACCTCTTCCATTGGTTCTGTACACTGCAGGTCCATATAGGAGCAGGCCAGGGCCACTTGTTGTAAAAGATACTTCCATATCTCCCCAGCTCTCGGATAAAGAAATAACACAAAGGGCTGGGGATATGGCTCAGCAGCACAGCTCCTGCCTGGTACACGTGAGGTCCTGACTTTGATTTCTGGTAACAAAATAAATAAATAAATAATAAAATAAATGATGCAGCACAAAGATCACAATACTGAATGAACACTGCTTATTTCTATGCTTCTATCCTGTGTCATACTGCCTCCTGGTTTCTAGTAAGTTCTGGAACCTTCTCTTATTGCTTTTAGTGAAACATCTATCACATAGAGGTATGTATCTTTTCTTTTGCATCTTTACCTTCAGACATCAACTTCGAATCACGTCTTAGCTCCCTTTGGCCTCCTAGTCCTCTAATAATCTTACTATTAAAATTTTTGAGTCAGCTAACTTTCACCTGTAGCAGTACTTGTCACACTGAATTTCATATTTGTGAGGATGATTCATTATTTGCCTAATATCCATCCTCTCCAAGTTCCTTAAGGCAGGTGATCGCATCTGATCTGACCTTTGTACCCTAAGTGACATACAACAAGAATTAGTTAACTGAAAAAGTAAATCAGATTCGTAGATTATATTTATTTATTTATAAATCATTTTCCTTAATTTCAGCCATTGCATATTATCAGCCACTCCCCCAAATAAAATATGATTTCCATGTATAAAATGATTCCATATTCTCTGAGAAACCCTTATTCATGTTTAAGGTCAATAGCAAATACCTTCTCCCCTGCTCTGAGGAAAATGAACCACTCTTGCATTAATAAGTTTGCAGTATGTTTTATCTATTATAATGCTTTGCTTGTAACATCACTATTTAGTTAGAATTATTTCTTAGCTTCAGATATTTATGAGGCTCTGCTCCGCTTAAGGTACAGTCAAACATGGGAATTACATTCTAGTGGAGGTAAACAATATTCTACAAACAAGTATGTAAGCAACTAGCTAAAATTGTGATAAAACTACAATGGAAAGGAAGGTACCATGTGAGTTTATAACCAGATGCACTACTCTGTGAGTTATTTAAAAGGGACAGATATCTCTTACTGTATTTGCATCTTTACTACTTACCAAGTGTGTCACATGATGCACATGCTTAACAAATATTTGTGTATCACCAGAAGAATGAATAATGAATTTCAACCATGAGTATCGTGTGTGTGTGTGTGTGTGTCTGTGTGTGGTTTTTAAAAATTTTGGTCAAATGTTTTGCTAATGAAAATGATTAACATTAAAAGTTATTTATTATAGTAACTTCCAATTTATTTGTGAATTCTGCTGATCCTGATTTGTCAAGTCTAATAAAAGAAAGCTAAATTTTTCAGAACTAGGTAGAGAATAAATTATAAATAATTAGGTCTCCCTAACAATTCCTCTCTAATAAGCTACTCAACAACAAAAGGTGTTATTGCAAAAAACTATAGGACCCAGTGCCTAGTAACGTTCAACTGGACCCCAGGAGACCTCTGGACCTGTATGCATAGGACAGATTCTTACCCCATGGTGAAGCTGACAAGAAGGATGGCCTTCATAGTTCTTTCTATCATGGAGATACTATGGTACTATGAGATTTCTGTGAGTATACTACTCTTCTACATTATCCCATAGGACATATGAGGAATGGGATAAAAGCCCTTAGTTTCTTAAACTTAAAATTTCATGAAGAATTTTGTTTCTTAGCTTACACTTACCCACTCATAGAAACGACATTCAGGCCGAAAAATAAAACTAATATGATGCAACTTCCACTGATACAAGAATGAAAGAAAGTGTCAAAGTTACTGAGTCTGGTATCTTTCAAAAGATAAACTTACAGTCTGCAACAATAATTATTTTCTTTTTAAATAATTTAACGTATTTCCACTGAAAACTCAAAGGAATAACCCTATACTAATGGAAAGATGCAGAGAAGCATTTGAGTTGGAAAAATTTAAGGTATAAAGCAGAATATCTTCCCCAGCATATAATGCATAGGTGGCCACATGCCTTCTTTCTGATTGAAAGAATATATTTGAAGAACATATTTGAAATGATGTGTTTTACATTTTAGCATGAAAACACTTTGTAACAAATCAGCAGTATTACTGTAACTGATTTAAATATCAGAAATGCTCACAAATAATATCCACTTGGTTTTTTGTTTATTATTAAGTAGAAAAGGGAAGTGATTCCCTCAACTGTAGGCACCACCATCTCCACATCACTTGTCAATATTATTTTTTTATCTACCCTTGTCATTAGTGAGAATCATTAAGCAGCATTTTCAAGCATCCATCTGTTCATGGCACTGTATAAATATTCTTCCCCTTGCTCCTGCCACCTCTCTTAATTCTACCCCGTGTCTCTGTTGTGCAGAATGCTAGGAATCCACAACAATATAAATAATTAATGGTATCAACATAAAGCAGATGGATGAGATGACCTCCTAGCATCTATGAATCTTGGGATGTTAAATTTACTGCCAATAATACAATTTAGCACAATTTGATAAGATAACAGCAAAGCATTTGATGAGAAAAATGAATTTGTCAATTTCTATCAACAGTTTCTAAAATAAAAATGTGAAAATTAGGAACCACAGATGGACTGATTGAAGCCCTGAGTTCATGTGATTTGTACCAGATGATACAGTCTTGAAATAATTAATTTGAAAAACAGTGTGGAAAAAAATCACAAAAATTATGGTTCCAACAGTAATTGGGAATTTTACTTTGGACCAAGAGAGAGCATATTCCGAAAAAATTGGCAGATAGAGTTCCCGTGGAAAGGAGCAGTGGGTAAAGGATGATAAAAAGGGGATCTTTTTCAATTCTTCTTTAATATTGTCAAGTTGTTCTCCTTTTTTTATTTAAGGAAAAATGATTTTTCTAGATTTGAATATAGTGATATTTAAAACACTGTGTATGCAAGTATCTCGTAGAGCAACTATAATGCAAGAGGCTGTTACTGTAAAATAAGCTATTTAATGGAATTCAGATTTACAATTTGGATTGTCCACAAGATGGATTTACAGTTCCTAGAAGGTAAGGATATTCTTGGATTTGTATCTGAGGGAAAGCCAAAGTTACGATTTCATTTGCTTTGTTAAAATTTTGTCAATGACTATCATTTTCAACATCTACCAAATTCTGAATAATTCTATGCACCCGCTGTACCTATTCCATTTATTTCTGATAATAAGGTTTTTTCATTATTTCTCATACCACCTTGGGATAAGTTTTTGTACTTTACGGATATCTTGAGGCTCGGAAAAGTAAGCTTCTTGCCCACAATGACACAACTGATAAATGCTGGCACAGGATTCCAACCCAAACTCAGCATTATCTAAACCTCAACCATGTTCCTTTTGCTAGACATCGGGAATTTTCTACAAGTGACAGTAGTCTAAAGGTTTCAGAATGATAAATAAATGGAAATATGAGTTCAATATTAAATAGCGCTCTCCTACTATGATGCAGAAGAAAGAAAAAAGATACCAAACAATTCCTACATTAGCATGTATAGACTCTACTATGTTACAATTTTCTTATGGATAGAGAAAGATTGGAAAATGTTTTTAAAGCTCTAAATTTTAAAACACATTTTTCAGTACATAACTTTCAGAAATAATAGTATTATTCTTAGTATTCAAGATTTATAATCATGATAGATTCTTAGAAATATTTTAAATGTTAAAAATAAAGTTATTGTATTTGGAAAGGGCAAATGTCAGTGGACTTAAATAGTCTTTCTAGGATCTATTCAGTAGCCAAACCTCTTGAGCCCAAGTTCTTCTTATTAGATCTTACTACCTCAGCACACCAAAAATAGATATAAAATTAAAACAGTGAATGAGAAAAAAAAAGAGTAATCTATATAATATCGAGCTAAACTATAAATACTGATAAGTTGAACCTAATTATTGATGATTCCTGGCTACAATATATACCTATAATTTCTGCCATTCCAATCATAGAATGGAAAAGAACATAAAATATAAATAAGAAATACAAGTTTAGATTCATTATTTCCTAATTTCCCTTCTCTGCAAAACAGGATGTTGCTTTTGGAGTTATATTTTTAGCATATGTTCTTTAGGTTTGGATAATATACAGCTGAGTATTTATTTATCTAGCACATAGTTGAAGTTTTCAGCCTGATTTAGATACTTTGCAAAAGAAAGGACACTAATTCAAAATTTCAGTAAATGGTACCAATATTTTTTTGAGCTTTTGTGCAGTTCAATCTTAATTTATGGGAATTATAGTCTAAATCACAGTTTGGAATTTTAAAAACACTTTGGGTTTGTATTAACTTTTAAACTCATTCAATAAATATTTGTTAAGCAGCCACTGCCTATGAAGCACTGGATTCCAAATGTTATAAAATACTTGAAGAAAATGGCTCCCTAGATTTAAAAGAAATAGCAAAAGCTCTTCCTAAAGTGTTTTACTTTAGTAAATGTGATTACAAACTATACTTATTATACTGAAAAGCAAAAAGTTTACTGGGCCTGAATTAAACCAGAAGCCAAATTTTAAAAATAGCTTTTTAGTAGCATTAAACTTTTTATGTGCACACTTTCTATAAAGCCTAATGAAAATGCTCTCCTTAGATTTAGAAAAATCCAGGATTCCAAATTTAAAGTGACATTTATCTCAAAAGTAAGTTAATATTTAATGATAGTCTGATTAATAATCATGGTTTTATGAACTGGATACATTTAGCATGAAAGCCCCTGGACCCATTTGTTCAGAATAGAAAAAAGAAGATAGACTATCTCTGTTAAAATGTTACTTTACTATTGTATTTCAACACTCCCATCTAAACATCACAGTCTCATTCCAGGATTACCTCTCTGGAAAGCTTTGTACATGTGAGAAGCAGGTCAAAGAATTCAAGAGTCAGTCAAATGGACACTTTCAAATGGACAAAAAGCAACCCCGTCATCTAGATGATAAATGGGAAAATTCTAGGTCAGTACAGTATCTCACATTCTTCATATAATTAATATTGAAATAATATAACTAATATGAATACCAAAATATATTAATTGATCTCCAACAGGTAACATCATTTCAGAAATTTTGTGTACATGTGTGTTAATGATTTAAATCTAAACTTTTTTTGGTCTGTTTCACTTTTTCTTTTTTCATTGAACTGAACTGATAAGACAGCTTTTGTAAATAAGCACAAAGGAAAAGAAATCGATATGCAAAACAAAAGGAACTTGGTAAAGGACACTGGTGTGTCTGCGTCATTTTAGAGGTTATAAAGGAATTGAGGATACAAAATAGAGAGAAAGAAGAGAGTAGAAAAGTTCTGTTCAGGACAAGTGGGTGTGAAAAAGTATTTAAGGTTTTATTGCATAGATATTAACAAAGATAATGCTCTACAGTTGTATAGTTTTTTGTGTGTGCAGCTCACATAAAGAAAGAAATCCACCAATAAAGAACAACTTCTATGGACAGAAACACAAAACAGTACACTTAGATCCCCTTAGTTGAATGTGCCTGGAAGATATTCATCAGATCAGTGTAGACACTAGGTGCCAGAGATTGCTGACAAATGTACATATTAAGGGCCCACACTGATGGAAATGGATATTTCTAGAATTTAAAACATATCATACTGCTTTTGAAACTTACATTTTCCCATATTAGTTCATGTTAATAATAGTCCTGACCTGCATTATCTCCAGTAAGATAGCCACTAGTCACATGTGGCCATTTAATTTTTTTTTTTAAATTTGTGGCTTATGATTACTATTGGACAGCACAGATATAGAACATTTCCATTATTACATCAAGTTCTACTGGAAATCTTCCTGTTCTTAAATAAGAAAAAACAGTTCTGTCTTTAATGAAGAAAAGACAATTACTAAAATTATCATATTTTGTCTTACCTATATTTCCATACAACAAACACTTCCATTCCCCCCAGTGGTAGAACCTGGGCCTCTATTTGCAGATTCTGGTGACTTCTGACTCTAAGAACATCTTAGTTGTTGTCAAGAAGAATATAGACCATGAGTATAAACATTTCAGGCAAAAAGAACAAAAAAGAAAAGAAACATGAGAAATTACTTAAGTAGAGGATAGCAAGATAAGGTCTACCTCTTGTTAAAAAGAAAAAAAAGGGGAAAATGCCAAGTTACTTAAAAGGCCAAGAAAACAAGCCAAAAGTTCTGGTAAAGAGCTGCAGTGAAATTTAGAAAAGAGGGGTAATGTTATAAGAAATGGTTCTATGGGGCTGGGGATTTAGCTCAGCGGTATAAGCACCTGCCTCAAGCAGGTAGTTGTGAGTTCAATCACCGGTATCAATAAAAAGATAAAAAAAAAAAAACAAATGGTTCTGTTCGTTATATCTGAACCCCTTCATTGATAATAAGGTCATCATCCAATTCTCCTATGAATGAAAATATAAAATAAGTACACACTTGCTAGATACTTAGGCTAGATTTCTCCAACTCTACGTTTTTACAAACCATAACGTTCCGCACTTACAGGGCTGGGCCATTTAAATTCTGCATGAATCTCCAAAGTACTTGCTCCCAAACACCTTTCTAATGTCCAGCTAAGTCACGCTCTAATATCTCTTAGACTAACTTTCTGCCTGTGTGGACTGCCATCCTGTCATGTACTTCATTCTTTCCAGATGTCATGATGTATTAAAAGGATTATCTCCTTTACGAATCATCTAATTCTGAGTGTTAGAAATAGAAAAAGAGACTATTTTTTAGAAACAGTAGTTTCCTATAGTCTCTGCAAAAAAAAAAAAAAAAAGACGCAGGTATCAGAGCAGAGTAAAAAAGTGTATTTGAGGAAGCATGGCAGAATGTCTCAACTCTGCCAATTTAGCACAGTACAGCCCAGATGCAGATTCTTACCTTTCCTTTCAAAATAGTTCATGAGCCAAAGAACCACCAGACCTTTAACCAAGGCAGACTCACTGATTTAGCACTGGAGAAGACCTGGGTGTTCCATATTTGCTCTCAGATAGACTGGGAGCCCCATGAGGGTAAGGACTAAGCTTATTTAACCTCTTGACCCAACAGAGTGCTTTACCTCTGACAAGAGCTTAATAAGTATTTTCTGAGTGCATGGCTTTAAAAAGCTGGCTACAATTTCAAACCAGTTGGACAATATGAAGCTATAAGAACTGCTTCTTTGTTTCAGAGGAAGAAAACTGAAAAAAAAAAAAAAACAAAAAGAAACTATAATGGACTATTTAGCTATTATAGGTAAATTCCCTTGAAGTCAGAGACAAACAAGAGATCAAATAATTCTGCAGAAGGAACTACCTTTGACTTCTGGAGTCATACCCTGGCACCCTGAGACCTCTCCAAGGACATCTCACAATTTCTGGGTGAAAAGATGGGAGAACACGGCTATAAGAAGGAAGAGACCTAACAGATGGCTGGTTGTCTGGAACCCAGTGAGAAATGAGCAGGAAAAAAAAAAAAACCCTCGTGGTGAGAAATGGTAAATAGATTCTAGGAGCAGTGACATCCACCATTTAATTCAAATTAGTTTCATGTCTGTGCCATAATTACCTAAAGTGCTCTGCTAGAGGCCATTATACACAAGAGCCTTATAAGGGACCCTTCAGAGAATGAATGAAGATGTGTCTGAGGAATAAGTCCAAGAGGCCTGGGAAAAAAGCCAAAGGGAAGACAGGAGTGAGGTAGGGGCTAGGTGACCTACAGCATGGCTTAACTAGTAAGTGAATTCAACACACATCCATTCCCCTAGTTCCATTATTTAGTTTAAAAGAATAGTACTACACTAGGAATGTTTCATTGTCTATCTGAATCTATGACTTACCTTCATCAGAGAGAACTGTCACTGCAAAGTTCCTCTTAAGCTAGGTATTCCATTCCCACTTTCTCTGCATCTAGCTGGGAACTGAACTCTTACTACTAGAATGTAAGTAGAGGTGGTTTTCATGTCTGAGCCTAGATGTTAAAGAAGTGGCTGTGCCTTTTTTTGTGCTTTTGTTATCTTCATTTGTTTATGTGATTCATAAATATATTTTTCTGTGACAAATTGCTAATATTCTGGTGTTAATTGCAGTTGACAGTATTTTCCTAACTCATTTTGAAAACAACACCTTGCAGGAGTGCTGCCTTTATAATAATCTAAACAGATAGCTGTGGCCATCAGTAAGGAAACAGATAAGGAAGTTCAGAGACTTAGAACCTTAGTAAACCCTTAAAAAGTGCATTAACTTCAAAGGCAAATCTGCAGCACTAGTGGAAAGGGTTGGAAATGTTAATGTATGACAGTTGCATCTTACTACTCATAGCAGGTCATTAAAAATTGAT
The DNA here is from genome assembly GCF_034190915.1 of Cavia porcellus. NCBI lineage: Eukaryota > Metazoa > Chordata > Mammalia > Rodentia > Caviidae > Cavia > Cavia porcellus. The sequence goes on along the minus strand of NW_026947493.1, from coordinate 48,457,262 downwards.
GACATTAGGAAAGTATTGCTAGTTTGAAAACAGAGACAATGGGGAACAGCCAACATTTAGAACTCTTAAGACCTATAAAGCTGGAAAAACTCACTGTTTCAAGGACAATAAACGCGAGGAACAATAAGAAAAAATAACTTGGAGCAACTCAAGTCCATTATGCCTTCTAGTTAGACAAAATGACTTCACCCTACTATAAATATCTGACTAATAAAGTACCTAACACCCCAAGCCTATTTTTCATATTACTCCAAAGTAACTGGTTACTTTAGTTATGAGTTGCTGAGAAAAAAAATGAAGTTCAAAATTTATTAAATAGGAAATCTAGGTTTAATGGTGCACACCTGTAATTTCAGCAATCAGGAGACTGAGGCAGGAGTATCCCATGAGTTCAAGGCCAGCCTGAAATACATAGCGAGACACTGCCTCAAAAAGAAAAAAAATTTGTATGAATAGGAAAAATCTTGCCTTGCAGTTAACACTATAACTTCAAGGACAAACAGATAAGTAACCATAAAGATTTTGAAGGAACTGCATTGTCAAAGTTACTAAGAGTCAAGGCTGGGAGTTAGCTCAGTGGTGCAGCACCTGCCTGGCAAATGTGAGGTCCTGAATTCTATTTTTGGCACCCCCCCTAAAAAAGGTACTAAAAGTCAAACAAAAGAATATGGGGGAAACAGAGAGCACACAGGAAGGAGGGAAAGAGGGAAGGTGGGAAGGAGGGAGAGAAAGCAGTGACTACAACACAACTTCCAAGCACTATACATGATCCAAGAAAAAACAGACTGATAAAATAATGTAAGTCCCAGGAAAGGCATATTTCCCAACACCCACATGAGATATGGTCAGGAAGAGGGATGGAAAATGAAGAGCCAGGGCTGCCAAAAACAATGACAAGGTTCTTCCAAGACACAGTGAAACTAGGATCTAACAAATCAACTTCTCCCATTGCTGGATCAGGAATTCTTTAACATCTGCTAGGATATCTTTAGCTTACAGGCCAATGACTGTTCATTCTTCCTTTTTCCAAATGAGAACTTTGAATCAATTATCCCAAATCTGATCCATCAATGTTTATGAGGAGGCAAATTACCTGATTTTAGTTCAAAGATTTCCAGACATTGAAGGACTCAATAGCAAGTTGGACTAGGGCTGAAGTTTTCTTACCTGTGGCCAGAGGCAGATATGGTAGAAAGAGCTATTTAGCAAAGAACTGTGTTTCTGCTTCTATGATATAGAAATGTTGCTGAGGGTGGCTGCCCAGATTAGGGTCACATAATTCCGTAGGCAGGTGACCAATGTGACTACCTCATCAACAGGATGAAAATGGAAGCAAGATGTGTCACCTGTTTGGTATGCCGCTCTATATTCAACCTCTTCCACAACTGCCAGTTATACAGAGAATTCCTTTTTATAGTGTCAATATAAAAATTCTGGGGCTCTAAATCACTATACTAGACATGCATGCTGGAGTCTCATGTAAGTGAAAACTGAATGCCTATTGACCACTGAAATAGAATGACCTATTACAAAGGCTCAGATTACCTCAACTAATATGACAACTTTGGAAGACACAGGAGAATGGTGAATGCTTGCTATTGTGTCCTGTACTGACATCTGCCAACACCTAGAGACACTTGGACTGCAAGTGTGTACCATCAGAAATCCAACTCTCCTCCCTTCTTCACTATCCCTATTTAAGTAAGTTCTGGACCTTATTCTTGTTTCCTACAACAGGTTCCTAACTGCTTCCCTAGGCAAGAATTTTCTCTTCTTATAGTACATCTTTTCATCTCAGCACAGAGATTTGTCTCCCATGTTGAAGTGGACTATGTCACTTTCCAGAACTGCAGTTGACCCCAACTACCCGTCCTACAGGACAAAGTCCAAGTGATTTAGGGTAGTACACAGCACCCTTCAAATCTAATCTTCAATCTTCTTCTCCAGTCTCCTTTTCCATCACTTTCCTACAACTGCCAAAGCTGAGTCCCAATCACCTGCCTGGCCCTCTTTACCACACTACTTTGCAAATGCTGTTTCCTCAGATAGAGTGCACTATATCGGCCTCCCTTTCTGCATGGAGAATGCCTACTCATCTTTTAAAAATGAGCTTAGATGTCACTTCATCTGTGAAGTCTTGTCTGACACTCCCACACAGAAAGGAAACACTGACAGTTAAGATCAGATTATCTCTATCAGTCAGGTTTATATAATGTGTCTACTATTAGGATGTCTCCAATAATTAGCAGTCTACATGGTTTGATTTTCTTGAAATTTGTTTTTTGTTAGTCAGCTACTAAACTTACTCTTTTACAAAAAACCTAGAAAATATTTTTTTTTCAAATTAGCCAGTCATGTGTAAGAATTGGATAGATTTCTTTAGTGGGAGAATATAGCTATAATCAGTGATGCTGAATATGCTTAATGTATTCCCTTTCAGCAGTGAGTTTTTTCTTAAAGGTGTCAAGTATTTTAAAGGCAAGACCCATGAATGCAAAGAACCCTGCCATAATTTTTATACTTTTCATAAGACACTTGTATATATGAAGAACTTGCTTCTACTATCTGTGACTAGATCCTAATCATATTGTACACACCAGAGGAATTTTCTAGCAATGTAACTATCACATTTGGAACTTCACCAAGATTTGTTCACCATGTTGGAAAATTATGTCACCCTATAATGCTGCTCATATTAACTGATTCACTACTACAGAACACCCACACCTGCTTGCAGTTACAGTTGTCACACTCAATGAATGTATTTATTTTACTCATATTTCAAAATGCCACGTATACAAATGTCACCAATTTTCAATGGAATATTACCTTATGCAGATTTATTTTTTTATCTTACCCTAAATTATCTTTTGATCCAAATGTACAAATTTTCAGGATCAAGCATCTATTTTAACATGTCTTCTACTGTAGGTATAAATTAGCACATAAATGTTGATACACCTACCATTTTCCCTACTATTACTTTCCTTTTGTTGCAGTAAGAAATTTCAAAATACTGCTTATAAAAGGGGACAGTAGGCCTGACTGAGTACAGAATCATGGTTTTACACATAACTAAGACAAATATATTTTGCTACTCTTGGGATCCTTCTGTTACAAAGCTACTCAGCTGAACAGTGATGAAATTCCACCAAAAACATTCATGATATTTTATTAGCATTTCTTTATCCACATTGATAGATTGTGAGTACACAATGTCTCACGCATATTTATGTCCCTAACAAGTACCTTAGGACTTGGCACAGAGGAGCTCAGTACATCCCATTAAAATGAAATACCAAATAAGAATTCTACGTGGGGAATATGCAGTCCATGGCTCTCAGGATAGAAGTCTAAATCAATTATTCAACACTTCGCCTAAAACAATCTTACAAAGTTTTCTTTATACTGCCTAATGCCAGAGTTACTTGGGTGTAACTCTCCCAATTTCCTGTCCTTCTTGTGGACCTAGGAAGTACCACATACACCTATGCATCTCAAGAGACTCAACAAGAGGGTGTTTGTTAATAAGCATTATTCAGATCAAATAATTCCCCAGGAATATCACTGGAGTCAATGTTTTTTAAGTATCACGAATATTATAATTCAGGTATATTATTGATTAAAAGGGCTTTGATTGATTAGTCTGAGAAACTAAATATCATTTTTAAGGCCAGTTTTTATGAAGAAGCATATGTAAGCTTTGAAGTGAACTTTTATACTAAGCCAAGCGTTGAAAGTTGGCACACAATGTCACTTAGCCTATGAGAACTCACATCTGTGCAAAAAACAAAAATATCAATTTTTCATAAAGATGTGTCTTAAGCATTTGACCCTATGGCATCCTTTAGGCAATAATTCAGATGGTATTTTTCACATAAACAGGAACAGGAGCTGTTTAGAAAGAGCTGTACTTGAAATATCACATACAGTTTTCCTAATGAAAATCTCATGTATAAGTTGATTTATGCTTTCACAATTTTATTAGTTATTTGCCATGTAATAAATTAAATGCATTCTAAAAGTATACTAAGAAGTAAATCCACTAAGTGACTATATTTCAATTTCCATTAAAATATTGGGATTATGTTTTATAGAGTAAAAATATGGGACATACATAAAAGAAAATTAAACTCCAAATCTGGTAATTTGCTTTTATAATATGACACATAACTAAAATATTTCTAACACTATACTGTAATTCATAAAATTTAAACAAAAACTGGGACAGAAAGAACTACCATCAGAAATTTACCCATTAGGCCATCTGTGTCAGGTGATCTCATTCTTATAGTCAAAATAAGGCTAGTAATGCTCTAAGGTGTTACAATTCTGATGAAAACTCACATCTGAAAAATCAGTCTCTAACCTATCTTACTTTAAATTTCTGTTGAAAATTTGGGAGTTTTCTCCTACTTAAAAAAAAGTCATTACTTTTGGCCATTCCTAAACAACCCCCTGTCGTGATAAAGATGCTCTCCTTTCATGAGAAGATGTAGCTCCCAAATAAATCTAGGAACTGCAAACACCTTTCTTATTGTGTTCATGATCATTCTTCCCAATACTCCTTAATATCATAATGGTTCGAGTGGAGCCAGAACACCTGGGTTAAAGCTGAACTTTAACATTTATTTCCCATGTGCCCTTAGACAAATTAAGAAATGTTTCTAAACATTATTTTTCATATCTATGTAATTAAGATACATTTATTGTATCATAGAGTGGTTGTGAGATAAAAATACCATTTACAAAATGTTTAAAACAATATCTAGTTCAACTAAGTGTTGGCTACAATATTATGCAAATAGTATAAATATTTTGATTTATAATATTCTAATTTAACTTAAATCTAAAATTATATATTTTAATCAAATGTAGTATTATGGTTGTTGCTGTTATTTTCTAATAATTCCCAAATGTATAGACTGTGACAAATTTTCATGATGCTCTCCATGAGTTTATCTTAATTAACATTAAATATGAAATTTCTAAATGTGTTTCTGTATGAAAGAGAATTCTCATTGTGAACTACAACTACAACTTTTCAATTAGTAATTCAAAGTTATCTTGAATTGTTTACAGAATGAAAAATCCTTGAGGGAAAGGACTGTCTCTTGTACCTTCTGCATTTGTTAGTTCTGGTCAAGCACTCTTCTTATGCATATTTAATAACTAATAAATGAATTAATGAATGAGTTAGGGAGTAGCTACATGGATTAAATAAGATAATAAAGGTAGGTACAATTCAACCTTTAGAAACAGTCACTTTTCAAGATATTACAGAAGGCTTTAGCCTCATGGGTCAACGGTCTCATGTGCTACTTTATATCTAACAACCTACACTAGCAGTAAAGAGCAAGAACATATATCTAAGAAGCACAGGGAGGAAATAAGCAATAAAATAGAATAAGCTACAGATCTAGACTGTGAAGATACTTCTAGGATATGACTAAAAAATTTAAGATGCTCGGCTGTATAAAATTTATTTTATCACTTTGGGAGTAACAGTGCCATAAAGACTAATCCTTTAAAAAAAACCCTCAGAATTAAAAAAAAGAAACAAACAAAACTTCACATAATACACATTTGTACACTTAACTCCTCTGAAGTCCTTGTGAAAATAACAGGCATCACACTTTTATGCAAATTCCACTTGATGAATGTAATTTTCTAATGATAATATATTCAGGAATAAAGACTATCTTAAAATATCTATTTAGCTTTGAACGCACATAGATTTCTTTTTAACTTTAACAATTTTCCTTAGGAATTAACCTCTAAGAGACAGAGAATTTCCAGAAAATAATTATTTCTTTATCAAAAAATACCCATTGGGGTGGAATGAAGCGTAAGTTTCCTGATTTTCCCAATCACTTGATCTACTTTCATAATATGTATATACACATACCAGTCTCTCTGTAATATCATTTTAACGTGTTATAAACACATTGAAGAAAATACATTTTTCAATGCTCCACAAATACACATTTACAGATATACAGTTACAAATACCAAAAATCTGCTCAGATGTGCTTTTAAGTTGTCAAGAAATGTGACTGAAACCATATCCTGCTCTTTTTTTCTATCTTTCCTAGCATTTTTACTTTTATTATCATAGTGAAAACTATAAGGGCAGGTTAATGTTCACAGTAACTTCATGGCATCGAGAAAGTTTTAAAAGCAAAACAAAGCACGGATGAAATAATAATTTCTATCAATCTCATCTGGATATTCAGTAGATAAGTATGCATGAAAAATCAAACTGTGGGATTTTGTGAAAAATGAATTTGGAAATAGTTTCAACTGATGCATGGATTGTTTCTCTCCAAAAAACGAGAAAAGAGGCAATATAGAAAAGTAAGATGTCAGAATGAGAACTCTCAAAGTGACAGGCCATGGAGTTATTTTCTGAAGTCATTGTGTGTGTGTGTTTGTGTATGATGGATATTTGGGACAGTAACGTAAGGAGAGAAGGGTGAAAGTGAAGGAAAGAAGGAAGCAAAGTACGCTGCCAAATGATTCACTCGTTTCTCCAAAAGTCTGAAGAGTGCCAGACTAGAGAGAAGAGTGCATCAGACAATCCTAGTTGTGATAAACAACTGGTCTGAACTCTATGCAACCCAATGAGAGCAGGACTTACAAGATTTTCATTAAGAGTGCATATTAACTCCTTTGGTGATGAGGATCCTTTCAGATACATTAAAAGGAACATTTTTGCATTGGGCCTTCAATATTCTCAGAAAGTCTGTGTAGCCACATCAATAAGCACTTTATTCACATTACACATTAAAAACACCAGTTCAAGCAGCAATGAAATCCATACACATGTATACAGTGCCAAGCTGTGGGTGAAGCTTTGGTTAATTCAAGGACAAAGAACCCTCTAGATGTCTCAGGTTTTATTCAAGCATCATAAGCTAAGCTTTGGACAACTTTATTCATACATATGCACACACACCTCCTCATACACACACATACCTAAAGAGTGAAACAGATAAAACTTTATATAAGTATACGTAGTTCTGTCTATCCATCTATCTACTATTTATTAAACTATTACCTTCTTTCAAAATCTTTTCTACACTGACAGGTTGGACTAGATCTGACAGAAACCTTTCATTTGCCTATGAAACATAGTATCTTGATTGAAGTTTACAGGTAATAAACTAAGAGCTCTCGGTCCCATACAATACTATTCATTTTAAAACTGTGACACTAAAATGCGTACTTTTATTTTGAGTTGGGCTTTTAAAAAAAAGATTCTGCACAAAATCCAAAAGCCATTTAATGTAAAAATAGAAACGTGAAGCTATTTAAAATATTGAACGTGTTGCATAACTTGATTAGAAGAAATGTTGTACCTGAATGAAATTAATCCAGTGTATGGCTATGCCTACTAAATTTTCCAGTACAATCTTGTCTTTATTATTATACTTTCAAAACACTTGTGCAGTCATAAATATTGCATTAAATGGCATGTTTGTGCAGTTGACCTAACTATTTTTATGAATGGATACCCACAAATGCTCCTAATTCGACAAAATGGATAGCAACATACTATTGTGAAAAGGTTTTTAAGCCTTGAGAGCAAATGAGGAAGCAAATTGGTGTCATTCAGGGCAACTATTCCCAAGTCCCCCAGCAGAGTGTGTTGGAAACAACCATAAAGCTTTCCTTAGAGATCTGTTCTTCGCCCTCAAGAACCAAGACTGCGCACCGTCTGAGGAATAAAACGCATGCATGTCTGTGTTCCTAGGACTGTGCATGCAACAGAGACATCACTCTCCCTACCTAATCCAGTCCCACAAGTGTGTGCATGTGAGTGTGGCATTTACCATCAAATGAACAGAAGGCAACGAGAGCTGTCTCCTAGAAATAAATATTTCCCACCCCTTCCCAGTCAGGCTGCTGGGAAGCTTTTCGGGGGGCTAACACTCAGTGGGTTAAGGTTACTCCAGTAACCTTGTCAGGGTTAAGTCCGCTTTGTGTGTAAGTCCACTGGGCGCCATATGGCAGTTTCCAGCTCCTTTAGCAACTCCAGTCTGGCTAGGCTCGTTCTTACAGGATCGTTCTTACGGGAAGACCCCGCGGAGAGCGGCGAAGCTCCCCGCCACTTACCTAGCTCCCAGAGACCCCGCTCAGCGGGCGGCACTGGCTCGGGCGCCACAAAGGGATGTGGGATTCCCCGCTCCCTCCAAAGCTGCTCTCCCTGCGACGGTCCCTTCGCCAATGATCTGTCGCTGGAACTCCCCCTCCCCTCCACGGAGAGGAGGGTCTCCCCGGCTGGCTGGAGCTCCTGGCGTTTGTTTTCCCCCTCTGGTCACATCCCTGACTCTGGTGCACCGTCTCTAGTAGCAAGGCTCAAAGGAGAGGCGGCGGGAAGAAGCTAAGGCATCCTTTAAAAGAACAATAATCTTCGTGGATCTTCACCCCCTTCCCCGCACGGGGCCCCCATCCCCCTGCCGCCACCACCACTCAGTCAGGAGAGCGCTGGGAGAGAGAAGGAAAAATCCGGCGCGGCTGAGCTCTCCGCGGGGAAGGAGCCGGAGAGAAGACCGCGCCAGCCGCGGAGTTGCCGCTCGCTCCGGCTGCCCAGGCGCGGCGGCGGCCGGCGGGGGCGGCGGGCGCTCGGGCGGACGGTGGGTGTGTGTCTGTCTGTGGAGGAGCGGCGAGAGGCTGCGCGCCGGAGGCGAGGCGGGGCGCTTGGGGGCGCCGTCCCCCGCCCCGCGGCTCGCCGGCCCGGCGCGCACACTCGCCCGCGGCCACCTCAGCCTCCCGCCGCGCGCGCTCCGCGCACTCGCGGCTGGAGCAGCGGCCGCCGCCTCCTCTTTCTCTGCTCGCGCTTCACTTCCTCCTCCTCTTTTTCCTCCTCCTCCTCCTCCTCCCGGGCGCCCGCGGCTTTCGAGGTGGGCGGCCAGGTGGGGCGGCGGGCCGTGCGCCGGCGGGCACCTGAGGGGATGCGGGCCTCGGCCTCGGCCTCGCGGCCCCAGAGCGAACCTTTCGGCCGAAGGGAGCGCCGGTGCCCAGGGCGCGGCCAGGGCGCGGGCGGGCACCGCCCACACCTCCACGGGCGCCTCCCTCTCGGCTGCTGCGAGCCCGGCGCTCCCCGCAGTCTCGGCCCGGCTCCACACCCACCTGCTTCGCTTTGCCGCTCAACCTGGTGGCACCGGGCGAAGGACCACAGCCCCGCGACCGCCACGCTTTCGACGGCCGGGAAAGCCCCGGAGGCTTCGCGGGATTCCCTGCGCCCTTCCGCTTCCAGCTGCGGGGCTCTCCCTCGTCTGGCCCCTACCGGGCTGTGACCCAGGGCCGGCTACTGAACTCTGGGGACCCGGGCGAAGACAGCTGGCTCCTGAATGATGCAGGCAGGCTAGGTTGCCAGAGAAGGAGCTTCCAGGAGAACTGGAGCGCAGATAAGATTGGACTTTCTTCCTGACACTTCTAGCTCTACTTGGGGGACCATCACTAGCCCAAATTACCTCGCTTTTGGCTTGAGGGTAAAGCTGGGTCGTCGGCAGCCTTAAATCTGGCTTCCCACGGGGGCGCTATTCAAACCTTGCCTTGCTTTCTTTGACCATCTACTTAGCAGCTTTACCTATGCCAAATGTCTGCTTAGTGAGGTCTCAGAGTGGACACCCAGCCCCTTCCTCACATTCAGGTGAGGACACGGAACTTGAACCAGCACTGGGCCTTACCACTGTTCGGCTGTAGTGCTCCTTAACAGGTGGAAATAGAGACAACCTGACAGCTATAGGGCTTTGAAGAAAACAAGGTAACTGAAAAACACATATTGCAAGCATATGATAATGTTTAAACTTGGGACCTCAGAATTTCTTTAGTTCAAGAAATATGGAAGTTAAAGTAAGTCGAAATGCACTCGGTTTTACATGTTCTCCATTTAATAATTACTTTTGTTTTAATTGTGATGTACACAGGAATGCACATTCCTTTCAGATTCTCCACACTTGACTTCTTACCTCTTGATGGGCCTTACTTTGTGGTGAGTGGTCTTTTTGAGATTTCAAACGTTGAGGGGGATGTTTGACATGGAAATTGGTCTTTCTGATACCATGACACTCCAGTAGAACCTGCTCTGGCCCTCTGCCGTGCCTCTTTTAGGGCTTCTCAGTTGGGAACACTAGCGAGAAAAGCCCAGGATCTCAAGTCTTCATCAGAGTCTAGCCTGTTCCCACCCCTGGCTCTACATTTCCAGAGATCTGTTGAAGTCCGATCCCTTCTCTGTACTTGCTCCAACCTCCAGGGCAGTTCACACACACTGCAGATGGCTCTGCCGGTGTCCACAAGCCTGGAGGTAACAGTTCTCTATTTTCAAATATTTCTTGGCTTCCCATTAAACAGCATTTGCGCACCTTTGTGACACTCCACACCTACGCCTGTCCTTAAATGTTTATTTCAGGTTTCAGATTCAAATCATTGTACCTTCTTCCAAGCCTGCTTCAAACTTTGCCTCTTCTGTGATCTCTCTCCTTTGACACCCACAGGACAGTGTTTCAGCTCTCTTGAAAGACGCCTATCACTTCCTTACAGGATATATATATATATATATATATATATATATATATATATATATAACAGCATATTTCCTATGTACATATCTTACATTTTCAATGATAAGCTCCTTCGGAGCTGATTCCATATTTCTTTATCATTTATCATTTCTTACATCTAACTCAAAGCCCCATATACTGCTTCAGAGAGATACCTACCGTGTTCCACCCCCCCCCATAAGACCCCCATAAGACCAAAACTTACTTGATTTTTACTCAAAAAATGCATTAGGGCTTATTTTCATGTACAACAACATAAATTTATTCAGGAACAAAAATGTACAGCTATGCCATCTTCTTGTATAACACTGTTATAACTAACCCCTAAATTTCAGCCTAAATTTCTTGCTTCTCCATTTCCTGTAGAACCATTCACCCCAATATTTCATGTCCAGCAATACAGCTGTCTTTAATAAATGAGCACTTCTTGTCCATGAAGTCTGCTTTTAGTGCATTGGCAACACTGCTATCAGTGATTTTATCCCATGAATTCTTCCCACACATCATAACCTCTTGCAGGCTAGGCTTTGCTAACTTTCTCTAAATCAAGTGTGAATTAGGGCCTTACAAGACAGGACTGGCAACAAAAATGATGACAGTTAAGAATGCTGATCCAAACTGGGCATGGTGGCACACATCTGTAATCCCATCATTCAATAAATTGAAGCAGAAGAATCGTTGCAAATTTTGAGGCCAGCCTGGGCTACAAAGTCAGCTGGAGGCTAGCCTAAAACACCTAACAAGACCCTGTCTCAAAAAGGAAAAAAAAATACTGATGCACATAAAAGCGATGAAAAATTAAATTGCAGGACAAAATTCAGAAAAAACTTTGTATTTCACCAGTGCATTAAGTATGTCCATTACAACACATGATGTATTGAATTATGAAAATTCATGAGACACGACCACATCTATTAATTATCAAATGTTCACATTATTCAGGTGTTGTCTGTACTGTGATTCATTATTCAGCAATAGGTCTCCAGCTCATCTCTTCATATAGGTGTCTCTGTTTCCTCTAAAAACATCTACTTGGGTATTTACAAATAGTTATAATTTAGATTATCATGTAAGTAATATCAATATTATTATACAGTAATATTATTTTATAATTCCATACATCTGTCGTGTGTTGCAACAGATATACTAAATGTGCTTGTATGGCTGAAGATATTCACTGTGCTTAATTTTTGGGTAAGACTTGTGAGCATCCTGAATAATCAGGTAAAGGCTTATTTTCTGGTTAGGTCTTATTTTCAGGGAAATACAGTATTCACCCAATAAATATTTATTTTGTAACTTTTGTCAGGAACTTTACATTTGCTAATTGAACAGAATTTGTAAAATAAGTCTAGAAAGATGTCTTATGATTTGTTTAAGTGGCTTCATAATCTTTCATAAATTTACACATGGTAAAAAATCTCCTTACTTTAGTAGCCTACATCAGTATTACTGGTCAACTTGGTAAGAATTTAATTATTTGACAAAATTTGTTTTACATTTTTTACCTTAAATTTCTCTAGATTCAAGAAACCTGAATGAGTGGTCACAAGTCAAGGAATAATTCATCTATCGTGTAACATATGTTATTATCTCCATTTCTGACAAGCTATAGGGCCTATGAATAAATTATATATCCATCCAGTGTAGTGTCCAGGAGCATGCAATTATAAGGAAAAAAAAACTCTGGTGGAAAATTCTAATTTTTCTTACTGAGTTATTCAATGCCCCAATGAGTTAGAATAACCCATTGTATACAAATTGTTTGGAATAGCAGGATTCTTTATATGCACTCCTTGAATTCTGAATGACATTTATGTTTCTTATTATATGATTCCACCTCTTTAGTAGTAGAATTTGGATTTTCTTCAAAGGATAAATTAAAATGATATAGCTAAAAACCAGTCATGTTTTCTGATGGCTCCATAGCTCATCTTTTTTAAACCTTCACTGAGATTTATAGAAATGTTCTTTTTGCTTTTATTTTAATTTCTCAGATTTATCTTGTGATGTGACAAAATCACATTAAAGCAGAGAAATGCCTGATTAGTATATTAAAATACTTCCCTTGTAAAGTTTGATAAGATAAATCACGGTAATACAAGTTTATCCTGAAATATTCCTATGCATATTGGTAAATACAATTTAAATAAAAATGTGTTTCCCCCTAAATTATAATACTGGTATATAGAAAAATATAAGAATATGTATATACACAACATAAAGCATAAAAGTTATTTGCTTCTTTGTTGTGTAGTATAGTATTTGAAAATATTTAGTGTAGCCTGAATAATATTGGCTATATTTTAATTTCTCATTGGAATTTGCATTGACAAGTTATTGACAGAGAGTATGTAGACTGGAATAATGCAGTATAAATAGTGCAGTATAAAGGATTAGCATATTTTTAAAATCTTAAGAGCAAAAGGATAATAATTTACAAGTTTTGGTTAATAAAGAGAACTTGATTTAATTTTTTTTTAAATCAAGTGGAAGAAAGTATAAAACACTGAATAAAACCAAGGAAAAGTAAAAGCACATTCTAAAGAATATTTTAAAATGATGTGAATCTCATTAAAGGGAAAAATATACAAACATGTGAGTGGTATGTATGTGTTTTAAATTCTGGAAGGGGATATATTAACAAGCTAAAAGAGTTATTTCTACTCGACAGTTGGGCTTTATCTGGTATAACCTTGTTATACCAAAAGAAGGATGGGCATTAATCTTCTTTAAACATGAAAATGCTACTTAATCATAAACCAGTTTATAAATAATGACTACAATTTTTAGAAACATAAGAGCAAATACTGTTATAGTTTTTATTGTCATAAAAAGAAAGCAACCACTGAAGAGTAATTAGAGTTAATCATATTCTTAGACCTAATTTGCTTTCATTTACTCATTTTCTCTTCTAAATAAAAATGTCAGAAAATTTGGGTTGTTCTGAGCAACTCTCAGCATCTTAGCGGCCACTAAAATCCTACATGCATACTACAGTGAAGGCTTGAAAAATGAGCCTTTCTTGTGTTTCATTGAAGAGGTAAGTACTATCTCACTGATTCACATTTGACTGTCCTTTGAAGATTTAAAGAGAGAAAGAAACTCCATACTGACTGTATTTGTTGTCATCGTTGTTGTTTTTGGCAGTGGTGGTGTTTTTGTTAATGTTGTCTTAGCACAACAACAAGTTCTTGTTCTAAGCATGAACTTATTTTGAAAAATTGTCAGGTGCTTAAACACATTTTCCTGTCATATTATAGTTTGAATTCACCCTTACATCTACTTCCAGATTGTGTCTAACTAGGGGATCCTCTTTAGGGTGAGGAGTTTCTAGAGGCCAGTGAACTGGAAATTTAAAAATTGTACCGCTTAGGATCTGAAATTGTAGGAGAATGATAGAGCGTGAATTCTTAGTCACATTGGAATTTTATTTTGGTCATGTATTTATGTTGTGTGCTAGCAGTCAAGTTTTACCCAAACCTTATTACATGTGAGGCACTGGACTAAATTCTTTATAGATGTTGACTATTTTCAATCATGCCTGTTTAAAAGAGTCACTGTTGTTACTATTCAGTTAATAATGTAGGTGATTGAACTGTAGAATTTAAATTACTAGCCCAAGATCATACTGTTAAATGACCAAATTGAAACTTTGACCTAAAGTTCCATGTCCTCTTTCACTTCATATTGATGACATTTTTATGCATATTTCACTAGATTATTGCAAGTCAATGTGGAAAATTTTGCATAAAATGTTTTAAATTTTTAGATATATAGTTTAGTTGCAATAAATGTCAAAATTTTAAAATGCAAGCTGCTTGAAGAAGAAAAACTTGTTGCTGATCCCCAAGAGGGATAGACGTAGGATATGAGCATCTTGATTGCTAACAGGTTGATTGATGCTGATCTATCCACATGACTCATCTGTTAGCTGCATGATTGTCCTATGTAGATTTGATCTGACAAGGGTAGACACTTTGGGAATGAGGCATGCTGACACTGACTAGGATGAAGCTTTTAGGCTTCCACAGAAAGGTATCTATAAATCATGGTCCACTCAAAGAACTAAACAGCTTCGGACTGTCAACATACCTTTATCACAATGGATGAGAAACCTGGAGCTCTTAGAAAAAGTGAATTTAAAACATTTCCTGTGCTCAGGACAAAAAGGGGATAGAATTATCTCCAATAGTAGAGGAAACGCAACGAACCACAAGTGAAATAGCTGTACCACAAATCAAAAACATTGTTCTTAGTCCCAGACTTCACATCATTAATAAACAAAAAGTAGATTTAATGATATGTCTCTTCTGGCAATAAGGACCTTGTCTATGAAAAGGCAATATCAGAGTCATGAAAAGCCAGATTAAATTAGTTACCCACAGTCTTTGCTGAGAAATTTCCATGTAGACACAGGAGTCTACAAAGAACTCAGCAAAGCAATTGGGTTTAAATTGTAGCAGATACTATAACAGTGCCTTTTCTCTTTCTGAAGATAAAGCCTGAGTGGACAATACATTCAACAGAAACCTACCTCCAAAGAGACCATTAATTGTAAGAATGGTGAAAAATAATCCTACCATATTTCTTGGCCTTCTTTTAGTTGATATTCTGCTTTTGAAACCTTGGCATTGTCAAGTAGAGGATCTATAGTGTGACAATTATCATTTCCCATTATTAAACTTATGTTTTGATATTCTGTATAAACATGTTATTGTAATAAATATGAAATGCTTTGTAGTAATTCACTAAAATTAAGTAATTATTGAAAAAACAATTGCTATTAACAATGACTGGATGTAACTATTAAAAAATGATTAGCCATGTATGATAAAGCACACACTCAAATATAAGCAAATTTTACCTAAATATATTACAGAGGAGAAAAAGTGATTTAAAAAAATAACTGCTGTTTTGGGTTGCCTAATTACTAATATTTTCAGTTTATGATATTTAACACATATGTTCATTTTGCTTTCATACTCAAAATTTTATTTCATGTCTATTGTATATTATATGTATGACAAGGTAAAATATTGTCAGTGTACATTTTAGGTGTTCTGTTTAAGAGTCTAGTAATTTTCAATTTAAAAATGAAGATTTGTTTCAACAAAAAATTTTAGAATACAAAAACAAGTGACTTAATCTGTAGTTTAAAATACAAAAATTTTAAAAACATTTTAAAGTTCTATAAATGATTATTTTACCCCCATCATGCTTCTGCTTTATATAGAGCTGAACAAGACCAATCAGATTTTAGCATTTGTGCATTTCATCTTTGATTTAGTTAATCACATTGCTTATAGAAAACTAAGACCCTGAAGAAAATCAAATGTCAACTATGGAAAGTCAGCCTGTTAAGTGAGTTTAATGATCATGAAAGCCATCTAATTTGACTTTCTGCTGCAGCTATACAAGAAGTCCCCAAACTGCTCCGCCAGTAGATCAGTCTCATGATACTGTGTTGACAAAATCATTTGTCTATGTAAAGAAGCAAATCTTCATGAGCTGTAGGTCAGCCATGGCTCAGTCTAACACATTTCATTCCATGGCACAAAACAGCTAAACAAAAACTTTCCAGGGAAAAGTAACAAAAGTCAAAACATCCTGCCACTGTTAATGCTAACTGGGGTAGGATGATGAAATCTCACTGAAATTGGTGGATTTCTCCTGTTCCTTCTTGCACTACCTATTTCACCTACCACACTAGAACTCAATATGGTACCTGGTAATGGGCATTACTGGTGCCAGGATATGCAGCTACCTATAGTGTACACAAAGAAAAATATGTCACTTTCATAGGTGGTTTTAAAACTACTAAATGGAATAATAATGCATTTAGTAACATGATATAAAAGAAGGCTAATATAACCCCTTCATGTTCCTTATTATAAGTTTCATTAGTTTAATACTTGTATTCTTATGAGAAATCTTTAAAGTTCAGTATTTTGCACAAAATTCATTTAAAACTTGAAAGGTACTATATATCATGAAATTATTGTTTGGAGAAGAATGTATTTCTATAAAAAAGTGAAATTTCCTTATTAAGACCTAGAAGCACAATAGAATTCCCAGGCATAAGAATTTTCTATACAGTGCCAGGTTATTGGCTTACATAATTTCTGTATTACCCATGGCAATTACCAATAGTTATAGCACTGGAAGCTAACACACAAAAAATTAACAAAATATATGGTTGTTAAATTGAATTAGTTAACTAGTAAGTGATAAGAAGAAACATTCCTCTCTTTACAAACTGTTTTAGTTCATTCCCTAAAGCATGAAAGTCGAGTGCCCATAGGTGTTGTTATTGTTTGGTTTGTAAAGCTATAAAATACTCCTGGAATTCTCATTTGAAAAATGTGACTGTTAACATTTAAATGACACTCTTAAGATTTGACTTGGAAAAGCACAATCAATACTGTGAACTTTATTACCAGAAGAATGTGACCAGATTAAAAGAAGTTGGAAAGCAGTAACACAAACAATGAAAGAGGAAAATAGGAAGAGGAACATTAATGGTGTACTACTAGAAAAAATGAAAAGGAAAAGGAAATATGGAGATCCACTAGTCAAAGAATGCTATAGGTATGAGTATAATATAGAAATAATATTCAGTGCCTTAGAATAGAGATGATAAAGATTAAAAGTAACTAAATTTAATTTTGGGAGATGAGGATTAAACCTGAACAACCATAAATCCCATAAACTTTCCCATTTTAAAGCATCTACTTTTCAAGATATGAAAATTTATTATAAAGTATTTCTTCTCCAGATAATCAAATATTTTAAACCAATTTATAAAAACAAAACAAAATTAAAGAAGGTAATTTACAATACAGAATTATTTTGCTTATACTGTCCCGAAAAAATGTTTATTATAGTTTTTTCCTGATAATAAAAGGAACAGCTAAGAAATGTGATATTTTTCTTGTTTATTTAAATAATATGACATATATAATATATATTCTACTCTTCACCTCTGTCGTTCCTAAAATTCTTTCTTTGGTTTTAGAGAACACCAACTCGTGGACATAGTAGTTCGGGCATTTCATTCCCATATCACTAGTAGTTGGTTTAAGAACATCTTTGGTAAGCTTAAGAATGATTCCCTGCAGTTTGGATAAATCCCAGTTTGTTAGTGAATATTTCTTGGATTTTGACTCCAACCTGTTTTCACCCCATCCTCCACACATATTCCTGAAGTTCTCATCTTTCAGATAATTTCAATAGTCCTATATGTTTACCTTGAAATATGCTTTCATCCTTCTCCAACAATCAAATTTCTGAGAAGTTCAAATTAAATTCACTTACTTCCTGACTTACTTAACTATTATAGGCATAAAGGTTTTTGTTTACCTCTAAACTATAGCATATTATCTGCTATTAATTTATTCCAGTAAATGATAACATTTAAAATTATATTTTTATTGTATATTATGTACATATTAAATATATTGTGTACATATTGTATATTATGTACATATTAAATATGTACATATTGTATATTATGTACATATTAAATATATTATGTACATATTGTATATTATGTACATGTTAAATACTATCTCATAGTTACTGCTTATACTTTCAAAGGTCATTTGCTCCTCTACATGATCAATATTTTGAGAGAAATTTGGTAGAGAAAACATTTAAAACCACTAGATTTGAAGTTATAATCATCTACAGAACTCAAAGTAAGCTCAAAATATTGCAGTATGAGTGGGGAAGTCAGGTTCCTAGTTTGTAAAAAGGACAAAGATATACCCGCTTTGAAAGCTTATCTTCTATGTAATTTAAAATCACATTTGTAAAGATAGCAATCATAGAAGGTAAATTCTTTTCCCTCATGTGCCCTCTAAGTGGCTCCCTCAAATGAGGACTTGGTGGAAATTCTATTTCTTAGAAAACAAATTTTTCAGCTGGGCATGGTGGTACAAGTCTGTAAATCCAGCACTCAGATTGGGGCAGGTGAATTGCTGCAAATTCATGGCCAGTCTGAAATACATAGGAAGACTGTCTCAAAAATAAAATAAAATAAAAATAAAAAAGAGTTGAAAATGCAGATTAATACAAACTACAGAAACCTTGATTGTTAAGACACAGACTATTTTCTTCAGTTAATCTGAAGTAAAACACTGAAACATCTGAACAAAGACTCATATGAACTCCTGCTCTCATTTTAATTTGCTGCATTGGGAACATGTAGAAATCAACCAGAATAGGTACTTGCAGTTGGTTTCAGAGACTGCAGTATTATCTGGGCCTGTGCGACTGCAAGCAAAATACTTTTGCCCACTGAAATTTAGTTTCTCATCTCCAAAATAGGACTCGCAATTCCTTTCTTATAGAATTTCTTTGAGGATTAATGATATTAAATATACAGAATACCATCTATAAGATACAAAGTACATGCATGTAAAATGTTAATAATGGGTCCTATTTCATTGGTTATACTACATTAAAGTTAGATTTGGTGAGATATACTGGATGGTTTATAACTATAAAGATAACTGAGAGGCAATGGGAGCTTAACAATAAAATGATGAAATCGACTCATTTGGTAATATAGCTATGAGGAAAATAACAGTATCAGTGTTATTTTCAGGCAGTGATCCCTGTAATATGAGTTATTTGTGTTTCTTTTTTTTCTTGTGCCACTGCTGCCAGATTTCAAAAGCAAGCTAAAATTCCATAAAATAAAATAATGTAATTTAACTGTTTACTAAATGTAGTATAAGACAACATTGACTGCTGGAAAAAAAGTAATAGCATTACATCAAGTTAATCTAAATCCAGTAGGCAGAAAATTCAATAAAATGTTGCAAAACAAAAGCATGCATTTTGTTTTGAGCCCTAAAGACCAACAAGGGAATGGCAGTGATGGAGCTTCCCTGTGTAAACTTGTGCTTGTATATTGTATATTGTACATTGGACGATCTTGCGTTTGTATGTTGTACAAGAACTGAAAGGCAGCACCCTAGCTGTCTGTGCTGCTGTGATGCTGGATGTGAAGGTAATTAATCTGGCTTTAAGGAACAAAGATAATTCAATTCAAATTCAGAAATTATGAAATTGTAAACAAAATTAAGGAACAAATAATAATCATTAATGTTTCTTGTAGTATTCCTTGATGCCAGTTGGGGAACACTTGACATTAACTTTCTAGTGGCAGAAAGATTGTATTTGCCTGGCAACAGCAAATAACATAAAAGCATATTGTATGAAGAAGTAAGCTATGTTTGCCATGGTTGTAATGTCTATTCTGTACATGGAATATTTAGGGGACAATTCAGGGAAGTTAATGCTACTAGCTACTGAAAATGAATTCAGCATAAGTGTTACAGGCAGATGAGTTAGTTAGAAATATTATAGACAGTCAGACAGGGCTGGGCCCTCAAAGGAGCCAGAGCAGAAGTTCAGATACCTTGTAGCCTTGGAAGAGACAATCACCTGCTGTGGGCCAGATGTCAAGACAGAAGGCAAAACAAATACAACCCCATCCTAAGGATCCACAGTCCAAATAGTTCTCTATTACCCTGAGGAAGTCGAGTCAGCATCCCATCCCTCTACAGAAAGTCACTGCTGTTAAACATGCCCACTTATTACATATTTAATCAATTTTACCTGAGCAATTAATCTTATTGTTGACCACAGTTCTGTCCCGCCTTATGCCCATCTTGCAAATTCCCATTTTTCCCCACCTTTGACCCATGTATCCTCATGATTTTACTTGGTAAAAGTCCCTAGAAAAGACAGAGTCCTTAGCAACCTGCTCAGGACCTCTTCTCTCTCTCTCTCTCTCTCTCTCTCTCTCTCTCTCTCTCTCTCTCTCTCTCTCTCTCTCTCTCTCCAGTAATAAATATATTCTGCTCTTATCCTCCTTTGTTCCTAAAATTCATTCTTTGGTTTTAGAGAGCACGAACTCATATCGGACATAGTAGGTTGGGAGTTTCATTCCACTATATCATAAGCACATACGTGAGAAAAAGTTTAGGTAAAAGTGTAGCCTTTATTATATATTTTAAGTATTTCTGATTTGTATTTAAGCCTTCAGGCTTGGCAGTCTTCTCATTTAAGGGAAGGAAATGAAAAATCAAAACCCATATCACTTTTAATTAAAATTCTAATATCAAAAAGTATTGAGCAGTCTCCCCTGAAAAAATTGGTCCCAACAGTGCTTTTGTCTTTAGAGTTAATGATTAATTTATTGATTTTCAGTGCTAATTTTTTGTTAGGATCTATAGTGCTTGATTAGAAGGTAAGATTTTACTTTTCTTAAGTTTTAACCCAACATAAAAGGAAGAAAAAATGCCCATATAAGATTCATACTCCTTACTGGAATACATATGGAAAATTCTATCTTAATTCAATATGCATGACCAATTAGTTGCAGAGATATGTAGTTTATGGTTGAATTATTTTTATTTATTTATTTATTATTTATTTATTTATTTAGAGATAAAGTCTCACTATGCAGTTCAGGCTGGCCTTGAGCTCACTTTGTAGCACAGGCTAGTCTCAAATTTACAATGATCCAGTTGTCTCAGCCTCCCAAGTGCTAGGATTACAGACATGTACCACCATGCCTGGCTTGGGTTGAATTTTTAAACACCAGAACTGATCTTTATATTTCTTAACATAGTAAATTTATGTAAGTGAAATTTGAAGTTTTATGTTTTGTTTAAAATATAAGAAAACAGTCCTTTTTAATATTTTAGGCATCGGGAGGCATGTGTTATTCTAGAAAACATGCCCAAATCCTAGGAGTTTTCAAGAAATATGAAAAAAAATTAAATTTTCATTAGATATCTGAAGACAATGTCTTTAGGTTTTTCTGAGTAAAAACAATTTCCAACCTAGAATTCTATACCTGAATTATTAATGAAGTCTGAGGAAAAATTAAATATAGCTTTGGACTTCCTACTAATGGCTTTTCCTTTGGAAGTGGGGATACCAGGGATCAAACAACCTTGTGCTTGCCAGGCATGCACTTGTGCGACTCAGCTAGATCCCCGAACCAAAATTTTGGACTTTGAAAGACAAAAAATGTTTTCTTTTTTTCATCATTTAAAAATATATTTAAATTAGTTTAGTTTTCCACATTCTTATAAATGTTACTATGAATATATATACTTGTACATATATGATAAAATGTACAATTTTAACCTTTTTCAAGTGTACATTTCAGTGGCATTATGTAGATTTCCACTGTTCAGCAACCACCACTGTCCATTCCAAAATGATTTTACCATCTCAAGCAGAAACTGCATATCCATTAAATAGTCATCCATCATTCTCCTCCTTGAAGTCCTGGTTAGCACACTATTTAACTTTATGTTTGTACAAATTTGACCCTTTAGATAGCTTTGTAAGTGAAATCAGGCAATTTGTGAGTTTCTGTGTTTAGTTTATTTCACCTAGTGTGTTTTCAAGGTCCATTCATGTTTCCACATATACCAAATTACTTTCTTTTATACTCATATTCTCTGGTGTGTATATACAGTACTAGATTATATTTATCCACTTATCCACCAATGGGCATTCATTTTGTTTCTTTTGACTGTGAATTACATTACTATCAACAGTAGGGCATAAGTATTTATTCTAGTTCTTTGAATTCTTTTGGTTATGTATTCAGAAAAGAAAGTTATGGATTGTTATGGGATTTTTTTTAGGAATTTCCATGCCATTTCCCACAGTAGTTCCATTATTTTATATTAAAACCAGTACTACACAAGGACTCCAGTTTCTCTGCATCCTCACCAACATGTATTATTTTCCTTTTTTATTTCCTCCTACAGTAGTAATCTTAATGGATATGAAGTGAAATACTTTTATGGTTTTGATTTACATTTGTCTAATTATTAGTGATATAGACCATTTAATGCTCATTGGATTAATTTTTAGAGAGATATTTAAGTCCTTTGCCCTTTTTTTTAAAGAAAGTGACTGCTTTATGCATTGTTGAATTGTAGAAATTCTTTATATATTAATAAATTGTCCCTCATCAGATATGTAATTTGCAATTTCTCCCACTCTATGAGTCATCTTTTCAGTCTCTTGATAGTGTTCTTTGACTGACTAAAGCAGTGGTGGTGAAACTTTCAAAGTCTGAATATCCAAAGTGCAACCCCAAATTGACTTGTTTATTAAAAAGTGCCAAAATTCCAATTAATCTGAATGCTGAGGTTGTAGTTTAGAAAAAACAACTGTTTTCACATGCTTAGCTGCTGGAACAACTTGGCTTATGTTACAACAGAGAGGACTCTGGGTGTCCATTGCAGCATGAGTGCTGTAAATTCGCCACCACTGGACTAGAGTTTCTGATTTTAATGAAGCCCAACTTATCTATTATTTTCATTCTGCTGCCTGTATTTTGGTGACTTAGCCAAGAAAAATCATGGCTAAATTCAATGCCTGAATATTTCCCTAAAATTTTCTTCTAAAATTTTTTATAGTCTTAGTTTATATTTAAGAGTATGCTTTCTACCACTGAATAGACTCACAAACTTGTTGAAAACCATTTGACTCTAGATGTGGGTTTTTACTTCTGGTGTCTGTATTGTGTTCCATGGATCTATTTGTCTTCTTTATGATGCTCATCATTTTTTAAACAGTTGCTTAAAGAAATGCTCCAATGAAACCAGGAAAATAAGGTAGGATAGTTTTGAAAGACAGACAAAGCAAAACAGTGGTAAACAATCCCTGAATAATAATTTTACTGGGGCCAAAGGGGAATCAGTCTAGACTGGAGCAAGGAATCAGTGCAGATCTTAGGCTAGAAAGAGATCCAGTTATAAATATGGTAAAGATGTGAAGGAACAAAGAAAAGGGGAACTGGTTATAGAAGTATTTCCTTTGAGTGGCACAGAAACTCTGACACTGAATATATATGAAACAGAATTTTCATTTTATAAACTTTGAATTGTTTATTAGCCCGCAGACAAGTCAGGGATATAACTGTTATATAATAAAGAATGTAAAGATTATCTACTTTGATAATAGGCATGTAACAGTGGATGTCAAAAAACACTGACGATGGTTATTAGGCTAGGAAATATAGACTTACCTAAATTATTTTAAATTGCAAAGTATCTAACAGAAGTATGACTTGTTCTGAAACAACATAGAAAAGTGAAGAAATAGATAAGGTAAAGTGAAGAGGTATAGATTAGAGATATACTATCATAGATATCTTTTATCATAGAGAGCTAGTCTAAAAACATTGGAAAACCACAAACACCAATAAGCAGTAAGCATTAATAAGCCAGTTAAAGAGTGATTGAAAAACCTTAAAGTAACTAACATGTAGCAGACTTTTTTAAAGAGTTCCCTGTAAAGGGCAAACTGGGGGACTTGGAAGATGGGGAAACTAGACTTTGTTACATGCCTTTTGTTTAGATTCTTCTTAAGCACATCTTGTTTTGATAATGTAAAATAAAATGCACAATATAGTAACATAAAAATACAAGATCATATTAGTATTTGTAAATCAGAATAACTGTGATTACGGAGTATTATTTGGTCTGCCAGGAGCCAGTGATGGGTCTCCTCATGTGCATTCCTTCCAAGTGAAGTTACTGCAGGGTCATCCAAGAGTGTCTCAGAAATTCAAGAGGAAATTACTTGGTTAAATGCTTTTCTTTAAAACTTCCATTTGTAAGTGGATTATCTATAAAGTGAAGTTAATTATAAAATGGTGAGTCTTTAACATAGAAAAGTTTTATTGAGCTAGAACCAAAGACTGACTTTTGTTCTGAAAAACACACCAAAATCAATACAAATCAAAAGCTTTTTAAATAAAATGAGGTTCATGTTCTGGTATTTTACCAAGACAGATTGCTATCCCTTTCTTGCAAATAACTTTTGACATTAATTACACATAACCCTATACATTTTTTGGTTAGCCAACTTTTATGTACAGAGCACTTAAAAAACTAAGAGAGCAATATAGGTACTTGACAGCACCAAGAAATAACTACGAAAAGCAAGGAAAAAGACATTTAAAAACAAATAAAACAGGCACAAAAGCTTGAAAAGAAAGCAGTTGGAGACCATTTAGTTTGCTGACAAACCTGTCCACACTCTGGAAATCCTAAAAGTTGATGCAGTTCAACATGGATATAATTAATGACAAATTACCCCATATGCTTAACGACTCTCAAATCTGTCTTTCTGGGACCATTCTTTCTTGCTCCAGACACATTTGTCACACTGTCTACAGAACGTCTGCAGCTGGGTGTTCCACAGGTTCTTCAAATTCCTCATCCTTTTTCTGCTTTAGAAGTGATAATTACTCTTCTTGATCTTTTGTCCCTGCACTTTGACTCCTAAGTGCTAATCTATATTTTCCATATCTGGATGGTTATATATACACTCCTTCTTCTACATGAAAGGCTTTTTTTCTTTTGCAGATTCTCAACTTCAGAAAGTACCTGGCAAATTTCTATTCATTCACAAGACCCAATAGCTAAGGCATCATATGGCTGCATTATGATTTCCCTGAACTCTCTGGGTCTTCAAAGCAGCTCATAGTGCTCTATTTAACAAATTCAAAAAATACTAATAGACAATTTTCAGAGGAGGAAACACAAATGTCCAGTAAACATAAGAAAGATGTTCATTTTACAAATTGTTGGGAAGATGAAATAAAATATATCAAAAATATAGAATTGTAAAGATGAAGATGACTGATATCTTCCAGTGCCAGACAGGACATAGGAAACTGGAATTGTCATACACGATTTGTGGAACTCTAAAATATTTTAATTATTGTTGTAAACAATTTGGTGATAGTTATTACACACTCTTCCATGTAACCCCCTCATTTCTGGGACTTTATCTGACAGAAATAAAATTTCAGAGTATAGAGGTAAATATGCAAATTTGTTTAACACAGAATTGTTTCAACAGCATTTCTCACCCAAAACATAAAACAACAGATATAAAAACTCTCAGAATCTTGTTTTGAAATTCTGTATAATCCTTTTTGTTCCTTTTTTCTCTTTTTTAGGAATTTACCTCACCAACAGTTAACCTTAATGGAAACTTAATGGGACTTTGTGTGAGAATTATGAGCACAGTGATTGTAATAAACGTCACACTGAGGTGCAGGATGTTCATAGTGGGCATGGTGGTCAAGGATTCTGTGAGAATTTGCTGTACTTTCCACTCAATTTTACTGTGACCCTAAAATTCTTACGAAAAATAAAATCTGTTCAAAAACAAAAAACCTAAATGTTATTAGTGTATAAAATATACTATGAAAAATAGAAGTATATGTATGTGTATTGACTTGAAAGAACTTCTAAATTTCTATAATACAATGAGTGAAAAAGTAAATTACAGGATAATATGTGTCATATTCTTATACAGAGAAAGAAATATGGAAACATAGAAACTGCCAGAGGAGGGAGAGGGGACTGATTTTGGTTTACATATTTGTGGATCATTTGAATTTTTAAAGATATTTTCAAATAAATAGCTATGTAATATGTGGAAAAATACAAAAAATATAAAACACTTGGCTACCTATCATTTAGATAATGTCAGTATTTTGACATATTTGTTTCAACCCCATTTTTAAAAAGAAGTGTCACAGATAAATCTAGAGTTATTTCACTTACACTCTGTCTTCACTCTTCTCAAACTCCCCACAGAGGTAACTGCTACCTCAATGTGAAGGTGGACCCTTTCTGTGCACAATTTTATAATTTGCTGATATGTTCACATGCACCTATTATAACAGGGTTCTTTTTTGCTTAAAGTTTATGTAATTGATATCATTCAGCATTCTACTACCTGTTTTTATATTCAGCACTGGTCTAGCATTGTCTTATGCCAATGTAGTTATTTATTTCAGTTACCTGTGGTGTTCTTTTGGTATGTTATTACCACAATTTATTTATCCTGTTATTGATGAAATTGAATGATGCAATGAATGTTTTGGTCTTTATTTTCTTATGGTATATGTTGGAGTTTTTTCAGGTTGGGTAGTTAGAAGCAGGATTGTGAATTACAGAGCATTATTTTTAGATCAGTCAAGTTTTATTTATTCCTCACTGCTCTAACCCTCCCTCAATTAGTTTAGCTTTCGTTTTTATTTGTTTAGCAATTATCTTTACATTTGTAACAAGGATATTAACTCTAAAGAACTAACTACTAGCTTTACTCTGAAGAACTATTGACTACCATTAATGAGTCTGACTTCATTTTGAATAAGGAGCAAGTTAGAACACTTAAACTCAAATTACCCATCTTCCTATCTTCTATCTTCCATGAAAGGGCTGGGAGCTATTTTAATTTTTAATTCTTCACTTTAAATTAATCTTTACTCATCTTTATAGCCAAAGTTTATTTAGATTTATGTGACTGTTTTCTATTTCTTTTGTTCACGGTTTCTCACATCTTTTTTCCTTCCACATTGTTTATTTATTATATAACACCAAAGTATGTTTGTTTGCATTTTAAAAATACTTAAGAATGTGTTCTTGTATAACTCTTAAGCAAAAGATTACTTTTAACATTCAAGATAACAGTTCTTTTCTGTCAGCAGTTTGATTAATATCAATATTATCTTGTCTGCCACCTCCACTTTTGTCAAGGAGAAGACAATTATCAGCACAGAGATTCCTATGTTAGTGATCTAGTTTTCATCTCTAGATGCTTTGTCACAATTTTTCACTATTATCACTATATCATGACTTTACTATTATTTTTCCAGGTGTGAATTTACTTTTATTTATCCTAAGTAGGCTAAGCAATTTTACTTTAATCTGAAGATTTTTTTAACATGAGTTTGAAAAATTACCAAACATGTCCTTTAATAGTCTAATTTTTATAAGCTTCTTATCTTTGTTTTTAATTTCTTGTCTCCTAACAGTTAAATTTCAACTTTTTTTCACTGTGTTACTCTGCATAAATTTTCTTTGAGATATTGTGATTCATATGTCTTACCTGAAGTCCAACATATTCACTGAGCTTCTAAATTCAAATAATTTGATTTTTATTTCTAGGTATCATATTTTGTTATTTAAGAAAATTTTCTGTTATTTTCCAAAATGGCTTGAGTTTTTTTTTCTTCTGTAGTGTTTCCATTTTCCAAAAAATGTCTTTAATACTCTAGATAGAATTACTTCTCTGACTCTTTATATGTTAATTTTTTTTGGTATCAGGAATCAAACTCAGGATGTCTCACTTATCAGGCTGGTGCTTTTTCCACTAAACTAAATCCCCAGCCCAATATGATAATATTTTAACAGTCTAACCTGGCAGTTTCTTATTTCAGATGACTTTTTAATAAGGTGGATCATTTTCTTGTACATCTTGTAATTTATCCTCAGCAGTGATTGTTTATCATGAGAACCATATTATTTTGCATCAGCTCTTTTGCACTGTACATTGACTCTGCCTGGACCTCCAGTTGTTTCCTCAGGTCAGAATTAATTTTTGACACTGATTTTTCTTGTGATGCTTTCCTGAATATGCATGTAGGAATCACTGAATCATGACTCAGACTTTTAAATTGTGCTCCCAGCTTCTTATCACTTTCTCAGAGAGGTATTGGCAGAAAAAATTTCACAGTCAAGCAGAAAGTCTTCCAGTTGGCCCAGCTTCTCTGATACTTGCATTTTGCATACTCTTTGGACAGGTTCTCGAGAGGGTCTTCTTATGACAATAGCAGAAGCTTAGAAAAGTAAACCCAGGTAAACAGGCACTTCTTGAATTTTTTGTCATAGTTGTCCACCACCCTTCCATTTTCCACAGTGACCTGACTAAGCCCAAAGTCAAGGGGGAAGATGTACCTAACAGATCACCAGTAGAAATGCAGAATAAAGAGTGACTACCTCTGAATAATAACTTAACTCTATTCTAAGGAAATACAGATTATCCTCCAGATTTCAGTCTCAGAACATAAGCTATGTTTAAATCCAGAGGTTGTGCTTCCTAGTTCTTCTGCTAACAGGACAAAGCATTTCATGCAACTTTTCTCAGGAGTAAATGGACTGTCTGTGCAGTACATGGAGCAAGATGAGAAGTACAGTAATCCCCAAATATTGTTCAAATCCTTAAATATTGTTCAATATTGTTCATCGTTCCTCAGTGTTGTTAGGTCTCTGAGCAATGTCACTGCCTGGTCAACTGCCAGGTGGTGCTGATGCACGTGACTGGTGAGCTCACATCTGGGCCTAGGCTCTTCCTATTGAGAGCTGGGTTAAACTTTGTCTTCTTTGGGGCTGAAGACTTTTGAGGCTGTGCTGTGAGTCACTTTGGTGCAGCCTAAACCAGATGTCTTGTAGTCTCCCGTGTGGAATCATTTTTCCTCATTGCTGTGACAGCCTCTGGCCACACAGATTCTGGACTGCAAGTTCTGCAGGCTGTCACAGGCTGCCGCTTCCACATACAATTAAAATGTGGCCAGGGCACATCCTGTCTTTTGCTGCTTTACTCTGTCAGCCAAATTATGAGGCTGCCTTCTTTAGCTGCTCGTTTTCCTCTACCTAAAATTTCTTCCTCCTCTGTGCCTCATAGACCAGCTTCACCTATTTCTGCCCTCTTCTCCTTCCTGCAATCACACGGCAGGAAGGTGTGGATTTCCAATTTCCTTTTCTCTTGCAGTCTTTCTCTTTAGGTGGCATTTTCTTTCTTTGTCTGAGACGTCAGTAATGAATAGTTGCTAAGGAAATTTATGTGAAGAGAAATTTAAAACACATTCTTTTAGTATTTGCAAGCTACTGTCTTAGTTATATTTTGTTTTAATAAACAAGTTTCACATTATTTCCACTTAGAGTACTAAGTGGCACATCGGAGACATAAAATCTGTTTCTAAATATTTAAAGAACCATCAGTGTTAAATAGAAATTCATCATTTTGGATGGGCCTTTAATAGTTAAACGGGCCAAACGGCAGACTTTACTGAGAAGTAAGAAATGATAAAGTTCAAAACTGGCATTTGTGTACGAATTTTATTTATTTGGGAAAGGTGTATCCTAAAACAGATTTGACAGAAATTAATTCAGAGGAATATTTCAACATGTCATCACATTTTTTAGTTTTGATGTAAGTTATTAAATCATGTAATAGAAACGCTGTTGGAAAAAGATAAAGAAGAAAGAAAGACTATAATTCTTCCTTTCTTTGCTTTTTCTCCCTTTCCATCTCACCTTCTAATCTCTCAAATGCTACTAAGTCTCACTAAGCCATTGTGCTCTCCAAAGACTTTGAGACTATGTGGCCCTCTGTGCCCACAAGTCCCATCTACATCTGTGAATTCAAATAATCCCAGATTGAAAATCCTGGCAAAAATTGAGCCTGCATTAAACATTCACAGACTTCTTTCCTTGTGATTTTTCCCAAAACAATACTATGCTTATTATATTGTATTACATATAATAGCAGTCATATCTTTACTAGATATTATAAGTATGATTTTATGTACATAGGAAGATATGTACAAGTAATATGCAAATACTATAGCATTTTACATTCAGGCCTTGAGCATCTGCAGATTTTAGTATCCTGGAGGGGTTCTGGAATCAATTACCAATGAATGAAAAGGGATGATTGTATATAAGTGAACACAAATATCAGTTCTGCAAGCATAGAGCCATATTAGATTGTGGCAAACTATGATGACCATTTTTCACTCAATCTGTGTAGAGGACCTGCTGAAGCTTCTAAGTAGACACTCAAGATGTAGATACAATCTAGCCTACAGGTAGTTTCCACAGGCTGGTGTGTTAAAAGACCAAATGCCCATGTGTATGTGCAAATTAGGTGTCAACTTTCTGCCCATGTCAGCTTAAGTTGGAGAGATTCTCTTTCTCCTCATGATTCATAAGGTATTTTAGCTTTCCCTTTCTAAGCTACTCTTGATGTTTAATAAAATGTATCTAGTATAACAATATTATAAGATGCCAAATTGTGAATTAGAAAAATTTTAACTCTTGAAGTTTCTTTATGGATTGCCCTAGGTCAGTGTCTATTTTGTCCATGGATAATTTTAGAATGAGAATTGCTTTTCTCCCTTTTTGATATGCTATAATCCCAGTAGTTAATTGATCTTTTGTATCTGTTTTAATTGGACCACAGCTGTACACAATCATGAGGCATATATGATGTTTTGATTCCTGTATACATTGCATGATAGTCAAATCATATATTTAGCATAATCACCCCCTCATATTTATCATTTTTTTGTAATGGGAACAGTATCCTCTTCTCTCTTAACATTTTAGACATCATTACTATAGTCAACCTGCTGTGCAATAGAAAATCAGAATTTATTTCTCCTATCTAATTATAGGTTTCTTTCTAATAACTCAGTCTCTTCCTATCCTTTCCTTCATATTATCCTCCCCAACTTTTTGTAACAACTCTTCTCTAATTGGATTTGATTTCTCTTTTACTTAATTGCTCTTGGTAGGACATTCAGCACTGTGCATAAAAAATGGAATCCCTGTCTTATTACAAATATTTTCCATGTTCATGTTGACTTTTGTCAAATGCTTTTTTTGTACCTGTTGAAATGACAATAGAAGAATAAAAATAAATGGCTCAAATTATGAACATAAAACCAAGCCAATGGACAAGAAATGTATTTAATAGCTTACTAACTCTTATTTATTAGTAGATTTCTATTTGGGCATACATAGAAATATATATATTTACATTTGGTCCTTATATGTGTAGGGTGAGAAGTATAAACATAAGGTAGGATATTTCATTCTTTTATTCAATGATCATTATAAAAATTATATATTTAGATATTACATAGTTACTGCATAAAATATATAAATGACAAATTAAATGTCCACTATGCTTCAGTGCAAACTATACATTGTATATGGGTTCTTTACATTGTGTATTCATAGGTATTAAAATATTTACTGAACTGCATAATTTATTCAGATTTCCTCATTTCTTACCTAATGTTCCTTTTCTGTCTCAGGAGTCCATCCAAGACTTCACATTACTTTTTAATGTTATGTCTTCTTAGGTTTATCTGGATTGTGACAGTTTCTAAAACTTTCATTTGTTGATAATCTTGAAAGTTTTGAAGAATACGTGTCAAATAATTTGTAGAATATATCTCTACTGTGGGAGAACATGGCAGATAGATAGCAGCAACTACGGAAGCTCTCTGAGATACTCCACTTAAAATCCAGGAATGGTGCGGGGCAAGAAGTCCTAAGCAGGGGGCGATATACCCTGCCGACCCAGGAACAAACTAAACTAAGAGAAACCAACTGGAAATGCAATCCTGGTGCTATAACAGGAACAGATAAGGTCTCAGCACAGAAGCTGGAGCCTGCACCACTGGAAACCATGATTTGAATTTCCTGCAGCCGCTGCTGCATCTCAATTGGCACGGCAAGGAGAGAGGCACAAAAGCTCTGAGAGTGGGAAGTGGCGAATCGAGTTGAGAGAGGGACTGGCCGGGAGCCCTGCATCGACCTGTGGTGAGTGAGCGGATTGGGGACCCTTCCATAGAGTAGGAGGCTTCAGCAAAGGACATACTGGGACAAGGCAGACTAGCCAGAACAGGACGCTGCAGTGTCCTTAGTTGCATATTCCCCTCTCAAGTGGGATTGGTGGAGAGTGCTTGGCCTGGGTGTTGCCACTGACTTAAGACCCAGTAGGCTAGCCCAAACCACGTTCCAGTGCCTGGAGGTGCACCCTAGCAGTGAAGCCTCCAGTAGGTTGACTTGGAGGGGTGGGCCAAGCATAGGCTGCCCAGGTCTGTGTCTCCCTAGTACACTGCAGTGGGCGGGAACACCCAGTTGGCACAATTCAAACAATCTGTAGCCGTCAAAGAAAGAAACTGGGCCTCCTATATACACTTGTATGGAAGGAACATAAAATATGAGAAGAGGGAGCAACAAGCAAGGGTCCTCAGCCCCCAATCCTGAGAAACATGCAGTATCAGACACAGAACCAATAGACATAATCTATCATAGCGCTATCTCCAGAGCCTCATAGATGAGTTCAAAAGTGAAGTATTTAATGAAGTAAAGCAAGATATAAGTAGAATAGTTAGAGAAATGCTAAGTACCACTCAAGCAAAAACAGATGGTGGAATGGAAGAACAGAAAAAAAGGGGAGAATTGTTTGATGGAGAAAATAGAGAAAACATAGAATACGCGAAGCAGGTTCAAAGAGATTACCAGGAAACTAAAAACACTATTGAAAGCTGGTATAACAGCTTGAAAGAAACTAAGGATAGATTATCTGAACTAGAGGGCAGATTTTTAATGTGGGAGCATGAAATGAAAAACTTCTTAAAAATAACAAGAAAACAAGCAGCAATAATACAAAGGCTAGAAGATGATAAGAGGATCTATAACTTAAGAACTAAGAACATAAAAGAAGAAGTAGGGACACAAACAAATGGACTACAAAAGCTATTCACAGAAATAATCCAAGAGAATTTCCCTAATTTAGCAAAAGGTAAAGATACTCAGAAGTATGAGGCATACAGGACCCAGCCACCTACAATGCAAACAGAGCTACACCCAGGCATATAATAATCAAAATTCCAGAAATCCAATATAAGAACAGAATATTAAAAGCCGTCAGAGACAAGAAGCAGATCACTTACAAGGGAACACCCATCAAAATTGCAGCAGACTTCTCAGCACAAACCATCAAATCATGAAGAGCATGGGGGGGGGAATAATTCAAGCTTTGAAAGATAATAACTTCCAGCCAAGATTGATATACCCTGCACAATTGTCCCTGGAAATTGATGGAAAAACAAAGTGCTTCGATTTGCAACCACCAATTCAACTCTACAGAGAATACTGCAGGATAGTCTAAAAAAGGAAAATACGAAGATTCCAGAAATAGTGGCAGAGAGGCCACAATGAATAGAGCAGAAAGAGAAATGAACAAGACAAACTGAAAACAAATGACAGAAAAAGAAGTCAACAGAAATGAGGCAGAGAAAATTGGATGGTAGGAATAGCTATTTTGGAGAAAACAAAACATCATAATAGCTAGTGCTGATTTAGTATCATCTTGTTTTGAAGTCCCATCAAGCTTTTATTCTTCTGTCTCCATTGGTCTTAACAGGTTGTATCTTATTGGATTTTATTATATGTGATAATATAAGCAAAAACTTTTATAGGCAAGGAGAATATACAGAAACCATTGTTCATTTTCTGTTAGTTGTTTAATTTTCTCCACTGTAAGGTGCTCTGTTATTACGTTTCCACACTGTAACTTTGGAAGGCAGAAAGTGCAAATCACACTTAAGGAATGAGAAACCATTCTCCACTACCTTGAGGGAAAGTAACCACAAAAACTACAGGAATTCTTCTGCACAGGGTTGTTTTTAATTCATTCATGCACTCTGTTACTATTTCCTAGATAAATGTAAACATATAGATAGTTATTGTTTATTTTAAGTATAACCAAATGCTACCTGATTCATTCTTTGCTCAAATTGATTCATCTTTGGCCATTGACTTATTTCAGTTGGCTCCCATTCCCTTCAAACAGCCCATCATCTCCATTATTATCATCATCATCACTGTCATCATCCTTGTTTTTATCACCTTTTCCTCACTTTCTGGCACTATCATAAGCTCCATGCTCAACTTGCATATTTCCTGTCCCTATTGGGTAACCATCTATGCCTCTACTGAGTTCTAATTTTGCGTATTGGAGAGTGATAGTAGAAAAAAGATCTAAGCAATGGATGTGCTCATGGCTCCTGGAGTGTTCTTTCTACCTTCCTTCCTTCCTTTCTTCTTTCTTTCTTCTTTTTCTATCTCTCTCTCTTTTGTTTTGTACTGGGGGTCAAACTCAAGACCTCCCACTTGCCAGGCAGGCACTTATGCTGCTGAGCTAAATCCTCTGCCCTTTATCTCTTTTCTTTCTTCTTTTAAAAATTGTTAAGCATCTAATATTCTTTCTTTTTTTAAAAAAATGAAAAAATAGATTAACAGTGGTTAATGTATTACATATTGTTATCTTCAAAGCAGTTGTTCAGATTACAAAATATAGGCAAAAATGATCAATCAAACAATGAAAGCACAAACTGTTCTTTATGATGAACTAACAGAGATTAGTAGAATAGTTATCTGTATTATAATCTTTTTTCTTCTTTTTTTCTCCTTTCCCCTATCCCAATTGTTCTTTGCTTTTGAGCAGTTTCTCTTTTCCCTTCACAATATCTATTGTATATTTTGGATCTTAGGTACTCTGTTTTTTAAACTAAGGAGGCCTTCTCAGAAATGAAAGCACACTAGTCCATGAGTACACACACATACATATCCATCTATGCCATCTATATTATACTAAGCAAATACGAAATCACATTGCTTTCTTTCAATCCTGATTTTTTTTATCATCTAGATCACTTTAGCCTTTCCACCTGCTTGTCTACAATCTTTCACTCTAACAAGGAATCTCTCACTACCTGCCATCCATTTACTTAGTTGTCCAATTACATCACACATGTATAATGGGCTTAATCTATTGCTTTTACTGAAAAAGTGGAGCTAAATACTCATTCCTAAATGCACTTGTAGATTGTCCATAGCAATAGAAATAAGTATCAGTCTGCTGTTCTCAGTGCCATGTAAATAGTTTGAGGAAATTAAAATAGTCATCAAGCATTGGTCTTTTATATAAATAGATTCTGTTAAGTTTGACAAACATTTACAAACAGGTACTGACAAAGGCACTGGTAAAGCAAAGGGATGTGCGGTGTAAACATTCACTGATTAACTACTGTTTAGCAAATGTTGTTCTAAGTAAATGAAAATGGAAAGGATCCATTCTAAGATTTTAGGTTGTGCCAGAGCAGACAGAAAAGAAGCAAGCACAAGATTCAAGAGAGGCACACAGAGTTTAATAGGTATTCAAATACTTGTATAAGCAAATGAGAAGATACTGTTTCCTACTAGGGAGAAGAGAGTGCTTCACAAGCTGCTACTTGATCTGTCTCTGACTATAAGCAGAAATTCAAAAGCAGAGAGAAAAAAGAGGGTTCTAGGCCACAGGGACAGCACACACCAATGCACAGAGGCATGAAAGTGTATGCTGTTCTTAGGGAAATCTCAGTGAAGGAGTTTTACCCTACAATAAATTACAGGACATTATGGCTGTAGTTCAACATGGTGGAAGGCCAAATTGGGGATGCTTACCCTGATGGCCACTACCTCCTTCCCCAGTTACAACTTCCTCCTTCCTTTCCCAGTGTGTGAGAAGAAAATTCCAATCAGTTCCTCACACATCCTCAATTCCTGCCCCAAAACCACATCTGGTCAAAAATTATATATACCTCACACCCCCTACATCCTGGGAGAGAAGAAAGTCAAACCTTTGCTGTTTGTGGACACTTCTCCATGTCCTTTAAATAAAAAGGCCACGGTTACTTTTTCTTATATTCTGCTCCTTTATTGTGCCAGAAAACTTAACAACCAGTATCATATAACATAATTCTAATGATATCGCATTATCACACAGTGACATTAGCTCTTGGTAAACCATAAATGTAAATGATTAATAGAGACTTGTGCTTTGGAAATATAGTGACAGTAATAACACCTGTACTATTTCCAGTGTGGGACAAACAATACAAAAGTTGAGTACTAATAGCATCCTCAGAGAATTAACAGCTTAAAACAATGCAGGCAGAGATTATGCCAGAAGAAGGAAGGAATAGTTTTGCAATCTCTCGGGGCTAATGAAACAAGTCATTTCATTTTTTCATTTGAGATTAGCTTAGTGGCTTAAGCATACTTTTAAAATGTCATATTATTTATCATAGTCTCTCTGAAAATTTGACCCTAAATACTGCATAATTTCTAGTTATGTAAAATAAGAAGGTTTTTGCTCTTAAATGTTAAAATAGCTGTCTCTAAAATTAAGTGAAATTAAATCTGGATCTATCATGATTAAATTTTTTTTCTTTTTTTGAAATTGTAAAAAAACTATTTTTTCTTTTTATCTCTCTGTAATTATGCTATGCACACATATTCTTTT
The DNA here is from genome assembly GCF_034190915.1 of Cavia porcellus. Taxonomy (NCBI): domain Eukaryota; kingdom Metazoa; phylum Chordata; class Mammalia; order Rodentia; family Caviidae; genus Cavia; species Cavia porcellus. The sequence continues at coordinate 48,420,693 of NW_026947493.1, read as the reverse complement.
TCTTCATGGGTGACAAAACCATAGATAATTTTCCTTTGATATCACTGAAGTATCTATCTTCATTTTAAAACTGGAGCTATACACTATAAGTACTAGAGGGAGGGTTTTTTTCAGAAGATCGACTATTTTTGATAATAATTCCACAATAATGTTATCTTCATTGCAAAGTATTGGGTTTAAACCTAGAGAATGTAATAACATAGGGCTTCAACTGTTTAAGGATAATGTTAATATTGATATGGTAAATTGAAACAAAGAAAACTTAATTCTAAGGCACAAAGTGAAAAAATTTAAAACAGAAAGTTGCTTTTGTGAACAATAAGTCAAAAAAGAAAAATGTAAGGGACTAGAAATATTGCATTTGTCTATACATACACTAAACAAATCCCTCAGAACTTTTTGGATTATGTTTTGGGAGGTTAATGCTTGTTTTTATTGGTATAGAGGACTGGTTTTGTCTACAGCTGTTTGCTGGTCCATCTGACCTCACTGGGGCAGCCTGAGCTGCTCATGTCTTCAGTATGCACCACACTTGAACCTGCTGTGATGGGACTATATTGGAGCCACTAAAAGCATTTTGCCATCAGCCTGCTTCAGTGTGCTTTGCTTCCACTAGACTGTCTTCAAAAAACACAACCATGCTATTCAAATTGCTTGTTCTAGACAACTGAGATGTAAATGCCTAGAAATCTGTATGTTCTCTTTCCAAACTGCAGCAACCTAATGACTGGTACAGAAATACGCAGCTCAGTTTACTTCCTCAAACTGGAACAAACTCTATGCCATTATTTGTATTACTTAACTCCCTGCAAGATCAGGCTGACTCTGGAAATTCACCTAAAATCATATTCTTGATGCCAATTTTATTTGACCTCAATGACACAGAGATCACAGTTACATCAGGTTAGACAGATGTTTTGGAAGATAAAAACATTATGAGTGAATGTTTGGCAAACCACAAAAGACATGTAGTAATATGAATCTTGAGGTTCTATTCTAAGATAATTTCATTTATGGCAGGGAACTAAAAGTACACTTGAAATGTGTGTACCACGGAATATCCTATCACTGTGAACACTAGATCGACCATCACTATGTGAGTACTTCAGACTCACTGACACTTAGTGTTGGAGGGGCTCTGTTACATATATTATTATATAATAAACATATCAAAGTTCAGAGCCAAGGAGTTCCCAGACTTTCATGCCTCCAGTCCCATTTATACCACTCCCTCTCCCTTAAATCATATCTGGAGCTTCAAAGAGGACTCTTATGACTAGCTGTTAGAAGCAAAAAACAAAACAAAACAAGAACCCATGAGCTTAATTCATTGTTTGACATACTGGTACAAACTGAAAATAGAATACTGCCAGCAATGTAATCCTTCTTGGGGAAGATTCTGAAATATAACATTACTGGAAAGCTTTCTAAGAACTAAATGGCCAGAGGTAAGGACCTACTTGTACTTATGGATGGTGGTAGATGAATAGCTTGGATGTCTTGGTCAGGGGTCCAAAAAAAAACTAAGTTTGAAAGGTTGAGCACAAAGACGCCTATGGGAGAGAAATGGTAACAGATCAATAGTGGGCATGAAGGGTCAGGATCTTTATATCTTGTGTTAACATTCACCCCACAGTATTTGATACAGAAAGCCACAAGCCTATAGGTGGACTGAACAATTATTCCAGTAAATGACAGTCCAATCTTTATCCTTGGATACTCTAGTACTTACACAATAGGTTCATAAATGGAATAGTTGTGGGAGAATGGAGGCTTTGTGTGAGCTCAACAACTCAGGCTTGCTCTTTCTCTCTCTCTCTCTCTCTCTCTCTCTCTCTCTCTCTCTCTCTCTCATTCACTGTTTTGGACAAAATGTCTGTGTTCTTCTCAAGTTCATATGTTGGTACTTGGACAGGAGACATTTTGGAGATAGGGTTAGACTAGTTATGAGACTGAGGCCATTATGATGGTGTCCTTTTAAAAGATAGTGGTCTCCCTCTTTTCCTACATACATGCACTGGAGAAAGGTCATATCAAAGAGTCAACCATCTGAATTGTGAGGAGAAACCCCTCACCAAGAAACACATTGATTAATACCTTGGGCTTACACTTTTCAACCTCTAGAACTGTGAGGAAAGTTGAATGTTGTTTAAGTCCCCCAGATTGTGGTATTTTGCTATAGCAGCATGAGCAAATTGATAGTAACTATAACTGACTGTAGCTGCTTCCAGTTATCCAATCCTTAGTGGTACAGGCTGGATTTAAGACTCCTGTACATTACCATAACTAAGAAGAGCTGTCAGCCACCTGATGAAAGCTGATTGCTTCAGGTACTTCTTACTCTGAAAAGAGCAGTAGTTTCCCTTTCCTTGGATTGAACCCAGGTAAGTATTAATCTTTTTTCCACTCAGTACTTTGTCCTGCCCATCCTAGGACTCACTGAGTATTTGATTTACTTACAGTAGATTCCATGTGTAATTTCCTCCAACTCTGCACTCCAACAGCAGTGGGCATGTAGTCACATCACACCACATACAATGTCCAGAAGCTGCTATCTCAGTAGACATTTCTCATAGTTGTTTATTGTTTCAAATGTGTGGAAAATATCTGGTCTTTAACATTCTGAATTCTACTCACTTTGACTCAGTTAGCCTACTTTGAGATTCATAAAGTCATAATATGAAATACAAATACAAGATTTATATAAAATATTTACCATAAAATTACTTCTAGTTATGAAAACTTGAAACTTTATAAGTTAAAAATATTAGGAAAATAGATAAATTATGTGTTCATGATAGAATATTATATAATTATTAAAATTATGCCATCTTTATACAATTATTAAAGATTATGTTTATCAACATTTTAAAATGCCTATGTTATAGTTTTAAGTGAAAACCTTTTTAAATATTTAAGAAAATTTTGATTAAAAAACAAAAATAGGCAAAGACCTACCAGATATCAGCATTAATTATAAAACTGTAGCTGTTAAAGAAATGTAGGACTTATGGGAAGATCACAGATTAGTGAAAATAACAATTGAAATTTTTTTAGCTCTTATTGTGTGCTGCATCCTACTCAAACTACAGAAGAATTAACTCATCTATTCTTGACAACACTGATATGAAATACATACTACTACTGTCTGCACAAGGTTAAATGCCTTACTTTTCTTGAACTAAATTATCAATCAGAAAAAGACTCAAGTATAGATGTTACCTTGGTGTATGACAGAAGTGGTACTATAAATCAGTGGGCAAAGAGTGGACTATTCAGTATATGGTTTCTCATTTTGGACAAAATGAAATTAGTTCCTGAGCTCATAGCACATACATAAATAAATTATATTGAGACACTGAAAATTATTACAAGAATATATAGGAGAATATATTCATGACTGTGTTAATCAAAGTCAGGGTAAGACACAGTGGTTACTCACCAGTGATAACACAGAGCCTAATGGCTGGCTGTTTACAAAGCTATGGGTGATTAAGGAAAACCAGCATGGGTTGATGAATCATTCTGGGACTGGTAATATCAAACAGTCATTATTGTTCCAATCCCTAAACTTGAAGGCGAATGGGAGGAGAAGGGGTGGACACAAAAACTGCGTGAGACCTAGGACTAAAAAAGCATGAGCAGTGATCACATTCTTAGCAGAAGAACATAATTATTCTACAATTTTTACAAATCAGGACATAAATCAGGAATATAAATACCTCAGTTTTTCTCTCTTCTTAGTCCTGAATCCCTTGCAATCCCTCACTGGCCAAACCTAACGAGAAGCAAAGATTAAAGGAGCCCAACTGATTTATAAAGACTGGATTTTCAGGGCACAGAGAAGAATACAGAGGGACAGAGGGTGAATCTGAGATGGAAAACAGTGAACATTTAACAAAACCTCATGAATGGTGTCGATATAGGTCATAAATTATAAAATGTCAAATTCAGTGCTTTTTTGTACTACATGGGCAGCTCCAGTTACCCAAGGACCAGTGAAGAAATAGGGGCTACCTAAGGTATTTGACAGTCATCCAAAATATTTGTAGCTGGGTGTCCCTTGAAATAAACTTGTACCTATGACCTAATAGTATTCAGATAAGTGATCACATAAATCCTAGGTAGGAAGTCTGTAGATCAATAACATCAATACTCATTTATAACTTTTCTTCCAGTTTTGGGTTTCTTGTTCCCTGCGTTTAACAGTATACTACATCAGTCTAAATAAAATGAAAAATGTGACAATAATCATTCATTCATTCAACTTTAAAAAGTATTTTATGTTTGGCCAGTGAGGGATTGCAAGGGATTCAAGACTAAGAAGAGAGAAAAACTGAGGTATTTATATTCCTGATTTATGCCCTGATTTGTAAAAATTTTAGAATAATTATGTTCTTCTGCTAAGAATGTGATCACTGCTCATGCATTTTTAGTCCAAGGTCTCACGTGGTATTTTGAAATTCAGCAATGAACATAAAAATGATCTTTTTTGCCTTTTAAAATGGAAATAGGCAACAAAACAAGCCTGTGATTTATGTACACAGAGGGTAATAAAGCATAGTTAATAGTTAAGGAATAAGGGACTGGGCTGGTTATTTGTTCATTTGTTTTGAGGCAGGATCTTACTATGTTACCCAGTCTGGTCTTGAACACTTAGGCTCAAGCAATCTTCCTGTCTCAGTGTTATCAGCACTTTGACTAAAATTGTTCACCATAGCATTCATCTGTCTGACCACTTAAAGTCACAGTGACTTTAAAACATGTAGAGCACACACCTGGAGAATGTGACTCCAGCTTTCTGAAATGTGTACTGGTTTTCTATGGCTGCTGCAACAAGTTATCCCAAAACCTGCTACTCAAAACAGCACAAAATTATTGTGTAATGTTTCATAGAGATCAGACAACTGGATAGAACCTGACTGATGTCTCTACCCTGAATCTCACAAGGCTGAAATCTAAAATCAGAACCTTTACCTGGGGTTTCTGGAGGAAGAACTGACTTTGCATCTTATTCTAATCACTGTCAAATTCAGTTTCCTGCAGTAATAGAAGTGAAGTTCTTACTTCCTTGCTGGCTGTCAGTTGGAGCTTCTCTCACTGCTAAGGGCTGCTTGCATAATACAAAATCCAAAATGCATTTGTGTTGAGGCAATGTTCTCCATGGGTTGTGAAGCCAATGCTGTATGGCAGGAATACTAAGGCCCATTACTGGAACACATTCTTCCAATAGATGACTTCAAATTGAGGGCCTTTAGAAGACTATGAAAACTTTCTGACCCTTTGCAGAAGTTTAGGATGCCTCTACCTACTTTTCTTTCTCCTTATTCTTTATTCTGATCATACATATTACAAGAATTTCCCCTAAGAGAACCTACATACATTTTTTTTTTTCATATGGAGTCTTGCTGTGTTGCTCAGAGTGACTTTGAACTCTTGGCCTCACGCGCTCTTCTTACCCCAGTGTCTTAAATAGCTGGAATAGGTGGATATTCAGCTTTCATGTGCATATAATCTCATTTTGCATCTGTATCTTAGAAGACCTGGATTAGCAAAAATGATACCATCAATGGTCCAAGGAAATAGCTGATGATATGAGCATTTCAGTCTGGCTCATTAACCACTGAGCAGCAAGTAGAGGGGTTACTGTCCTGGAACATAAGGTAGCAACTCTGTTCCTAAGTGGTTACCTACAGCCATTTTTGATGGCATTGTGGGAAGAACAAGTATGATTGTGTGTGTGTGTGTGTGTGTGTGTGTGTAGGCTTTTGTAAATTATAAAATGATCTGATCAATACTGCTGAAAGTGTCAGCACATGAAACAATCTTAGGGCCCATTTGGCATCTTATAAAGCACCTTTTATGTCCTAGGAATAGATAGGTGATGTCCTCTAACTCTCCTGTTCAATGATGAGACCTAATAAGAAGGTCGGGTCACTAAGGGCAAAACCCTTAGTGTGCCGAAAGGTGTAATCCCATCCCTGGGTCTTCTCTTCTCTCTCTGCTTCCTGGCTGCCATGAAACAAGAAGCTGTCCTCCACCATAAAGTTTCTGCATTGGAATCAGTCAACTTTGGACTAAGTCCACTGGAAACTAGGAATCAAATTATGTTCTTTAAACTTTAGGTGTTTGGTGTACAGGAAACGGACTAATACACAGGTGTCTCTCCTAGTGGCAGAGAAGACAGAATTATACTGCTAGAATCACAGAGATGTTTGGATGCTGAACCAATGCAGGTCTACCATGTGAAGGTCAGGGACATCTGAGGAGGGGATGGGGACATCTTCAGAGACGTCCCTGAACATGTTATCCCTCTTCCTTAGTCTCTGACTTCTATATATTTTAACAGTATTATTTTATTTTCCAAAACATTATATATATAATTCATATATAAAAACATATATATCCTTTTTATGAGGTTATTTATAGTGATTGATGTTCACTAAATATTCACTGTTTACTTACTAAGTGTTCTCTATGTGTCAAAAATTCACTCTCTTGGAAGGTACTAGTTAGATCTTGGGGTCACAGTGGTGAGAAAGGGAGCTTTAGTATTAATTTGATGGAACTTATAACTCAAAGGCAACAGAAAGAGAACACTAAAATGTTAAGCACAGAAATAAGTGATATTAGTAAGTGGATAAGTGTTTCCAAGGGAAAAAAAAATAAAGATAATTACAAGGGTCACATGAAGGAAACTACTTAAACTTGGGAAGATTACGAAAGACTTCTCTATGAGAATGAGATTAATTTGAGAAGAAAATTGATAAGAGGTACTTTGTCAAGCAAAAGCTGGAGATAGAGCCTTCTAGGTACACTACAATAATCTATTATGTGTACTGAAGTGACAAAAGTCCAGGTGTTGTGGAGAGGACAGAGGTTGGTGTGGCTAAAACTGTACAAACCGTTCAACCTCTTTCCCTCTGGGTCAGACTGAGATGGTTTTCACAGCTTCTCCAGATTCCTACCCATGTTCCCTCTCCATTATTTCTTGATCAACACTCACTCCCACATTTAACCCCATCTCATATCTGCTTTCTGGAGGATCCAAATGTGCACACGTGGTTAAGGAAGACTTGAGTAAGGTGACATTGGAGCAAAAGCATGCAGGAGACCAGGCATTCAGGATTTCTGTGAGCCATACAAGAATTTGGGGCAAACATTCTAGTGGAAGAATTTGGAGTGGAAGAATATGTTAATAAAGAAGTTTTAAAAGCATCCTCCTCATAGCTGTTGGAGAATTTGATTGTAAGAGATCAAAGAAAGAGGTAGAAATGGCAGTTTGCAGACTACTACAATAACCAGGTCAAAGATGATGGAATCAATGTAGGATGGAGGGAAAGATATGGGCTGAGACTCTAGAAATATTATTAAGGGAGAGAAAACTGATTCCTTGAAGGATTGGGTGTAAGAATTGAGAGGGGAAAAGATGGTAGAAACAGAGAAACTAATGACAAAAATGGAGAAATAAACAATTACAGAAGACTTGAAGAGATAAGGTATTTTGGACATGTCAAACTTGAGATGTTTATTCAACCTGTACATGGAAATAAACACATGAGTTAAATGCACGAGTCTGGTGTTTGGGGAAGTCTGAGCTGGAGACACAAATTTGCAAATTGTCAATAATAAGATCATGTTTAAAACTGTGAAACTGGGTGAAGTCACCAGAGAGCAATTGGACTGGAAAAACATGTAGCTAATAAAATTATATATAAGCAAGGGAAATCTTACCACTTGCAACTAACTGTATTCAAAAAGTACCAGAATGCCTGAATGTTTTTTCTCCATATTGAATTTCTGAGAAACAAATTCTAAGTGTGTTTACTGAACACTTCTGCCTAAGACCTTGTGCAATATCTTTTTTAAAACTTGATTTCCTTTTTAGTAAAATTAAGTGCTATAGAGGTAAAAAGTTATGTACTTATTTTACTTGTAGAACTAAAATCTAATATTAGGACTGGAGGACAGTTCGTTAAAGTTCATATATATATATATATATATATATATATATATATGTATGTGTGTGTGTGTGTGTGTGTATCAACAAATCAAAAAATATTTGTTTAACAACAAAATTACATTCACTAATATTTTCTATTTTTCTTTTATTCTGGTGTCCTATACATCAAAATTAAGATGATTTTTCTTTATATATTTACTTAACATATTAAATCAAATTGTCTTTGTTGAATTCTTGGCAGGGCAATCTTTTATATTTTTAGGACAATTTAAAGGAAACTATCTTATTTCTACCTTTGAAACAAAGATCTATATTCAGCTCAAACTGCAGGGGACCCTTGTTGCAGCATGGTCTAAGTGAAGGCTATATATTAGAAGAACAATTTCCTCCTCAAGAAAATAAAACTAGAACTTTTATTTGACCCAGCTACTCTCTTTCTAGGTATCTTTCCAAAAGTTAAAAACACCATGTTACAGTGATTCAGGAATGGGAGAGAAGAAAGGAAGAAGTGAGAAACAATTAAGATGTGTTAAGATGTATTATGTACATTCCTTTGTTCAAGGAATAAAATCATTATGTACTGCAAGCATGTACGAATTTAAAAAATGGAAAAAAGTCCATCTCCTTCATTTTTCCTTAGTTCCTTAAAAACGTATTTATATCTGTTTAATGCAAAATATTATTAGACTTGTAAATGTTTTTGGCTAGGAAGAATTATTATAACTTAATATTTTTTCATTTTATAAATTGTGTAAATGTTTCAATTATTTTCAAGTATTTTCAATTCTTATTCATTTTCTTTACTCCTGTATAAAATTTCAGGGTCACTGAAACAAATCAGCACAAATTTGGTGGCCTACGGTAATAGATATTTATTTTTTCACAATTCTATGAACTCAGCTTCCAGTGGATTTTGTTATTTATTGGTTTATTGTTGGATAACTCTAACTTCTTTTTCTGTCCTCACCAGGCCTTCTTTCCTTAGTAGGTCTGTATCTCAAATATGCCTCTCCTTTCTTTTATAAGGACATCAGTTACCAGATTTAGAACTTGCCCTAAATTCAGAATGATTTTATCCTGAGATTCTTAGCTAAATTATGTCTTTAAAGATCTTATTTCTAAATAAGTTCACATTCATAAGTACTGGGTTTAAGACTTGGACTTATCTTTTGAAGGGATACTATTCAACCCATTTTGTTTCTCCTCCTTCCCTCCCTCTTTCTCTCCCTCCTTCCTTCTCTCTTTCTTTGCTGCTCCTTTCCTTCCTGGATTCCAAGATACTCTTCATACTAGTCAGTTTCTTTTACTTTTTTATTCTTTACAGAATTACAGACTGTCTAAAAAGATCAATCTTGGAACTTCAAGGAAAATGATAGAGCAGTAAGCAGCAGAGTAAACAACCTCTCTGAGAGAAACAGCCCAGATGTGTAGTATAGCATTGTGGAGAAGACATGAAGGAAGAAAGTGGGTCCCCTGGGCCCAGGAAGAACCTAAAATGAGAATTGAAGCCCACACAGAGAGTAAAAAAGAAAAACTTAAGCAAAGAAGAAGGCGATAGTTGGCAGAACCTTCATCTGGAGCCAGACCACTGTGTGAGAGGAACTGTTGGAACCAGCAGGGACACATGGTCATGGTGATTGTGGTGGCAGACACAGAAGACTGCACTGGGTGGTGGTGAGTGCAGAAGGCTCAGTTCTCCTGAGGGAGAGAGTGATTCACTGGGAGCCATTTTGGAGTCAGGCTTGATAAGCCAGAACCAAACTTCAGTTGGCTTCCTCCAGCAGCTCCTTACTGGGAGCAGTCCTGTGGAAATTGTTTGGACTGAGCCCCACCACTGTGAATTCCAATAGCCATCATTGAGGTTCCCCATTAGTAACCAGGTTGGCCTGACCCCCCACACACTGTAATAACTATGGTGGGGGCTCTGGCCCCACCCCCTTGTGTGCACTAGAGCAACTATCATCCTAGATCCCTTCAGGTAACCAGCTAGGAGGCAGAGGGACAGCCCTGCCGCTGCATGTACTTCACTAGCCATTGTTGAGCCAAACAGTGGCAGAGGTGATTCATTGAGTAGGGCAGAAAGTGGGCAGCCAGCACAGGCAGAGTGAGCCAGAAAATCACTGTCCGTCTGCCTGGCACCACAACCAGAAAGTTCTTTCCTGTGGGAGGCCATCAAAAACAGGGACACATAGCCAAGTAAGCACCTGTAGGCCATCATTAGAGACCCTTGATTCCATCCGGCAGCCATCACCCACCAGTGGAATCAAACAAATGCACCCCTATGTGCCTGCTACCCTCATGGGAATCCCAGCGAGGATGCATAGGCTGAGAGAAGCATCCCCACCTCCACATACTCTTGATCATCAGGGAAGGCCCAGTATAGCTGCACAGGTCTGGAGAAGCTCACTCTACACCTTGCTACCTCCGTGTAAATCTGGGATTAGAGAAACCCAGATGCCTTGTCATATTCCCCTACACTGTGGAGGGGTAAGCCAACACAGTGAATGACTGGGGCCCCACAATCAGCTTGTTGGGAGGAGCCCAAGAGTATGTCAAGATGAAGGAGTATACGGCAATCTCAGACCTCCAGCCCACACAGACAAAGTCTGGGAGATACACTCTTGGAAGAAATCAGAAGACACACACCTGAAATTTTTGAGACGATAGCAACTGAAGTAAGGAAACAACTTCATGAGATTGTAAAAGCAGTCAAATTAGAAATAATGTCTCAAGTAAAAGAAGAAATCACAAACATATTTAAAGAATTGTTTAGCAGGTCTAAAGTACACATAGATAAAAAGAGGAGCATAGAAAAATGATAGAAACCTTGAATGAATATAGAAAGGAATTACAATGCATGAAACAGTTTCAAAGAGAGATCCAGGAAATTAAAGAGTCAATCAAAAGCTGGCAAAAATGCTTGGAAGAGACTGAAGATAGACTTTCAAACCTTGAAGGTAGGATTGCAGCTAGTGATTGTGAAAGGAAAGATCTCTTAAAAATAACAAGGAATCAAGAAATAACAATTCAGTGGCTGTAAGGTGATGCAAAGAAGCACAAGTTAAGAATAATAGGTGTTGGTGAAGAAGCAGAGGTCAACACAAATCAAATTAAAAGGCTATTTATAGAAGTAATAGAAGAAAACTTCCCAAACATGGGAAAAGGATCTGGCATGCAGATAATTGAGGCATATAGGACTCCAACTAGCTGTAACCAAAATAAATCTATACCCAGACATAATAATCAAGATCCTAGGAATTCAGCAGAAGAACAAAATAGTAAAAGCTGTCAGAGAAGAGAAACAGATCACTTATAAAGGAAAACCAGTCAGAATCACAGCAGGCTTATCAACACAAACCATTAAGTCAAGAAGAGAAGTGTTTCAAACTCTGAAAGAAAACAACTTCCAATCCAGATTGATATAACCTGCAAAACTATCTTTCAAAGTTGATGGAAAAATAAGATACTTTCATGATAAAGAACAACTGAAGGAACTCATGACTACCAAACCAACCTTATAGAGAGTATTCTAGAGAGAGATAAAGATGATTCCAGGAACAGCAGCAGAGGAGGATTGCCAAACAAGATGGGAAACTGGATGAAGGGAAAAAATGGAGGGCCAACAGCAGGAGAGTAGCATGGCAGAGACAAACCAATGTAGGCTGGTTGTAACACTAATGTAGATGGCCTCAGTTCATCAATAAAAAGAAACACAGAGAGAGTGGATCAAGAAACAAGATCCATCAATATAATGTATACAAGAAACACATTTAACTGCAAAGGAAATTCATAGACTGAAAATCAAAGGAGAGAAAACATTTGCTCCATGTGACAGGAGACCAGAAAAAAAAGCAAGAGTAACTTGCCTGTGGGAAGCCCTGTAATTGGCTACCACCTTATATCTGCAGGTCGCACTACCTTAACTCCCTCTAGGAGTTAAGTTTGGTAGCTAAGCAGCACCTTGCGTAGCTTGTCTGACCTGGCCTATTCAGGGATTATGCTTATGAGCCCGTGTGTGGGAAATCTGAAAATTTGATTTAACCTATAACCCTCAGTCTTGCCACTGTTGCTAAGTTACCTGCTGACGTCTCAGAACCCAACTCCCTCCTCCTCAATACCCTATATATTTGATACTCATTCCTTGAATAAACGAGACTTGATCGGACTTCTGTCTTGTCTTCATTCTTTGCCTCTCTTGTTCCCTTTTCATCCCCACTCCCCCTCTAGGATCTCCGTGGGCTTATCTGAAGGCCAGGACACTTTCCCATCAACTGCAGAATGGATAAGAAAGATATGGTACTTCCATGCAGTGGAAAGCTACCCAATTATAAAGTAGAATAATCTCAAGGCTCTCATAGGTAAATGGAGGCAACTGGAGATTATGTTCATTAGCAAAATATTTTGAACTCATATACGTGAGACCTAGCATAAGAAACAGAAGGAATTAGTGGGATCCAAAAGCAAAATAGTTATAAGAATGACAGAGCAGGGGCTGGGAATTTAGCTCAGTGGCATAAGTACCTGCCTTGCAAGCAGGCAGTACTGAGTTCGATCCCCAAAAAACAAAACAAAAAAAAAAAAAAAAACAATGACAGAGGAGGAAACACCTGGGAGGAAAAGGTGAAAACTCCTGTTAATTTCTCACTGTCTTGTTTTGAACTATTGTATTGTTTTCACAAGCTTTTTAGTTTTTCTTTGTTCTGTCTTGTTTTATTAGATTTTTACTTTGTCAGATGATAGGAGCAGCTATTTTGAATAGTGGGATATATTATGGTAACCATGGTTTCCTACTATATTGTTTTGAAGCCTTATAATGCTTTTATTCATTTGTTTAATTAGTTTTATTCTCTTCTGTTTTGTTTGACTTTATTGTGTGTGATGGTATGAACAGCTATTTTGAAGAAAACAAGACATTATGGTAACCATTGCTGATATCCTATCATTTTGTTCTGAAGTCCTATCATGCTTTTGTTCTTCTGTTTTGATTGGTTCTATCCTGTTGTGTTTTATTTGATTTTATTATGTGTGATGGTATGGACAACTCTTTTGAGGAAAGTAAGATATTGCAGTAGCCATTGTTCACTTTCTGTTACCTGGTTTTGAAGTCCTGTAATACTTTCATTCTTCTGAATGCTTTTATATTATTTTGTTATGTTTGATATTATTGTGTGTGAAGGTATGGTCAACTATTTCAAAGAAAACAAGAGACATTATGGTAGCCACTGTTGATATCGCGTGGTCTTGTTGTGAAGTTCTGTGTTGCTTGCATTGTTCTGTTCTGATTTGCTCTGTTTTGTTTTATTCTCTTTAAAATAAAAAAAAAAGTTTAAAAAGATCAGTCTTCCTCTTTCCCTTATTTTAAAGGGCTTTGAGTGAAGGGTTAGTCAAAGAACTTTCGTCCTTACTTGTGTTGATGGTTTAAAGATACTGTGGTTTATCATTCTTTTCCACAAACCATTCTAAGATTTCTTCATCTCTTAACCTGGAGGATCCTCTGGTTTAGGTCACTTGTCTATTGGAAAAACATAGACTTTTGTTGCTGATTACTCTCAGAGTTTGGTTATCTTGCCTTTATCATACTGCAGTTGCTGCAAGTACCTGCTTGTTGTAATGGGCATGAATGTACTAAGCAATGTTTTTGTGACTGTTATGTTTCAGGAGTATTCTTTCTAGTTCCATGTTATAGCAGAAAGTGTAACTCACAATGATTATAAGAATTGATTGCTCTGCAAGCAGAAATGCTTTTTTGACTGTCAATAAAAGAGTCTCAGAGTGAAGGACAGTAAGGAGTCAAAATTATGCTATCTCCAAATAAGCTAAATTTATATATTATTTCAAGCTGAAATCACTCAAGAATTTTAAATGCAGGAAATACCATTTGATCTGTCTCCTTGAACATACAGCAAGCCTAAATGTTCACTTGTGAGTGATGTCCACACAGCAAGGCAGGGAAATAGCCTTAACATCAGTGACATAATTGGAGCTGCAGTGAACCACTCTCTGCAATAATAGTTATCTTCTACTGACTTTTTTACCTGCCTCCCACCACAGAGCTCGGTGAACTTCCCTGGAATTTATTACTCTAACCCAGATATCCATTCTTCTATCATTCTTTCATAACTTTGTCATATTTTGTCTAAAAACAAAATAGAACATTATGTCTTGATTTTTTTTTTTTTTTTTTTTTTTTTTTTGTACTGGGGATCGAACTCACCACTGCCTGCTTGCAAGGCAGGTGCTTATGCCAGTGAGCTAAATCCCCAGCCCCTATGTCTTGATCTTTGGACTTCACTTTTGTAATGATCTCATGGATATGTATAATTAACAAAATGTGTGGTTTTTTTCTCTTATTGCTCAGCTCTTGTATAAATTCAGCTCCTAGATCCAACCACAGAGCTCATAGAACAACAGAACAGAGGGATCCCTTCTTCCCCAAAGTGGTAATCTTAGCTTTAGTTTCAAGGTGCATGTGACCATGCTTTCTGATCACAGTGTCCCCTATCTTTCTGGAACTAGGACTTCCGTGCCCTTCAACTAGTGTTTTACAAGATACCACCTCAAAGCTCAGCAACTTCCAATAATCATTATTTATTATCATGTTCACCCATCTCTTGGGAAATTGGGGAAAGGAAGTGAAAGAGAAATGTCAGTATAATTATGGTAAAATGACAATCTGAGCCACATTTACTACTGCAGGCTAGAAAGCCTGAGATAGATTTCACTGTATTTTTTCCCTTTATTTCCTGGTATGTGTGTGTGTGTGTGTGTGTGTGTGTGTGTGTGTGTGTGTGTGTTACTGAAAACTGAAGTTAGGGACTTTACACTGAGTTATATTTCTGTCCTGTGTTTATTTTTTATTTTGAGACATGGTCTTGTTAAGTTGCTAATTGCCTAGGATGGCTTGAACTCCTGATCCTCCCATCTAACCCTTCCAGAGTGCTGGGATTACATGTGTGCCATCATACTCAGTCCCAAGTATCTTTTGTACTGTACAAGACACTGTACTTTAAAAAATTCTCTTGTGCTTTTTAAACTTTTATTAATACATGTTTATAGTACATAATGATTACATTTACTGTAGAGATTGGTACATATACATAACACATTTCAATTCTTTTTTCTCTTTTATTTTCTCAGCAGCAGATTAATTTATTTATAAGACCTTAAAAGTTAATTATTGTATATAAAGATTAAAAATCAGACTAATACCTAAACCATACAAAACACATAAGATAATTGCATTTTTAGACAATTGTACTAAGGCACACATTGTTTATGCTAGATTACAATAACCTTTTCTCCCTCTTTTTCCTATTGTGTGTTTTTTTATTTTTTACTTTATTTATGTACTTTATTTCTCAGATAAAAGAAGCCATGAAATATTTAAGCTTGCCTGTCTGATTTACTTCAGTTAACACTATGGCATTGGGTGCACCCATTTTTCTATAAGTGACTCGAGTTTATCCTCCTTTACAGCAGAGTACTCCATTTTACATAAATACATTTTCTTTATCCACTCATTTGTTGATGGACATATAGGCTGTTTCAAAGATTTAGCTACAATTAGTTGTTATAAACATGGGTATGCTGACATCATTGTGACTTGATGTCTTTAACCCTTTGGGGAAGGTAGCTAGCATTGGAATACCTGGGTTAACCTACTAATGACTAAAGATTTTACAATCAATTCAGCTTGGGCAATTCTATTGCATAGATAGTGATATTTTATAGTTAGATTCTTAATCCCTTGTAGTCTCATATCAAGATTTATATTTTTAAGTTAATAAATTTTACTTTTTAGCGAAGTTTTAGGTTTACATAAAAATTGAATAAAGAGTACAGAGAGTTCTTATGTATCTTCTATCTACGCATACACACATGCAAACTTTTACTATTATCAACATTTGTTACAGTCAATGAACCTAAATTGCTACATTATTATTATCAAAAACATAGTTTCATGTCATGGTTTATGTCTGTGTCCCCCAGGCCTCATGAGTTTGAATTGTGCATTTGTTATTCGTTCATTGTCTAGTGCTTGGATTGATGGTGTCAGTGCTCCACCCACAAAGGGGTGGAGTCAGGATGTGATGTAATGGCAGGAAGCAGGTGTGTCTTTTTCTTTACTGGTTCCAGCTTGCTGTCTGCAGCTGCTATGGGCTGCAGCCCAGCCATGCCCGCCTGTCTTGGAGTCAACTGAGTGTGGACTAAAACCTCCAAAAACTGTAAGAAATAAACCTTTCCTTTCCCAACTTGGGCATCAGGTATTTTGTCGCAGCAATGAGTAAAAAGTAACTAAGACAGTTTCCTTTAGGGGTCACTCATAGTGCTGTACACTTTATAAATTTGGACAAATGTTATATTAATATGTATCCACTATTATCATATTGTACAAAGTAGTTTCACTGCTCTAAAATTCCCTTTGTTCTACCTGATCACTATTATTCTCTCCCACCTAACTCGTTTAATAATGGATCTTTTTACCCATTTAGTTATGCTTGAACCAAAAGGTCATATGATTAGAACCCTCCAGCATGAAGCCTTTACAAATTGACTTCTTGTATGTGGTAATATACATTTAAGTTCCCTCCATATCTCTTCATGAAATAGCTCATTTCTCTTTTGGCACTAGTCAAACATTTGTCAATATTCTTTTGTCTGAATGTGTCATAGTTTATGTGTCTATCATCTACTGAAGAATATCTTGGTTGTTTCCAAGTTTTTTCAGTTGTAAATAAAGATATTAAAATATCTTTTGTGTGGATAAAAATTTTTTGTGGATATTTTGTGTGGATAAAAGTTTTAAATATGTTTGATTAAATATCAAGGAGTGTGATTGCTGAATTATATAACTATATATTTCATTAAGTAAGAAACTCCTAAACTACTTTCTAAAGTAGCTATATACTTTTACATTCTATCCAGCAATGAATGAGAGTAGCTCCAGCTCTACATCCTTGTTTGCATTTATTACTTTTAGTCTTTTGGATTTATGTCACTCTGGTATGATATTTGCCATTATGTGTGTGGGGGAGATATACTAGTAGTATAAGATAGACTACTAATTTCTTGTTAGTTCATCAAAAAGAACAATTTGTGCTATCATTGTTTGATTGTTTGATCATTTTTATGCCTAAATCTTGTAACCTGAACAACTACTTCTAAGATAACAAAATATGCATTACATTAACTAGAGTTAATTTTCTACTATTTTTTGCAATTCTGTATTTTTTTTCTATCCTTTTCCCTATTTTACTTTTTAAAGCAAAAAATTAAAAAAATAAACTGCTATATCAATATCTTTTTGATGAGGTGTTTGTTCAGGTTTTTGTCTAGGCTTTAAGTAAAGTTGCTCATTTTCTTACTGCTGAGATTGAAAACTTCTTTTTGTATCTTAGATGTAAGTTCTTGTATTTTGCAAATATTTTTCCCAGTGTGCATCTTTTTTCTTCATTGTCTGATACTGTCTTTAAGAGGAAAGTTTTTAATTTTAATGAAGTTTGGCTTATTTATTATTTCTTTCATGAACCATAATTTTGATATTATACTTAAAAGTCATCATCATACTAAATGTCGTTAGGTTTTCTCATATCATTTTTAGAAGCTTTATAATTTTGCCTTTTACAATTAGATGTATCATCCATTTTGAGTTAATTTTTGTAATGGGTATGATTATTATATTTTCTTTTTCTTTCTCTTTATTGTATATATATGTCCAGTTTTTCTAGTCCTAATGTGGTGTTATATAAATTTTAAAATTGGTTTGTCAGTATAGATAAAGCAACTTTGATGGATTTTGACTGGAAGTCATTGAATTTATAGATCAAATTAGAAAGAACTGATACTTTGATAAACATTGATTCTTCTTATTGCTGACATTAAATATCCTATGATATATGTAATACTGTTGCAGTTTCTGTCCTTAGAATTTTATAGTTTTCCTCATACAGATTTTGTACATATGATGATAGATTTATACTTAAGTATATCTTGGGTGGTGCTACTGTAAAATACAATGTGTTTTTAATGTCAGATTCCACTTATTTATTCATAGTATATAGAGAAGTTATAACTTTGTGTATTAAGTTTTGTGCCAGGAGTTTTCTGGTCAATTCTTACAGAGTTTTAATTGAACAAATAAGGAGGGTTTTATGTAATCCAAATCACTCTATTTTATATTTTCTTCTTTTTTGCATTAGCTAGGATATCCATCATGATAATTAAAGTAAATAGTGAAAAGATACATTCTTATCTTTTTTTTGATCTTAGCAGGAAAAATTCTAGTTTTTTATCTTTGTATGATGCTAGCTAGTAACTGTAGATTTTGTATAAATTTTCTTTATAAAGTTTATTAAATTCCCCTTTTTAGCATGAATAAATGTTGAATTTCCTAAATAATTTTTACTGTATGATCCTGTGATTTTTTTAGCCTATTGATATGATACATTACAATAATTTATTTTGACACAACAACCCTTTTCTTTTTATCTGAGACACATCCCACTTGGTTGTAGTGTATAATTCTTTTTATATATTGTTGTATTTTATCTGCTTATATTTTGTGGAAGGTATTTGCATTGATGTTCATGAAATAAATGAATCCATAGTTTACTTTTGTGTGATATATTTAGTTTTGGAATTAGAGTATACTGGTCTTATACATGAGTTAGAATATATTATTTCTTCTTCTATTTTGTGGAAGATATAGTAGAAAGTTGTAATATATTTTTCGTTAAATAATTGGTAGGTTAAAGACCAACAGACATAGTGTTTTATTTTAGAATTTTATTAATTATTGATTCTACTTATTTGATACATTATGTGGATTCATATTGCCTATTTTTAAGTATGTGAGTTCCGGCATATTATGTATATCAAGACAAATACACTGGCTCTGTAGACCAGTGGTGGTGTAAGAACTTCAAATGCCCACAGCACAGAGGGAGAGTGAAATCCGTCTAAGCTAATCCATTGTACTTGTACTTTACAGTGGCAGTGTCAACCAGAAGCAAACATGAAAAATAGTAGAGGCAGAGA
The DNA here is from genome assembly GCF_034190915.1 of Cavia porcellus. Lineage (NCBI taxonomy): Eukaryota > Metazoa > Chordata > Mammalia > Rodentia > Caviidae > Cavia > Cavia porcellus. Next base: position 48,401,693 of record NW_026947493.1, on the reverse strand, counting down.
ACAGCCTTCTGACATACAGAAGAGAGCAGGAGAAAGAAAAATGTAGATCTGAAGGCAAACAGGACTCAGACAGGAAGGGCCTTGTAGTGCCTTTCCTAAGAGGGCTGAGGCTGAAATTTTAACATAGTCCTTAAGGAGAAGAGAAGTTGCCAATAGTTCATTAAAAGGCATAACACAAAGTCTAACGGTGAAAATGACCTCAAATATTGTAAACCTGTGCTGGCATTCATCTTCAGGACCACATACAGTTTGCAAGAATTGTAAGTAACCTACATGCAGGAAGAGAGAAAAAGGATATATACATTTCCTTGAATTCACACTGCTCTACTCAAAAGCTTCTAAACCATTATTTTTTTATTTTTGGTATATGCCTGTGTTCCTTCTTTGATGATTCATCCAACTTTGGTTTTGTTCCTAACCTCTCTAGCATCCTTGGGAGTATTCACGCTTCAATCTTTGTAAAGTTTGCATTGCTCTGTTGATTTCTCCTCCTCTCCTTAGGAGAACTGGGTTCCTAAACTTAATTAAAACTTTCCAGCCTGCCCTTGTTTTCAGTTGTTTAAATCTTTCCTGTCTTTACTTGTTCTATTCATTATTGAGTGGGGTGGTGTAACTGTGGCTTTATCTGTTTCTCATTTCTGTTCTTTTTTGGTGTTGTGAAGCTATGAAATGAAGTATATAAATATTTGGAAGTTTTATATCCTGTTGATGAATTGACTGCTAAAAGAAAAAATGACTTTATTTCTGCTAGTTTTTTGCTCTTAAATAAATAATAATATAGCCATTATATTTTACATTATGGTAGTGTAAGTGCGATGTATCTTTTCATATAACTTTATTTTTAACTTTTTATATCTTTATATTTAATATAGGTTTTCCCTCAGGTACCATATAATTGAGACTTGCTTTTTGTTCAGTCCATTTATCACATTTAATATAAATGGCTTAAATATTAGACTGGATAAAGAGCAAGCCCCAGCTACAGGCTATATAATATTTTACAGGTATAGAAGAAAACTTAAGATAACTTTGATTACTCATTTACATTTCAAGTAATTCTTAGTGGTGAATCAACTTACAAGCAAAACAAAAAAATCATGAGATTCTCTGCAGAAAGTATAAAATTAACTCTTGATTCTTCTGATTATTAGCTTCACTCTTATTTTCTCAGGTTTATGCAACTCAAGAACATTATTGAAGTTGCTAAATGCTTTGGGAAATGAAAAATAGTAAGACATCCTTCAGTGTAAATAATTGATCTCAAAGGATAAGCTAGGATGGCATACCACTTGTGTTAATCTCATAAGGACAAAAAGCAACTAAATTAGTAAGCCACGATTTAGAACAACTTTAGAATGATCTGATCATTTAAAATGTACAAAAGTATGAATAATAACCATAGAATCATGAAATATTTGAGTATTTTTCTTAAATAATTGCTTTAGTGGTAGCTGTATGATCTGTAACATTCTCTAATATGCATAAACAGCCATTATTAATGTTAACAATAATGTATTTAAGAAACCTCAAAATAATTACTCTCATGCATCTATTTTCTTTGAATATTCTCTCATACATTTATGTCATGCAGAGTAACTCTAATTCAGCATAGAGAAATAACATTTACTGTAACCAAAGAAGCATACATCTATGCATATTACACATGTGTATACTTATTACCTATCTTCAAGCATAAATAGAAACTTCTCTGTAACATGTATATATTAGGTGCAGGAAAGATTATTTGAAAATTTTAATTAGCGTAGCCAAGATTATTATAGGCAACAGGAAAGAAAATTGTACTACAGATAGGTTGTACTTAGATATTTGCACTTGGTTTACTGACAACTTCTCCAACTTTTGAAATAAATGATACAACCCTATAACTGGACATAATTTTATACATAAGCGCTTCTTATATGGATCAAGTGCTTCATATATATAGCATAGTTTGAAAGTGTTTTTTTTTAAATTAGACTAAATTTCATTTTAATGAGAAAAGCATAATGTTATTTCATGATAGTACACTGATAATAAAAAGTTAGTTCTTTGAAAAAAGTTAGTGAAATATAAAAACATATAAGGATATGGAACATTAAAAAAAGACAAATTTTGTCAAAAGGAATGAATCATATATAACTATGGGTCCAGCAGAGTTTAGCAAAACAAACACTATCAAATCTGTTTGATTCAAGTAGTTTTTCAAGACCAAATGTAGCCTATATATTTCTAGAGAAATCTAACTCATTTAATGAGAAAAAAATCTGAAAGACAATGCCATAAAAAAATTGCAATGATATTTAAATTTCCTTCAACTGCAAAAACAAGTAAAACACTTCTGTTCTTTTGGTAGGACAGGGGGTTAAACCCAGGGCCTTCACACTGAGCCGCATCCCTATCCCTTTTTATTGTATTTTTAAATTTGGAGACAAGCTCACATGAAGTCACTGAGTTACTCAGGGAGGAGAGAAACTTGTGATTCTCCTGTCTCAGGCTTCTGCGTTACTGGGATTGTAGATGTACATGACCTTGACTTAGAAGCTTTTATATTCTGTCAATGAACCAAATATTCCAAAAGTGTGTGAACTTTTTGAAACAGAGATAAAGGAAAATAGTATCGGTGGCACAAGCCAGTATTGGTTCTACCTTTCCCTTTACTTTCCAGAGTAAGATAATGCATCTCTACCCTATTTCTGTGGCTTTGCTATTGACTGTGGGCTGGGCTTTAAGCTTCATGTCCTGGAGTGTGTCTGTTCTTTTACTTGAGTCTTGGATAAGAGGACATGGAGAACCCAGCAATGTACAACCTGGTCCTTCTTTGCGTTTGCTGACCTGCAGACACATTGACAAAAAGCAAATAGTTCTTATTCAGAACACTTAGGTTTGTTAGTTCTTTGTTATCTGAGTATAAATTGCCTAATATACTTTCCATTATTGTAGAGTGAAACTCTGAAACATGGTGCAAGCAGTTTCTATTTGCTTCAATGGATGACAAAATTTTTCTTCAGAAAGCTAAATATAACCTATAGACTAAAAATAGCATTATAATAATAGTAATAAAAATATTGGCCTTCTAGTTTCCATTTCAGCATTTATCCTATCTTAAAAATTAGTAAAAAGTTGAAAAACTCAACAATTTATATTCACTAGTGAAATTAGGTTATATGATAAGTTATTCTCAATCAAATTGGAATGATAGCTAAATGAACACAGAGAATCATAATTTATCAGACCAGAAATCCAGGGGCAAAAATCTATGAGGAACCAGTATCAGGAGAGAGAGGCCTACAGGGTGCTGACAAATTGCTAGAGGCTCAGTGTGGACAAGACTGACAGGAGGAAACTAGAGGACTGGTCCCTAGAGGATCCTTACACTTCTGTGAATTTTATCTCCAGGAGTTCCATGGGGTTTTCCTTGCTTTATTTAAACTGTGCACTAAAAAATAGAATTCTGAGAAAAGTTGCAAGCAGATCAATAATATGAAGGGCAAATAATTAAAGCATTGCTCAGTTTTAAAGGATGCTGCATGGTTTCTATATAAAGAAATGTAATAAATAGAAGAGCTTACTATTTTAAAAGGTGCAGGAAACTTGATGAAAGGGAAATATAAATAAATGTTGAGGTTGTGGAGTTATGGAGACAAGAACAAATTGATTAAATGTTGAGGAGAACTGTATAATAAATAATATAGGAAAAAGCATGTAGTAAAACTTGATGTCTTCTTCCACTCTGTGTTGCAATAATAGACTGTAGTTGAGGCAATGTAACTTATACAATGCAGAGATTTATTTGGCTCACAAGTTTGGTAGCTGCAGGTCATAAATAGCATAGTACATACATCCTGGTAAAGAACTCTCTCAGTGGCATCACAATGTGATGGAGAAGCAAAAATAAAAGGAACTAGTTAAGTGCAGAGGGGGGACCAAAGTGTGGTGTACTCTCAATAACAACCTGCTATATTTCAGGAAATAACTCATTCCATGAGACCATTGTTAATCCATTTATGAGCAAGGAGCTCCCATGACCTACCTGTCTTACACTAGGCCCAAGCTCTTAAACATTTCATCACTTTAATACCGTCATACTGTGAACATAGTTTCCAGCACACAAAATTTGGGGGATTCCTGAAACAATAGCAAATCTATAGCATTGAGTCAAGAGGAAGAACAGAGATAAGTGGATATTGCATATAGATTTTTTCCATTGCTTTCTATATTTAGCTGTGTTTATATACTTTGTGTTCAGATGTTGCTACTTGATGATATGAAATATAATGCTGGAAAAAATCTATAAACCATTGTGATTTCATTTCAATATATTACCACCATTTCATCTTGCAACAATCACTCATGAACTATTTTGGATTACATTTACAAATATGAATTGGAGTAGAATAGACTCTACCTAGGAACCAATCCAACAAAAGTTGCCCAACAATAGAACTGGAAAAATTATAGGATGTTATTTAAGTGAATTTTTGAAAACATTATAATAAGTGACATTTTAGATTGTATTCATGGACATGAATATTTCACATTGTAAAATTTTTCCCAAAGTGATCTATGAATTCAAAGCAATGAAAATTCCAATAAGCTTCATAAGAAAATTTTCAAATGATTCTGAATTTGAATAACAAAGACCTAAAGAGGCAAAGTCTCTTAAGTATGAGAGGCCTTGATTTACTACCTATCAAGACAATATAAAGCTAAATGATTAAGAAATGTGTAGCATGGATCAGCATTGGCATATTTGACCAGTGGAACAGAACATAAGCCAAAAAAACAAATTCATGCATACATTTAAATGCAGTTCATAAGATAAAAGACATGCTAGACTCTTCTAGAAATGGTGTTTAATTTAGTAACCGATGGCAGACGGGAACCAAAGTGAAACTAGATCCCTATTCTCTACCATATACAAAAATCAAATATTGATAGATCAAATGTGAAAAAGCAAAAGAGAAAAATTTTAAATTTCTGAAAGAAAATATAGGGCAAGTTAAAAAAGAATTTCCTAAATAAGAGAACTAACAAATTATAAATGAAAAGATGAATTAATAAAGAATTGATAAAGGTATTCATCAAACGATATCATAAAAGTACAAAACCACAAGTTACAAAGTACAAAAAAGACATTTACAGCATATATAATTACCCAAGGATTGCTACTGACCAATAGTTTAAATTTAAAAGGCAAATAACTCAAAAGGAAAATAGGCAAAAAAAAACAGGTAGGTGCATCATAAAAGAGAAAATACAAAATGCAATAGAATATGAAAAATGTTTAATTTCATCAGTAATCTAAGGTGCACACATTAAGATAACAGAACATATCATTTCTACCACCAGCTTCACAAAAATGGAAATACCAGGTAGACCAGATACTGGAGAGCATAGTCGTCTGCAGCACCTCCATAATGAAATACAACAGTAATGAGACATTCATTTTCCCACAGTTCTGGAAGCTGGAAGTCCAAAATCAAATTGGCAATAAGGCTGGTTTCCAGTGAGGTTTCCCTGCCTGGCTTACGGATAATCACCTTCTCGCTGCATCCTCATGTGGTCTTTTTAGTCTAGGCACAAGAAAATAGAGTTTCTGGTATCTCTTTTTCTTCCAATAAAGATATCAGTGCTGTTGGGTTAGACTCCCCTCCTTATGATTTCATTTAACCTTAATTCTCTCCCTACATGCCTTGTGTCACATGCAGTCTCCTGAGGGTCAGTGCTTTGATGCATGACTTTTGGGGCACAGCTCAGTCCACAGCACTGAGGATGGGAAGCAATGAGAACTTCAGTGCTGAGAGCCAGCACATTGCTTGACTCTTTCAGAAATCATCTTGGTAATACCCGAAAGGTCGAGGCTATGAATTCCCTGAGGCCTGACGATTCCTCTCCCAGGTGTGAAAGTTTCCTAGAGTTGCCAGATTTAGCAAAGAAAAATATGGGCTGTCTAGTTAAATTAATCCAGAAAAATGACAAATTTTACAATAAATGTGTCTCAAATGTTACATGGAGCATACTTATATTAAAAAATAAACCTTTCCTTGTTTATATATATATATATATATATATATATATATATATATATATATATATACAGTTGGTGGTCCTGGGAAATATATCTAGGAACTTTGCACTGAACTACACACCAGGCCTTTTAAATATTTTATTTTGAGACAGGAACTAAGCTGCTAAATTGCCCAGCCTGGCTCACTTGTAACTTTTTTTCCTCTGCTTCCCAGAGTACTGGGATAACAGGCCTATATCCCCATGGCTATTTTGAAATCCGGTTTTGATTTGGTGTTGTGTACTTTTTTTTTTTTTTTTTTTTTTTTTTTTTTGGTGCAGGACTCTAGAAGCTCACACCCATGAACACAGGAAACATGTGCAAAACTACTCATAGAAGCATTGTTCATAATACAAAAGCAAAGCAGCAAACGAAATCATACACTTATCCTCTGAAGAATGCACAAAAAAACCTGTGGGATATTTAAAAGTGAAGTTGTTTGAATGGCTGTCATGTGTGTCTTCTTACATGAATATCATGAATTCAACACTGAGAGGGGAAAAAAAATCAAGTCACAGAGGAAATAACACAGAGTAGTTCCACACAGGCAACTTCAGAATAATGAAACAGGAAACAATTCAGTTTTAAATACTTGCATAAATGTGGGGAAACAATGCAGCAAAGCCAGGGGAAAAGGAATATAAAACGCAGGATAGTGGTTACTTTCTGGTGGCTGGAAGGGCAACATTATGTGGAAAAGCACGAAGGGCACTTCAGAGGCTCTGGAAATATTTTGCTATTGGGTAAGTGTGTTTAAGCTTTGTTTTCATTCTTTTCAAATACATGTAATATGTTACATATCACTTTTCTGTTGTTGGGACACAACACCAAACATATACAATTTAAAGGTTTAATTTGGTTTACATTTTATGGAGATTCAGTCCTTGATCCAGTAACCCAAAGGAAGAAAAATCACAGCAGAAGAGCACAATGCTTCTTTCATGATATCTAGGAAGCAAAACTGTGCCAGAGAGAAAAAGGCAGGCAACTCCATATAGTTCCCAAACTCATACCCAGGAATATTCTGTGCGAATATGGTGGAGGTTTTTTAAATCAATGAAGCTGACCTATCAGGATGAATGGTCACATTATATATATGCATCTCCATACAATGAAGACATATATATATATATATATATATATATATATATATATATATTCTTTTGAATGTTTGAAATAACTATAGTAGGAAATAAACCAGATCTTGTTTAATAGGAATTTAATACATGCTTCACATTATATTTTTACTCATTCATTTCTGAACTAATACATTTCTGACTCTTTTCTAGGATCCATTCTATTTCATCAGAACAATAGTTTTCTAATGTGGTGTCATTACTGTATTCTTTATTCCTTGTTTGTTCTGTGGACTAATACAGAGCCTGAGATTGAGAAAATAATCAGTGAAAAGCAATATTATTGCAATGTGTCCCTGAGGGGTAAGAATATTGTTATATGAGGCATAGTTAGGAAATTAGGGTCCAGGATTGACCTAGGTCTGATTAGAAGTCCAGGTCTTTTTCCAGTTTAATTTCCAGTATAAAGACTTATGTCCTTAAAAACAAAATGTTCCCAGAACACTTCCTGTTACTTAAGCTGAAATTTTATATTCAGAATCATTAAATGTGCTATGTTGTGAAGAGATAATAAAAATAGCAGCAGATTAGAAAATCTCAGAGTGCATTCATAATGAAAGTAATTACTGTTTTGTGTAGTTTTTGTTTCCATTTTTGTGTGTCTGTGTGTAATGATGGAAAATGTAATTCTTACTACAGGCTGCAATCAAAAATTTAAAAGCCCCTGACACAGAGAATTCTTTTTTCTCCCAATTGGCTTTTTCCTAATTTCCTCCTAATTGCACATTCAGCATGGTTAAGAAGTGTAAAGCCAATACAAAAAGAATGGATGCCTTTCAGTTATGCTAATAATTCAGATTTTAAAGACCTTCCAAACTGTATCATGAACTCTTAAAACATTCCTGTCCTGGTGAATGGCAAAATCAATCTGTACCAACACTTCTCTCCATTGTTTCTATTGCTATTTCATTCTTTAAGTCACCAGTGTTGCATCTCTTCAGTAAGAGCCTCTCAGTCAGATATGGTGATGCTGGCCTGTAATATTAGCACTCTGGGAGGCTGAGGCAGGAAGATATGAAGTTTGAGCTAAGCCTGGGCAACTCAGTGACTTAGCAAGACTTTGTTGAAAGTAAAAAGTAAAAAGTGCTAGGCATATTCATTGATATGGAGGTCCTATGTTCAATTTCCAGTACTGAAAAAAAAAAGCCAGTTAAAAAAAACCCTCCATTTATTTTTAAACCTTTTTAAATTCTTCTAGTTCTTTAGAGAAAAGTGAATGTTCTGAAAGAAAGAAATGAAAACAAATGATTTCCGTATTTCAAAGGCTTCCATACATTTTGATCACAACTTGTAGAACTTTCTAAAGGGTAAACTTGATGGCATTGCTTCTTGGCTTTTCTCTATGTTGATAATGGAATTTAAACTCCTTTCTAACATAGACACATCCCATCTTGCAAGCTCTCTTCGCCTGTTTGTCCCATCAGACTTCCTCCACAGCCAGGACCTAACACAGGAAACTGTTTGTGGATCCCCTGATGCATACGCCATCACTGCCACCACTTGTTATCTTCTCTACCTGGACAACCACACACAGCTTAGAATTCTGTTTGTCTCTTTCCACCTTGGGAAGCTGTTGAATTGCACCCCCGTGTCACACATTTCTATCCTTGTCACTCTTGTGCAAGCTCCTTGGGGCTTTACAATGAGATGGTCACATCACCCCAACACCTAGCCCAGTTCTGCATGGAAAGTCTATTTGGGGGTTGATTGGGAGAGTACACAGGTGAAGAAATTAAAATACATCATAAAAAATTAATTCCGAAAGATTTTGGATCAGATCCTCTGTAACAGGTTATTCAAAACTTATCTCTCATTAGGCAGAATCTGTGAATATGCACCCTTCAGTGATAACAGCAGTTCTGAAAAGGTTCTCAGAGGTATATAAATAAACAATGGAATTACTGCCAGTGGTGAGCTGTTTAATCTTTTCCAGAATCATACTGATTCTATCAGTAGATGGAGAACTTTCACCATGGTAACATTCCTTTGAATACAAAAACTCCTGCATTCTGAAAGTAATTACTCAGGGATGCTATTCGTGCCAACTCTGAATCGTGTTTAGCTGGAACTTGGACCAGAGAGTGTCCACAGAACAATACTTTGTGTTCTGTTTACTGATGAGGTGAAAAGAAGACACAATGTGTAACTTGTGGTTCTCTGCATTGTAATCATTTCCACAAACACTGGTACACAATACTTGCTCCAAGCAAGAAACTAAATATTAAAAACATATTCTTTATATTGAAATAATGACATAATAATAGAATAAATTTACCTTGATGTCTTTGACCTTGCTTCAAGGTTCTATGCCTCTGACTTGCATAAGAATTCACAACTTGTAAAATGGTGAATATTGGCTATGTCTCTAATGTTCTTTGAAAACCCAGAGTCACTGATTTTGAGTGATTTGAGTGCAGAGGCAGCAAGACAGGAGATGTCAAAAGTAAGTTACAGCTTTAATGCTGTAACGTTAAAAAAATTAGGGACCATGATGCCAAGCACAAGGAAGTCTGGCCCAAAATTAAGAGGATTACAACTGCCAAGGTATCTATAGACTTAAATATTTGATTTTAAACACAATTTAGTTTAGATTCTGTTCTGGGAAAAACTGGATGGAAACCAGGAACAAAGGTTATTGTGAAATAGCAAATACTAGGATTTTTCTGTATATAAGTGCTACAATTCATAACTATTCTGAAAATGATTAGGAGGAATCTTCACATGAAGTCTCTATTAATGTGCTACCTCTTGCAGGCAAGTGTCAAGTTTTGTTTTATTATGTTCAATTTGGTAAACCATGGAAATGAAATAAAGTAGTTCATTCATTTCAAAAATATTTACTGAGTGCCTACTATACAACAGACCATGTGCGAAGATTTTGGTCACTCTTATGGGCCATTGTGTTCTAGTTATTCTTTGGGAGAGGAGAAAATATTGCTACAAAATGTTTCTTAAGGAGTAAGAATATATGGTGGGGTAATACTTTGAATAAACTAGTCAAGAGGTCTAGAAAACAGAGTTAAATATTGCACAAAGAAGACAAAAGCTGGCTCTGCACATATCTGAAAAGGAACATTCTGAGCAAAGTAAATGGCTATTTTATGTATATTTATTTTGTTCAAGTAACAAGGGGACCAGACTGCAAATTAGTTTATTGATTAAGCTAGCAGTGGAATCTTAGTGGTTTATCAAATTAGAAATTTATTTTTGTTTAATAAGTTTCAGGAGGAAGAAGGGCAAAGCCGCTCTATTTAGAAACCCAGGCTAATGAAGATTCTGTTATTTTCAACATGAGAGGTTTAAGCAACTCTGGACATTAGTATCTAGCAGAGAGTAAAAGAGAGTGTGAACAGTTTCAAAGAGATTTTAATAGGTTAGGGAGGCTAAGTGTCCTCATTTGCCCAGGAATGTGGGTGTCTCCAGGATGTGGGGCTTTCATTGTTAAATAGGACCAGCTCGAGGCAAACCAGGAAATTCTGTGACTGTAGGCCAACCCTACAAGTACCTGTGATGCTGCAGGGCTATAGCCAGGAGTCATTATATAATTTCACACAGTGCAAAGGGGTTTAGGAACTGCATTTGTCTGAGTCCCAGAACAGAGGAAATGAATTCAGAGAAGAGTGGGGAGCAGATAGACTATTGGAATGACTTTGAGTATTATACTGAGGTAACAAAAAATCAGAAAGTTTTCAAGAAAGGAGGATATTTTAATTATAATAATATTTTACTTAATAAAATATACATCACATTTATATACCATGTACTACAAACATTCAGAAATATAGACACAATCTAATCCTTACAGTAACTTTACCAGAATAAGTACTCTTACCGAATCTGGTTTGCAGCAGATGAAACTGAGGCACAGCAAATTTTAGAAACTTGCCCAAAGTTATTGAACTGTATAAATGATGAAGCAGACACTTGATCCAGGTGATTTAGCTAAAACCAAGAGTTTAGCCACTATAATACTCACGACTGAGATATTTCTAGGATTTTGCACATTAATCAGGAAAAAAATGTATTTTTGTTAGTCTTGTTGTTGATCCCTCGTATTTGGGACCTTTTCTTCCTGCAGGTACATACGTGTTCTTTATCATGCTCTCCCTGGGCCTGTCCTTCCAGTAATGCCTCTGTCCTAGAGGAACAATGGCCTGAGTAACAGTCACATGTGTTGTGATGTGTTGTGGTACAGGGAAAAAACCGATGAAACAGGAAAAGGATGTGATAGCAACTTCTGAGTTGTTATACTCCTGCCAATATCTGCCTTTTCCTTCTCCTTATTTCATAATGTTAGATTAAATCCCCCTGCCTATCAGTATGGAGGTAATATGGAACTTTAAGCCTTAAATCCATACAAATTTTGCTTTACCATCATTTTCTTATATATAATTGCACTGTTTAAATTCAAGCTTTTTTTGAATGTTTTGAATAATCGTACCTAAATATTGGAAAATCCTGCCATCTGTTCTTATATGCTACAAGTTTGAAAACAAAGTAATATAATCTCTGTAAATATATTTAGCCAAATTATGTAATAGATTGAATAAACATTCATCATTGCTGATAACAAAGAATCAGTAAAGGCATTGAAAGACAGATATGATAAATAATTCATTTCTGAAATAATATTTTAAAAATGAGATGTTATGAAAAAAAGTCACCATGATGTGGTGATGCAAGTGGTAAACACCAGCACATAAAAAATTAAAAACAAGTAAGATGAGGATAAAGCAGTCAGAAAAACAACTTGAGCAGTGAAGAAAAAAGCATGACTGGAGATTAGGGGTGGAGTTAAGTATAGCTTTCCGAAGAGCTGGTTAGAAAATAATTAACAAGGTCAGATCACATTTCTCACAAAATACTCTTCAAGTAAATTGCTTTTCAGTCAACCTTGGCAAATAAGCTTACTTATAGTGCTAAGTAATCTTAATTGTCAATCTAACTGGATTAAGAGAGTCCTTGAGAAATGATTGGATCATGGAGTAATATACTCATCAGTGGATTAACCCTTTGGTAACCATAGTTGAATGTGTTTTGAGGAAGTGGAGGTGGATCATTGGGGGCTTGCCCTTGGAGGCTATATATCTGCAGCTAGTGTTCTTTCCTTGTGCTTTGCCTACTGAGCAGCTTTGTCTACCAAGTCCTACCACCATGATGCTTCTGCTTTGAATTTAGCAGACCATGGACTGAATCCTCTGAAGTCGTGAATCAATACAAGTCTCTTCTCCTTTAAATTGCCAGTGTCAAGAATTTTGTTCTAGTAATGATAATGCTGACCAATACAATTTACCAATTTTGTGCATAGATAAAATGTATTTGTAGATGGAGAATAATACTCACTCATTGCTCATATTTTTTTCTTAAAAATATGAAAAATTGGGGGCTGGGGATTTAGTTCAGTGGCATAAGCGCCTGCCTTACAAGCAGGCAGTCGTGAGTTCGATCGCTGGTACCGATAAAAACAAAAAAGACAAAAAAAAATATGAAAAATTTCCCTTGTATAAGTTTAAATATTAGGGAATATCTGTAATATATGTCTGAAATTGCTAAAACTTTCTTCTGAGAACTGTATAGAGTATTTAATTGTCTGCATACATACAGCAGCATCATAAGCATATAATTAGTGTAGATTTATCTTATTCAATGAAATGAAAAAGTGAATGACTTTATTAACCTGATTAGTGGAAAATGGAGGCAGCTTAAGGGTGAAAGCAAATTTAGTGAGTATGAGGACATACTTTCTTTTATCAATATATTATTACCAAGGAGAAAAAGAATTAGGGTATGGAGTTTATAACAATTTCATGAGCTTCATGTAAAATGCAATTATTGGTAGACTTTAATTATTCACTGCAAGCAAGCTTTAAACAGGAATTATGCATTGTATTCTTTTTTACTATGTAAAATGTTAAGTATACAATACAGCTACATAAAATGTTAAATATATGTTTATATAAATATCAAAATCCTGAATGTAAGATATGACCGTATCAGATGGTATATTGAAGCTGGAAAAATGTGATTAGGGGGGCTGGGGATTTAGCTCAGTGGCATAAGCGCCTGCCTTGTAAAGCAGGCAGTCATAAGTTCGATCCCTGATACCGATAAAAAGGAAAAAGACAAAAAAAAAAAAAAAAAGAAAAAAGAAAAAGAAAAATGTGATTAGAATTTCTATTAATATTTATTAAACTTTATAAAATTGTTATATAATGCAGTATTTATTTCACTTAACAGTGTGACGGTACTTGTATATAATTTATAAATATTGGAAAATATAAATTTTTAGACTAAATTCTAAATACTATTTTTTAATTGATAGGATATGTGATCTACAAAATATGTAGATAATAAATATCACGTAAGACTCATCTTTTGTACACTGGTTTCCTTAGCTACTTTGAAATGAGACTAAAACAAATAGACCACCCCAAAAGTGGAAGAGAATAACAACAGTGAAAGTAGGGAAACTCTGGCTGAGAATGAAGGTGTAGAACAGTTTTTGTGTTGCTGTAGCAGATGGTCCTGATGCCCCAGTGTACACCCTTCTCCCCACCTCTGACTCCAGCTGCGGGGACATTTCCCTGGATACTGGATTCACCCTGGAAGCTACCACCACCAGTTCATACCACATCTCTTTTGCATTCTGCCCCTGAGTCTTCTTTAAAGCAATTTAGTTTAGAAAAAAGAATGTAGGTGGGAACAATTAAAGTATCACCATCTAAATACATTTGTTTTAAGGAGTAGATGTTGGCAACTACTATGTATTTCTGTTTTAACAACGTGAATGATTTAGCATTAAATAATGGAAAGGATGAATTGGGAGGCTGAAATAATAATGTTTATGTGAGTGTGCTGAATTCCATTTGCAAGAGAAACCAAATAATCCCAAACTAAACTATTAGTGAAGAAGCTAAATTGTCAATGTTTTGTAATTAAAAAGCAAGAATTGCCATGAAGGGAAAACATCACCACTCAAGACAACACTAGTGATACCACTCAGTATGAATAGTCTTTCCAGAAAATAACTGAAAAATCCAGCTGACTGACTGTATTTGTACAAAGTGGAGATTCTCAGTATGTCTCACTTGGTTTGACTCAGTGTGGTAGCTAAAACAAACTTTAAGTAGCATCCCACTCTTATGTGAGAGTTATTTCCCATCCCCCTACCTCCTGTGGATGTCCAGAATTGTCAATAGTTCCAAACTGTATGTATATACTATGTTTTCTCTTTACATTAAAATTTATGATAAAAAGTAACGTGCTAACTAGGCATAGTAAGAGATTAAAACCAATAACTAATACTGAAATAGAACAATTGAAACAATAACAAATGATAGAAAGTATGTGACTATGTCCCCCTCCCTTAGAATGTTATTGTATTGTACTGTATTATATTGTACTGTATCGTATTATATTGTACTGTATTGTATTTTTGGACCATTGTTGTTGTGGGTGATTGAAACTACAAAAACTATAGCTTCAAGATAAGGGAGGCACTCTATGTACCAATCTTAGAGCATTTTATAGGTTTCTTAAATGTTACTTAATTGTATGTAACAGTGAACATTCATAGAAATATTTTTAAGTGATTAAAAACTAAAGAAAGGATTTCATATTGCATTACTTTTCATCCTGTTCCAGAGTCCATATAGGCTTCCAATCATACTTCTAGAATCACCAACCTTCAGTTGTGGCAGCTTCTGCACTTCTTAGTTGTGACAGGAGCTTCATGGCTTCACTCCTGTCTTGGTTATTTTATTCTCGTTGCTGAGACAAAATACCTGATGCCCAAGTTGAGAAAGGAAAGGTTTATGACATTCCACCCCTGGCACCCAGGACTCATGTATATCCTTTATACAAAAGACATTTAGTCCACCTCCAAGAGTTGCCATAGTCTTAAGTTTTAGCATTGTTGAACAGTCCAAGTCCCAAGTCTCCACCAAGATCTATGGTAAACTCTTAACTGTAAGACCCTGTACAAATGAAACAAAGTTAAGCATTTCTGAAATGCAAAGGCACAAGATAAACATTACCATTCCAGAAGTTACAAACAGGGCCTCTGTCACCATTCTGGAACGTGGCACTCTGCAGCTTTTTCCTCTGAGCAAATTTTTTCTCCTTTGCTGTGAGGCTGCACAGGGTGGGGACCTGCTTCCTGGGATGCCCCAGGGCCATCTTTCTTATCTCTTTGTTTCTCCTCAGGAATCAAAATCTCAACTCTGTCTTTACAATCCACACCCTTCCAGAAATTTTCCTTTGGGCCAAACTCACAGCATTGTGTATTATCCTGCTGGGCTCTTTGCTCCTGATTTGAAACATAAAGCTGGCTGAAAGCCCCCAACAATAGCCATGCCACAGCCTCAATGTTCAATTGCTTTTTAATTTCTTTTTTAAGATTAATCAGTCCATTGCCCTTTGTCTCAGTCTCAGGCAAAGTCTCTGGGCAGGAGCAAAATGCAGACAAACTTTCTGCCAAGCCATAACACAAATCATGTGGAGTCCAATGACCAATGCAGTCCTTCCCAGTAGAAACCTCCCAAGCCTGGTCTTTACCATCCGGCTTTCTATCAGCCTTCTGGTCTCCTGAGCTCTGACCAGAATCTCCTCTACAGCACAGCCTAAGCTGCTCCAGCTCTATGCATCCAGGCGACACGTCCAAACGGTTCCAAACCCCGCCCACAAGCCATTTCCAAAGCCTCTCGAAAAACATGGTCAGGTATAGTCACAGCAAATGACCCCACTCTTGGTACCAAATTCTGTCTTGATTACTTTATGCTCGTCACTGAGACAAAATACTGATGCCCAAGTTGGAAGAGGAAAGGTTTATTTCTTACAGTCTTTGGAGGTTTTAGTCCACACTCAGTTGACTCCCAGGCAGGCAGGCATGGCTGGCCCGCCTTTCATGGTGGCTGCAAACAGCAAACAGGAACTGGCAAAGAGAAAGACATACCTTCTTCCTGCCATTACATCACATTCTGGCTCCACTCCTTTGTGGGTGGAGCACTGACACCATCAATCCAAGCACTATACAATGAACTATCACAAATGAACAATGCAAACTCATGAGGCCTGGGGGACACAGACATAAACCATGACAACTCCTACAAGAGATGATGTTTTTGGAGGCTTTCATCTTATCTGCTCTTGCTTTTCATCTTTTGTGTATATTTTAATCTTTCTTACATCTTTCACACTGTTGAGTGGGAGACACTACCTCCTAACTATTTTGGAAAAATAAGGCTACTCTTTTTATTTTTAGTAAGTTGCTTGGTCTGTCTTCATCTGTGTTGAGTGTAATTTCTAAGGACTCCTCTAACTCTTGTATTGTTTTCACTGAACTTCTACTTAGTGGCTTTCTTTGGATGTTATGTAAATCTCAAGGTTCCTAGTCTTTGGAGGATCTACCAGGAACACAACAGCTAAAAACAAACATGTTCTTAGAGATAATATCTTCTTTTTGTACTTGCTGAACAACTTGACAATCTCTACCATTTGGACTTAATCCAATTTCTAGTTCGTTTAGACAGTGTAAAACATGTGAGCAGTCAAACATTTCATTGTCATGAAAAGCATTGTAGTTGATGCTCATGATTAGATCCTAGAACAAGATTAGTGAGAATATTAGTGAAATAGTCCAGTTTAGAGTTAGCAAATAGTAGCCTACAAAATGGTTTCTTAATTTTGACTAACACATCATGGTAACTTAAAATGCCAACTATAGGGGAGACTAAGTGAGGGGCATAAAAGCTCTGTCAATTATTTTTTCGGTGGTTTTGGAATTCATAAAATTCTGATCAAATATTGATTTTCCTTTAGCAATAATGATGATATTCTTTCAGTTTGCCATGATACTTGGCAGTGGGTATTTTTCATCAAGTAGGTGTATAGGGTTTAGCCCAACTCAGGTTGAGTATTCTTAGATTACTAAAAAATGCTGGGTCCTCTATTTCTATTTTAATTCATAACTTTTCTTGCTTTGACAGAAGGTTTTCATAGCATAAGAAAGAACAGATAAAAAGAGCTCTTCCTTTTTTTTTTAAACATTCTGAAATTTAAATAATAGTACATCCTGGTGCTTAGTGAACACTGAGCAGAGAAACATTTTCAAGCTTATAACTCTTCATGAGAATTTTAACAGATAGATTTTTGAAATTATTATAGCAAGTGAAAGCTTGAGGTATCCTTTCCTTACCAAAAGGATTCCTGCTTATCACTGCAATTTAGAACTCTGATAATCTGAGCAAGAGCTGGTGGTTTAGGTGGCCTAGAGGTTTTCCAAGGCAAAATCTATCTTATCTCAGGTACCAGAAACTGAAATAAAGAGAAAATCAAATGTGTATAATTAGTACGTGTGTATGTGTGGTTGTTTGTGTATCTGTATCTGTTTCTCTATAGTGTACATTGTGCAGTTTTATTAACCAGTCAAATACCACAGCATCATTTAAGACTGGGACAGAACTGAGATTGAAAAGTGAGCTGATATTCAGAATCTAATGATTTGAAAATACCTTACAAACTCCTTTTCACTAACCTAGTATATCAAGTGTACTGAGGAAGAAAATAGACAGAAAATAGCTATTTTACAAAGATCTGCACCTTAGGAAAAGAGTAAAATGCTTTCATTTTAGTGCTTCTTTTCATGCTTTGTTCCTTAGTAAACTGCTTTAAGACCTCAGTTTCATAAACTTGTCATTTTTTTCCAGCTACTATATTCCTCTCAATTGCCTTAAGGAAGGAGAACCTTTGCAGGGGAAAGCAGAAAATATTTGACGGAATCTTTGACCAGGACTGCACAATCAGCTCAAAAGCCTGACCTGAGGTATGTTTGTCAGGTTCTTCCATTGAGTATCAGAAGAAGACCTGGTGAATAGAAAATGAGAGATTGGCCTTGGTGTTTTCTTCAGTCCTCTGGTAAAGAGAGCTGTACTTGACTGAGTTGCCTGTCCATACTCTGTACCAACAGACCTCTGTGTATTTATACTAGTATCAAGTTTAGCAAATAATAATTTCAGGTTACAAAAATCATCCCTCACTGTGTATGGAGTACCTTGAAGGATACAGCAATCTTCACATAGTTTATGGATTATGCAGAAACTAGTTACCTAAACTTTCTTGGGAAGAGAAGTTGCTGAGAGTCTTGTGAAAGTTGAACCGTCAGTCACACCAGGGCACATGTGAAGAAAGGATTTTGTAACCTGTTGAATTTTTGCTTTTCTGCCTATTCCAAATCTGAAAGCCACTTCTCTGCACACTTCCTCAGTGTGAAGGTACCGGCTCATGTGCTGACATACTGACATTTTCATGCTTTTATTAATTAGCAATTAATGCCAGAAGTGAGGAGCAGACATTCACAAAGAGGCCAATTAAAGACTACATCATTGTCAAAATGCCTGAAAGCCAGAAACCCAGCAGGCAGGAGAGTCTTGGCAAGCAACATCCCACTGAGCCATTGTTCTTGTTTAAATCCTCTACTGTGTGAAAATTTGTCAAACTGTCTTGGAAATATATTTTCCTGGGTTGATATGAATGACGTCAACACAGCCTTAGTCAAGTTCGTGAGAAAAACTGTTTTAAAAGCAAAAGTATTTAACATATATACCTGTTTTGACTTTCAAACAATGTTGGGGAAGTTTCCGTCTCATAATTGAAAAGTTAATTAGACTTTACAATGATCCAAATAACTAAGATGCTCACAAATATATTCAACCTTTCCATAATATTGCACCAAGTCCTAAATTACATCTGTAGCCTGCCTCTCTAGATTTAAATTACATCTCTAACAATACTACCTGGGAAAGACTGATTGATTGACTGATTGATTGATTATTTGATTTCTGGTTTGGATTTTAATTTTCCTATTTGAAATTGAGAGAGTAACAAAATGAATAATAACAAAATTTTGCATTTCGTGCTGACTTATGTTAGACTGGATATTTTTAAGATACTAACCTTTTCTCATTGCAAGTTTCCTTACTTTGCTTTTTTTCCTTCTGCCTATTGCAAGTGGTTGCTTACCTTGACTTATTGCAGGCAGGTCCTGGGGAAAGAATGAACAGACATAGCTAACTCTGAATTTGTGTTTCTCAAGTACTAACTCAAATAATTTAAAGGTTTTACATACAATGCAGAAGAGAGAAATGGGGACATGGAAAAGGGAAGAATCTGGAGACACTGGGAGGGAGAATTTCTCTCTGACTAGAGGAACAGAGGAAGGATCTGTGGAACACGAAAGCAGATGGCGCCTTCCAAAGAGGTAACAAAACTCCGGAGAAGAAAGGCCTCAAGACAAGGGCAGGTCAATGACACTACAGGAAACCTCATTAAGGCTGCTGGCCTGATTGCAGCCTGGAAGGAGTCAAGCACTATCAGATCTGAGAAGCCATAAGGAGAGAGAGGATGCACGCTTTGGTGGGGATGTGTGGCAATATATGACCGATGGATGACCAGGGGTTCCTGCATTCATTTCTTTGGTTCTATATATGGTCTCAGGCCATTGTACATCTCGGAGGTTGGTAAGGGGAGAAAGTCAGAGGATAATTGACATTTAAATTTCTTGTCAGTAGAGCACTGGGCATAAAAATAAAAGCTATTTTGATGTTATTTACAATAAATATATGAAATATTTCTTGTATACTTGAGTGTGTGGAATGAGATATATTAAAATATACAGGATTACCTCAAGTATATCAAAGATGCCCAATTAATATTAACTGTCACTATCAACTGACTTAACAACTATGAAAAGGATCATGCAAAAAAGTAAAGGAATTTTCTTGTATCTTTTTAACTTGCAATATAAGAACATAATCTATGAGGGACAAGTTTGGAAATATTGGTCATATTGTCTTTGAATACAAACTTGGGTCTCATTTCCTGTTATGATACTTAACTAATTACCAAAATGGTTAAGATAAGATTTAATTACTGATAGAGGCAAAAGAAAATCAATAGACAAATAAGACTGTGTAGTTTGGCTTCAAGCCTTTATTTAACTAGATAATGGCAGGGTCCTAACTGACTGCTTACATTCAGGGCCTTTCTGACCACTTACGTTTTGCTTTAGTATCTGTTGACTCTTATCAGTGGCAATCTTATGTAAATATAAAATACATTTTTGAAAAGGTGATTTTTAACTGGTTTGGTATTAAGAGTTTTGCCTTGAGATTCAAAACCAAGGAGTTTTGGTCTTAGTTATGAGCTTGAGCTCTGTGACCTTGGGCATGCTTGGGCATTGGGGATGTGAAGGAACCCCAGAGATGCTTTAGTTTCCAACAATGGCTAGTGTGTCTTTTAATCCATTTTCATTTGCCTTTTTGCAAGTAATTTCCTCTTTGTGCCTTCCTAAACTTCAGAAGTCTTAGATTCTGGAAATCTGTTTTGGGGAATCAAGCTAGGTTACTAAAATAACTCTGGTTTTTCAGCCAGGCAAAGAAGGCAATTATAGTTTTTCTATTTGAATTCTGGTCCTCATTCAGGCTTTTAATACTCTGTTGTGTGCAAAGCATGGAGAATCTGAGCAAAAGGTTCAGGAGGTAGAGGTCATTTGCTTTCTCCAGAGGTTATCCTTCATGACAATCTCCATGGGACCAGCGTCCCCAAGGTATCTCTGGTTATCCTGAATTTTTAGAAGGTATACAAGAATTCACTGTATACCTAGGGTAGCCCCACCCTTGGTTTACTTGAGACAAGCTTGATCTGTTTATGAAATTTCTTCCACTTCAGCTTTTAAATGTCCAGCATCTCTTTTGTCCTCCATATGGTGAGTGACTAGAAAAATAAATTAGCTTATTGTTCTTATTAGTTTATAAAAATGCCTCTATGGTAAAAGATGAATTTTCCCTCTTCCACATTTACTTTAACTTAGTAAATAAGCTCTGGAGATAGTGCCCCCTTTCTGTGGTTCTTTCTAGAAGAGTTATAACTAAGGAAATCATAAAAATGTAGGACAGAATGTTTTGCTATCCTGGTTATTGTACTAGTGTTCAAAGTTTCTAGATGCCGTGCCGAGAATGTCACTCTGAGAAGTGGTGGAGACTGTGGTCAGGAATGATGGGATAGAACTGATGGACAGGCCAGAAGTTAAGGTAACACTGAGACTTAGGGAAAACCTGAAAAGTTACTCTTGTTTTCCTTGAATGATTACAAAGTTTCAGCCCAAACCTAGGAAAGTCTACTTTTTACCTATGCTCACAGATCTGAGGGGAATAGTGACTTTTTTCCCTCTCTATCCAATAAAAACTTAACATTTTGAAGTCACCCTGTTACACAGAGCTGGCTGAAATCAATGGGGGCACTGACAACTTTTCACAATTTCTCATATGACAAATTCATTAGCCTAAAACTGAAAGAAACCAAAACAATAGTGTACCAGTTAAGGACACACATTTCTAGGTGACAGAGATTTAAATTTCAGCTCCACCATTTATTATATGATTGTCTTTATCTTGCTTATATTCTGGGCCTAGTTTCTTACTAATTTAAAAAAAAAGGACTGTGCTTTTGTACTTAAAAAATCTTTTTAAGCACACAGACTTCTTGAGAGCTTATTAGAGACTTCCAGAGGTCCCTGATCACCTGAACAAGCTGTAAGATTGTGAAAAC
Source organism: Cavia porcellus (assembly GCF_034190915.1). Lineage (NCBI taxonomy): Eukaryota > Metazoa > Chordata > Mammalia > Rodentia > Caviidae > Cavia > Cavia porcellus. The sequence goes on along the minus strand of NW_026947493.1, from coordinate 48,379,886 downwards.
TGCTAGCCCAAAATATAAGTTTGTGTGAAGATTAAATGAAGATAGTATATGATGAGGACTTTTCATGGCCTCGTTACATTTATAATGCTGAGGTGAAGTCATACCATAACGATACAGTATGTGATGATATTCCAGCCCAGACATTTGAAACATATGCAAGATTAACTTTGTAGTGTACTTCCTGCTCTGAAGTGGCCTGGAGAATACGCAGACACTGTATTTCCAAAACTGCCATGTTTTATCTTTCATATTATTTGTCCTTTTATAACTTACGGGATAAATTTTTTGGAAATTTTAAGCATAACTCATGTAGAGAATTATTAATTTAGAAATGCAAAAATAATGCTGTGTTGAATGCCAACTATTGAAAGAAACGACTATATTTTAAGTGTGTTTTTCAGTGCAAGTGTATGAATTTTAACAAGATTGCTTACTAAGTACAAACACTTGTACAGTCAATTGATACTTATAAAATAGAGAAAATTTTTAAAACTCAAAATTTATTGAGATTTATCAGAATTCCGGTCAATAGTTTTATTTCTTACTTCAAAGTTTGTGGGTATTCTTGTGAATTTGTTATGTCTTCTACATGTGGACACAGGTGCTTCCATGGATTCTGACTATAAAGATGAATCATGGACTGACAGGAGATGCAACCCACTGCAATGAAACCTGACACAAAGGATACTGAGGTGACATACTAGCTTAATTACATGCATTCACAATAACAGTCTGTTCAGACTTCTGAATGCTTAGTAACACTCTCCTAAATAGTCAACAGAATGTTTTTTACCTTTGAAACATTTAAAATACATATACTCAAGAAAGATATTTACTGAAATTATTATTTACTAAAGATTTATAGACTAGATCTTATAGGGCCTTGCAGGCGTCTGAAAATTAATTTAGTGGGATAGAAAGTCCTTGATGGACTTTAAAGAAGAGAGTGATAAAATCTGGTGCTTCAGCAAACAGTCAGGATAGAGGATGGATCATAGGAGACTTGGAGAATACAGAGAATTTGCTGTTGTTTCAGTGCACACAGAAGGAGACATAGCTTAGGTAAGGTGGAGCAATAAGATACACAGAGAAGTGGTTGGAGCTGAGCTGTGGTTTAATGTTAGGTGGAGAAGATTTAGTGATGGACTCTAAGTGTTGTGGAGAGTGAAAGAGGCAAGATAAGGTCTTAAGTTTACAGCTTATGTAGTTAATGAACGGAGGTGGCAGTTAGAGGATAGGAAATACAAAGCAAGTAAGGTTCAGGGCAGGAAACTAAGATTAAATTTTTCTTGATCAACAAAGGGAATTTTGGATTCATGTATCTGAAAGTCAATGAGTGCCCTAGGCACAGCTGGGCCTTCACATGTCCAAATGATGGTGTCTTCTTTCTCTCCATTCATGTGTCTCTATCTCTGATTCCGTCTCTTTTCTGTATTACTTCGTTATCGCATTCTCATTTCCTGTTAGTAAAGATGACTCTTGGCTTCAGGTTCACACTGTCCTCATAGCTCACCCTCTCAAAGGAAGTATGAGAGTCTCTGCCTTAGGCCACATGTCATGTGGGCATGATTTTAATTACCATAAGATTGGAGTCCTTTGGTGGGTCATGTGTTCATTTAAAGACTGGAAGTATTGCCTCTACTAGAGCCACAGGAAATAGGCTCAGCAAAGGAAAAAGTGATTGTATTCCTAGAAAGGAGAGAGATACTTGGCACACTAAAAACTAGGCCATGACCACAAGCATGACTGTTCTCAGAATTGGTATCCATAGTTCTTCTCTAGGGAAGGAACTGGATTCCCAGGGTAGTTGTCTCAATAAAGCCAGATCAAGACACACCTCTGTCTTCACTGTGTATAAGAATGCTTACATTTCTATTTGTGATAGTGAATGCATGTATCCACAATATTTGGAGGCAGCATCAAGTAGTCAAGGTATAAATTAATAAGAATGGTATAAAATAAAAGTAAAATTGAAACTAATTGTAGTCTAGTGGAGAGATAGGTATGGATCAAGAAATGTAGACAAAATATGAAAGAAAGAAGTGATGGGTGATAAGTAAATGAGGGTTCATTATATTACCCACTTCATTTCCATATTTTTGAATTTTCCTTAATAAAAGATAAAAACATTTTTTAAATTGTGAATTGTCAGCAAGTAATGGCAACAAACATATTTTCAATGACAACTAGAAAATGTATTATATTTCAAGATGTCACTCTCCTAGTTATTCCATGAATTTGGTATGGAAATCAGACAAGAATTTGTACTAATCTATTATAAATCATTAACAATTGACCAATTACCTAAAAGAAAGATCAGAGAAAATTTGAAAATAGAAAATTCCAAATCGCTTTGTAATATTCTTAGCAGATTTCCCCCAAAAATGATAACACATACATTGGTTTTCATAATGGAAATGTCATGCATTAGGGTTGCCTTCTTCTTGGTTATCATTTTTACCAGCTGAGTCTAAGACTGATGTCTGTTTAAAAAGAAACATACACTTCAATGGGAAGATTTCAAGCTTTAGAGTTTAATACAGTATCTTAAGAACATGAAAAATTTCCTTTTCAAAAACGAAAATAGGTTAAACTCTTAAATTCCAACCATAAAGTTCCAAAGAAGAGAAAAAAATTCAAACAAAGAAAAATAAGGAGTGGTACCCTCTCTTGCAGTAGCAGCCCCCATGCAGTCCTGGGGGAGGAGAGTCTTTTCTCCAGGTACATTACTTACCTTAAGCCCTTTAATCTACTCTAACATATGAATTAGCTCTTGACCTTGATTTATAGACATGTGTAAATAAATTTCCATGGTGTCAGTGAATATATTTTAAGATCTATCTGACATACTAACTTTATCTTTACATACTCTCTCTCTCTCTGTTGCACACATGCACACGCACAAAAATACCAAAGTCCTACTTCAAGTCCTCTGTGACTTTATTATTTTTAATCATACAAAAATGACTTAAGTCAGAAGTTTTAATATTGTATTTCAATTTTAATAATCTCTGAATTTATTTACATTTTTATTTTGCATGTCACCTAACTTGGATATTTTATATGAACGTGTGTGTGTGTATGTATATGTAGGCTTAAAGTGAAGCACACATACAGTAAAACCTGAATTAGCATCTCTAGCATGTTATAAACATGCTACCTATTTTATCTGGACCATTTTTCCCTCAATGAATGTTTTTGTTATCTGGTTTCATCTGTATCAAAATATTATGAAAAAAATATCAAGTGGCACTTGCCTTACCTGCTCTCTTGCTCACATGAATCCAAGATAAGAGAACAGGAAATGTCCTCTGGGTCTTAGCCAGACAGCTGACCTTTATATCATTATTAGCTCCTCCATATTGATTGGAAGCACCATCTTAGAGGAAGAGAATCTGAGACTTTTGTCATTTACTGTCTCCGTTTCCTTTGTCCTTTGTTCTTGCTTGATAAAATTGATATGGTTAGCATACTCAGGGGAGCTTTTGAGAACTGGGCACAGATTTTTCATATCCAAAAATAAAGAAGTTCCAGCCATTTCCAGTGAGTACAGATGCTCAGTGCAGTTGAGTGGGATGCAGTCACATGATGGGAATATGTCAGTTTGTTACATGTGTCCTTGCACTGAGACTTTTGCTTCTGTGCAAACATTTGACATTGAATATAAATCCTTCCCAACCTAGCAATTTCTATTCCTTCCATTAAACTCTTCATGCTCATCTCTTTTATTTTGGGGGGTCATCTGTGCTTGAGTTTTCTACCATAAAATTGATAAATATCTTTGCTAAACTGAACAAATCACTTTTGTCATAAACTAAAAAGACTTTTCTAAATCTCCAAATTCTATGGAAAAAGAATACAAAAAGTTAGTTTATTTATTTCTTTAGACTAATGGGTAAATTGAAGGCACCTATTTTTTTGATGCACTAGTGATTCTCAACTTGATAGATATATAGTTCTCTTAGAGTTCTGTAAAATATATTGAGACACTATGCTTCATCTTATTGCTCAAAGAATTTTGGGTTGATAATTGATCCAAATAGCCTGGAGAGAAAATAAGTTCCGCAGGAAAAATATTGACTGTAGAGATTCAGAATCAATTTGTCAAACTGTCGATGTCGCTCCCGGCCGGCAGGAAGGACACACGACAAAGTCTGGCAGTGGACAACCTTTTCTTTTATTTTCTCTCCGTACAGCCTGCCCTGGGATCGCTCCCAGCCGAAGCCTCCTCTGGTCCGCTCCCCGCGGCTCCTTCCGTGCTTCGCTCCGAAGCCTCTACCGGTCCGCTCTCCGCGGCTCCTTCCGGGCTTCTACTTCCCCCCAGGGGTGGCACCAGTATATATACGGATACAGTGTCCAATCATGTTAAAGTAAGCAAGGCAAGCTGATTGGCTAACATATTATTGAGCGGGTTGTTTACGCGGTAAGCAGGAAACTAACGTGCTCGATGGGAGGGGTAATCTAACTCAGGCTTTACTCTTTACCACAGGCCGCATGATCGCTATATGCGGCGGCTCGGCAATGTGGTGGCTCCCAACATCTCCCCCTTTTTTATTTTAAATAAGTCTACGCATCGCAGCCCGTCCTGAATTGAGTGTAGAGGCCTATGCCCTGATAGGAGGCCCACCAAGGGCTCTCGGCGTCGGCCCGGGTCGGCCGTCCCCGAGTCTGCCGAGGCCCCGAGGCCCTCGTCCTTTTTCCAGGGCCAGGAAGGAACCGGACGGAACCTGGATGCACACAGGCATACACTCATGTCGCTCCGCATGATCCCCCCGGGGCGACATTTGGTTTGGGCGGAACCTAGTAATTCAGCGGCTTTTGTGCGGTATGGGGTAGGGCCTGTCTTAGGTTGAGTCATGCTGGGGAGGCATGCTCTTACCCGTCATTGACTCATCTACCCTGCTATATCATAATTTTTTAGAGGAGGAGTGTGGGAAGCTCACCGTCCCTAGACTCGGTCGTAGGCTAGGCGAGCGAGCCATGCATATGCCTGAGGATCTTCTTGTCCATTTCGGGCTACCGCTATTTCTATTCATCTTGTTGGTTGGTCTGTGATGGATCTCCGGTAGGGCAGGTCTGATCTTCAGTCGAGGGCTTTGTCGCCCGTGTCAGTCTCTCCGGTACCCACAGTGGTTCTCGTCCCGATTCCTGCAGAAAAACACAAACCGCGCCTCGGTTCCAGCTGATTACCGGATCCGGGCCCATCCATTGTCATGCCATAGATAACCGCGCCTTTGGAGGCAGGCCTTGGCTTACTCCCCCTTTTTGTTTTTTATTTTTTATTTTTTATTTTTATCTTTTTTTTTTTTTTTTTTTTTTTTTGGTACCAGGGATCGAACTGGCGATTGCCTGCTTACAAGGCAGGCGCTTATGCCGCTAAGCTAAATCCCCAGCTCCCATTTCCTCAACCGGCGTTTTTCTCAGCCTGCTCGGCAGAGAACTCTGTGTACCAGGCTCGCCAATCCAGGTAACTACCCGAGGGCAGACACGCCTTTGCCAGCTGAATCCAGTCCGCGGGGGTGAGGGGCCCAGAAGACAGGTTTTTCAGCATGGCAATGGTGTAAGGCGCAGTCGGCCCAAAGGTTGTAACTGTATTTTTAAGTTCTCTAATCTGCTTTATCTCAAAAGGCTCCCATGCATTACGTCCCTGGCCCATAGCTACTTGTACAGGAAATATCCCGTAGGGGCCACTATCTATCCCAGGTGGTGGATGTACCTCATGAGACAAACGTCCCCCCTGCCAAAGCCGCCTGTAAAAATACCGACCCGCCGGCGGCGGAGCATAAGACGGCAGCCGTGATTGGGCGGAAAATGGGGGCCTGTGCATCACTTCCTGTTCTGGCGAAAGGGGAGGGAGCTCCCGGGCGGCCGCCTCGTGGCGAGGGATCGCTTCCGGGAACAGCCCCCAAGGTGGGGCAGAAGGCTTCGCCTCCCTCTCGCGCCAGGGGGCGCTTAGGAGCTCTCTACTCCTCCGCAGACCAAGTTGAGCGGAGCGCAATTCTTGGCATCTAGGCTCCTTGGTCTCATCGTTGTCTAAGCCTTCCTCGTTCTCGGAGTCAGACGACTCCGAGGCCTGAGCCCCGTCTTCCTCCTTTATATCTTTGTCTCCTTTGACGGACCCCTCCCGGGAGCTCCCTGACTGGGCCTGTTCGAATGCCCTACGCACTTTAATGAGCTCTTGAGAACCTTCCCTGCAACCACCCTCGCTCTTCAAGCATGCATATATCATTTCCCACAGTGGCCGAGCGAAGACCGAAGCCCCGCCCTCCCTTTCCGCTAGAGAAAGATCCCTGCCCAACTTCTCCCACGAGGGCAGGTTTAAGTGCCCTGTGGGGAAGAACCAGGGAGTGAAACTATCAATCTCCTCAAAAAAGCTCTCCAGCGTTTTGCGTCCCACCTTGAGGTCTCTGGACTTTAAGAGCTTCCGGAGGACCTGTACCAAGGGCTGGGTGTCGTTACTCGGTACGTTACCCATATTTAATATGTTACTCACCGCGTGAGGCCCAAAAATCCGCCACTTACGCGTGAGCCTGAGGGGAGTCTAAAAACCCTGTAGGTGCGCGCCACCCAGGGCCCAGGTTTATCCCCTACTCACCTGTCTCGCAATGCTGTATCAAGGAACGTTGTCCACTACCACGTCTCGGGGGTGATCAGTTGTTCCCCGTACGGGCCACCAAATGTCGATGTCGCTCCCGGCCGGCAGGAAGGACACACGACAAAGTCTGGCAGTGGACAACCTTTTCTTTTATTTTCTCTCCGTACAGCCTGCCCTGGGATCGCTCCCAGCCGAAGCCTCCTCTGGTCCGCTCCCCGCGGCTCCTTCCGTGCTTCGCTCCGAAGCCTCTACCGGTCCGCTCTCCGCGGCTCCTTCCAGGCTTCTACTTCCCCCCAGGGGTGGCACCAGTATATATACGGATACAGTGTCCAATCATGTTAAAGTAAGCAAGGCAAGCTGATTGGCTAACATATTATTGAGCGGGTTGTTTACGTGGTAAGCAGGAAACTAACGTGCTCGATGGGAGGGGTAATCTAACTCAGGCTTTACTCTTTACCACAGGCCGCATGATCGCTATATGCGGCGGCTCGGCAATGTGGTGGCTCCCAACATCAAACTAATTAATTAATTAATGAACACTGTATATTTTGTTGAATCACAATTATTTTTATAATGTTTAACACAAATATGACATACAGTAGACATCTAATGAAACTTAGATAAAATTAACCTACATAACTGAACAACTATATAAAACAGATTTTCATGAATGTATTAGTGCTACTTTTTCATGAATACATTGATTTAATATCTGTTTATTGAGCACCCACTTTTTTTCCAAAGGCAGTTCTGGTGCTTGGAAAAATGGATATGTGGTTTCTAATCTTAAAAAATTTAGACTTTTGGGTCATAGATATTGATGCAATAACTACACTTAGGATTGAGGGCTGAAAGCACTTTCAGATGGAAATCTGATTGTAAGAAAGAATATAACAAAGAAAAACTCTATGTATTAGAGATACACAAAGGGTAACAGAAGGAATTTCTAAAGAATTGCTGTTAAGCCATGATTTAAAGGATAAGAAATAAAACAGTTGGGAGTTTGGGCAAGGATATGATATGATTCTGAAGAGTTTGAAGAGGGCAAAATCATGTAGGTCCTGCAAGGAGTTACTTAGGGATGGCAAGGGAAGATGTTACAGCTGGGATAGTATGATAGGTAAGTGAGACATGATTAAATGTTAAGTAAAATTGCTTACCTATTTACTGAGTCAAAATTTTTGGTAATCAGAAGAGATTTACATTATTAAAATAAACATGAGTGACTTCTCTGGATTTAAGGACAAGGATGTGTTGAAGCCTACACATATTGGCTTGGAAGACCTGAACTTGTGCATCTCTCCCTAATTCTGTATCCAGTGAACATACATTAAAAACTACATAATTCAAATAATAAATAATTTGAAAACTGATTGGTGTAAACAATAGAAATTTATTATCACATTTTTGTGGAAGCTAGATATCTGAGGGTCAGGGGTACAGCAGGGTTGGCACCTTCTAAAGCTTGTATGGGAGTTTACATCACTTTCTGGTAATCTGCAATTCATTTGTTTCTTGTTAAAGACATATCACTTTATTCTCTATCTTAATGTTTATTTTAATTTTCACATATAATTCTCTCTATATGCATATCTTCTGTTTCTGTGAGCAGTGACAAAGTCATGTTAGATTAGGACCTGTCATGGTTTATGTCTGTGGCCTCCAGGCCTCATGAGTTCCCATTGTACATTTGTGATTGGTTTATTGTTTAGTGCTTGGATTGATGGTGTCAGTGCTACACCCACATAGGGGTGGAGCCAGGATGTGATGTAATGGCAGGAAGAAGGTGTGTCTTGCCCTTTGTTGGTTCCTGCTTGCTGTTTGCAGTCGCCATGAACTGTGGCCCAGCCATGCCCACCTGCCTTGAAGCCAACTGAGTGTGGACTGAAACCTCCAAAAACTGTAAGAAATAAACCTTTTCCTTTTCCAACTTGGGCTTCAGGTATTTTGTCTCAGTGATGAGTAAAAAGTAACTAAGAATTTGGTACCAGGAGTGGGGTCATTTGTTGTGACTATACCTGACTATGTTTTTTTGAGAGGCTTTGGAAATGACTTGTGGGCAGAGTTTGGAAAGGCTCAGACATGTCTCCTGGATGCATAGAGCTGGAGCAGCTTAGGCTGTTTTGTAGAGGAGATTCTGGTCAGTACTCAGAAGACCAGAAGGCTGATAAAAAGCCTCATGGTAAAGACCAGGCTTGGGAGGTTTCTGCTGGAAAAAAGGACTGATTGTTGGACTTCCCATGATTATGGCTTGGCAAAAAGTTTGTCTGCATTTTGTTCATGCCCAGAGACTTTGCCTGAGACTGAGACAAAGGGCAATGGACTGGTTAATCTTAAAAAAGAAATTAAAAAGCAATCAAACATTGAGGCTGTGGCATGGCTATTGTTGGGGGTTTTTAGCCAGCTTTATGTTGCAAATCAAGAGCAAAGAGCCCAGCAGGATAATTTGCAATACTGTGAGTTTGGCCAGAAGGAAAATCCCCCGAAGGCTGTGGATTGTAAAGACAGAGTTGAGATTTTGATTGCTAAAGAAAAACAGAGAGATAAAAAAGATGGCCCCGGGGCATCCCAAGTAGCCAATCCCCACCCTTTGCAACCTCACTGCAAAGGTAAAAGAATTTGCTCAGAGGAGAAAGCTACAGAGCACCAGGTTCGAAAATGGTGACAGAGGCCATATGAGGTTCCAGAATGGTGGCAACATGGAGAAGCTTTTCCTCACAATCAGGTAAACAGAGCCCTGTGATCCAAGCAACTGACCCCTATAGCCAAGAGAGAAAAAAGTCTGGCTACTGCTTCAGCTGACAGCAGACCTTTGCGGCATCCACAAGGTGCTGATTTTAGGTGCCAAAAAAAAAAAAAAAAAAAAAAAGGCACAAATTCTGAGGGTAAGATGGCTTCCACCTTGATTGCAAAGGGCCTGGGAGGCCAAACAGGGTGCCCCTGAGAGGGCAATTTGTAAAGATGTAAGGGTGAAGCCAAAGGTGCAGTGGAGACCCCAAAAGTTTGAAAAAGCTAGAAACGTAGATGATCCAAGAAAAGCTGCAAAAAGCGAGCAGAGAGGATTTAAGAGAAAAGCTGTGAGAGCTGAAATCCCTAGAAGAGCCATGGGGTTGGACTCACCCAAGCTTTTTGGAGCTTGCAACCAGTTTGCTTCAGATGCTAAGCATAGAACTCTAGGACTTAATGTTTGTCCTGCTGGATGCTGGATTTGCTTTGTTTCCAATGCTTTATATTCCCCTGCTTGTAACTTTTGGAATGGTAATGTTTATCTTGTGCCTTTGCATTTCAGAAATGTTTAACCTTGTTTCATTTGTACAGGGATTACAGTTAACAGTTTGCCATAGATCATGGAGGAGACATGGGGCTTGGACTTTTTAGCAATGCTGAAACTGTTAGGACTTTGGCAACTTATGAAGGCAGACTAAATGTCTGCCTTCCTATAAAGGATGTACTTGGACTTTTTAGCAATGCTGAAACTGTTAGGACTTTGGCAACTTATGAAGGCAGACTAAATGTCTGCCTTCCTATAAAGGATGTACATGAGTCCCAAGGGCCAGGGGTGGAATGTCATGGTTTATGTCTGTGGCCCCAGGCCTCATGAGTTTGCATTGTGCATTTGTGATTAGTTCATTGGCTAGTGCTTGGATTGATGGTGCTCCTCTACACCCACATAGGGGTGGAGCCAGGATGTGATTAATGGCAGGAAGAAGATGTGTCTTGCTCTTTGCTGGTTCCTGCTTGCTGTTTGCAGCCACCATGAACTGCAGCACAGCCATGCCCACCTGCCTTGGAGCCAACTGAGTGTGGACTGAAACCTCCAAAAACTGTAAGAAATAAACCTTTCCTTTCCCAGCTTGGGCTTCAGGTATTTTGTCTCAGCCATGAGTAAAAAGTAACCAAGACAGGACCCATCCTGGACTTTAGCTCGTTATATCTATAATGGTCTTATTTCTATATAAAGTCATATTCTAAAGTAATGATGTTTAGAATCTCAAAATGTTTTTTAGGATGGTGGCACATTTTAGCCACTAAATGTTCAAACACTAAATGTTGACAAGTATGTGGCATAATCAGGTCATTTTTATATTGCTTGGAAGAAGTATAAAATGATAGAATCACTTTGGGATACATTATAATAATTTCTTATTAAAACAGACTTTCTCCTGCTGTATGATCCAGCAGGTTCTCTCCTTGGTACTTAGCCAATGGTTTACTAAATACATATAGCTTGTAAGAGCTAATTGTTAAATTTTCATAAGTTTTGTATTTATTCGAGACAAAGGAAAGGTAATGCCCACACAAAGTTTGAGTAGGACTGGAAGATCTGCTCCTGCAGAGTCACACTCATGTAATTGTTGAAGAAGCAGGTCTACAAACCTCACCATGTTAACTGCTCTACAGGGCAGCTTGAGCCTCCTTACAATATGGCAGTTACATCGACCAGAAACAGAGAACCAAAGATCAAGGGAAAGGAAGATGTCATAATTCTTCTTATGGTCTAGACTCGAAATTCACACACAATCTTTTCTACTACATTAGGAGCAAGCCCTTTAGACTGGCTTTTACTTCAAGGAGCGCAGGACTTCCTTTTCAAGCCAAGAACTGTAAAAAATATTGTGGAAAAAAAACTCCATGTAAATTTGAAAATAAAGATTTTTGAGGTTTCTATAGTAGTTGACTATGTCTCTTAAAACCAACTGAAATTTGTTTCAAAATTTGAACCAATGACAGTAGGAAAATCACTAAGGAAAGTAAGAGTGAGTTACAACATTCCTGTTACGTCTGTTAATACTGCAGTTAAAAACACTTTTGTTTTGAGGCTCAGTGGTTATAATGTATGTAACATCATCTAAAAATATTAATACATAAAAAGTGCTCATTAATTCTGGTATTTCAACAAAGAACAATATAATTTACTTTTATAACTTTGGATAGTCATTAGAAACAAGCAAGATGAAATGTTACCTTCATATCCAGATTAAAAAAGACAGATCAATATAAAATAACAAGCAAAAGAGGCAATGACATTTTGTTCTTGTCACAGTAGTTGGATGGAACTGAGGAATATATCTCCACTTACAAAAGCACAAAGGAATGAGTGTACTGGTTGTGTGTCTAGAGTATGTGATTTTCTTATTTAGAGATTATAGTACTAACAGGACTCAGAACAGGTAAGCCAATATGCGCTCCATTAATGTGGGTTTTTCACATTAGCAGTTAAGAGTAAACTTAAATCCACCAGAGTTCACTTATTGGTACAGGACACATATTGTTATCAGCACTGAGCATAAGCACAAACTTACATTGCTTCTGCACCAGGAATTTTAACTATAATACTGAAATACTAGTGGTAAACTAAACTATTGTGTCCAAAAATAATTTGAAGTTGATTGGTATGCAACTGGTCAATGACCATGTTCATAGAAAATCACCTTGATATTGAGACCTCTGTTGAGTTTTAAATTTGCTAACATGAGACATTTCAGGACTTTGTAAATGACTGACTCGAAAGAGTGGGAAAGCTAACAATTTATCACACGTATATAAAATATAATAATAGTTGTTAGGAAAGCATCTACACCTGTCCCTCACATATGCACACTCATGTATGCATACACATGCACATTAGAGTTGCTTGTTAAATTTGTCTGTGATTGTTATAGAGGGAGATATTTCTACTAGAGGAAATCATTAATTACTTTTCAAAATTTTTAAAAAGTAATTCAAAATCTATTCTTATGAAATTCTTACATGACAAAAGCCACTGGTTTCAATATTTCTCAAATTTTCCTGAAATTTTTTAGAGGGATGAGAAAAGGCACCATCTCTTTGATATAAGTTGTTTTATTTTATCAAAAGTCACAATATGCTACTATCATACTCAAAGATAAATATCACTGGAATGATGTGAAAAAACTAAGCCCAATTCAAAATCTGTAAAAACCCAGAATAAAGGTACTTTTTGCTCCTAAAATCATGTTCAGAGTTTCCCTTTTAGTAATAAGTTCTTGAGAAACTAATCACAATTGTAGCATTGCTTTGGCTTAGAAATCAAACATGATGGTACTAGAAGAAATTAATAACTAACTGACTGAATCCTTTGGGAACAGACGAACATCTCAAATAAAGGAACTGGAGTGCAAAACCAGGGAATATTTTTAATTCAAATAATTTCCTCTCCAACTTGATGATTTTATCTCTGCCATCTGCTAATTAAAAACAAAAACAAACTAGATTTGAATTCTCCAGGGATCTTTTAGAAAATGAAGCTGAAATTTTAGGAAATGATAAATAGTTGAATTTCAAAGCAATGCCTTGCCTTGTATTACTATTGGTATGCCCACTTTAAGGTTTCTGCTGCAACCTGAAATCCAAAGGATAGTAGGCAGAGAGATTTTGCTTTCAGATATTTCTGGCACTTGAAGAACTGGGAAAATTTTGTGTTTTAAGTAAAATTTCTTAGGTTTTGAAAGTTTAGCTTTAATAAAATTCTTCATTTCTAAGGGTAGTTTTAATAACAAGTCGAGTTGGTGAGGCTATCACTGGGGGTGGTTAGGTTACACATGAGGTTGAAAGCTGCAAACACTGCTCCTGTGCCAGAAGTAATTTCATGATAAAGGATCATTGTGTTGGAAACAATGATCGTGGTATCACTGGGCAGATGATACCCCAAATGTGGCTGAATTAAGATAATTTAATTTACATAAAAACACTGTGTTTGTGTTCAAGGGCACATGAGTCAGAAAAAAGTTTATGATACTTTAAAGGGCCTTTCTAATACATTTTTAAATCATTTGAATTTTTTCTTCTAAAGAGAAAAAATAGAAAAATCAAGAAGCAAACAATCAAAAACAACAATAAAAGCAAAATGATAACAACAAAACAATAACCATATAGAATTTCAAACCATATGATAAGAATTCAAAAAGGGTTGCCATATTGCATAGTTTTATCTTCAAAAGAGTTGCTCAGTTTACAAGATACAGGCATATAAGGTTGACCAAACAATATAATTCCCCTTTAAGCAGTTCCTATTGCTTTAACTACATCTATTATAAACTTCTGTTCTTATTTACTCTTTCAATTTCTTACACTAGTGAGGCAATATGGTGTTTACATATGTAAGTCTGATTTATTTTACTTATGTGTATGGTTTCTAGTTGCATCCATTTACCTATAGAAGACTCAAGTTTATCATTCTTTATGGCTGAATAATATTCCATTGAATAAACACACTACATCTTTTTTATTCATTCTTCAGCTGATAAACATTTGGGTTGTTTCCAGGATCTGGCTATTACAAATTGTGTAGCCATAAACCTGGGTGCACATATATCATTGTGGTATGATATTTTTAATTCTTCTGGGAAAATAGCCAGAAGGTGAATAGCTGGGTTAAATGGAACCTCGAATCCTAGTTTTTTGAGGAATCTCTGCCCTGATTTCCAGTGTTTTTACCAGTCAACACTCTCATCAATAATGCAGAAATGTTCCATTTTCTCCACAGCCTCACCAGCATTTGTTATTGGTTACTTTCTTGATGTCAGTCATTCTTTCTGGAGTAAGATGATGTCTCCATGATCTTTTAATCTGCTTTTCTCAAATAACCAATGATGTTGACCATTTTTTCATACATTTATTTGCAATTTGTATTTCTTCATCTGAGAATTGTATATTCATCTCACATACCCATTTTTGGATTGGGTCTTTGAATTTAGGGGCCTGATTTTTTTTCAACTCCATATGTTCTAGAGAGAAGTCCTTTGTCTGAGGGACAGCTGCCAAAAATCCTTTCTCAGAATGTAAATTTTTCTCTTCACTTCATCGGTGATTTCTTTCAATGTGAAAAACTTTTTTAATAAGACTAGATTCTAGTTGTTGATTCTTTGAATTTCTTCCTATGCAGTTTGGTTTTTGATCATGAACTCTCAACCTGTCCCTATGTCCACAAGATTTGTTCTCCAGTAGATTTATCATTTTTGTCTTAATATTTAAATCTTTGATCAATTTTGACTTTAGTGTAATGTATGGCAGTAAGCATGGGTCTAATTTAAGTCTTTGGTATGTAGAAAGCCATCTTTTCCAACATCATTAAAGAGCCTATCTTTCTTCCAGTGAACATGTTTAGCTCCTTTATCAAAGATGAGGCAGCTGAGTCTCTTTGTAATTGTGTCTGCATCTTATAATCTGTTCCACTGATCTTTAGGTCTGCCTTTTTGCCACTGCTATGCTGATTTTATTATAGTGCTTTGTAGTACAAGTTCAAGTCTGGGATTGGGATGCATCCTGTCTTGCCTTTGTTTCCCAGAATTACCTTTGCTATTCTAGTTCTTTTATGTTTCCATATGAATTTTATGAATGTTTTCTCTAGATCTGTGAGGTATGCTAATGACATTTTGATGAGTGTTGGATTAAATCTGTATAGCAGTTTTGGGAGTATGACCATTTTCACTATGTTGGTTCTTCCTATCCATGAGCAAGGCATGTCTTTCCACTTTCTGAATCCCTCTCCAATTTCTTTTTCCAGAGTACTGTAATTTTCAATATAGAAATATTTTACTTACTTTGTTAAATTGATTCTTAGTATTTCATTTTTTGAATGCTGTTATGAAAGGTATGGTTTCCCTAATTTCTCTCTCAGTAAGTTTGCTGTTTATGTACAGGAATGCTATTGATTTTTTAGTAGTGACTTTGTACTCAGCTACATAGCTGAATTTGTTTAGTAAGTCTGTTGGTGGAGTTTTTGGGTCTTCTACATAGAGTATCATGGTACATGTGAATAATGACAATTTAACTTTTTCTTTTCCTATTTTTATTCCTTTTATTTCTCTCTCTTGTCTAATGGCTCTGGTTGATGTTTCTAGAATTATATTGAATGTGAGTGGTGACAGTGGACAACCGTGTCTTGTTCTTGATTTTAAGGGAAAAGCTTTCAGTTTTTGATCATTTAGTATTACCATTTAATTGACTTCCAGTTTTTGAACACTTAGTATAACTATTTAGTTGGCTGTTGATTTCTCATAGATACCTTTCATCAGATTGAGGTAAAGACCATCTATTTTGAGTTTCTCTAGGGACTTTACTATGAATGAGCATAGGACTTTATTAAAAGCTTTTTTGCATCTATTGAAATGATTACGTGATTTTTGACTTTCACTCTGTTGATATGGTGTATTTCATTCATTGATTTGTTGAACCATCTGTGCATTCTTGGTATGAATCCCACTTGTTTATGGTCTATAATCTTTCCATGACCAGGGTAGCTCCAGATGTTTTTTTGGGGAAAGATAGTGAGAGAATGAGGAAAGTTAGAAGAGATACAAATTGAGGTCAGGTGGAGACCTGAATAAAAGAATTGCCCCCTCAGTGTAGGGGTATTTATTTATACTTTTAACAACTTAAATCACATGACACCCCGTTGACTAGTAATTTGCATTATGGCAACCTAAGGGTCTGAATTTTGGGGCTCAGAGTTACTTGTTTTTGCAGTTTGCCCTGGGTGATCTTTATTCTCTGACCCAGCTGGCCAGCTCCCACAGGTGTGATGAATTTCCAGCTTCAGAGGCTCCCAAAATAAACATAATGATTTGCTGCATTCTGTTTGCTAGTATTTTACTGAGGATTTTTGCATATGTGCTCATTAGAGAGACTGGTCTGTAGTTCTCTTTTTTAGTTGGGTCTTTCTCTGGTTTTGGTATCAGGGTAATACTTGCCTCGCAGAATGAATTAGGGAGAACTGCTTCCCTTTCAGTTTCATTAAAGAGTTTGTGTTTGAGGAGTATTGGTATTAAATCATCTCTAAATTTCTTGTATAATTCAGCTGTGAATCCATCAGGACCTGTGCTTTTGTTGTTGTTGTTGTTTGGCTTTTTGTTGCATTTTCAGTTTCATTAACTATGCTGTATTACTAAGGGGTTTTATATCTTCTTAATCCAGCATTGGTAATTCATATATTTCTAGGAATCTGTCCATTTCTTCTGTACTGTTGGTCCTATGAGAGTAAACATTTTTACAGTACTTATGATCTTCTATATTTTCACAGCATCTGCAGTGATTTCACCCTTTTTATTCCTTATTGCATGAATTTGAGCTGTTCCTTTTTTTTTGTTTGATAATGTTGGCTAGGGTTTTCAATTTTATTTTTTCAAAGAACCAACTTTTTGAATCATTAATTCTTTTTATCGTTCTATTAGCCTCATTGGCATTAATTTCTGCTCTGATCTTTATAATTTCCCTCCATCTTTGGGCTTTGGGCTTGACTTATTCTTCTTTTTCTAAAAGTTTGATGTTCAATGTTAGGTGTTTACTTGTGCTCATTCTGTTTTCCTCATATGAGAATTCATGGCTATAAATTTCCTCTTGAGGACTGCTTTTATTGTGTATCACATGTTCCAGTAAGTTGTACTTCCATTTTTGTTTATTGTATATATTTAAATTCTTCTTTAATTTTCTCTGTGACCCATTGTTTGCTCAGTAGGATACTATTTAATTTCCATGTGTTTATAGAGGTTTTGTGATTTCTTTTGTCATTGATTTCCAGTTTCATTGTACTATGGTCATATAATATACATAGGATAATTTCAATTCCTTTGAATTTACTTAAGCATTCTATGAGCTAGTAGATGGTCTACTTTAGGGATTTCTCAGGTGAAGCTGAGAAGAATGTATATTCTAATGTTGTTGGGTTGAACACTCTGTACATGTCTACTAAGTCCATTTATTCACAGGTTTGATTAAGTTTTGTTATTTTTTTGCTGGTTTTCTGTCCAGCTGATCTATCTCTTTGTGACAATGAGATGTTAAGTTCCCCCATTATAATTGTATTACTACTTATTTGATTTTTCCGTATCTATTAATATTTGTTTTACATAGTTGGGTGCTCTCATATTTGGTACATATATATTTATAATTTTTATCTCTTCCTCTTGAAGTTTTCCCCTAACAAGTATGGAGTGACTTTCTTCTTTTGATCTCTTTTGATGATTCTTGAAGTTTACATTGTTTGAAAACAGTATAGCTACCCCTGTTTTTTCTGGGTCCCCATTGCATTAGCTATTGTTTTCAATCCTTTGACTGTTAGTCGATGAATTTCCTTTTGTGTTAGATGTATTTCATAAGTATGGCGTATTAGTGGATTTTGTTTCTTGATCCAGTCTGCTATTGTGTTTCTTTTGATTGGTGAATTGAGGCCATTTGCATTAATATCTCTTATATATTAGTTTATCTTTGTCATGTTATCTGTCTGCTATTGGTTCCATATTTTCCCCCTCTGTTTAATTGCTTTTCCTGTTTGTTGTTCTTGGAACTGTGGCATTTTTATCTCTTTCTAGAATATCTTTCAGTATTCTTTGTAGGACTGGCTAAGTGGTCATGAAGTTCTTCAGTTGTTTTTTTGTCATGGAAGTATCTTATTTCTCCATTGATTTTGAAAGACAGATTTGTTGTATACATCGATCTGGACTGGAAGTTGTTTTCTTTCAGTACTTGAAATATTTCACTCAATGCTCTTCTTGACTTGATGGTTTGTGACGAGAAACCTATCATGATGATGATAGAGTTTCCTTTATAGGTGATCTGTCTCTTTTATTGAGTGACTTTTAATATTCTGTTCTTATGCTGAATATCTGGGATCTTGATTATCATATGTTGAGGTATAGATGTGTTTTGTTTGTGGCTAATTGGAGTTCTGTATGCCACACTTATCTGTTTGCCAGGTTCTTTACTCATGTTTAGGAAATTTTCTGCTATTACTTCTGCAAATAGTCTTTTCATGTCATTTGTGTTATCTCCTGTTTCCATTGGCGCCTATCAGACTTATATTGTCTCTCTTTGCATCATCTTGCAGCCATTGAATAGTTATTTCCTGATTCCTTGTTATTTTTAGGAGAGCATTCCTTTCATGGTCACCAGCCACAATCCTGACCTCAAGGTCTGAGAGTCTGTGTTCTATTTCATTCATGCAGTTTTGCTAGATTTCAATAGCATTTTTGATTTCTTGGATATTGTATCTGTTTCATGTATTTTAATTGTTTGCTATATTATTCATTAAAGATTTCCATCATTTTTCTATGCTACTCTATTTTTTTGTCTATATCTTCTTTGAATATACTCATGAATTCTTTCATCATGTGTATCCTTTCTGTCTTTACCTGACAGATTATTATGAGCTCATTTTCTTTCAGCTTCCTGGAATTGTTTCTTTGCTTCTGTTACTATCACTTCAGAAATTTCAGGTGTATGATTTTCAACTTCACCATTTCTGTCTCCTGGATTGATCTGAATGGACTAGAAATTTTAGACTTCATTTTGGCATTTTCTTGTGTTTCTTCAAATCAGCCAAATGCCTAGTCCTGGTTGCTTCCTGCACTGGCAGCCTACCCAGCAGTTGGCCTCACTGAGGGCTGCTGATAGCTGCAAGTCTCTGGCTTCATTTCAGTATTAGAATAAAATAAATTTCTGATTTAATCAATTTAGTCCCCATATACCTCAGAGATATTTACCAGGTGTGAGACGGTCACTGGAGATTAACTCCTAGTCCCTGAAGGCCTCGCCAAGAGTTCCTGGATGACTTCAGGTTGCTGGGCATGGACTCCAAGGACCCATAAACCCCACTGAGGATTTCTAGATGACTGTGGAATGATGAGTGCAGCTTCTCAGTCCCCACAGGCCTCAGAGATGGCTCCTGGATGATTGCAGGTCACTGAGTATAGATTCCTGAGCCTCAGAGATGGTCCCAAATAACTGCAGGTTGCTGGCCTCAGAGAAGGCTCATGGGTGACTGCAGGTCACTGGGCACAGCTTCCTGGCCTTTGAGGGCCTCACTGAGGGTTTCTGGATGAATAGAGGATACTGGGTCAGCTTCCCAGTCCCCATGGGCCTCAGTGAGGGTTCTCAAATAATTGAATGATTTGAATGTGTGTCATTGTTCTTTGAAAATTCAGTAACTTTGGATATGAGTAAGTTTAAATTGTAGTTAGTTTTGAAAGAAAAATGTCAAGTATTTTATAAAATTATTGCCTTCCATTTTTGTAGAATGCAACGCTGTACAGGACCAAAGACTAAAGGCAAAAGAGGTAAAATAGGAAAATATAGCTCATGGATGATTGGAAGAGTACAAATCATTTAGTTGTAGAATTCTTAAATTTGAAAATTAGACACTAAGAAGGATTTGTAAGCAGTGCTTGGGATAAAGGGACTTAAAAGTTTGTATATGCTACCTATACATATTATTCATGAAATGTTTGTAAAAAGTGTAACCTGATACTACTGCAGCTTTATTATTTCAGCATTAGAATAAAAGTAATTTCTAATTAATTCAAAATAACAAACAAAAATTAATTTTAAAGATAGTCATGTCTCATTCCAATAGGTGAATTTTAGGTGTAAAACCAATACCTTGTTTTCAGTGGCATTATTTCACTCATTCATCCAGATAGTAGGTCAGCCATCATTTAAACAGCAAATCCATTATGAGTGAGTGTAGGGGCAGATATAGATGCTTGAGGGGGAAGAATTTCTTGGGAAAGATGGAAGTCTGAGCTGTGCAGCTTCAAAAGAAAGAGTCATGTGTCTTGTGGTTTCTCTTGCCCAGTGAATTATGGGAAGAGGCCATCAGCTCTGCAAAGAGTAATGAAGCTATGGTGGACAAACAAGAAGTATAAAATCACAGGAGTCTCCCAGACAAGCAGTGAGAGTATTAACTATTATTTAATAACTGAATCAATATTCAAGGAGTGATCAACCTCTAACTGATGCTGCAGGAAGATGATTTTTCAGCTGAAGGGCAGGAAAAAACATAAAGAAACCTCTGAAATTGTTGGGAATGGTTGGTGGGCAGAACAAAAGAGCCATGAAGTCAATAGAACAGTACAAAAGACAGCAAACCATAGACTTGGTCTTGGTGTTTGATACAGTGTAATTCTAAGATACCTGAATGGTCTCAGAAAGGACAGAAAAATAGTCTCCCAAGCCTCCTAGAGTAAGTTTTCCTCCAGCCCTAGGTAAAAGAAGAGAGGTGTCAGAAGGGTTTACAGTTTGGGAAACAATGTCTTGGTTCTGCTTTTGATTAGGATGTAGAAATCTACAGGTGATTGGCAGTTTCATTGGACAAAGAGAATAATTTTTATACTAAAGAGAAATCATAGCTTTTCTTACAACTATCAGAGATCTGGGTTAGCTTTTCTTGTAACTATCAGAGACCTGGGTTAGCAAGGTATCCAGATAAACAGAATGAGAAGTCCCCAAGGAGAGATGAGACACGTGTAACAGAACATGGCAAGTCATCTTTTCTTTTCCCACTGTATATACACTCACTCCTGTTATATCAAGCTTTTCACCTGTCTCAAGGCAAAAGAGGACTTTGTACAGACTTTCCCCTGCTTGAAATATATACTTTGCTTTTGACTTTTGTCAGTTAGAAATGTTTTAAGATATAAAAGTCAATACCTGACTGCAATTGATGAATACAGAGTTGGACTTAGAATCTCATCAGTTAAAAATTCTAGATTATTTTCGATTACCTGGTTATAATAGCTAATATTTATGTAGTACTGTATTTGTTCCAAAGACCTGCCTAAGGACTTTAAACATTGAGAAAATCCATGAAGTAGATACTTTCATTACTCTCATTTAATATGTAAGAAACATGAGGTATAGAAAAGTTGGATGATTGTAGATGCTTACACATCTTGCCAGAAGTGGAATGGGGTCTTTCCCAGAATTGTTAACCACTATAGCATGATCTGAAGGAAACTATTTAACTTATATATACTTTAATGCTTTTTTCAAAGAAATCATAAAGATATATTTAATTTTTTACTAAGTTTATTGGTACAATTTAGATATAAATAATGATTATATTCATCATATGGAATTTGTACCTGTATATAATATATCTTGATTTCTCTTTTTTCCTAATCCCCTCCCTTCACTTCAAACCCTCTCCCGCCTTAATGACAAAACTTTGTTTTAATTTTATCCTTCTTTCATCATTTTTTTCTTTTCCCTACCATCCTTTCCCCCTCCCCTCCCTAGTTCCTTTTTCCTATTTAATTTAGTTTTTATTGACAGTTTATGTATAGGTATGGGGAAGCAAGATGGAATTCTTCAAGGTCATCTACCAATACTCCCCTGAATAAATGTGCCCTATCATAAAGCCAGACTTTTAATTCTTCTAATACAACTTGCTAACCCATGCAATCAAACCCATGCAGTAAATCATCCAACTTATTAACTAAAAAAATTATTGAATGCTTACCATGCACTGGACACAGAATATGATGGTGAACAAAGCAAATCCAGTGAAAGATATGGATGTTAAATAAATTATTTTATAATTATATAATTGAAAATGATAACAGTAATTTGAAAGGCACTGACAGTAACATTACTGCACTGGAAATTAATACTTAAATGAATTTACAGGATGAGACAAATCATGAGAAAATGTGTCAGCACATGACTGAAAGAAAATCCTGCAAAACTAACTAATGATTTGCTCAAATGATATCATTACTTGCAAAAAAGAGGTTAAATTCACAGAACCAAGATTGGTTTAACATAGGAAGGATTTTATTGAGGATTTAGAATAGCATAAATCTGTCCTTTTGACGCAACTTATGCTCTTTACATGAGAGACCTTTCCCACTCTGTAGACCTAGACTGAGATTAACTTTTCTCTGTCTTGTGTAGTCATGATAGTTATATGACCATGACGTGGAACATGAATTATTTAAAAAGCCTAATTCACTATCGTTCTACTCTACATATATGTTTCCTTACATTGACATCTTATGTGCTAGCAATACTTTTGCTGTCAGAATTACATGGAACTAGAACTCAAATGGCTTGAACCCTCAGAAAGACTAATAGACATTTGAAGGAAATACTTAGTGATCCTGAAGAACATCTACTGAGAAGATTTTTTTAAAAAATGCACGACTTCAGTGAGTTTACCCCATGAAGAATAGGTTCTTGCCTTACAGAGCCAGATAATCTTACCCGAGTAAGATTAGAGTTTCTTATCAATTTTCTAACTAAATATCCAAAGTCTAAAGTGTGTGACTAGGAATATAATTTATTAGTGGACAATGAGCAAATTAATGATGTAAATACAGCAAATGGATAAAGCAAAGTATTCTCTCCCAGTAACAAAAGCAACTAGGAAACCAAATTTTAGTATGATTTTGGAGATAGAACAAGAGGGATAATCACGTATGAAATCACTCACTCTTCATCTTTTTGGCCCATGTTACATCTGGATTCACTATTTTCATGATACTCTGTCAGGTTAGCTGCTGTGAGTTCGCTGAAACAAATCTGATGGTACAAATATGCCTGAAATTCTTGGTGAATAGAGCATTCCATTCTTTAGACATACTATACTATGATTTGCTCACTGTACTATGTGGTTGATGAAGGTTGAAATCACATCATTTCCTGAAGAATATGGAAAATCTAGAGCTATACTGATCTTATTCATCATTGTATTCCTTGTACTTGGTACAGTAAGTGAGAATCAGTGGATGCTATATGATCCCTTGTTAAACAAATATGTGTACCACAATGCATATTAATATCAAATTACAATAAAATGATTATACATGTTTATACTTACCAAGTAAATTAGTTTTTCACTTCTTACTGCTTTTCACAGAATCAATGCCAAAATATGACTCTTGAGTTATCTACCTCTTCTTACTCCCTAAAATAAAATCTATGCATAATTTTAGCTATGTTGTTGGCAGCAGTTTGCTTATTGACAAGTTCTTATTTGCATTTTTGGAATAAAAATTATCTCTAGAGATCATTTGAGAATTATTTACAATCTATTATGGGCTCATGCTGAACTTTAAATATTTGGGGTTCTTTACTATCATCTTTGCCAACAGACCAAGTTACTACACTCATCACAAACACAATAATACCAGAAAGGATTCTTATTATTCTGAGGTAATGAAGAGAATATTAATTGAAAAGAATAAGAATGAGCCAGTAAGAGAAAGAACACAGACAGTTTAGAGGATTATTAATTCTTCCTGAATCAGGATCTTTATTGGTTTTTCCTGATTCTCACTCCCTAATAGCTTATTCCTTCACTTTATATAGAATAATAAAGTTTAAGAATAAAATAAAGTTATTTAACTTAACAGAGCTGTTTTAAATCCCCATGATACGCCATAATTTCCCGTGATACTCAGATATTGCCCTCCATCTTGCTGAAAAATAACAATATCCACTTCTTTCCAGGGCTGTTCTCTGGTTTCAGCCAGAGATACTTGTTTATTGTATAAAACTTTGAAAATTGTTAAATACTTGCAAAGAAATTTTCTGAAAAAGCAAATTCTAAAAACTAAGATGCATGTTTCTGTGCATTTCTTCAGTCTTTGCTGAAGTAATTATAACAAATTGCAGCAACTTCTAACATTTCCATTTCCCTATCCCAATTCAGGTGACCAGCAGGTTGATTTGTTGTCTTCCTATCCTGTGATCTGGGCCTAAGGAGTCGTCCTCATCTGGGACACGCTATTTTCAGAGAAGAGAACAAAAGTACAAGGGACAGAGGCCACTTATGCAACTGCCTTTAAAGTTTCCAATAGGACAGAATGCATGGCACTTCTATTCACTTTCCACTGGTGAAACATGCCATGTGGCTAACCCGGAAGCAGCAGCATAGGAGATATAATCCACTTATGGTTATGGAGAAAGTGAGTTATTAAGAACAGTAACATCATCAGCACAATTTCTCACTACTTCTGCTAAATTTTTCATTCAGGAATATATTTACATCTATCAAATTAATTTCATAGCTTTTAATAGCTGAAAAATACAACTTCAGATTTCAAATATTTGCTTATATTACACTTGCCATTGAAATTGTCTTTAAAAGCTATATAACATTTCATTAAACTGAAAAATTTTAATTTCTCTATAATTTGATGATTTAGGTTTTTTAAAGTCTTTTATTCTTTATAATGATCATTACTGGTGTTGTGAAAACCTTTGTCTGTAAATTTTTTCTTGACATAAAATCCGTTCTTTTGACTAGACGCCCAGGAGAATAATAACTAGGTCAAACAGGGTGAATAATTTTAGAGTTCCTAAAATAATTTGACAAATTGCTTTTCAAAAGGGTGGTAACAATTTCTACTCCTATTTGCAGTATGTAAGAAGGCTCATTTGTTCCAAATTCTTACTGGCGCTGGTATTATTAATGACCTAAAGTATTTTTGAAACTATTTCCTCTCACAGGCAGATATTTACTCCTTTATTTTTCCCACTTCTTTATCTCCTGTATGTGCATCTTTCTCTCTCTGAGAAGGTGAAACCTCACTGAAGGCAGGCACTCTGGGTGTTTAGTAATTAGACCTCATCATTTTGTGTGTGTCTGCATTGTAGAGGCTGGTAGAGTGGATCACCTACTGAACTGGTAGACAAGCAAATCACTTATGATGATATTTCATTTAAAAAGATGTTTGTTTCCTTGGTTACTATAAAATGAAATATTTTTCTATATTTTAATCAACTAGTTGTGTTTTCTTTGTTAGTTGAGCATTCTTGTCGTTGGCTTACTTGCTGTTTTTATCAAAGTAGGTGAGCTTTTGAGGTTGAAGGTGTAGATCAGAAGTAGACGTCTTATTTAGACTTACAAAACCTTGGGTTCAATTCCAGCTCTTGAGAAAGAGAAAAAAAGGAGGCAAACTCTTTAAACAACAAAAGTAGCTTTACTTTCTGATAGAAAAAATACTTTTCTCCAACATATTCTTTTGATCTCTAATTACTAATATATTGTTTCTGAGGAGTAAACATTTTATGCTTTACTGTAATATAAATATTTCAATCTATAATTTCTCTTGTTGCTGCTACATTTAGAGATTTCTTCTAAATGTTTGATTAAAATTTGGTTTTTCTATATTTTTTAATTTTTATGTTTAACACTTCAGCTTACTCAAAATTTGCCCTCGTGTATTGAGATAAAGTTATGAATGATTACTTTTCTAAATGGTCAATGAATTTGTTTTTTAGGACTTATAGATTCTGGTGGCTGCCCTCTACTGAATAAAGTTAAATGAATATCACATATTTAATATTTTAAACTACTTAAGTTTTTAAAAATTTTATGACTAAGAGATGAATTATCAAAGGTAGATTAACTTTTTGTTCTTTAGGCTAGAGTCTTGACCCAAGTCCAAGGTCTACTATTTTTTTCTGCTAAACACAAAAGGAACAAGACAGAGCAACACAAATCTATCATTCCAAACAGAAAAACAAGCCTTAGAATGTGCCCTGATCTCGATGAATCAGCAGAGTGAATTTCACATCTGAAGGAAATATTTAACTCGAAATTACGTAATCCAAGTCTACTCTGCCGTGAATTGTGTGGGTCATGACACATGCTATCGTGGCTGGAATTTAATATGAGGTAATTGGCTGTTGTTGATAAAACACTGTCTCCAGTGGGCACTCTGGAGTGACAGTGACCCCTTTCAGAATGACTTATGAAGAAAAGATGAGAGGGCCTGGGGACCAAGACTGCTTCAGAAATACTGTGGCAGGCACCTCATGCTTAATGGGTCAATACATGTAATCCGAAAGAGGAAAGCCATTATCCTTTATAAAACATGCTGCAACAGCATTGTGTCTATAGTTAACAATATTGCATGGCACACTTAAAAATTTGTTGAGTGAGTGGATCTCATGTTAAATATTCTTGTTACAATAACATAAAATATAACTGGAAAAAGCCAGAGGGAAATCTTTGAAGATGACAGAATGTTTAATATCTTTATTGTACTGATGGTCTCACAGGTATCTTCTATGTCACACTCATCACATTTTATGCTTTACATATATATGTGTTTTTTATATTTTCAGAACATGTTGAATACACTTTGGTAAATCTTTTAAAAATGTCTATCTGTCCTGGCAAGCTTTTGGACACTTTTAAAAGAAAAAATGTTGTATACAATGGAGTGATATTCTGCCATGAAGGATAAATTTGAATTATTTGTAGGAAAAAATGAATGCATTTGAGACCATAATCTCAACGGAAATAAATCAGACACAACCTGAAATATCACATGACTTCTCTTACATAAGAAGCCTGAAGTATAAATAAAGAGGGAAATAAAAGATAGACAATAGAAAACAGGGATATAGATCTTTTGCAAATGGCAAGAGGACCATGAGATGCAGCGAGAGGAGAGAAGGAAGAGGAAGGAGATATAAAAAGAATTAAGGGGACTGGAGATTTAGCTCAGCCGCATAAGCGCCTGCCTTGCAAGCCTTTAGTCATGAGTTCGATCCCTGGTACCAATAAAAAAAAAAAAAAAAGAATTAAGGTGAGTAATGTACGTATTCCAACTTCCCAAGATGAATTATGTGCTGCAAACATGTACTAATAAAAAAAAAAAAACCTGTTGCCAAAATAAATAACAATCTCACTCCAGGATACTGAAGTCATGGATTTGTAACTGAGTATCAGACAGCAAGATAAACACCATTATGATGAGATATTAGGTAGGTAATGTG
This sequence comes from Cavia porcellus, assembly GCF_034190915.1. Classification (NCBI taxonomy): domain Eukaryota; kingdom Metazoa; phylum Chordata; class Mammalia; order Rodentia; family Caviidae; genus Cavia; species Cavia porcellus. The sequence continues at coordinate 48,352,762 of NW_026947493.1, read as the reverse complement.
AGGGCCCAGGACCAGTGTAGAACTACTGGCCAATGGTGTGAAAAGGACTGAGAGCCTGGTGTGCTTAGAAGAGGCTTTGAACCATGTAGCATGAGCACTGCACTCTGAGCTACAGGTTGTTGTACTGGTTTTAAATTTTATTACTAATGAAACCATTTAAATCTGCAAGTGCAGAAGTGTTAGGCTATCTGGAATGATTTGATTAAATCAGTCAACAAATATTTATTTAGTACCGAGAATGATGTTAGGTGCAAAGGATACAGCTGTGAGCACAACAGCTGTTGTTCTCATATTATTTATAGCCTAAGGAAGAAACACACCTTCAACAAGCAAGTATAATAAGAGATTGAATCGTCACGCTAAGCAAAATCATCTACCACAGAGGCCTCAGATTCATGTACTCTTTTCTGGGTTCTTTCACAGTATACAATGGCGGCCAATTTTTGGCATATGCTATGTGATCATAAAAGATCACAAAGTCAATAAAATGACTTTGTGAAAATGAAAAGAACATCAGTATCATCACTTTTTCTTACCTTAAAAATGATCAAATCTTCAGTTTATTAAAACTAGCCATTTTTTCCAAGAAAGTTTTCTAAGCTTAACAGATGTGGTAGGCAAAATAAAGGCCTCTCAAAGATGCCCACACCCTAACCTTTGGAAGCTGTGATGATGTTAGATTACCTGATGGCAAGAGAGAATGGAGATGACAAGTGGAATCTAAGGAGCTGACTTTAAAGTATTAGAAAGACTTGTCCTCGGTATAACCCCTAGTGCCCTAACTGTGAAAGAGCAAGGTAGAAGAATTTGTATCAGAGGGACAGAAAGACCGAAGCAGACATTACGGGATTTAAAGTTGGAGGAGAAGGTCATAAGCCAAGAATGTGGGCTTCTCTAGAAGTTGGAAAAGGAAAGGTAACAGATGAATCTTCAGGGACTCCAGGAGAAAACAGCCCTTATCCTATTTTTGCTCATTAAGACCTGGCCAATTTCTAAACCTCAGAACTGTAAGAAAATCAACTTTTATTTTTTAAAGACATTGAATTTGTGGTCATTTTTTTTTACAGCAAACATAGGAAAAAACCCCACACAACTCTTTCATTTGAATATATCTCAAGTTCCTTTGTACTTTTGCTAATTCTGAAAAATAAACTTTTTTCTCATTTTCATAGTGATATTTCTAATTGTAGACCTTATTTGACTAGGTGTCTTATTTTTCTTCAAAAATATTATTGTAATTTCTTCCTCTCTTCGTGTACCTACGGAAATATATTTCCCTATCTTTCAAAAATTACCAAAGGAATACTAATTGTTTTACATAACACCTTCTACTAAATCCTCATGAATCTACCATTCTACTTTTAATGAAAATTTGCTGAATCTTTTTTCATTGTCCTGTAAATTTCCCTGTATGCAGCACAAAATGAAGAGAAAGACTGGTGCATTTCCTGAGTGAAGGAGGTAGTGGTAATTTCTGTTCTGTTATCATGCCCAGAAATGAAATAATGGGGAGGTCAGAAGGCCATGCACTTGTTAAAGGAACTGGAATTAGCATGGTGGCACCAAGGCTTATGGGGAAACCCAATACTTGAGTCTTGGAAAGATGTATTGGCATAATTTTCATCACATCTCCCTGGCTTGGATGGAGAAACATGGTTTTCAGACTTGCCCTTAGCTGAACTCAGCCCTAAGGATGCTAATTTATGAATTAAGCCAATCTAGGGGGAATCCTCACTCTGATATGTTTGTTCACCTCATCCCCTTTATCATTTGTTCATTTTACTCTCAGAAACTTGTCTGAGTTGAGCTGCATGAGTTAGAATTATGGAACTGAGAAAAATGATTGCCCAGAACCCCCAGAAACATGAGGTAATTTGTGTCGCAGTGCTTTGTACTACTGTCATAGTCCCTTTCACTGAGTGGCAATTTAGCTCAAGGTCCTATCTAAGAGCAGAGAGTTGCTAGAACACCATTAAAATGTCATTAATTAATAGAAATGATCTCTAAAGAGGATTTTGTGAACAGAATGAATGAAAGCTCTCAAGATTTTTTTCTACCAATTAAATAACAATAACTAAATTACCTAATAAGAATGTTGATTTTTTATTTTGCAAATTATAATATCTCAGTAATGCCAGACATTGCTTTTGTCATCTGATTCCAAATTTATATCTTTTCTTTGTTTCATAAAAGAAGTAAAAACTTTGTGTGTTCCAAAATTGTATGGAAGTAATAAAGACTCACTTTGAAAACTCAGTTTTATCCCCATCTAGTTATTTTCTTCACCAGGACCCTCCAACAGCATTGTTTTATTTGTATTACCAACTAATGAGCGGTTTTGTCAGGTTCTGGAAGGTGGCGAGCGCCATGATTTCAGGCACACAGCCCTGTCTGTGTAGCTCCAAGGGAGAACAGGTGGGTGGAAACTTCATTGAAGTGTCAAGACAGTGTATAAGGTAAGTTCTCTTAACAGAATTGTCCAAACATGAAGTGTGATCCCTCATGAGTCTCCATAGTTCTCCTCTCAGGAAACTTTCCAGGAGGTTGACACAAGGGAGACCAGAATGGAGAGAAAGTTTGGATTATCTTATGTCTTAAGGCCTTTCAAGTAGACATCATTATGCATCTATGCCACTCTCTTATCCAAGCCTTCCAGGGTATCATAAATGATTCTGAGTTACCTGAAATTGAAGCTGCTTAAAATTATACATCCCTAAAAAGCCAGAAAATATAAGCCTCTACACTTAACCCTAATGAAAATCAGTACAAAGTTTGATGAATCACCTTAGCAATAACCTATCTGGGTAGAATAAGACTTTGCTGTTGAATTAAAGACAATTCATAAAGATCATCAAGGAAGAGATCATTTGATAACATAAAAACTAGCATAGGTAAAATTAGATCTAATTATGTCAAAAGTATGTATTTTTTTAAAAAAACAGTAGATGTTCTACATCAAAGAAAACCTTGCTTTGCAAAAGTATATAAATCAGGAAGTAAATATTTCATTTTCCTTAGAAATAACTTGACAGCTTTTATCTAGATGTTTTCTAAACATTTACTAGCATGTTAAACTAATCAATGTAAAACTATTCTTATAAAAATAGGTTATATTATATAGCATCTTAGATTTTCCAAGATTAAGATATTTTTCCCTGTTGGCTCTATGTCTTCCAAAAGCAGAGGCAGAGGGGACTGATTCTAAAGGCTATTGCTAGTTCTGTCTGTATTAAGTAGTAGCATGGAGGACAAATCAATCAGCAAGGTAGCATGATCAACAGAAATATTGTTCAAATTATTTATTTCTCTAATACTTAATAGGCACCTATTTGTATATTAGGGACTCATAAAGTATTGGAAATACAAGCCAGATAAGAACCCTAAATAAGACAGTGTCCCAGTGTCTCTGATGTTAAGGAGTTAAGAACTTAATGATGAAACTCTTTTTTATCTCATCTAATTCTGTCACAATTTTGCATATTTAACTTGAGAAGTAGGCTAAACTCTGTCCCCTACCATCTAAAACCACATAATGTGAAATTTTGCCAAAATAAAACAGTAGCTCCCATAAAAACTGTTGGTTTATCTGAAAAGCCCACACATTGACTGTCTTGCTAAACCAGTGCTACCCAAGAGGAACAATTAGGTTGTATCTTGAATTGTATGACCATATTTTAAGACTGCTTCAATTTAGGTTTATCTTCCAGTGTGATCTCCCTCCCTCCCACCAGGGACAGATAATCACTGTGAAAGATCCAACTGAGAAGAGAAAGAGTGCTAATTCCTGGTGGTGGTAAATGTCAGACACAAGCTTGGGAGGAGATCTGGTCCTGGATTTGGGAAACTGGTAGATCATAAGGATCTCCAGAAGGCTATGAATCTATGACCCTTGGACACATGGCATTGCTAAGAGGTTAGACAGGGTCTCAGAGGTATCTACAGTCAAATAGCCAAGTCCAGTGATTGCCAATGCACAGTTAGCTCCCCTTTCTAGAGATAGGCTTCTGATTTGTAATCAGATTTGTAATGATTTCAGGGACTGGGTTGACAGCAAGAATACAAAGGAACAGAATCTAAAGGGCAACACTGTCTAGTTCCATGGCTCTATTTTTAAACTTGAAAGTCATGAATCAATGTCTTATTTGGAACTCATCTACATGTTCAAGTGAGACATTATAAAACTATTCAGAATCCAGGCTTGCTGGGGTTACTCAGTGAGATTGTGACCTGAGCACTTTACACATTCATTCTTTGATAGAGGAAGTACTCTATTGTGCCTACACACAGTACTCTGTACACTCCTCCTTCTTCTCTCCCTCCTCCTCTTCCTTCTTTCCATATTTTTGTGTAAGAATATCTATTACCATATTTACCCTCTCAGGAAACTTTTAAATGCATAACATTGTGTTGTTAGCTAGAGGCACATTGTTGTACAACAAATTTTTAGAACTTATTCATCTTGTAAAATTGTAACTTTATTTCCATTTCCTCCTCCACCATCCCCATGAAATTACCTTTCTATTTTGCACTTCTGCAAGTTTGACTATTTTAGGTAGCTCATTTAAGATGAATTATGCAGTCACTTTCTACATTAGAATAGGTATTATCAAAAAAAGATAACAAATGTTGATAGGGAAATAGAGAAATCTGAATCTTTGTACATGGTTTGTGGGAATGTAAAATAGTTCAGCAGTCAAGGAAAACAGAACAGAAGAGCCTCAGAAAATTAAAAATAGAACTGTCATATAGTCTACCAATTGTGCTCCAGGTATGTATTGAAAAGAACTAAAATCAGTATGTAGAAGAAATATCTGGACTTCCATATTCACTGGAGTATAATTTACAATAGTCAATAAGTAGCTTTGTTCTGCCATACCATGATGCTCTGCCTCACCCAGACTCCAGAAAAAGAAGTGAACCCACTGGCCATAGACTGAAATGTCTGAAACTATAAGTCAAAGTAAGCCTTTCCACTTTTAAGTTGATTTTCTCTACTATTTAGTCAGAGTAATGGAAAAAATGAATAATACAGATGCATTCATTTTGGAAATCAAGTGTTGTTCTTCACACAATCTGCTAATCATCTCTAGCCATTAGAATTTACTTAGTGGTGCAGGTTAGTTAAAATGTTGCAAATTTCATTCCATGCATTGTGAGAAATCCTTCTTTCTCTACATTTTCAAGCACATGAAAAAGTCCATGCATGCCCATGTGCGCGCATGCACACACACACACACACACACACACACACACACACAAACACACAAGCAGAGATACAGAGAATCCAAGTCTGAGAATTCTCAAGGGTTTACCTTCATCCTGTCATCTATTGCTTAAATTTTCTTCTTCCCCTGGAGTTCTTTTCTGTGATGTCTCCATTTTGACCTGAGGTGGTCTCTTCTCTGTAACAAAGAGACCTTAGAGACACTATGGATCATTTTATTTTGTGCTCCTCAAACAACTTTAATTACAAGTTGCTTTATGTAGTGGAGTTTACTGAAGGTTTATGGATATCTGAGGCAGTTGTTCCAAACTGTGCAGTATGTTCCAGAACTACAAAGCAAATGTTAGTGGCATTTTTGCTGTTTAAAATCCTTTATGGAAAGTGCACTGTTGATTTCCCAAGGCTGTCTTCCTCTCTGGATTCCTTGCCTACCACTCATTTATTTAGCCTTTTCTCTCTCTTTTTCCATTGTTCTCATTTACTTTACTCTTGCAGCACTGGAAATTTTAAGCCTTTACTTGGTTATCCAGAGACATACAAATCTACACACTGACCATGAGCATCTTGAGAATACGAGAAGATTAAGAAAAGCTCCCTGCTAAGAACTTGTCAAGAATTGAAATTTTATGCCTTCCTTTTTAACTCTTCCAAAAGATTCTGTAAGTAGAGTGCAAAAGCACAGGAATTCATTTTCATGGCGTTAGAATTCATGCTGCCTCTGACAGAGAGTAGAAGGGACACTTTGTGGTTTGATTGCTGCAGCATCTTTGGTTCTCACACTCTTTTAGAGAACATAGATGAGTCATTGCTAAAGCATATAGCGCGAGGCTCAGCCAGCTTCTTCGCAGGTTTAGACTATTAAGTTCTTGCCAATCAGTCACAGTGAAAGATGACCATGAAAATAATGCATTAGCGCTTAAAAAGCAGGCAGAGAGAAACACCCTACATTCTAAGGAATTAGATTCAAATGCGTATTTAAAATATATATTGTAAATAGAAAAGAGGAATAAAGAGTGATCTATTGTGATGCACAAGAACTAGAGAGACAAAATTTATTAGAAAGTAAAAGAAAAGGGCTTTGAGGATATAACTTAGAACGCACAAAGCCTTGGTTTCAACATCTAGCACCAGCAAGAAACAAAACAAAACAAAATAAAAGTAGAAAAATATTAAAGCATATTATAAGGAATGCTATGATTTAAAATATGACTAAGATAATAAAGTAGTTCCAAATCACTTATAGAATTATTTGATGCTTTTTAGAGTTTTAATATTACATTTTATCTTTTTTGCAGCTACGATTAATATAGCATTGCTGTCCACATAACATACTATGATAAACATTTTTCTATATAACAGTGTGATAGTTTCTATTTCTGATCTGCTTTCACAGGAGAAATTATCTGATATAAAACAATCCTTATTAGCTATAGCATCTTCGGTCACTGTCACTGGACATATCATATTATCTTTTAGGTAAGTGATTTCTTAACAGACTGCATCTTTAAGATACAAATAAGATCCAATTTTACTCTCTATCCTTAATGCTTACCACAGATTCTGTTAACAGAAGATGTTCAATAAATGTTAAATGAATCAAAGTATAAATGACCCATGTTTAAAAGAAATTAGGATGTATCTAGTAGGAATTTAGTTGAGTAATTAAAAAAAACAAGACAACATTCAGAAACTATTTTGATAATTGCTTCTGGAAATGGATTTTTAGACTAATAATTAGATTGCACAGCCTCATCCAACCTGCTTACGATCTCATTACTTTAAATGAAGGAGACTCCTTTGGCTCTTATTATTGATAAATCTAGATAAATCCAGAATTTTCATGTCATGGATTGAAGGAAAGGACAGCAGAATCTTGGTTATATGTTCTATTTTAATCTCTTGAAAACAAGAGTATTGTTGCTCTCTGTTTCCTACAGAGCTAATAGTGGGCCAGCAAACAGATGCAATGCAAAGCACAGTCTTGCTCTTCTGCTTGGGTCAAAAGGCTTTCATCTGGATTCTGGCCAGGTTCAGGGATTTAGGGAACTTCTGCATGGCAGCATGGTGAGCTTGGTGCTTGAAACAAGCTTGGTGACAAGCTTGGTGAGCTTGAAAACTTGGAGAGTTTCTTAGATACCTGTCTTTAAACATGTACATATTAGCAATCAAAACTGAGCTTGAATTTTTAGTTTGGTCATTCATCACACATGGAAATGGTGATAGGTGTAAGGATGGCAAAGAGCAAAAACCATTTTCATGGATGAAAGAATTTATATCATATTATATTAAAAGAAAGAAGTTTCTATGAAACCAGCTACCTTTTCACATAAAACATTGTTTCACAAAGCTCAGACCACAGAAACTGAGTGGCCATTGGCCAATCAGGAGAGCCACTAAGGTGTGTGTTTTGAGACTGAGCACTGTCTCTCTGAGACTGATCCCCAGAGAAAAAGAGGAGCCCTGTCATGGAGGAGTCACTGTTTCCTCTGCAGTTCTGTTCTGTGTATCACCCACACCCCAGGGCAGTAGACTAGGGTAACATCTAAGCTCATAGCAGCTATCTTTTTCTTTTAGGGATGAAGGAAAATTGATTAAAAACTATTTGTTTCTCCTCAAACATCACCTGTGTAAGTTAGTCAAACTCAACTGAAGAAGGAAAATATGTGCTGTGATGCATAGGAGCAGTGACTGTCCAGTTAGACCTTCTGGGTTCACCTTGTAGCTAAATTTACTGTTAATCTGGAGGAAGTTATTTGACTTCCTTACTGATTTGCTTTGCTCTTTGTCAAATGGAATATATCAGTTACTGTGTGTGAGCCAGGATAAAAAAGATATTTGCATAGTTCTTAGCACCATGCATAATAGAGTAAGAGCTTGATAAATTCATATATGTATGGATGTATGAACAGATCAATATTTAGTTGAAACTTGTTATAAATACTCTGAAGAAACAGACGTAAACTTTAACATTTGTTCAATATTTAGTGATCATATTTGATGATTTTTCTCCATGTAATAGAGTTAAGAAGCACTTCCAATGGAACATGAAGAAAGCACAGTAATAGAAACTTAGTTCTCACATATGTATGTATTTTATAAGTATGTGAGCAAGTCACTTACGTCTTGTTTGAAAATTAAATGAGGATGGCAATGCCTATTTCACAATGTTTTGGGGGGGATTTTAACTGAAAGGAATTGTGTTGGCAATGTTGAGCACATGTAAAGATCATTCTGAATATTTGTTTGGTGAATAAGATTTGCATAATGTTGAGAGTTGCATATAAATACCGTTCACTTCCTTGAGCTTTAAAAACCTTCTGATGTAGCTTAGGCACCTTAGGCACATCTCTGATGAGATTTATAGATTTTAATATATTTACCCTGTACAAACAGGAAGTCTGGTGTTTCACTTAGAAATCTTTAGAGAGCTCACTAGCTGAATATGTTGATTCATCTAATAAATATCTATGTCTACTACTTGCCCAGCGTTGTTCTAAGGAGCTGGAGTCTCACCAGTGAACTTTACTCTCATGAGGGTCATATTCTAATTGAGAGAAGCAATACACGAGAAACAGGAACATAGTCAATCACATTGTCTTCAGAAAGCCGTAAATGTTCAAAAAAAGAAAAAGCAGAGGACAGTGAGGGAAATGAGAAGGTGGGGGATAGTTTGCAGTTTCAAAAAGGTAGTCAGGAAGGGCCTCTTTGAGAAAGCAAAATATGAACAAAAACTTAAAGAAAGAGGAAGTTGAATATGGGGCCATCTAGGGCCCGAGTGTCCCAGGTAAAGGCTAGGCTAGAGCAAATGTCCTGTGGTAAGAGGTACCTAACAGTTTTAATAAAATCCAAGAAATTCAGAAGAGAGGAGGGAGAGGGGAAGAGAGGTGGAAAAAGAAGAGGAAGAGGAAAGGAAAGAGGAGGTTACAGACAAAATGAAGAATCACATTATTTGACAGGACCCTGTGTACTCTTGCAAGGTCTTTGACCTTACTGAAGGAAGGAGTTCATTGCAGAATTTGGAGCACAGGGATGACCTGATCTAACATGCTTTAAAAGCCTCATTCTGAATGCTGAGTTAAGGATACTTCATCCCTGGGTAAAGGGTAGAGAAGAGGAGACTAGTTAGTTTCCATTCTAATCTTCTAGGTAGGAGATGATGATGATGACGTGGGCTAGGAAAGTGGCAACTGAAGCAATAAGCAATGATGGAATTCCAGGGTTCTTTTGAAAACAAGTTTTAGTATGCTGGATTTCCTCATTTTTCTGTCCAAACCCATTGCTCCAATATCTTTTCAGTACGTAAAAACACTCTTCATTAGACCATTCTTACTAACATACAAACGTATTATTTCCCTTGCTTAAAAAAATCCTTCTCAAGCATTTGATTCTCTCAGAAGCAAAACTACTCAAACATATTTATCATTTCTATCTGGTCTTCTGTAAACCTTTTCCGGGTAATCTCTCTTACTTACACCACTAAATTCGCTCTTGCCATAGTAGTCACTGTAACATTAAACTAATTTTTTTGGTCTTTATCTAACTTGACTTTTTGGAGGGCTGGAGTGTATTACTGTTTCCTTGTTTACCTTGGCCACCTTTTGTAGATTTTTCTTCCTTGGTTGGTTCAGAATAGAGTTTAAAAAAAGAAGAAGACCATTGTCAGTCCCTTCAGAAATCCCGTGAGATGCTGTAATGATAGCTACTATCTTCTCTTGCTTGCTTTTCTTTGTGTCTACTCTGTCTCCTTGATGCCTGGCCAGTGGGAGAGGCACTGAGTTTTCAAAGAGTTCTCTAGAAGCTTTGTCATGGTTTCCTTAGCTGCAGGACACACTTGAGATTAATAGCTTATGAATTTGTGAATTAAAGAAAAATTTGTCCCCATATTAACAAGACTGAATTGGAAACACTATTTTTACTAAGCACTCATCTACCACCCACTTTTCTTGGAGATTCTGGGAAAGAGTAGAGTGAGTACAGACTGTGGGAGAAACTTGGCACTGATTCTTATAATTGTCTCTTTTAGGAAAATTACCCCATATCTCTGGCCCAAGTGTTTCCATCATGGAGCTGCACCAGATTTTGTGCAGACTGAAATACTGTGAAGAGAATTAGAGGGGTCTTAAAGTATAGGTGTTATAGTTTATATCTAGATGTCCCCAAAGAGTCACATGCACTCATAGGCAAAGATTTTGGAAAGTAATTTAATTATTTTCAAACCTGCTGAATGGACATGGAATGAAACTTCTAAAATGGGAGCCAAAGTAAACCTTTTCTCCTTTAAGGTACAGGTGTCAGGTACTGGGTTCCAGCAATGACTAAGACAGTGGGAAACTCATAGAAGTGGTGGCTCCCACTCAGGTTAATTCTTACCTTCAGAGACTTTCGTGCAGTGTGAGATGTCCCAAGGATCCCTTCTAGGAATGCATGTGCCCAGAAGGAATTACAGGCTTGTTTGAGGTATTACTCTGACTCATCCTAGAGCAGTAAATTTCATGTCCTCCTTCAGACCCTGGAGCTGTCTTCGATGAGGAGCTTGTTTAACACTGGAATAGGTCGAAGAGAGAGTGAAGGGGTAGCAATTGCTAAATCAGCCATCAGAGTCACTGTAATCTCCCTAGAAATAATATTTCTAAATGCGAGAAATTCTGAACTAGATATTTGGCTTCTGGTCCTGTAACACTTGAAACACCACAGCTGCCTTCCGCCTTCTCTGGTTTGAAGTAATGAATTGTCCAAAAGTGCACTTCAACAGTATCCACAAAACAGTGGCTCATCCACAAATTGAGGGAGTACAAACCGAAAGGTTTAAAATCCCATTAAGATCCCCTGAGTCACCCATTTTCCTGCCTTCTTTTAGTCTACACTATGCAACTTTAGCTCAGTGGGTTTTCTAAATTGTTCTGTTAATTTTAGCTGTTTCCAGATAGCCATATTCTAGGTGAATCATCAGGAAAATTGAAGATAAGAACAAATAGCATACTGCTTTACTGTGAATCACTTTATCAGCTTTTTGAAGAAAAGACAAGCAGGGTAGCTTGCCCTTACATTGGTGTTTCTAGATAATCTCTCTCTCTCTCTCTCTCTCTCTCTCTCTCTCTCTCTGTGTGTGTGTGTGTGTGTGTGTGTGTGTGTGTGCTTGTTCACTGTATTAGGCTTGTATTACTACAGCAAAATATTTAAGGCTTCCTAAGAAGAGAGATTTATTTTGGTTCTGGAGATTCAAAAAAAACATGGCACTTTCACTGGCTCAGTTCTAATGAAGGTGGTGGAAGGCAATGTCAGGGAGTCCCCACTGGAACAAACTCCTCACATGTCAAGCCAGAGCAGAGAGAGGATGAGACTGGGATTCCCTCAATCCCTCTTTCGGGCACTCCCCTAATCATCTAAGGATTTTCCACAGTATCTCCCACTAGCATCCTCTCAAAGCCTAAGCCTTTAACATTTGGTTCTTTGGGGACATTGTTCACATTCAAACTATCTATCTATCTATCTATCTATCTATCTATCTATCTATCTATCTTATCTACCTATGCATTTGTGTCTGTGCATGTGTATATACACACATGTACACAGCATATGTAAATTGTGATGATGTAAAAAACAACAACTATTAAGCTTTATATTTTTGAAGTCAAAGATAGCAGGTATAGGAACACTCAGGAATAAATCACATCATTTTGATGTCTTTTCTTCTTAATTGAACTTCACCATTTCTGGAGCAAGTAAGGAAGAATAGTGTACTAAGTGTAAGTGTGACTAACTAGAGACCAAAAGAGTTACTTACTAGGTCTTCCCCAGAATACACAAAGTGAATAAATATTGCCCTATTTGTTCATTATCTAAGGTATCAGTAGATTTTATCATTTTTAGATTAAGGAGTCTATTTTATAACCTATCATTAAGCCAAACATTTCCCCCACATTATTACAAAGGGTCGTATTTTCTTGTCCTTCTCACCCCCACACTGTTCTCCTTTGATGCAATTTGAACAATAGAACTGCAGTTTTCTTTCCAAAGAATTCAGAGCTGCAGAAAGTGGCATTCAGTTTGAGGTGGAGAGAAGAGGCATGATGAGCACAATGCAGAAAAGGTGTCCTGGTATCACTGTCCAGGGCATGTGCAAATCGATTATTCTTCTTTGTTAAGAAGCCAAACAACTCACAAGTTAGATGTAGGGCAGGATCTTGAAATTAGATGTAAATTACAGGCTGGTTATCCTATTTTATGTATCTTTATACTGCATCTTCCATGATGTATTAATAATTTTTCAAAAATATAAATAAAAGAGTGATTAAACAAATTGAGTTAGATTTTTAAAAAAGTGTTGAGTAATACTGATTGTGGTGGTGTGCACCTATAATCCCAGCACCTTGGGAGGCAGAAGAATCACTGAGTACAAGACCAGCTACATAGTATCAAGAAGCCAGCCAAACACACACCCACCCACCCAACCAACCAATCAACAAACAAACAATTAAAAATGTATATATAGAGAAAGAAAAAGTAAGATAGGATTAGGAAATATTTCTGAGAACAGAATTTCTCTTCCTCATTGCTACTACTAATTGGACCAGAGATTGTTTTGTTTAGGGTAAGGAGAGTAGAAGCAAGAGATGAGGCTGACTTTTTTGCACTGTACATCATGGCAATGTTTGACAGCATCAGATCCTGACCTCTAGCCACAGGTGCCAATACTGATAAACAAACACACCTACAGGCATTGCTAAATGTCCATAAGTAGCAACAGTGAGGGAAGAAGGAGGCTGGTAAAATTACGCTTGATTGAGAATCACTGAATCAGAGAATTAATTTCCTTTAACCATAGGAGCCAGGAAATATCAAGAGTTCTTTAAACATATGTGAGGCAGGATATACAACATAATGAATTGCATTGCAAATAACGTATTATTATTAAAAAATTTAGTTCCAAAAGTAATCTAATGTATGCCAAATTACAGAATCTAGATTGAATAAAAGTATATCATTACTGAATTCATTATGCTTCTTATTACTCAGCCAGACCCTGGAAGAAGGAAATCTGTTTCAGATACAAGGTATCTAAGTTCTGAAGACCTAGGATGTAGCACAGTATCTGCTGTACTTTAGATCTTGAATGTCGCTGAGAGTTTCATGTGTTAAAGACTTGTTCCTCATTGTGCACTCTTGGGGAGTTTGAGGGTCACGGGGGTATGTCCCAGAGGGGATTGAAGTACTCTTAACCCATCTTCATTCTCTTTTGCTTCTTGATCATGAGGTAGGTAGTTTTCTCCTCCACATGCTCCCACCATGATACACTGCCTTGCCACAGACCCAAAACTATGATACTAATAGGTTACTGACTGAAATCTAGAGAACTGTTGGACAAAATGATCTTTTCCTATTTATAGGTTGATTACCTTGGTTATTTTGCTATCCTGCCAGGAAATTGACTGACACAGTGCTTATTGCTAAGCATGCTGCATTGCAAACCCAAAATCTGCTAAGTGTATAGATTTTGTGTTAGGTGTTCTTACCACACACACAATGTATAATAATACAAAAAGCAGTAGGAAAATTTGGAAGTCTGATGGACACTCTTATGACCTTGATGGCAGTGATGATTCTATGAGTGTATATTTACCCCAAAAATTACTCAAGTTGTATACATTAAACATGGACAACTTTTTTGCATATCAATCATACTAGGGTGCAGTGAGTTAAAAGGGAAAAAAAAGGACAAAGATGGCTGTTCTTGCCACTTGTATTTAACATATTACCATTGTTTCTAGCCTATGCAATTAGGTAAGAAAATTAAATGAAAGGCACTTAGTAGGTAAAGAGAAATATGCAATTAAATTTGAAAATCAAACATATAAAATAAACCATAGCATATTTAGCATACATAGTCATTAGATCATTTGGCAGACATTTGTATTGGTAATTAGACCATTATTACCCTCTCTACTGGCAATATGGTTGGAACAGAATGTGAAATCAATGACAGAAGGGGATTCTCTGTTTTTTACATGAACATAAGTGCATGTTATTGGACAGTGGCAGGCATAAGGTAGGTACTCAACAAATGTTAACTGAGTGAATCGATGAAAAATGAATGAAAGAATGTGGCTTCTGTTTCCTGAATTTATTGCCAAGATTTCTCTTATGCACTGACTCAGTCAAGATGGTAAAATTGAACTGGTTTTGTATTTTAATAGGTTACTATAAGGTATAATTAAAGGTATAATAATACAATATAATTAAGGTTGCTGTAAGGTATAATATAAGGTAGGATTTTATTTTATTTTTATTTCTTTTGTTTTACAAATATTAAGTCCTGAGCTTTACATCTGCCATCCAGAAAACTGGCTGTGGTCTGTGTGTTCCATGATTTGGGCAGCCCTATTCCTATGGTCCTGTGAGGTGCAGCCCACATGACCTCATTCTGCTTGTTTTTTTAGTATTATTAAGCTTATTGGTACATTTTAGATACACATAATGATCATATTAGTCATAAGGAATTTGTACTTCTACATAATAATATTTTAATTTCTCTTTTTCCCCCAAGTCTCTACTCCTCACTTCAACCCCTCTTTTCTTCTCTATTTGCAAAGCTTTGTTTCCATTTTATCATTTTTTTTCCTTTTCCCTTCTCTCCCCCACCAAATTCTTCTTCCTTTTGAAATGATGAAGGAAAAACTAGATTTCCAAATGCTAGAGACTAAATCTAGACCCATGTCTATCACCATGCACAAAACTGAAACTGACATCAACCAAAGATCTAAATATCAAAACAGAAACACTAAATCTTCTGGAAGGAGAATAGACAGAACTCTTGAAGACATAGGCATGGGCAAAGATTTTATAAACGAATCCCAATCACACAGGTAAAATTTTAGTTTTCCACCTGTGTATTAAATTTGTTTTGGGGACTTCTGGGAGAACATGGTGGATAGATAGCAGCAGCTACGGAGGCTCTCTGAGATCCCCACTTAAAATCCAGGAATGGTGCAGGGCGAGAAGTCCTAAAGCAAGGGAAGAAATACCCTGCCAACCCAGGAATGAACTAAACTAAGAGAAACCAACTGGAAATGCAACCCCCGTGCTATAACAGGAGCAGACAAGGTCTCAGCGCGGAAGCTGGAGCCCACATCACTGGAAGCCGTGATTTGAATTTCCTGTAGCTGATGCTGCATCCCAATCGGCGTGGCAAAGAGAGAGACGTGAAAGCTCTGAGAGTGGGAAGCAACAAATGAAGTTGAGAGCGGGACTGGTAGGTAACCTTGCATCGACCTGTGGTGAGTGAGCAGATTGGGGACCCTTCCATAGAGTAGAAGGCTTCAGCAAAGGACATACTGGGACCAGGCAGATTAGCCGGAACAGGACGCTGCAGTGTCCTTAGTCACATATTCCCCTCTCAAGTGGGATTGGTGGGGAGTGCCTGGCCTGGGTGTTGCCGCTGACTTAAGACCCAGTAGGCTAGCCCAAACCAGGTCCCAGTGCCTGGAGGTACACCCTAGCAGTGAAGCCTTCAGTAGGTTGACCTGGAGGGGCGGGCCAAGCATAGGCTGCCCAGGTCTGTGTCTCCCTAGTACACTGCAGTGGGGGGGGGGGGGCAACTAGCTGGCTCAATTCAAACAAACTGCAACTGACAAAGAAAGAAACTAGGCCTCCTATATGTGCTTGAATAGAAGGAACAAAAAATATGGGAAGAGGGAGCAACAAGAAAGGGTCCTCAGCCCCCAATCCTGAGAAACACGCAATATCAGACATGGCACCAATAGACATAAAGCAATATCTCCAGAGCCTCATAGACAAGTTTAAAAATGAAGTTATTAACGACCTAAAGCAAGATATAAGTAGAATAGTTAGAGAAATGTTAAGTACTGCCCAAGCAAAAACAGATGGTGGAATGGAAGAACAGAAAAAAAGGGGAGAATTGTTTGATGGAGAAAATAGAGAAAACATAGAATACATGAAGTAGGTTCAAAGAGATTACCAGGAAACTAAAAACTCTATTGAAAGCTGGCATAACAGCTTGAAAGAAACTAAGGATAGATTATCTGAACTGGAGGGCAGATTTGTAATGTGGGAGCATGAAATGAAAAACTTCTTAAAAATAACAAGAAAACAAGCAGCAATAATACAAAGGCTAGAAGATGATAAGAGGATCTATAACTTAAGAACTAAGAACATAAAAGAAGAAGTAGGGACACAAACAAATGGACTACAAAAGCTATTCACAGAAATAATCCAAGAGAATTTCCCTAATTTAGCAAAAGGTAAAGATACTCAGATGTATGAGGCATACAGTACCCCAGCCACCTACAACGCAAACAGAGCTACACCCAGGCACATAATAATCAAAATTCCAGAAATCCAATATAAGAACAGAATATTAAAAGCCATCAGAGACAAGAAGCAGATCACTTACAAGGGAACACCCATCAGAATTACAGCAGACTTCTCAGCACAAACCATCAAATCACGAAGAGCGTGGGGGGAACTAATTCAAGCTTTGAAAGATAATAACCTCCAAGCCAAGATTGATATATTCTGCACAGCTGTCCCTGGAAAATGATGGAAAAACAAAGTGCTTCCAGGATAAAGAGGAACTAGGGTAATTTGCAACTACCAATTCAACTCTACAGAAAATACTGCAGGATATTCTAAAAAAGGAAAATACCAAGATTCCAGAAATAGTGGCAGAGAGGCCACAATGAATGGGGCAGAAAGAGAAATGAAGAAGACAAACTGCCAACAAATGACAGAAAAAGAGGTCAATAGAAATGAGGCAGAGAAGATTGGATGGTAGGAACAGCTATTTCGGAGAAAACAAGACATCATAATAGCTAGTGCTGATTTAGTATCATCTTGTTTTGAAGTCCCATCAAGCTTTTATTCTTGTGTCTCCATCGGTCTTAACAGGTTGTATCTTATTGGATTTTATTATATGTGATAACATAAGCAAAACTTTTATAGACAAGGAGATTATACAGAAACCATTGTTCATTTTCTGTTAGTTGGTTCTGAATACCCTGTAATAATGTCATTCCTTTGAATGGTTTTACATTGTCTGGATATGTTTGGTGCTACAGTATACAAAGTTATACTCAAAGATTTCAAGGAAAGAGACACTATGGTAACTACTCTTATGTCAGGATATCTTGTGGTGAAGCACTATTTTGCTTAAATTGTTATGTTTTGACCTGTGCTGTTTTGTTGTTATTCCCTCTTTTATCTCAATCTCCTTTTTTTAATTATTTACTTTTTTATTTTTATCTTTTTAATTAAGGGAAAATAAATAAAAAATAGCAGGATCCATTATAGTAACCTAGTTTGATTTCCTATTAACTTGATTTGAAACCCTGTATTGCCCTCACCATCTTGTTTTGACTGATTTTCCCCTATTCTGCTTTGCTGGATAGTATCAAGTTCGAAAGTATAGGCAACAACTGTGAAGACAACAAGATTCATTATGACGTCCATTCTGGTTGACTATTATCTTCTTTTAAAGTCCTGTAATGTCTCCAATGTTTTGGTTTTATTCTTTACTGTTTTGTTCAATATTATTATAACTGATGATATAGGCAAATCTTCCTAACATAGCAAGAGGCAGTATGGTAACCATTGTTGATCACCTTGTATTTTGTTTTTACATTATCTATTATGTTCATCCTTTTGATTTGACTGACTCTGTTCTGATATGTCGCGTTTGGTTTTACTCTCTTCAAAAAAAGTAATAAGAACTGTGGGAGTAATAAAACCCAAAATATGTAATTGTCATTGTACAAAAGAAAAGAAAAGAAAAGAAAAGAAAAGAAAAGAAAAGAAAAGTAAGTGCTCTAAAGGTTACAACTGCATATATGTTTAAGTCTATAAGATAGATAATCATATTACTGAGTTTTGTTGGATCATTGAACAAAACTGTGTGCAGTCTCACTGTTTGAAAGTCCACTTTATATGCTTTAATTTTGTAACCTGAACAACTATTTCTAAGATGAGAATATGTAATCTATTAACTAGTGATTTCCTACTGTTTATTTTTTAAATTTTGTATTACTTGTACCCTTTTTCTGTTTTTTATTTTTTCTCCTTAAATAAAATTAAAAAAAATTGTTTTAAGTTCCTTCTGCAATTAACTGTTAATTCAACAATTACCTTAAATTATTTTTAATTAAGTGCATTAATACTGTTAAGATATGCATAATGATCACATTCATCATATTGAATTTGTACTTGTGTGTGATTTATCTTGATTTCTCTATTTTCCCCTTTCCTTCTTCTCCCTTCAGCCCATCTTTCTTTCCTTATTTTCAAAGCTTTGTTTCAATTTTATCCTTTTTGCATTTTTCTCTTTCATTTCTTTCTATCTCCTTTTCCTTTATCAACTTTCCTTTTCCTTTGCAACAATTTCTTCCTATTTCACATTATCTATCTTGCATTTTGTTCCTAATTTACACCTTCATTTTCTTACACCAAAGAGACAAGGTGATATCTACACATTAATCTCATTTATTTTACTTAAGAGTACAACCTCAAGAAATGTCTCGTTTTCCTTTTTAATGCTTAAGTAGTACTCCACTGTTCAAAAGACACATTTTCTCTGTCCGTTCATTGGTTGAATGCATTTGGATTGTTTTCCAGATTTTGCTATTTCCAGATTTGCTATTACAAACTGTGCTGCTATAAACATGGGTATCCATATATGTACTGCTATATCCATGGGTATCCTGTGGCATGTGATTTTAATTCCTTTGGAAATATACCAAGAAGGGGAATAGCTGGGTCAAATGGGACCTCTAATTCTAGTTTTTTGAGGAATCTTCACACTGATTACCACAGTGGTTTCCACTGTGGTGAGTGCAGTGCGAGTCTACGCTCTCACTGATAATGGAGAGGGTTACTTTTTCCATACTAGCACTTTTTATTGGTTGATTTCTTGATAATAGCCATTCTTTGTATAGTGAGATTGAATCTCGCTGTTACTTTAATTTGCAGCTCTCCAATGACTGATGATGCTGAACATTTTTCATATATTTATTTGCTATTTGTACTTCATTGGAGAAGTATTTCTCTCAAATGCCCATTTTTGAACCTGGTCTTTAAATTTGAGAAGGCCTGATATTTTTCACTAACATACCTCCCAGAATTAGAGAAAATATTTCTAAAATTCATTTGAACCAGAGAGAATAGCTAAGGCAATTCTGAGCAACAAAGCCAAGGCAAGAGCCATCACAATCCCTACTTGAAATTGTATTACAAAATTTTGTGAAAAAGCAGCATAGAACAGGCAAAACAACCAGACATAAGGATCGGTGGAACACCGTAGAAGATGCAGAAACATCTCCACACATACTCAGCCACTTTATTTTGAAAATGGATCCAAACATCTTCATTAAAAGAAGGCCTCTTTACTAAATGGTGCTGGAAAAATTGGCTTTCCAGACATGGAAGATTAAAATTAAATGCATATCTTTCACCATGCACTAAACTAAAATAAAAATGGATCAAAGAGCTAAATATTAAAACAGAAACATTGAATCTGCTGGAAGTGAAAATAGTTACAACTGTTGAAGACAAATATATAGGCAAATACCCATGAATAAAACCCTGATTACATGGGAATATTCTCAAGAATCATCAACTGGAATCTCATCTCATCAAAAAGGTTTTGTACAGCAGAAGAAATCACCAACAGGCAACGTATAGTTTGGGAAAAATTTTAGCAAGTTTTTTCTCAGACAAAGGAATAATTTCTAGAGCACATAAAGAACTGAAAAAAAATAATCTTTTTTAAATAATTGAAGAAGTAAAAGGATTGGGTAGTCTAATTGCCCCCAGTGGTATTCTAAGCCTCCCAGATCAAAGAATGCTAAAAGTGATGAATTAACGTATTTATTTACAAATGATTCTCTTGTAAGAGTTTATATATAAAGAATTTAAATAAATTTGTAGATATACACAATATGCAATATTTTCTAATAAATTACTAGTTTGTGCTATATGACATTGTTATCAGAGGTCAGAAATTCTCAAATATTGTGTCTGTATGGTTCAGCTTAATACATATTGACATTCAATGCTTATGATTTTATTAAAGCCTAAAAAGTGGAAACAAAATATGCCACAGCAATATCATTTGAGGGATAGTATAAAATTTTAAAATCTTATTATTGAATCATAACTATTGTTTTCCCCTAATTGATGTGATTTAGATATCTGTTCTCCAAATTTTCATGAAACTGTGATAGTGCAGAGATGGTAGAACCTTTAAAAAGCAGGGATTAGTAAGAAGGAATTGAATCATTCCCCTCAGAAGGCATTTACTTTGTTGTTTTAAGCCTAATTAGTTCAAAGAGGAATAGTTTTTTTATACAAAGAAGTCTGGCCTTGAGTCTCTCTGGGCTCCTATTTTTCCCTGTGATCTTGAGTGCATTCTCATAATCATCCCAATCATGATACATAGTCAGGTCATCACTTGAGCCAACCAGAACCTGAGATCCTGAATGAGTACCCAAAATACACATACTTACACACACATATTTACAAGTTTTCAAACATCAAGTATTTTGTTATAGCAACACAAAATGAACTAAAGCACCTATACCTAGTTGTTAATTCATCTGTGAACAGTTTAAACAGTGTGATAGTTGGGGGAGGGGGGGGAGAAGCAATGAATAAGAAAAATGGGGGTATATTTCCACTGTTTGTTTTATTATATTTAACATGTCCTCAAATGCAATGCCTTACAAAGAGTTTTGTTGTTTTTGGAAAAATGTTTTAGTGTTCAAAGTACTAATAAAATTATTTGAGGAATATTTAGTAAAGAAAAATTTTACATTAAAATTGGTTATTCATTATTCAACACGAAGTTATTTCCTAAGAATATGCTATATTCTTTCTCACAAATCACATAAAATTTTACTTATTTATAAAGCAACAGACATATAAGATCAATAAAAAAGAAAATATACCTACAACCAAATATTTCAGAAAGACCAATGCAAAATATTTCCTGAAAATATAATGCATGAATTTGAGTAGTAAGATATGTAAAAGTTCCTTAAGACATATTACTGATTCCTTCCTAATTAAAAAAATGTTACTACTAATGACTGATTATATTGTCACAATTCACTTTTCTCATAGTATATTGAGCCCATTTATACCTAGGTACTTTATAATTGATTGATATCTCAGTTTTTCATGGCTCCAAATTTTCTTGAAAGAATTCACCATTTGTAATTACATGCTTCCTTTGGAATGTTAAGGTGACACCTCTCAGTTGGTAATACTGAATCTAAGTTTGTGACTACTGGCATTTTGGCTTTCTCTTCTGCTGGGCAGGAATTTTGCTACACACGTATTGCCTCCCCAATTCACAAGCATAGTGCTACACCTTATCTTGCTCAATGTAGCTGTACTGTGGCATATTTGGGACCAAAAGTTAGAGTGGTGTTTCTCAAGATATGATTTCCAAACCAGCAGCATCAGTATTACCTGGAAAATTGTAAAAATGCAGATTTCTGGGCATTATTGCAGAATTAATGAATAAGAAACTATGACTGGTACTCCCAGATACTGATGCTAAAATCTAGAGGTGTCACTTAGTAATCTAAATTTCAACAAGCTCTTTAGAGGATTCTGATATTCCCTAAAGTTTGGGAATTACTGTATTGAAGATATTTGGTAAACATGGTCTTTTTTCCCTATCTAGGCTAAGAATTTAAATTGGCTGATGAGCTAGAATTTCCTTATTTGTTTATCTTATTTTTCAAATTACCTGTTTGATTAGATCAGATGGAACAGCTGAATGGTGTAGAAATCCATAGTTGCTATCAACAAAGCAAGATTAATCCTTGCCCTTATCATTTTGGAATCCTCAGGAACTTTATAACTGAGATATAGAAAGAAATGCAGAAGGTACAGTGCCATACTTTGTGGATATGTCCTGGCTAGCCATGTGGGTCTCTGAGGTTCTGAGCTCTGCACAGGTCAGTACAAGTCCTCAGCACCATACTTTGTGGGGTGCGCACTGGCTAGTGGTGGGAGACCTGAATCAACAATGTCCTGCCCAGCTCAGCAAAACGCCCTGGCACCATACTTTAGGGGTGTACCCTAGCCAGCTACACTGGTCTCTGAGGAGCCGAGTCCCACCCAGACCACCTCAAGGCCCCAGTACGATACTTTGGTGGTATGCCCAGCACAGTGCCTTCCTGCTATCCACTGGGGTATCACGCTGGCAAACATAATGGGACATGGAGGAGCTAAGTCCACACAACAAATTTCCCAGCTGCCATTCATCGAGCACCCCAGGGAAAAGCACAGATTGGAAGACATCTGCCCAGAGAGCCCCTGAGATAGAATAACTATGGTTAAAAAAAAAAAAAAAAAAAAAAAAAAAAGCCGTCCATTTTCACCTTTACATTTATCCTTGTTGTTCCCTGTGCTTTTAAATTTAACAGTACTTGATCTTCAGGACACCCTAGTAAAGTAAGGCAACACATTAAAGTGAGGCAAAAAAAGATTAAATAGTTTTTCTATGTCCCATGAGAAACCATTGATAAGGGACAGGATTCAAGTATGAAGGTTTGTTTTCAAAGAGTAGAGTCTCTTCTCTTTCTTGATAGAAGGAACATCATCTTCATAACAGACTTATCAAGAGTTTTGACGATAATCACATTCCCAAGATTGCTTTGCTTTCTAAAAGAATAAAGTAATAACAAATCGATATAAAACTTTGTAGTCAAATTGTGTAAACTAAACCTATGCAAATTTTTATGTATCAATGAATCCCAATAAAAATTTTATTCAGATACAATAAATGTTTAAACTATTTCTAAAAATATTTAAAAATGCAGTACATCAAAAATGACATGGCCGTCAGTAACAAAAGACCATGTCTGGGTTATGTTATTGCAACCCTGGAATATAAAGATGGTAGTGGCAAAAGTCTATCCACTTAATCTATAACTTTAGAATAATAATAACAAAAAGTTTATAATCTATCATTATCAAATAATTATATAAATAATTTAGTTTATGCTAGGTACTGTTTTAAATCCATATACACAAATGATACATACATGTAAATATACATACATACTTAGGCATGTATATACCTCTGTATTCATACACACACATTTATATAATTTCTTAACATTTAATGACATAAGTTTTATTATTACTATTATTTGCATTTCACAAATGTCAAAACTGGACATAGATGGTTAAATAATACGTCTCCTGTCACACAACTTTCAAGAGACAGAATTTAAATTCAAACCCTCTTGGCCCTACAGTGTACATTTTTAACCACTGTATTTAGGGTCTCCCCAGTGTTTGGACACTAGAAACATTCTCTTTAAACTAGGGGACCCAAGGAAGCCTTCTGCCCACACCTTTGCTACTCATTATATCTATGAACTATGGACTAAACAAAAAGAAAAGTAAAAAGAAAATTTTAAAATAGGTAAAATAACCATCGTTTGCAAAATGTCTGATAGGAAAATCCAAGAAACTTCTTAGGTAGCTATTACAAAAGAGAATTCAGCAAATTACAACATCAATACACAAATGTATTAATGTTCTCTGAAAACAGATTTACTGATTATAAAATGTAATGGAAATTTCAATTCTTGCAATAACAAGAAAAGCCTTAGGAATTTGCCAAACAACTTTCTTTTTTTATTTAAAGAAAAAAAGAAAAAACAGAAGAAAAGGTAGAAATAATACAGAATTTCAAAAAATATATTAGGGCTGGGGATTTAGCTCAGCGGCATAAACATCTGCCTTGCAAGCACAGGGTTGTGAGTTCAATCCCTCGTTATATATATATATATATATATATATATATATATATATATATATCGAATTGATAAATTACATACTGTCATCTTAGAAATAATTGTTCAAGTTGCAAAATCAAAGCATAAAGAGTGGATATACATTAAACATTGACAGTGCAAACTATTCTATTCAATGATCCACCAAAAATTTAGTCATATGATCATCTATCTTATACACTTAAACATACATACAGTTATATCCTTTAGAGCACTTTCCTTCCTTTCATTTTTACAATATCTATTATACATTTTGGATCTTATTACCCTTTCATTTTTTATTATTTTTTACACTAGAGAGACAATGTGGTATTTACAAATGTGAGTCTAATTTATTTCACTTATGAGGATAGTCTCAAGTTGCCACCACTTACTTATAAAAGCCTCAAGATCATCTATTTTATAGCTGAGTAATATTCCACTGTATAAAAAATACCACATCTTTTTCATCCACTCTGCAGTTGATGGGCATTTTGGTTGTTTCCAAGATTTAACTATTACAAATTGTGCTGCTAAAAACATGGATGCACATGTATCTCTACAACATGATCTTTTCAGTTTTTCTGGGAAAATACCCAGAAGGGCAATAGCTGGATTGAATGGAACCTCTAATCTTAGTTTGTTGAGGAATCTCCATACTGATTTCCATAGTGGCTGCACCAGTCTACACTCCCACCAACAGTGGAGAAGTGCTCCTTTTTCCCCAGAGCCCCACCAATATTTATTATCATTCAATTTCTTGATGGCAGCCATTCTTTCTGGGGTGAGATGAAATCTCAGTGTTTTTTAAATTTGCATTTCTCAAATGACCCGTTAAAGTGAACCTTTCTTCATGTATTTATTTGGCATTTGTATATCTTCATCTAAGAAATGTGTGTTCATCTCCTATTGGCCAAAAATTTTAATAAAAATATAAATTAAGAGTTTAAGGGACATAAAAAACCAAAATACACATTTATGAAAGAGAGGAAGAGTCATTTATGTAAGGAGACAAGTGGTAGTACCCAAGGACTCTTACTGAGTGTACAAAAGACTAGTCTTTTAGTAAGTGTATATAAAGTATATCTATCTATATATATATATTTACACTTACATTCTCACTTTAACATTACCATTTCATTACATCACTACACCAGACATATAATTCTTTTAGTTAATCACTGTAAGTTGCCCTTCTATGGAGCTCCCACCTCCTTACACATCCATCACAAAGGGACAAAAAGGAATCAAACGCCCAGAAAGAATGTAAACAGAGGTACCCCGGTTAGAATCACAGACAACCAGAGAGCCAATCAGATAATGAGGACTTCCAGGCCCCCACATGGAGGATGGAAAAAATCACTAATCCCAAATAAAAAACAGATGAGGGGAGAAAAACATAGGTGATCACTTTCTGATGTTCCCTACTTTTTAAGAGTGGTGATTTATCTTCTCTTTTTTCTATCCTTTTCCAAATAAGCCATATTTTTATTTAAAAGAGAGAAATTAGTATAAAAGAAGTCCCTATTCTACTAGAGTATACATTTGTTAATATTTTAATTAAATTCTCAAGAAGTTTTGCATTAAAACTTATTCATATAAGAATAAGATATTGTATATAAGAATAAGATCTTTGTAAGAATAAAATATTATAAAATTCTGAAGAAAAACAATGAAGACTACTCAAACCAAGATCAACTTTAATATAACAATATAAAATTTATATTTAATATAAATATATTTAATTTAATATATTTTATAATATTATTGATAGCAACAGAGACAAGCAGATCAATGTAACAGAATTATTCACCTTGAAAGTGACCCATAAAAACTTGGTACTATCATAGATGCCATCATAAATAAATAGAAATGCATAAACTTTTCAATAAATGATACAGATCAATTGACCATTTATATGGAATCAGAACAAAAGTAGACCACTGCTTCAGAACAAAATAAATTCCAGGTAAAAAGAAAAACATAATAAGTCAAACTTTAATAAGAAAATTATTGAAAAATAATTCTTTGATCCCAGGATCAAAGATTTGTTGATTGAGATACAAAAGCTCAAAAACTAAAGTAAAATGTCTCATAAATTTCACAACAGTAAATTTTCCATATGATAGACCCACAAAAATATAAACTATCATGCTGGGTGTGGTGGTACACACCTGTAATCCTTGCACTCAGGAGGCTGAGGGAATATATTCAATAAGCCACAAACATGATGTCATAAGAAAAGCTCTGTCAGTTTCTAATGAAGATTAATATGCAAATTATAAATAGGCAAAATATTCTATAGATTAATACATTCTAAAAATCCAACTGAAAAATGGTTAAAATTTGAACAGCCGAGTCATGAGAAAAAAATTCTGGGAACCAATAAATACATGAAAAAGATAATTATTTTTTCTAATCACTACACATTAAAATATAGTAAGTAAATTTAAGCTATTCTAGCAAACTTAAATTAGAAAATGAGATTTCTGCCCATCTGACTGTCAAATATCTGATATCATTCATTGGTAAGGATGTAAAGAAATGGAAATTATCATATGGACATGTTGAGAAAATAAATTGGCACAACAATTTTAGAGGAATTTGATATTACATAGTAAATATAGGTATGGGCAATTGCATGACCTGGAGTTATTAACAGTGATTCATACAAATATTCATTAAGAGATATGTATTAAAATGCTTGTTCCCATGCTGTTTGTAGCAACAAACTATTGAGAGCAGCTTAAATATACATACTAGAAAAGTAGATAATTGTGAAACAGTCACATGGGATACAGCCTAGAGAAGTTACAAATAAATATGCTTTATGTACATGTATCATCATACTTAGTTTTCAAAACACAATGTTGATTTTTTTTAGAAAACAATTTCCAAAATGACATATATGGTGTGATAAAATTTATATCGTTTAAATGCATACAAAATAGTACCCTACATTGCTTTTATGGATGCACATATATAGAAATTGAAAGTTACTAATGTTTTTAAAAAGTTTATTCTTAAGTAAATTCCGTATCCTGTGTACTTCTTTCTATTTGGGAAACACCTATCTAAGAGATAAATTATATGTGTGTTTTGCTTTGCTATAAATTTTGGTTTTGCTTGTTCATTGCTTTTCAACGTAAGGGATCATTTATTGAACATTTACTTTAAAAACCAATAAAATTGGTTCTTTTCAGTTCACTACACAAATTCTATGACTTTTGCAGACTGTTTCATCCTTCTTGATGTTGATGAACAAAGTACCTTTTAAGGAAGAGTGGAAAAGGAGCCCACAAGATAATATCTTGAAATACTTATTGTAAACAGATGGGGGATAAATGGGAATATATTTCAAAGTTTGCAGTCTGAAAGACAAAGATTTATTTGATCTGAAGAGAAACTAGAATGTAGTTTGCATTTGTAAAGGGATGCCATTTTTATTTTATGTCTTTTCTTTGGTATTAACCATGAATATTTCCCAACCTCACATATTTTATGCTTATATCATTGAAATAATTTCATGACACTTGTGCCCTATTCTGTCTACTTATTTCTTGATTATCTGAATGTCATTTTCATATACCTAAGCAGATGAAATAAAAATGAAAGCAAAATCTTTTTATGCGATTGCTCAGTGCCCAGTTCATAACCTTACATAATAAACTGAAAATTAATGATCTCTATTTTTATTATTATCCAGAAGGCTAATACAACAATATTAACTTTAAAAAACTTATGTAGATTAGCAAATAGTTAATTTGCCTTTAGAAAATTTGTTTAAGCTTAAAATAAATATACATTTTTGAGTCTTATAAAATGGAATTATTATTTGGAAAAATTCTTATTGGGTATATTTTGGGTATATACAAAGAGAAGAAAGGTGGTTAAAGTAATTGAGTATAAAACATTTAAGAAAAAGAATCAAAAAAGTTTTTAAATTATTGGTAAATAACATATGACATAATATGGCTTAGAGTGAAAATTGCATTATTCTTGAATCAAATAAGACAATTGCTTTCTTCAAATATGTATTATGCTATTTACAAGTGTCAGAATTTTATTGGAAAAAAACATACGACTGATGACTTGTTTTGTTGGGTGAGGGTTTGAGGTGGTGAGGATGAGAACGGAACTAGCAACCCAGCAAATGAATAATACTATCAAGGAAAACCATTTGTTGGAGCTCTTTTGGTTGGTCTCCTTCTGTAAACTTAAATTGATTGCTGCAAAGAGATCAGAACTGTTTAATCTACTTTGGATCGTCTTCACTAAATAAAAATTTATGGTTTACTTCCATTGAGAATTATGAAATTTTTTATTCATTAAGAAATCATGATGCTTATGTTATTTGAATGCATTATGACCAATCCTAGAAAGTGTAAATGATATTTTAAAAACAGTAAACAACTAATTTGAAAAAGAACAAAATGTAACAGAAACAGGGACAGTTCAAATAGTGCTATCTTCACATATTTAATACAATCTTTCACTCAAGCATTTAACAAATTAATATGAGACAACTTGTTCTGGGGAATCAGTAATATGTAGTGAAAATTGTACAAAACTGCATTTAGTGCCAAGGAGCTTTCTACTTAATCGTTGGCCATCACTTTTATTGTTTTCCTCATCCTTATCACTATTAATCTTCATCATCATCATCATCATCATCATCATCATCATCATCATCACCACAGAAGTCACTTCCTCAGAGAAATAGATCTTCCCTGAACTTATTTGCTCTTTAAACTAGTGTTTATTGGTTCATATATTTTACCCTTTTATCTTGCAATTAGTTTTTTCATGGTATACTTAAATACCAAAAATTATGTTTTCTTCTTAATGCATTGCTACTGCTACAGAAAACAGACTTCATTTGTTTAAATTTCTAATGTCTTCAATGCCTGAAAGAGTTTCTGAATGTTAGTCCTTAGTAAATCTAGTTAAATGAATGAAGTATTACTTACTAAGGTCACTATATCCTTGTGAAGGGAAAAATCCAAGAAGAACTAACAATCATAAATAAATACACACCAAATAGCAGTGCATCCAATTATATAAACCAAATATCAACCATAATGAAAAATCAAATGAACACTAATATAATTATATTGGGGTACCTCAATACCCCACTGTTACAAATAGATCAGCTATACAAAAAAAAAAAAAAAAAAAAAAAAACCAGTAACGTAATGTTAGAAGTGAACCAATCTTGTGAATAAATAGACATAATGGATGTCTACAGAGTGTTCTTCTCCACAGTATCAAAGTATGCACTTTTTCTCAATGGCACTCAAGATGTTCTCCAAAATAGATTATACTAGTTAATAGAACTTGCTTAAATAAATGCAAATGAATTGAAATGATCTCATGCATACTACCAGACCATAGCCCAAAAAACTGGAAATCAGTGGCAAAAGAAACCAGAAAAAAGTCATAAACACATATAAATTAAATAACAACCTCTCAAAAAAGTTAATGAGTCACAAATGAAATTAAAAAAGAAATTAGACTGTGTTTACAATTGAATGATAGTGATAACACAATATACCAGAACTTATGGGACACAATGAAAGCAGTTCTAAGAGGAAATTTACAGTAATAAAGGCCTACCATCAGGAAAGGAGAGTGAGCTCCAATAAACAATTTAACACAAAACCACAAGTTTTTAGACTAAGAAGAGCAAGTCAAGCTCAAAGCATATACAAAGAGGAAAAAAGATCAGAGCAGAAATTAATGCAATTGAGACTAAGAAAACAACACAAAAAGCAAATGAAGAGTTGGTTCTTTGAAGGATTAAATAAAATTGACAAACCCTTAGTCAACCTGATAAAAAATAGGAAAAAAAGACTCAAATCTGTGAGTTAGAAATAAAAAGCTTGAAATCACAAAGATTCTTCATAAATAAAGAAGTTCATCTATACCTACTTTGAAAATTTATATTCTAATCAGACAAAAAATGCAGAAGAAATAGACTGGTTCCTAGATACATATGAATTACCAAAGGTGAATCAAGAAGATATAAAAATTCTAAACAAAATAATATCAATCAATGAAACTGAAGATGTAATTAAAAACCTATCAACAACAACAACAACAACAAAAAAAGACCAGGCCTTAATGGATTCACTGCTGAATTCTACAAGTAATTTAGAGAAAACATAATATTTGTAATTCTCAAACTCTTTAATGAAATTGAAAGGGAAGCAATACTCCCAATTTCATTCCTATAAGCAAAGATTAACCTGGAGGAAAAACAAAACAAAACAAAACAGAATGACCCATCTGAAGTAAAGAACTACAAATCAATCTCCTTAATGAATGTAGATGCAAAAACCTTCAGTTAGATACTGGAAAATAGAATGGAGCAAATCACTGAAAAGTTATGAGCAGGGGGAATTCATTCCAGAATGAAGGGTTGGTTCAACATAATGAAATCAATAAATGTAATAACCATATTAACACAGCCAGAGACAAAAATCGTATGATAATTTCAATAGATGCAGAAAAAACCTTTGACAAAGTTCAACATCAATTCATGATAAAAATTGCTACAGAAAACTGGAATGAATAGTCTTTACCTAAATCTGATAAAAGCCATCTATGATAAACCAACAACCAGCATCATAGTAAATGGTCAAAACCCAAAAACTTTCACTCTAAAATCAGGGACAGGACAAGGATGTCTACTCTCATTACTCTTATTCAATATAGTTCTGGAAACATTAGCTACAGCAATTAAACAAGAGAAAGAAATAAGAGGAAAATAAGTTAAATTATCATTATTTGTGGATAACATGATACTTTACATAGAAGATCCCAAAAAGTTCACTCAAATACTGTTAAATTTAATAAGCAAATTCATTATTGAATGAAATGTCAACAGTCAAAAATCATTAGCCTTCCTGTACATAAGCAAAAAATTTACTGATAATAGCATCCAAACAAAATGAAATACCTAGGAATCTAACAAAAGATGCAAAGGAACTCTACATTGAAAACTACAGTACTCTTAAAAAAGGAGTTTGAAGAGGATGTAGGAAAATGGAAAGATATCCTTTGTCCTTGGGTAGGAAGAACCAGTATAGTGAAAATGGCCATATTCTCAAAATTGTCATACAGATTTAATGAGATATTGATCAAAATTATAGCAGCATATCTTACAGAATTAAAGAAAACATTTCCAAAATTCATTTGAAACCAGAGGAAACCTAGAATAGTACAGGCAATTCTGGGCAACAAGGGCAAGGCAAGGGCCATCACAATTCCTGATATGAAATTATTCTCAAAACTACTATGATAAAAACAGCATGATACTGGGGGAAAAAGACCTGATGATTAAAGGAACAGATTAGAAGACACATAAACAACTCCAGACATACTCAGCAACCTTTGACAAAAAAAGCCAAACATGCTCCCTGGAAAGAAAATAGCCTTTTTAATAAATGGAACTGGAAAAAACTGGCTTTCCACATGTTGAAAATTAAGATTAGACCCATATAGTTCACTGTGTACTAACTTAAAATTAAGATGGATCACAGAAATAAACACTAAAACATAAACACTAAGTCTGTTGAAAAAGGCAGAATAGGTAGAACTCTTGAAGATACAGGTATAAGGAAAGACTTCATGAACAAAACCTCAGTTCCTCAGGAACTTTTGCCAAAAGTGGACAATTGTGACTTCATCTTGTTAAAAGACTTTTTCACGGAAAGAGAAACCCCCTGAATGAAGAGACAAGCCAAGTGTGGGAAATTTTTTTCAGTTCCTCAGACAAAAGACTGTTCTCTAGAATATATAAGGAATCACAAATAATTTAAAGACACAATCCAAAAATGGGCATCTGAAATGTACAGATAAAGAAGTAGAAATGGGAAACAAATACATGAAAAATTTTCGACATCACTGATCATTTGAGATATGCAAATTAAAATAACACTGCAAATCCATTTCACTCTACAAAGATTATGAGATATATCAACCAATAATAGATGCTGGCAGAGTTGTAGGGTAAAAGGAACACTTCTCCATTTTTGATGGGCAAGTAGATAATTTGCAATACTGTGAGTTTGGCCCAAAGGAAAATTCTAGGAAGGCTGTGGATTGTAAAGACAGAGTTGAGATTTCGATTCCTGATGAGAAATAGAGAGATAAGAAACATGGCCCTGGGGCATCCCAGGAAGGGGGTCCCCACCCTGTGCAGCCTCACTACAAAGGTAAAAGAATTAGCTCAGAAGAGAAAGCTGCAAAGCACCAGGTTCTAGAATGGTGACAGAGGACACATGAGGTTCCAGAATGGCAACAGAGGCTACATGAGGTTCCAGAATGGCGGAAACATAGAAAAGCTTTTCCTCACAATCAGGTAAACAGAACCCTGTGATCCAGGCAACTGACTCCTACAGCCAAGAGAGAGAAAAGCCTGGCTACTGCTTCAGCTGGCAGCAGACCTTGGCAGCATCTACAAGGTGCCGATTTTAGGTGCAAGGAAAATGCACAAATTCTGAGGGTAAGACGGCTTCCACCTCGATGGCAAAGGGTCTGGGAGGCCAAGAAGTGTGCCCCCAAGAGGGCAATTTGTAAAGATGTAAGGGTAAAGCCAAAGGTACAGTGGAGACTCCAGAAGTTTGGAAAAGCCAGGAACGTGGATGATCCAAGGAAAGATGCAAAAAGCAAGCAGAGAGGATTTAAAAGAAAAGCTGCAGGAATTAAAATCGCTGCAAGTGCCCTGGGGGTGGAATCACCAAGCCTTTTGGAGTGTGCACCAGATTGCTTCAGATGCTGAGCATGAAACTCTAGGACTTAATGTTTGTCCTGCTGGATGTTGGACTTGCTTTGTTTCCAATGCTTTATATTCCCCTGTTTGTAACTTTTGGAATGGTAATGTTTATCTTGTGCCTTTGCATTTCAGAAATGTTTAACCTTGTTTCATTTGTACAGGGGATTACAGTTAAGAGTTTGCCATAGATCTTAGAGGAGACTTGGGACTTGGACTTTTCAGCAATGCTGAAGCTGTTAGGACTTTGGCAACTCTTAGAAGTGGACTAAATGTCTTTTATATAAAGGATGTACATGAGCCCTGGGGGCCAGGGGTGGAATGTCATGGTTTATGTCTGTGGTCGCCAGGCCTCAGGAGTTTGAATTGTGCATTTGTTATTCATTCATTGTCTAGTGCTTGGATTGATGGTGTCAGTGCTACACCTACATAGCGATGGAGCCAGGGATGATGTAACAGCAGGAAGAAGGTGTGTCTTTCTCTTTGCTGGTTCCTGCTTGCTGTTTGCAGCCGCCATGAACTGCGGCCCAGCCATGCCCGCCTTGGAGCCAACTGAGTGTGGACTGAAACCTCCAAAAACTCTAAGAAATAAACCTTTCCTTCCCAACTTGGGCTTCAGGTATTTTGTCTGAGCGATGAGTAAAAAGTAACTAAGACAATAGATATTGTGAAATAGGCAGAAAATGTTCAAATGGGAAGGGAACTAGAGAGATGGGAGGGGAAAAGGAAGAAAGATAAAAAATATGAGAACAGAAGGAATTAATGGAAACAGCATTTGTTAAAAGAAGGAGGGAAAAATGGGTTGAAGGGAGGAGAGGAGAATGGGGAAAACAAGAATCAAGGAATAACACATATAGGTACAGATTTCCAATGCTGAATGTGACCGTTCTGTATACCCAACATGTACCAATAAATTTAATTAATTAAACATAGAAATATAACATATCTAGTGACCTAGGGATACAATCAGAAATGAGAGAACTAACATTATGAAAAATGTTTCATGAACAGAGTCCACTGTAGAATGAGTGAGGGAGAAGAATACTATGGAAGGAGTCACATGATGAGAGCAAAGAGGCAAGAGAGAGCTAGTAGATAAGCCAGAGAGGCAATGCAAGTATTTTATTCCAGGTGTGATGGGAAACCATGGGGGAATTTGAACAGATAATAGCCATACATGACAATAGCCATAATAGACATGACAAATAGACATAGTTACAGTGTGGAAATCACATAATGGGACAAAAGCCACAGCAAGAAACCAATTAGATTTCTTCATGCGAACCCCACTTACTTCTCTGGTTGTGCTGGCTTCCATGTAGGGAACTGCATCAGAGCCTTCTCTACATTTCATTCTTTACAAAGAATTAGTTCACAATTAGCACTGAGTTCTTATTACGACTGATGCTATGCTATATGTAAAATTACAACATCAAATGAGATTTCTGAAATGTATAAATTGGGTTAGTCACTAATGCTTATTTTTTCATTATTTGGCAAAATATTACTAAGATTTAAAATTTATGATAGCTGGGGAAGTAGTCAATATGTAGACTTGCTGCAAAATAGTATTGTGCAAAATGCCCACATTTGATAAAACATTGAGACATGCAAAGAATTTCTAAATAAAAAAATCTGTTAAGAAAAGAAAAGCAGGCAATGCAAAAGTTTTTAAAAGGTCCTAGACGTTGAACTTAACAAAGACTTAAAAGCAGCCTTTGTAAATGTGTTAAAGAATTGAAAGAAAGCATGCCTAAAGACTTAAACATGTATATCATGATGAGATTGTATATCACAATAATCTCATGAAACAGAATGTCAACAAAATATAGGGCATTAGCAATAAATTGAAATTTTAAAGTTTTAAAGTACAATAATACCCCCCCCAAAAAAAAACACAGTTCAGTAGTGGGGCTCATCAGTAGATTTGATCTGGTACAGGAAAGAATCTGGGAACTTGAAAACAGATTAATAGATAATTACCTATGTAAGGCACATAGGGAAAGAGGAATAAAGAAAAATGACAGAGTCTTAGAGAAATGTGGGACACATTAAGTGCATCACATACACATCAGGGGAGTTCTAAAAGAAGAGATGGGGAAAGGGCAGAAAAATACTAGAAGGAACAATGGTTGAAAATTCTCCAAATTTGTTAGAAAACATTAATGTCCACATCTAAGAAAGTCAAAATAGGGTCAGTGCAAAAAGAATCACACCCTTATGTATTATAGTATGAATGTTAAAAAGAGAAATTTTGAAAGAATAAGAAAAATAATTTATTAAATACAAAAGAACTTCCACAAGATTAAGACTTGATTTCCTGGAAGTAATGGAGAGAAGACGGCAGTGGGATGATATATTCAAAGTGTTTTACCTGCAGACCAACCAACAGCCAACAAACAAACAACAAAATGAACAAAAACTCAAAGCTTTTAACCAAGAATTTTAGCCACCAAAACTATTCTTCAAAAATAGAAGGTAAAAAGAGACATTCCCAGGCTTAAAAAAAAAAAATCAGAGACAAGATGTTGCTCGCAGATCTGCCTTCTGAGAAATACTGATGCTCCTCTGAAAACAAGTGTTACAGAGAAATCTGAATTCAAGAAAAAATTATGAGTGACAGTAAAGATCATTAAGTAGGTAATTATAAAGATAGCGAAATTACACATTTAAGAATCTTTTATCACCTGATTTTAAAAGAAATTACATAATGCATACAGATATTTGTATACCTATATACATTTAAAATGCATCATTCCATTTATAAAACAGAAATGCAATGTCTTAATAACATCACAAAGGATGTATGTAAGAACAAAGGCGTACTAAGCAAAGAAAAGACATCAAGTGGTAACAAATTAACAGAAAGAAACAGAAACGTTAAATTAAAAGATTCCCTTATGTCATGATTTTTGTCTGTGTCCCCCAGGCCTCCTGAGTTTGCATTGTGCCTTTGTGATGGTTCATTGTCTAGGGCTTGGATTGATGGCTTCAATGCTCCACCCACATAGAAGTGGAGCCAGGATGTGATGTAATGGCAGAAAGAAGGTGTGTCTTGCTTTTTGCTAGTTCCTGCTCGCTGTTTGCAGCCACCATGAACTGCAGCCCAGCCATGCCCACCTGCCTTGGAGCCAACTGAGTGTGGACTGAAACCTCCAAAAACTGTAAGAAATAAACCTTTCCTTTCCCAACTTGGGCTTCAGGTATTTTGTCTCAATGACGAGTAAAAAGTAACTAAGACACCTTAAAAATCTATAAATGCATACTACTTCTCCCCTCAGCTTCATTAAAATATAAGGATGTAAAATAAAAACGTCTTACTTTGTTTCTCAACACACATAGAAATATATAACAACAATAGCCCAAAAAAGGGAAGAGGATGGAGCCATTTGGGAATAAGACTTTATTATAATTCAGTGCTATTTGGTTGATAAAATTCCAAAGTAGAATGTATTAAGTCATGGTGTATATTATGTGGTCCCTACAGCAATCATTAAGAAAATACTTTCAAAAATATAATTTAAAATTAATAAAGCAATTAAAGTATTGCACTGGAAAACATTCACATGATGCAAAAAAGCAGTAAGGAACAGTATACAAAAGAAATGAGACATATAAAATACAAAAAGCAAATGGAACATGAAAATCTGAATGTCTTGATAATAAAGGCCTGAACACAGTAAATGATTATGAATCAATCCTTTTAATGAGTACAAAATTAAGATAAAGTGTCTTTATTAAAAAGGAATTGTGTTTGTTTTTAGACTTCCTTCCCAACAAGAAAAAAAATCCAAAAAAGGCAAAAAAGAAGACACAAAAATAATAGCAGAAGCAAAAATAAAATGATAGCAAATAAAAAGGAGGTAGTAATATAAATATTGCCAAGTATTCATTTATTTTGTCATAAAAAATAAAAAGGAAAATATACTTTGATGTTCTTACTTCACTGTTAGAGAGACTAGGAAGAAAAATCAGACTTCAGTGGTTTCTAAAAGAATGGGAGATAAACATTTGAAAGGGAATATTATTTAAATATAAAATATGAAGCAAATGAAAAGCATGGTAGCTAGTAGCTAGAAACATCTTGAGACTGTTAGTAATAAAAGTGAATATACTTACTGTTTTCTGATCAGGGAAATAATATTTGTATATTTAAAAATTCAAAGACAAAAAATGTATGATGTCTAAAGTGATATTCTCCCAACTTTTCATCACCAAGAAAGCAACTGTTAAGATTTAATGTGAAGAACTGGGGAAGTAGCTCACTGGCAGAGCGTTTGCCCAGCATGTATAAGACCTTGGGTTCAATCTAAATTCTTTTGCAAAAAAATTTGCATAATGTTTTATATATATATATATATATATATATATATATATATATATATATATATTCATTTAAGCATAATCATGATATTCCATGAAAAAAACTGAGTATTAGGATGATGTGAAATTGTATATTTTTACAGCAACTAGAGGTCTGAAAAAATGTATTATGATTCAAATACAGTGATGACCACAAGTTCACAGAGAGCAGAACTTATGAACTGATTAAGCCTTCCAGGAATATCTAGACCTATGTATCAAATGTTTCATATTATTTGTCTCTACATGAACAATGTTATGTTACCCACATAAGAAGTGGTCTGTTGGTTATTGCAATTGCTTGTTTTAGTCTGATTGATCTGTAAGTTTCTGAGGGCAGCAACTGTGTATTATTTAACATTTTATTTGTGGAATGTAATTAGTGTCTGGCATCATGATTTAGCATTCACTTAATTAATAGATGAGTAGTATATAGTCAATAAACATGTACCTAATATAGTTAAAAGATTGTGCATATGCATGTATGTCTCTCTCTCTCTCTCTGTGAGATTTTGCTTTTGATTTTTGATCATGATATTGATAGTTCTGTATTATAACCAATGATTCAAATTTTCCCAAATAAACCATTCTATGTGAATGAAATACAGTAAATATTGCTTTGTAAGCAAAATAAAATTAAGCTGCCAAAAGTAATGGGAAATTTTAAGTGATCCCTCCAGCTTTAATTTGAGCATATACCGCATACCATTTAAAGTAGTTTAAATAAGGCAATAAGCATGTCTTTTGATATAAGAATAATAATATTCATATAAGATATTCATTGATTATCAGTGATGGATCAACTTATTCACTATTAAAAATAGAAGATTTAGAGGGCTAGGGATTTAGCTCAGCGGCATAAGCGCCTGCCTTGCAAGCAGGCAGTCGTGGATTCGATCCCTGGTACTGATAAAAAGGAAAAAGACAAAAAAAAATTAAAAAAAAAAGATAGAAGATTTATACTGAAATAACACTTAATTGTTTTTCGAATCTCAGTTCAACTGAATTAAAAAATTCAAGTGTTACGTGAGCTAAAAAGGCCACTGAAAAGGCCACTGTTCAATTAATATCTTACTTCTTTGATTCTACAATAAAAAATCTATTGCATTTTAGAGATGAGTAAATTCTCATTTGTCATGAAATTAACCATTTACTTTCTTTGTTCACAAATTGAGTAGCAGTCTAATTAATTCATTTCTTTCTTGGTTGAACTTATCTGTACATTTTCCCATTCATAGTTCTTGTAAAATTCTTTGATTAATGTGAATTTACTAAGACTTTTGAGGTATGAAAATTTATAGGTCAATTCCATTAGTGAAATAATCAAGCTTTTGCCAACATTAGAATGCAGTAAATGATGATGAATCAATCTTTTGAAGGAGTAGAAAATTAAGATAAAGTGTCTATACTGAAAAGAGATTGTGTTTGTTTTTAGACTCCCTTCCCAACAAAAAAACAATCCAAACTTTTGCTCTTAGTCCCAATAGGAACTCAGAACAAACTTTGGGCTTTGATGTGATTTTACAATGAAGTAGCTTAGAATGGTAATTTTCAATTAATAATTCTTATTGTAAATTCAATAAAATAAAAATACATTTATAATAATAAGTATCATTTTGGATACTCTGTAAAAATTACATCCGTTGTGTTACATTTACTTGTAATGACACTCTGAAAGAGACTGTATTGCTGCAGATTTTTAGATGAAAAAACTACAGCTCAGAGAGGTTAATTTGTTGAAGGTTAGTAAGATGTTTTTATGCCTTACAATATTCATGAGAGTTATAAAACTCTGCATGCCTTTCATATGCTTATTGAATATTACATCTTATCTTGAGAGCTTCGTGGCATGTACAATTGTCCAAATTTTCCAGGACTACAGAACTCTAAAGAAAACTTTCAAATCAGGTAACACATTTAAAAAATTTTTAATGTTTTTTTTTTTTTTTTTTTTGGGAGGCACAGGAATTAAAAGGTAGCACAGTTGCTGACTCAATCAAAACTCATTCTAACACAAAATATCTCTTCAGTCAAGGTTTGCATATGATAATAATTCCACATTTTCATTGCACTATCATATTGACTAACTTTCTGGTTTTTTGTACTCTGAAATAAGCACATAGGTGAGCCTGAAAGTGCGGAACGTGCATAAAGAATCTCTTCCCATGTTATCTAATAGCCCTGCAGAGACTTGCACACTCGCTAAATCACCCAAAGTTTGTGAATCTAGAAATAACAAGTCCTTTTTTGCCATAAAACTTAGACAATTTTTAAAGCTAGAAGTATTTTGTGGATCTTTAATAATCTAAATCCTCAGACCCGTGCCTCCTCCAGCACAGCCAAGCAGCCCTTCTGGGTTTTCCTCATCAGTGTTCTTCTAATTTTCTGCTCTGGCCTTTCAAACACTTCCCTACTTATCCCAAGCTTCTGATTATAGCAACTCTGGCTCACTCTGGCTCCTACTTCACAGAGAAAGGTATGAGAGTCAGATTTTGGAGAGACAACCTTGAGTGATTACTGCCTCCTGCTAACATATCTCCTGCTTATTCCCACCTGTACCTTATGCTGGTCTATAGACTTACATTTCCCAATAGCATATGGCAGCAGTGATGGATGCCACTTCCATGATTGGGTTACAATGACTGGCTTGCATCTTGCCAGTAGACTGTCTTGACTTCTTGGATACTACACTTCGATGAATCAAACTGCCTCAGGCCAGCAGAATTTCTAAATCCCCCTCCCCACGGTAGTGCTGTAATCCTTAAAACCCATGAGTTTGATCAGATTGTAATTATGTTATGTCACAGTTATGCTATGTTATCTGAAACAGTTGACTTTAAAATAAAGAGACGATCTGGGTGGTCCCAATGTAACCACATGAACCCTTAAAAACAAAGGCCTTTGTCTAACTAGAAGCAAAGTGGACAATGAGATAGATTTAAAGGTTGAGAAGGATTCCACACTGTATTGCTGGCTTTGGAGAAGGAGGGGGTTACTTTATAAAAAACATGGGCAGCTTCTGGGAACAAAAAACAGTCCCTAATTGACATCCAGCGAAGAAACAGGGAATAAAGCCCTATAAACCATCATGAAATAGTTTCTTCCAGCAGCTTCGGTGAGATTGGAATTGCGTTTACCTTCCGATGTTTCAAGTAAGGGTCCAGCAGGATACCTTTAGCTGTATGAGACCAAAAGCAAAAAAAAAAAAAAAAAAAAAAAAACCTTCCAAGCCCTTCTAAGCTCTGTTATGTAGAACTGTGGGAGAATAAATGGTTCTTGTGTCAAGTTTCTAAATTTGTGGCAATTTTCTAGGCAGCAATATAAGACCAACACATTGCCACATTTGAGAAGCCCATATGGAAAGGAGCTGGTGGCTGCCTGTTGCCAGCAACCAGCTGGGAATCAAGGTCTTCAGTCTGAGTCTTGTGGAAACTGAACATTGCCAGTAATAACATGTCCCTGGAGGCAATTTCTTTCCATTCAGGTGTTCAGATTAGTCTGCACTTTGCACTGCTATCTTGACTATTACCTACTGAGAAGCCTTAAGAGGATCCAGTTAGTTATGCTCAAATTTCGGACTCATGGATTTTATGGAATTATGAATGTGTGTTTTTTTAGCTGCTAAATATTGGGTTAACTTTCTGTGAAACAATCAGTTATGAATACAGGTAGAAATTTTTCCAGTTCTTTGGCACCAAACCTTCAACTGATTACTTTAAAAATGAATCCAGCTTCAATGTGGCTTGTCTCTTCACTAACAAAAGTCCTAAAGAGCTTTATTAGCACAATTGATAGTCACTGGAAACTAAAATTTTTGTTATAGTCACCTATTCTCATCCATCACATGCTACTTTCCTGGTCTTCTTTTTGCTCAGATCATTTTTAAGAAGAATCAGTACCACTGTCCTAATATGAGTTTTGATCACGATGAGAAACATACAAATTATTCTTGTTCTTGGTGACTAATTGGCTCCTTACTTTGCTTACAGAGTGGTTGGCCAGTCCCTTCTCCCCAGAAATTCTGAGGTTTGCATCAGGTGCCAGTCCCAGTCACCTCCCAATACCAATGAGCATATGCCAGACCCTCTGAGCCTGCTTTCACAGCTCCCTTCCCTTGAAATAATACTTCCCTTGAAATAATACTCACTGCCAGTCACTCCTCACAAGGGAAGGTCACACCAACTCAGTGAAAAAGAATATAGTGGTGCTTTTAACTTTCCTATTTTAGGGGTTACAGAGGTGGATGATATATCAGTGCTGGCAAACTCAGTGTCACAGTCTCTTAATGTGTCCTGCATACGTTGACTGACCTCTGTGAGTTTTCTTTTTTCAGTTCCAGAAGCTACTACCAAAATTATTCAACAATAAGAAGCATTTTAACACCCTGTTACAATCAATATCAAAAAGGATACATTTTTCCTATAAGGATGAAGCAATAATGCAACGCATTCAAATTTTAGCTTTGGAAAAATTTCTTAGTGTTATATCAGAGACACCTGGGATATAGGAACCTGACATTTATTCCCTCAGATGACTGGCTTATGCCAATCACGACAGGTCCCTTACTCTTACCAAGATAGTTCAAGCAAGGACATAGGACCTGTAAGAGGTGAGTGAGGTCTTCATAGAGTTTAGGGAAGCATTTCTTTATTTCTAAAGAGAGACATCAGAGAAAGGAGGGATTCTTCTCATCTCTGTATTGCCTCAGAAATAGAATATTAGAATTGCTGAAGCTAGATGGCTGCAACTTGAAAATAATCAAATCTGTGAGTGACCAAGAAGCTATAGAGTGATCTTGGATTTTTGATGACATAGCTAAGCCAATGAAACCCAAAGACTGTTTTTTACCTGGACCTCCTTTTATGTGAAATAATGTGTAGCCCTATAGTTCAAGCCTCTTGCAGCAAAAATTATATTATTGGGAAAATATTTTGAGCCCTGATAAAATTTACATTTGAACAAAGGACTATTTTTTATGGGACATTTACAAAGATATCCTTAGGAAAATAAATAAGATTTAAAACAGTCTTAGACTGGAGAGTAGTGTCTACTTTTAGATTGGCTTTTATGAAAGTACCAATCTAACACTAAAATCAAGATGTCAGAGAAAAGCCAGAATAAAAATGAATGAGAAAGAAATACAGTACACATAGAGTCAGAATTGTTTTTTTTTTTTAGATAGGGTCTCACTTTGTAGTTCAGAGCCTTGAAGTCACTTTGTAGCCCAGGCTGGCCTTGAACTCATGCCAGTCCTCCTGCCTCAGCCTCTAAGCACTGGAATTAAGGATGTATACCACCAAACCTGAACCGGAGTCAGAATTTGGAGTGAGGATACTGTCTTGTATCTCCAAAGCTATGATTCAGGCCATAGAAAATCCCAACAGAAATAGGGATTTGAAGCCCATAGGCCAAGACAGAGAATCTGTTGAATTAAGGACTTTAAATGTTCTGTCCTTTTATATCAGGAACATGGGTCACTGTTCAAATACTTGATTTGAAAATAACTTAAAAAGATAATGCTTAACATCTATCTGCAGGGTCTTGGTGGGACCAGGAAAAAACTTTAATCCCCGGGTATATGAGTGAGATTAGAACAATTGGAAGTTGTGGACATACATGGAGAACTATAGGTCATCACAAAAGTTTGGTAAGTCATGCTACATAGCAGTGACTTTATTTTGATATATAGAGAGTGAAGAGGACAAGGTCCAAAAACTAGGATTTGTAATCTAAATATAATCATTTTCACTGCATGAATCTCACCAACCTGAAAAAATAGTATAGTAATGTTAGATTTCAATTGTATGATCATTTCTATGAATACATTGCTTTATGTATTATAGAAAGTTATCTTATTTCTGTAATCTTTCCCTGCAAATCTAATGTTAAAGGAAGGAAGTCTGCTACTCAATCAGGATTGTTAAGGATTGACTAAATTTTATAGATCTAGAAATAGAGCTTTAAAATCAGAACAGCCATGGCTCAAATTCCAGCACTGACACTTTCATAGTCTCTTGGAAGATTAAGATGTCATTTAATCTCCCGTGTCAGATTTCTTCACAGGGAGATAGAAATGAAATGTTTATTTCTTATAAATTATGAAGGCTGGAATGTGTAGAAACCGCTTATTGGCCAGCCAGTAACATAACAAAGACCAAATAATGTCAGCTATCTTCCTAGCTTTCCTAATAAGGACCTACATGGGATAGAGGAAAATCATTGAGTGGATGAAAGAGTTTCCCTGGCGAATGAAAAGGAGGATTCACTTTTTCATATTAAGTACTGATATATCTACAGATCTGTCTCATTAAGGGATGTTTACCTCACGGGGACTACAAGAAGTCAAAATGTTTTTGTTAGGATAAGAATTCTACATTACAGATATCAAAACACAATACT
The DNA here is from genome assembly GCF_034190915.1 of Cavia porcellus. NCBI lineage: Eukaryota > Metazoa > Chordata > Mammalia > Rodentia > Caviidae > Cavia > Cavia porcellus. Next base: position 48,309,198 of record NW_026947493.1, on the reverse strand, counting down.
ATTTTAAGCTAGGTTATACTTAACTATGTAGAAAAAAGCTGCCTGGGCTTTATTTTTTGAATTCTTAGAATAAAAGAAGAGAAGTTTTGTTTAAATGGAATTATTTGTTTAAATGCCTGAGCATCCCACTTATTTTTAGCTCCTAGTATCTGACAGTTCTTTGCTCTGGGGAATGGATATGAGAGGGTGTAACAGTATTTCTGAATAGAACCAAATAAAATAAGTGTCTGACAAAGTTGTACTCACAAAAGTCAAGGCACTAAAATCTGGTTTGTAAGAAAGCTGAAATGGCTTTAGAAGGAAAAAAGATAATGACAACTGCCTTTATACAATTCCATGAAAATGCTGTCAAATGCCATAAGACTCTCTGAATACACAAGGAATGACAGACCCTGATCTCCTGCAAGTCTTTCAGCAAAAGCCTTGACTCAGGAGGGTAATTAAGGAGGGATTAGAAGCAGAGGGCCAGGAAGCAGATCTCCACCTAGGGCTTCAGAAGGCTCTTCTTAATAACTGTTTCAGAAGAGGGGCACTTTTCTCACACATCTCTTTACAGAGATGCTGGGAGGCAGTGATATGCTCCACATATGACTTGCATTTTCAAAATGAGTAAATGGCTCTTGTCTTCCATAGTCTTAGAATCTCTTCATGTAATCTCAATTTTATTAGTTTGAAATAAAGAAGGAGATAAATGATCACTGACTTAAACTTTTCTCTGGTAAGTGCTTTGCTTCTGTTATGTTTCTGACCCATAAAGAACTCAACTGTTTAGTAATCTGTACTCCACTGAAATGTCAATTTCCTGAGAGAAGCCACCCAGTATTATTCACATTTAAATTCATCATGAGTTGAAACTTCCAAAACTGTAAGCCCAAAATATCTCAGATTTTTTTAATCATAATGGAAAGTTGACTAACATACCTAGCAAGTGACTGATATATGGCAAGTTCTTAATACTTTTACTATAAATATCATAAAGGCTGACATGCCTGTACAACAATTATAAAGATGGAAAAGCAGGGATGATTGGAAGGAAATTTAACATGATTTTCAAAGCCATATAAGATTGAGTGTATCTTCAGTTTGTTTCTGTTCAGTAAATACAGTCTGTCAAAAGTGCATACATACTTCAAGAAAAGAAAAACTTGTATAAAAATGTTAACACAATTTATTAAGACATAATGAGATTAATATGAGTTATCTTTGGTCTCTACTGTTACGAGGGGTGCTCCAAGTGGTGGCTATTAGCTTGAGACATTTATTAGTACAGTGAACTGCTGCTTCTGTAACCTTGGTCATTGAGATTTCTGCATATGGTTTTTCAATTTCTTCTCTAAGGGCCACCAGTGTAGTGCATTTTCTGTGATATATAACATCTTCTGGGGTCCTCAATAAAAGGGTAATACCATGTATTGAAAAAATATCTTACTATTTTTCTTTTCCTAAAGAGTATAAACATTTTTTGCAAGCTGTATTTATGGAATTGTTGTACTATCAACCCATGCTTTGGATGTTTAGTATAATAAGGTGAATAGACATTTTTCCTACTTAAAAAACATTAATCTACAGAGAAGAAATGCCTTATATGTCTATACATTTATTCATATGTTGGATGGCATATCTGTGTGGTCATGTTTACACTGTTTTTTTTCCTTTCCTTTTTAAAACTTTTAAATTTTTTTGTCTTTTTGAGAGAAGATCTTGCTGTGCAGTTCAGGCTGACCTTGAGCTCACTTTGTAGCCTAAACTAGTCTCAAACTCACAACAAATCTCCTGCCTCAGCTTCCCGAGTGCTGGTATTATAGCCGTGTATGACCATGCCAGGCCACAGTGGTTTTCTTATAACAAAGAAACCATAACCAGTACAGTCAATAAACTATAAAGTAAAAATTACTGCAAATTCAAAATTATGTATTTTCATGAAATGGCCTACTTTGTCTCTTGAATTATTAAGTATGTTGTTGTGGCTGAGTAGTTATCTATTCATATATTTGATTGTAACCTTGTCCTTCAAGTAAAACTTTCATCCCTGTAAGGCACTGTTAATTCCTTTGATTTCTGAACTGTTGTTGCCATCCAGTGGAAGAAGATAGAATTTCATTAAGTAGAAGAGAATCTGTTCTTCTAAATAACTAGTATTATAATCATAGCTAAATTTTTATAACCATAAGCCACAAAAATTAAATTCTTTACAATAGTGAACTAAAGCAAAACCTACAAAGAAATTCCTTTTAAAAAATTACTGGCCTAAAAAAGCGGCCTTAGTCACTATCTTTGTCACTGGGACAAAATACCTTGTACCCGGTTTTCTTCGCCTAGGACCCAGGGCCCGGCTGCCTGTGGGTCCCCTAAGTCCAGCAGAGGCGTGGAACTCTCCTCTTCGCCTGCAGGCTGGGCTCCTCCAGCTCCCTGTTGGGGAGGCAGAGAACCCTGCCCTAGGCTGGGCGAACTGTTTTCTTTGCCTGGGGCCCAGGATTCGGCTTCCTGTTGAAATCAGTGAGTAAGGAGGGAGCAGGGACCTCTGTCACAGCCTGGCTGACCTCTCTACCTCACTTGGAACAAAACTTGAAGTGCAAAAATATAGGAGAATGACAAAACGAAAGAGCAAAATGCAGTCTCAAACATCCAGCCCATCCCAAGAAAGCCTAGGAGCCATGTGTATAAAAGAAAATATATGCCACATACCTGAAATAATAGTAACTGAAATAAAGAAGCAACTCTGGGAAGCCTTAAAGGAAATCAAACTAGAAATGATTTCCCAGGTAAAAGAAGAAATGATAAAAGAAATGAAGGAGATGCTGAACATATCTAAAGAAGACACAGTTAAAAAACTTGAGGAGATAAACAAACAAACAAAAAAAAGAATCCCTGGATGAACAATATAAGAAACAAACAGAATATATAAAACAGATGCAAAGAGATATATAGGAAATCAAAAACACCATCAAAAGTTGTAAAAACCGCCTCAATGAATGTGAAGATAGAATTTCAGACCTTGAAGACAAGGTTGCAGCCAGTGAACAGGAAAGGAAAGATCTTTTAAAAATAACAAGGAATCAGGAAATAACAATTCAACACCTGCAAGATGATGCAAAAAGGAACAACATAAGGTTAATAGGGATAAATGAAAAAGAAGGGAACAACATAAAGGAAGTCAAGAGGATATTTAGAGAAGTAATAGCTGAAAATTTCCCAAACATGAGACTGGAAACCAATATCAAGATCAGTGAAGCATATAGAACTCCAAATAGCCATAACCAAAATAAAACTACACCCAGACACACAGTAATGGCCATCCCATAAATCGAACAAAAGAATAGAATATTAAAAGTGGTAAGAGAGAAAAGACAGATAATCTATAAAGGAAAACCTATCAGAATCATAGCAGACTTCTCAGCACAAACAATAAAGTCAAGAAGAGCATGGAGTGAAGTATTTCGGATCCTAAAAGAAAATAATTTCCAACCTAGGATGATGTATCCTGCAGAAATGTCCTTCAAAATGGATGGAGAAATACGATACTTCCATGACAAAGAACAGCTGAAAAACTACATGATCACCAAGCCAATTCTGCAAAGAATACCGAAAGACAGTCTAGATGCATCTAGGAAAAAAACCACTAAACAAAGCAGATTAAACAGAACCAAAAGACAAAGATGCAACAGCAGAAAGATAACATGTCAACAATAAACCAATATATAACAGTTATAAACATTAATGTAAATGGTCTCAGTGCACCAATTAAAAGAACAGACTGGCAGAATGGATCAAGAAACAAAATCCAACCATATGTTGTCTACAAGAAACCCATCTAACCCAAAAGGATACCCACAGACTGAAAGTCAAAGGATGGAAAACAATACTTCATGCAACAGGAACCCCCCAAAAAAGCGGAGGTGGCTATTCTGTTTGCAGACAATGTGAACTTCAAGCCAATAATGATCAGAAGGGATAAAGAAGGTCACTACATACTGGTTAGGGGAAAACTCCAAGAGGAAGAGATAACTATCTTAAATATATATGCACCAAATTCCAGAGCAACCAGTTACATAAAACAAGTACTAACAAAATTAAAAACCAAGTTAACAGTGACACAATTCTAACAGATCTTAACACACCATTGACACCAATGGACAGATCAACCAGACAGAAAATCAACAAAGAAATAAAAGAACTGAATCGCACCTGTGAACAAATGGACTTAATAGACATATACAGAGTATTCCACCCAACAACAACAGAATATACATTCTTTTCAGCAGTACATGGGTCATTTTCTAAAATAGACCATATATTAATTCACAAAACATATCTAAATAAATGCAAAAGGGTTGAAATCATCCCTTGCATGCTATCGGACCATAGCGCTATGAAATTAGAAATTAATGATAAAAGATACTACAAAATTCCCACAAACACATGGAAACTGAATAACACACTCTTGAATAATCAGTGGGTCATAGAGGAAATCAAAGTAGAAATTAAACACTACCTACAAGAACATGAAAACACAAATACAACTTACCAGAATCTGTGGGATGCAATGAAAGCTGTCCTCAGAGGAAAATTTATAGCACTGAGCTCCCACATCAGGAAAACAGAATGAATACAAATAAATAACCTGATGTTACACCTCAAACATCTAGAAAAAGAAGAGCAAGTCAAGCCCAAAGCCAAAAGAAGAGAAGAAATTATAAAAATCAGAGCAGAAATCAATGCAATAGAGCCTAAAAAAAAATCCAAAAAATCAATGAATCAAAGAGTTGGTTCTTTGAAAGAATAAATAAAATTCATAAGCCCCTAGTCAACCTTATTGAAAAAAAGGAAGAAAAAGCTCAAATTCATGCAATAAGCAATGAAAGAGGAGAAATCACTACAGACCCTATAGAAATACAGAAAATCATCAACACCTATTTCGAAAACCTCTACTCTCAAAGGTTTGATAACACAGAGGAAATGGACAGATTCCTAGAAGCATACAAAGTACCAAAGCTAGGTCATGAAGATGTAAAACTATGGAATAACCCAATTTCTATTAATGAAATGGAAAAGGTAATTAAATTCTTACCTACAAAGAAGAGTCCAGGCCCAGACGGATTCACTGCAGAATTCTACAAGAAATACAAAGAAGACATAATGCCAACATTCCTCAAACTCTTCAATGAAATTGAAAGGGAAGCAATCCTTCCTAAGTCATTCCTGGAAGCCAATATTACTCTAGTACCAAAACCTGAGGAAGACCCAACTAAAAAAGAGAACTACAGACCAATCTCCCTAATGAACACAGATGCAAAAATCCTCAATAAAATATTGGCAAATAGGATGCAGCAAATCATCAAGAAGATCATACACCATGACCAAGCGGGATTCATCCCAGGTATGCAGGGATGGTTCAATATACATGAATCAATAAATGTAATACATCATATCAATAGAGCCAAAAGTAAGAAATACATGATCATTTCTATAGATGCAGAAAAAGCTTTTGATAAGGTCAGACATTCATTCATGATAAGAACCCTGCAGACAATCGGAATAGATGGTCTTTACCTCAATATAATAAAGGCCACCTATGACAAACCAACAGCCAATATTATACTAAATGGCCAAAAATTGAAGGCCTTTACTTTAAAATCAGGCACAAGACAAGGATGTCCCTTATCACCACTCCTATTTAATATAGTACTGGAAATACTAGCCAGAGCAATTAGACAAGAGAGAGAAATAAAAGGCATAAAGATAGGAAAAGAAGAAGTTAAGCTATCATTATCTGCAGATGACATGATACTCTATATAGAAGATCCCCAAAACTCCATTGAAAGACTGCTAGATATAATAAATAAATTTAGTAATGTAGCTGGCTATAAAATCAATACTCAAAAATCAATAGCATTCCTATACACTAACAACAAAGTCACAAAAAGAGAAATAAGAGAAGCCACACCCTTCACACTAGCAACCAAAAACATGAAATATCTAGGAATTACTCTCATGAAAGAAGTGAAAGACCTGTACAGGGAAAATTATATTACACTGAAAAATGAAATTGAAGATGACCTCAGAAAATGGAAAAACATCCCTTGCTCATGGATAGGGAGAATAAATATTGTGAAGATGGCCATTCTCCCAAAAATCTTATACAGATTCAATGCAATCCTGATAAAAATACAATCAACATACCTCATAGAACTCGAGAAATCACTCCTAAAATTCATCTGGAGTGAGAAGAGACCTAGAATAGCAAGGACAGTTCTAAGCAACAAAGGCAAGGCAGGAGGTATCACAATCTCTGACTTGAAACTATACTACAAAGCACCGTAGTAAAATCAACATGGTACTGGAACCAAAACAGAGCTGAAGATCAGTGGAATAGATTAGAAGATACAACCACAACTGCTAACACACTCAACCACCTTATCTTTGATAAAGGGGCCAAACAGGTTCACTGGGAGTACGACAGTGTCTTTAAATAAATGGTGCTGAAAAAACTGGCTCTCCATATGTCGAAAGCTAAAACTAGACCCATGCCTATCAGCATGTACTAAAATAAAATCTAAATGGATCAAAGATCTGAATGTTTAAAACAGAAACACTAAATCTATTGCAAGACAAATTGGGTAAAAACCTTGAAGATATAGGAGTAGGTAGAGAATTCATGAGCAGGACTCAAACCGCCCAGGAAATACTTCCCAGAATCAATAACTGGGATCACCTCTTATTAAAAAGTTTCTGCACGTCAAAAGAAGTCTCCAGTGTGGTGAGAAGAAAACCCACAAACTGAGAAAAAATCTTAGTGAACTCTCCCTCAGACAAAGGACTTCTGTCTAAAACATATAAAGAATTAAAAAAATCAGACCCCCAAAATTCAAAGACCCAATCCAAAAATGGGCATCTAAGATGAATAAACAATTCTCAGTTGAAGAAATACAAATGGCAAATAAATATATGAAAAAATGTTCATCATCATTGGTCATTAGAGAACTGCAAATCAAAGGCACACTGAGATTTTATTTCACTCCTGAAAGAATGGCCAAGATCAAGAAAACCAACAAGAACAAATGCTGGAGAGGCTGTGAAGAAAAAAGGAACTCTCCTGCACTGTTTGTGGGAGTGTAGACTAGTGCTATCATTGTGGAGGTCAGTCTGGAGATTTCTCAGAAAACTAGGACTGGAAGCCCCATATGACCCAGCTATACCACTTCTAGGCATATTCCCAGAAGAACTGAAAGCATCATACCACAGTGATATATGTGCACCCATGTTTATAGCAGCACAATTTGTAATAACCAGATCTTGGAAACAACCTAAATGTCCATCAACTGAAGAATGGATAAAAAAGTTGTGGTATTTTTATACAATATAGTACTACTCAGCTATAAAGAATGACCGCACTGAGACATTTATAAATAAATGGACGCAGCTTGAGACCATACTCATAAGTGAAATAAATCAAACTCACATGTATAAATACCGAATAGTTTCTCTAGTGTAAGAAATGATAAGAATACTTAGAAGTATGTGGTAATCATGATTCCCAATCATATTGGTTTGAAGCCATATAATGTTTTCACTCATTAACCACAATGGTTTTAACCTGGGTTGTTCGATTTTAGTATCTATGATAGCATGAATAGCTATAAGAAAGCAACACAACATAAAAGCTAGTGCTGATTTAATATTGTCTTGTTTTAAAGTCCCATCAAGCTGTAGTACATCTGTTTTCACTGGTTTTAACATGTTGTATCTTACTATATTTCACTATATGCTATAGTATAAACAAAACTCTTTGTAGGCAAAGAGATAATATAGAACCCATTGTTTGTTTTCTATTAGCAGGTTCTAAATACCCTGTAATTCTTGCATTTTCTTGAAAGGCTTCCCACTGTCTAGGTACACTTGATATTATAGCATGTGAAGTTACACTCAAATAATTTAAGGAAAGAGGCACTATGGTGACTACTATTATGTTAGATTATCTGGTGGTGAAACACAGTGATTCTTGAATTGCTCGGTTCTGCTCTGCATTGTTCTATTACAATATCCTCTCTTATCTCAATCTTCCCCCTATTTTTAAATTAATCTATTTTATCTAATTTTTGTAATTAAGGGAAAACGAAATTAAAGAATAATGGGACATATTATAGTAACTTTTTTGTTGTCCTATTAACCTGACTTGAACCCCAGTATTGCTCTCCCCATCTTGTTCTGTCTGATTATTATATATTCTATTTTGTTTGATAGTATCAAGTTTGAGGGTATAGGCAATCACTTTGAAGGCAATAAGAAATACTATGATGCCCAATATGGATTGACTATCATCCTTTTTTTTTTTTTTTTTTTTTTTTGAAGTCCTGTAAGGTCCTCAGTGTAGATTTTATTGGTTTTGTTCCATATTGTTTCGATCAATTCTATTATACCTGATGATATAGACAACTCAATTTGAAAATAGCAAGAGGCACAATGGTAACCACTTTTGATCACCTGGTATCCTATTTTTGCATCACGTGCTATGCCCACCCTTCTGTTCTAACTGACTCTGTTTTGCTTAGTCACATTTGTTTTTATTCTCTTCAAAAAAGTAATAAGAACCATGAGAGTAATAAAACCCTAAAAGTCTAATTGTTACTGTAAAAAAGAGAGGAAAGTAAGGGATATAACTGCAGGTATGTTCAAGAGTGTAGGATGGAAAACCATATAACTGAGCTTTTGTTGGATCATTGAACGGAACTGTCTCCAATTCCACTGTATGAATGTTCACTTTATATGCTTTAATTTAGTGATATGGACAACTGTTTCTGGGAAGATAATGTGTAGCCTGTTAACTGGTGATTTCATACTGTATATACTTTTTTCTAGAAATACTGTGTTATTTGTACCCTTTTACTGCATTGTTTTTTTATGTCCTTTCTTTTTTTTTCTTCTCTCTTTAAATAAAAAAAAAAAAACAAAAACAAACAAACAAACAAAAAAAAAAAAAAAAACAAAAAACTAGTACCCACAGCTTGCAGAGGTTCATTTTGGTTCATGTTTTAGAAGTTTCAGTCATTGTGTGGTTGATGGCCTTGTGGGAAAGTCTGGGAGGAGAAAAGCTGCTTGCATCATGGATGCTATGGAGAGCAGAAAGATAAAAGAAGGGCTGGAGAGGGAACCATATCCTAGCAGGTCATACTCTAGATGACCCATCTTTTGAAAGGACCCTACCTCCTGATGACACATTTAGCTGCAGTGTCTCTATGATTCTGTCACTCTTCTAAAGCCTCATCTACAAGTGAATAAGGCTGTTGAGGGAACATTTAGGTGTGAATCATAATATTCCACCTCTGGCCCCAAGTCTCATGTGCAGCTCTTAGTGTAAATGCATCTAGTCCTTCTCTAAGAGTTGCCAAAATCTTAACAGTGCCAACATTTTTGGAAAGTCCAAGTCTAAAGTTTCCAGACTCTTAACTGTGAGCCCTTTAAAAAATCACAGCTTTAGACACTGGTGATATACAAAGGCACAAAGCAGACAGCCCCTTTCCATAATGGGGGTGGTGGTGGTGGTGGTAGAAAACAATGGGACCAAACAGTATAAAAACTCAATAGAGAAAAGAGTAAATCTTGTCTGTTCGGGACCAGCACCTGGAGTAAATTGTTGTAAGATATGAATTCCAGTTCTCATGTTGGCTGCCCATATACACAAGATGTAAACTCCAAATGGTTTGGGAAGCCCTGCCCATATGAAACCATCTCAATCATCCCTCATGGCCTTTTTAGACAGGGTCCACTCACGACCTGCAGCCTTCCTCCACAGACATTTTCAGGTTCCTGGTATTTTCAAATTCCTGTAAGTTTTCAGCTTTACTCTTACATAGCATGGTCTCTCAGGCTTTCTGAATTTTGGGAAGAAGCATCTGTGGCCCCACAACTCTTACATTGTACATGCCTGTAAAACCAGCACCATGTAAATGATGCCACCAGTTTGAGTAGTTAGCACCTCATTGCTACAGTGGCATCTAGTCCTCTGGGTCTCAACATTGCAAAATGAATCCTGGCAAACAAATTCTTTAGCATGCTTCTTGAACAGTCACATGTGGTTCATTTTTCAAAACAGTCTTTCAATTCTGGATCCTTAAACCTGAAAAGGAGGAGAATCCTTCTGATGTTCATGTTACCCTCATCTTTTGCTTGACCAGATTCAAAGTATTTGGCTTCTTTTTAATGCTAAGTTTTTAGCAACCAAGCTGTCCTCTGCTTCCACTTTAAAGGCACTACTTTCTGACAAAACTATAAGCTTTAAAATGGGGTTTTCTCTTGTTTCTCAGTGTAAATCTTGATAAAATCAGCTGGCAATAGTCATGCCACAGCCTGAAGGTTTTGAGATTCCCTGCATCAGATTACTTAGTCTGCCACCCCTTATGCCAATCTCCCTCAGTCTCAGCAAAAGAGGAAAATGCAGACAAATTTTCTTCTAGTTTAACATATATGGGCTGGATTCCAGTGTATTCCTTGTTTCCTGCTAAGCCTGCTCTTTACCACCGGCATTTTTATCATCATTTTGGTCTTCCATAGAGCACAAGTAAAAGAACACAGTTTTGTGCATTATAAAACTACTTAGATATATAGAAGGAACTTTCTTTCAAAATCCATTTTATTTCAAGGAAGAAAAACAAGAAAAAAAGCTAAAACAAAATTTGAATATAGGCCAATAGGGGGCAACTATGGTACATACATTGCACTTTGCCATCCCAAAATCATTCACCCAGAGCACAACACATCTGCTTACAATTGTCCAAACAATATCAGCACAAATATTTCTCTTCATTGAACTCAGAGAAATCAGTAGTATAACTATTTTAACTATTTTATATACATATGCATATGTTTAGCATATACTGTTACTTTCAGCTTATCACATTAGTGATACAATACAATGTTTACATATGAATGTCTTATTTATTTCACTAATGAATATGGTCTCAAGTTGCATCCATTTAGCAATAAAAGTCTCCAGTTTATTCTTTTTATGGCTGAATAGTACTCCATTGTATAAAAATGCCACGTTTTAGAGGAAAGCCAGCATCTCCCGACAATCTCCCATGTCAGGACTTGGGGGACCCACCAAGAAAGCAATGACCCAGCCTTCCTGGTAAGCAGCCGAAGCCTACCTGCATGCAGGCTGAGAATCAACACTACTCCCTATCCCCCATCCCCTATTGACAACTGGATGGTTCCGAGGATAGCATGAGTTGATAGCAACTAAGGTGCATAAACCGCCTGAACACTTGTATTGTTGGCTGATTATGCAGGACTGGGGCTAGTGGTCTGAGCATCTCTCTGGATGGATGACAGTATGCAGTTTAGCAAATATGGGGGATTTCCTTCTGTTTTGTTTTTGAAATTCAATACTGTTTTTAGTTTTACTTTGTTCTGATTAATTATTTTGCTCTATTCAATATTCTGTTAAGACTGGTTTTACTGTGTTTTGTTTTTGGATTGATTTTGCTATTCCTGATTGAATGCACAGCTATTGTGAGGATAACAAGATATACCATGGTAGCTATTATTGTTTTCCCAGTATCCTGCTCTGAAGTTCTGTACCAACTTTTCTACATTGTCTTATTTGGCTTTGTTCTGTCTTGCTTTGTTATATTTTACTATCTTTTTAAAAAAATACCACATCTTTTTTATCCATTCCTCAGTTGGTGAGCATTTAGGTTGTTTCCATTTTTGTACTGAGTCTTTAAATCTGGAAGGACTGACTTTTTGTTATCTTTATACAGTCTCAATAGTAATGCTTTGTCTGAGGTTCAGCTGGTAAACATTGTTTCCACATTATGTGTTGTTTCTTCACTCTATTGTTGCTTTATCTTGCTGTGCAAAAGCATTTTAATAAGATGAAATTCCAGTTGTTGATTCTGTGTGACTGTTTCTGTACAACCAGGCCTTGATTCATCTTTGCCTACATCATTGTTTTCAAGAGTTTTACCTATTTTGTTTTCCAAAAGATTTAGTGTTTCTATTTTAAGATTTGTTAAGCTCTTTGATCCATTCTAATTTTAGCTTAGCACATGGTGAAAGATGTGGATCCAGTTTTAATATTCAGCATAGGTACAAGCCAGTTTTTCCAGCACCATTTATTAGTCTACATTTCTTCCGGTGAATGTGTTTGGCACCTTTGTCAAAGATAAGGTGTCTTAATGTGCCTGGAGATGTTTCTGCATCTTCTAATCTGTTTCATTAATTTTTAGGGCTGTTTTTTGGCCAGTACCACACTGTTTTTATTACAGTAGTTTTATAGTATAATTTAAAGCCAGGAATTGCAATGTCCCCTGCCTTGTCTTTGTTTTCCACAAGTGGCTTTGTTATTCTATTTATTTTATTGCTCCAGATAAATTTTAGAATTGTTTCTTCTAATTCTGTGAGGTATGCAATTGAAATTTTGATTGGAATTGCACTGAATCTGTGTAACAGTTTTGGAAGTATGGTCATTTTCATTATTTTGGTTCTTCCTACCCAAGAACACAGGATAACGCTCCATTTGCTAATATCCTCTTCAATCTCCTTTTCAGAGTACTGAAAGTTAGTTTTAATACAGAGGTCTTTTGTATCCTTTATTAGATTGATTCCTAGATATTTCATCTTTTGGAGGCTATTGTAAAAAGGTGTTTCTCTGAATTCTCAGTGAGCTTGTTATTCATGTACAGGAATGTTATTGACTTTTGAGTGTTGACTTTATATTACTGAATCTGCTTATTAAGTCAAATAGCCTTTTGATGAAGTTTTTGGGGTCTTCTATATAGGGTATCATGTCATCTGCAAATAATGATAGCTTAACTTCTTTCTTTCCTGACTTTATTCCTTTTATTTCTTTCGATTGTGTAATTGCTTCAGCTAAAGATTCCAGGTCTATGTTGAATAAGAGTGGAGACAGTGAACATCCTTGTCATGTTCCTGATTTTAGAGTGTAAGCTCTCATTTTTTGTGCAGTTAGTATGATGTTGGCCATTGGTTTTTCATAGATGGCTTTTATCAGATTGAGATAAAGACCATCTATTATAATTTTCTCTAGGGTATTTATCATAAATGAGTGTTGGAATTTGTCAAAAGCTTTTTATGCATCCATTATGATGATCATATGATGTTTTTTGTCCTTAGCTCTATTAACATGATTATTACATTTATGGATTTACATATGTTGAACCATCCCTGCATCCCTCGGATGAATCCCATTTGGTCATAGTATATAATCTTCTTGATGATCTGCTGCTGTCTGTTTGCCAGTATCTTATTGAATATTTTTGCATCAATGTCCATTAGGAAAATTGGCCTGTTGACACACAGATTTGAAGTAACTTGGGATTGATAAACTGATTTGCATTACAACAGTCTGAGAATTGTGAGGAGGAACACAGAAATTTAAGGTAGGTTGAACACTAGAGGCTGGGTGAGTTGAGATGCAGAATACACGAATTAGCATAAGAAGTGGAGATTTGAGAAAGGTATAGTCAAAGTGGAATTTTAGAGTAACTTTTTCTGTAAAGAGACCCCTCAGGTCTCATTAAATACTTGGTAAGGCTGGGTCATTAAGAAACTGATAGGTGGAGTTCCTCTCGGGGCTACAGTTATCAGCTCTTGTGGCTAACTACACTATGGACAATTGAATTGCAAGAGCAAGCAAACGACACAAAATACAGAAAATGTCTAGTTGGGAATGGGTTCTTTTATTGGCCCTAGTTTGGTAAACATATTTTCCTCTATGCTATAAAGACTAGTCAGTAGTGAGTTATTGCTTTTTTTCATAATAAGCCATATTTATGATGGGACAATTCAATAACTTTGGGAGATTTCTTAGACTTCTTTACAGGCAAACAAACTCTTAAGAGGATGGGTAACAGTCTTCACTGGTTTTCTCTAAATAGAGACAGTGAGTCATCTTTTCCCCCTAGTTTACCATCTGCTATGATTTAGAAATCAGTCCCAATTTAAAGATTTTATTTTCTTCTTCCTTCTTTTGATATCCTTGTACATGAGAAAGATTCATCCAAGGACTCTCACATTCATTTTTGAATGTACATGATAATCCACTTTTATGAAAAGATTCACTGTGTCATAAACCAGGTAACCTAGTAAGATGTATTCTCTTTTTTGGGTTGAAATGACGAATGGTATGTTTTCTGTAAGACTAAAAATTTTGATTCAGAAAATATATCAGAGATCTTGAGATTATGAACATTTGTAGCATGTAGAGAGTTCCACAACAAAATCAGCAACAGTATTAGACCAAGCAACCAACAAATTGAAAACAAACCTCATCATATTCATAGCTGAACTTATAGACAACACTAAATATCAAAGTTCTCTTCATAGAATTCTATTTCCTTAACTATTTAGCAGGTAGCAGAACATTTTTACCATAAATTAATAAATAAGTATTGTCATAAAAAGAAGACAAGCTTGGTGATTACCAAGTCTGAATCTCTTCTGATTATAAGTGGCATAGCTCTATATCTGTCAACAAGTTTGCTATTAGCATTGGAATAAAACATGTTTACATTCTGTTTCTCTATTGCTTATGGTTTTTTTCCTACCTTGGGACTAACTTAACTATTTTCTGAGATCCCAATAATAGTAATATACTTATAAAGGGTTGCTTAATTGTTCAGTGTTCTTATGGACATTAGTGATGACCATGTTATATTGGAGAATTCTAGAGACAAAGACAGAAATTATATATTTAGTCAAATAAGTGTTTACTCTTGGTTTAAAAAGTAACGGAAAAGGATTTTTCTGATTCTTCTGCTGCTTAATTTGGAAAAGTATGTAAACCAGTGCTATTACTTAAATGTTTGTATACTTCCAAAATTCCTATGTTGAATGAAGTTAAATTCCTAATGCAATAATGTTAGAAAGTGAAGCCTTGGGAAATAGGTCGTAAGAGCTGTGCCGTTATGAATGGCATTTTTGTTTATATCACCGACCCCAAAGAGCTCACTGCCAGTTTCATCACGTCAGAATTCAGCTGGAAGGTACCATTCAGAAACTAGACTGAGACTTCACCAGACATGAAATGTCAGCACACTGATCTTGGATACTCCAGTTTACAAGACTGAACAATAAATTTTCATTATTTATAACTCACTGTGGTATTTTTTTATAGCACCTCAAATTGGCTAAACGAAACTAATTCTAAACATGCTTATCTATAGTAGGAACTCATAATGATGAAGCTTCTGAATTTGAAATGGCACAGTTTCTCGTAAGAGTGGTGTGCAATATGCTCATTGTGTGTTCTGGTGTTCTTTTGCACAATGTTCATTTCTTTAGATGTTTCAAGGGTAAGAATTTCAGCAGTCCTCATTGGGTAGAGCATAGAAGAGAAGAACCCTAGCAGCAACAGAATAAAAGAGCTCGACTTTTGAAAATGTCAATTTTCTCTCTTACGAAATGCAGAAGAAATGGTTAAATCTTGATACCGGTCTTGTGTGACTGTCACAGATATGCCAGCTAGTACCATCACTGTAGGTCAGCAGTGAGACATTAAGCAGATAAAAAAATATGTCAGAGCCAGGCGTGGAGCCCACAGGTCTTGCAGTCTTCACCTGTGTGCCATGCTGCTGTGAGAAGCGAACTCAAATTAGTTACCAGCCCCTGAAGACACCTGCTTTTGCGCCTGCTGGTAGGTGAGAGTATCTTACACTGTGCCTGTTACATAAGGCTTCCTGCTAAAATTTATGCCTTTCCCTTCTATCCAATTCATTTGATGCACTGAACATTGACAATTCTTCCCAAAATATTACTTCTATAATGATACCTTTCTGTTAAAATTCCATTTAGAGGAACAACAATCAGACCCTGATAAACAAAATTGATGAGCAAACTATTGAATAGCAAAATAATGGAACTTAAAATGGCAGAGAAAATAGTTGAACTATAGCCGTATGTAACGTATCTCATCATATAGAGTAAAAGAAAAAAGACAAACATCTGAAGGTATAAATCAGTGTTTGAAAAGTTAAAAACAGAAAAAAAATAAATTTCTTAAGAATACAGATTCAGAAATTAAGATGTAAATCAAAGGGTGTCAGTTTTACCATCAAGAGAAACTGGTATTTAGTTATCAAATGGGTGAAGGGAAGAGGTCATGGCCTAGTACAGATTTGCTGGTGGTTGTAGAATTCCAAACATACACTATTACTTGTGATTTGACTTTAGAGAAACGTCTTCACTTTGAGTCATGTTAGGCACCAAGCTGTGCCTGTTATCTTATTAATAAGAGATGTATTCTTTCTCATGGTCCTGGTTTGGGTGACAAATTATAAAACTATGCTAGTGAAAGTGGAATATACATTTTAGACAATATATATGTGTATATATATCATAATTATAATGAGTTTAAATAAAATATTTGTTTGAGGCATATATGAAACCTTATGGCAATCCAAAGCAGCATTTGAAATATTGAATAATATCAGTAAATGCATATTGAAATAATAATGTTTCCCCAAAATTCAAGGGCCCAATCCAAAAATGGGCATCTGAGATGAATATGCACTTCTCAGATGAAGAAATACAAATGGCAAATAAATGCATGAAAAAAATGTTCATCATCATCAGTCATTAGAGAAATGCAAATTAAAACCACACTGAGATTCCATCTCACTCCTGAATGAATGGCCAGGATCAAGAAAACTACCAACAACAAATGCTAGAGGGACAACAACTCTCCTGCACTGCTGGTGGGAGTGTAGACTGGTGCAACCACTGTGGAGATCAGTCTGGAGATTTGTCAAACAGCTGGGATTGGAGGTCCCATTTGACCCAGCTATTCCACTTCTAGGCATATTCCCACAAGAACTGAAAGCATCATACCACAGTGATGTATGTGCACCCATGTTTATAGCAGCACAATTTGTAATAGCCAGATCTTGGAAACAACCTCAGTGTCCATCAACTGAGGAATGGATAAAAAAATTGTGGTATTTTCTTACAATGGAGTACTACTCAGCCATAAATAATGATCACATTGTGATATTTATAAATAAATGGGCACAACTTGAGACCATACTCAGAAGCAAAATAAATCAAACTCACATGTATAAATACCATATAGTCTTCCTAGTGTAAGAAATGGTAAGAGTACATGAGAGTTTATGGTTATCATGATTCCCCATTACATTGCTTTGAAGCCTTATAATGATAGTATTCATTAGTTGGAATGGGTTTATCCTGATTTGCTTGATTTTATTATGTGTGATGGTATGAACAGCTATTTTGAAGAAAATAAGTCACTATAATAGCCAGTGTTGATTTAACATCATCTTACTCTGAAGTTCTACCATGATTTTCTCTTCTGTTTCCTTTGGTTCTACCATGTTGTATCTTATTTGATTGTATTATGTGTGATAGTATAAACAAATGTTCTATGGAAAATGAGATAATATAGTAGCCATTATTCATTTTCTGTTATTTGGTCCTGAATGCCCTGGAACACTTTCATTCTCTTTCGTGATTTTATGCTATTTTGTTATGTTTGATACTATTATATATGAAGTTATGCTCAACTATTTCAAAGAAAGAGACATTATGGTAGTCACTGTTAATTACAGATTGTCTTCTGGTGAAACACTGTGTTGCTTACATTGTTCTATTCTGATCTGCTTTGTTATGTCCTGCTTTGTCTTAAGCTCTTTAAAATAAAAGAAAGAGATAACAATGTTGATCATTTAATGTATGCAACTTACCTTAAGAACTTTGTGTGTTTTAAATCATTAGATTTTCTTAACAATCCAGTGCAATAGGTATTATTTATGCCCATTATCCAGATGAAGATATTGGAACACAGAAGCTGATTAGCCTATTTGAGGTCACCTAGTAGGATGCCAGCATTCAAATCAAGAATTATGAATTCAGTAGTCATCAGATAATCTTATATGGCTGCATTTCTCTGAATCTACGGAACAGAATTAATGACATATGGCTTTATCCTCCTCTTTTGTAGATCACATTGATTTTTTTATTCAGCTTTAAATGTTTATTAGCAGTACATAGTGATTACATTTCTTGTGGAGAGTTGGCACGTGTACATAATGCATCTCAATTCTTTTTTTCCCCTTTTTCCTCCCTCCTTCAACCCTCTATCCAAGACTTCATCACCTCCCCATTTGAAAAAGATCATCTCTCTACTTTCTGTTACCTATCTATTATTTTATTGTATATTTGCATTGTAAATGTCTCATGTGAGAGAAACAACATAATATTTAAGTTTGTGTGCCTGATTTATTTCACTCAATATTATGGTCTCAAGGTACATTTATTTTCTTTCAAATTATACATACTTATCCATCTTTTTGGCAGAGTAATACTCCTTTGTGTGTAAATACCATATTTTTTACCCAGTCATCTTTTTATGGACATTTAAGCTGCTTTGAAGATTTAGCTATTAAGCACAGTGCTGATTTTGTAGTGTCATGCTGTGAAATCCAGCAATACTATTATTCTTTGTTCAGAGTGATTTTAGCCTGCTTCGGTTTGTTTAATCTTAACATAAATGAAGGTATGGATAACTGCATGTATGTTTAAGTGTACAGAATTAATAACCATATTACTGTTTTAGTTGGATAGTTGAACAGAACTTTTTTCAGTCTCACTGTTTAAATCCTCACTTTGTATGCTTCACTTTTGTAACTTGAACAACTATTTTTAAGAGAAAAATATATAATCATCAACTAGTGATTTCTTACTGTTTATTTTTTCTTTGAAAGTGTATATTATTTCTATCCTTTTTCTGTTTAGTCTTTCTGTTTGTTTAGTCTTTCTTTAAATAAAATTAAAAAAAGAATTGTGTTGTGATAAGCTTGTGTATAACTGAAGGGGAAAGTTAGTTTGAATGAGAAGCCTAGTTTTAGATTTCTGAAAAATCTCCATACTGCTTTCCACAGAGGCTTTACTAGTTTAAATTGCCACCAGTATGGTTCCTTTTCTCCAGAACGTCACCAGCATTTGTTATTACTTGGTTTCTTAAAGACAGTCATTCTTTTTGGAACACATGGAATCTTTTTGGAACACAGTGGAATTTGCATTTCTCTAATGACCAGCAATGTGGATGTTTTAATGCATTTTTTGACCATTTATATGTTTTCTCCTGAGAAGTGTCCATTTATTCCACTTGGGAAGTTTCTAGTTGGGTCTTTATTTTAGAAGCTTTAATTTTAAAATTATTTATATATTCTGTGTCTGAGAAATACTGTTAAGAAGTACTCCCATTCCGTGGGTTGTCTTGTCACTCTGTTGATTGTTTCCTTTGCTGTGTAGAATATTTGTAATTTGATATGACCCCATTTGTTGATTCTTGACACTATTTCTTGTGTCACTGGGGTTCTGCTCAGAAAGTCCTTGTCTCTGCATATGTCTTCAAAAGTTACTTATTTTATCTTCTGGCATATTAAGTGTTTCTGTTTTAACATTAGGCTTTTGATATATTTTAATTTTAGTTTAATACATTGTGAGAGATGTGTTTTTAGATTCAGTCCTCTGCATCTCCTGTTTCCCAGCACTATTGGCTAAGGAGGCTATTCTCCCTCCATCATATGTTTTTGGCCACTTTGTCAATCACATTCAGATGGCTGAATGTACTTGGAGTTGTTTATACACCCTCTATCTTCTTCCATTGATTCTTATATCTGCTTTTGTGCTAGTACCATGCTGTTTTTATTACCATAGTTTTGCAGTAAAACTTAAGTGGGGATTGTGATGCATCCCATTCTCCTCTTGTTACTCAGGATTATTTTTGATATTCTGGGTCTTTTTAGGTTCCATGTGTATTACAAGATTGTTATCTCAATTTATTGAAGAATGTTGTTGATATTTGACTGGGATTGTGTTAAATCTGTGTGTCAATTTTAGGAGTATGGCTATTTTGACTATACTGATTCTGCCTAAATAGTCATTTTGACTATATTATTCTCGCCTAGATAGGAACAGGAGATATCATTCCATTTTATGATCTTCTTTGATTTCTTTTTTTTTTTCAGAGTACTGCCATTTTTCATTGCAAAGGTCTTTCACTACATTAACTTAATTACTAAGTGAGTTTTCTTCATGCTATTTTGAAAGGCATTACTTTTGTAATTTTTTTGTGAGTTTTTTAATGTTATACAAGAATATTGATTTCTGTGTGTTGATTTTGTATCTCATTACATTGCTTTATTATTTCTCGGGGTCTTTTGGTGGAATTTTTTTTTTTTGGCTTTTTCGTTTTTTATCGGTACCAGGGATCGAACTCATGACCGCACAGTTGCAAGGTAGGCGCTTATGCCACTGAGCTAAATCCCCAGCCCCTTGGTGGAATGTTTTGAGCCTTCTATGTAGAGGATCATGTCTTCTGCAAATAATGATAATTTGCCATCTTTCTTTCTTGCAAATGTACTTTTTATTTCTTTGTCTTGCCTGATTGCTCTGGCTAATGTTTCTGGTACTAGGTTGAACAGGTGTGGTAATAGGCAACAACCTTGTCTTGTTCCTGATTTTAGAAGGAATGCTGTCAATTTTCCCTATTTCATATGATAGTGGCAGAAGGTTTGTCAAAACTAGCTTTTATCAGATTAATATAAAATCATGTCTATTTTCTTTAAGATTTTTTTGTCATGAATGGATAATAGATTCTTTGAAGGATTTTTAAATATTTACCGAGGTAATCATGTAACTTTTGTACATGTTTCTGTTTATGTGATATATTATATTTACTGATTTGTGTATGCTCAGCTTTTCTTGCATCCCTAGGGTGAAACTTACTTGGGTGTGGTATATGATCTCTTTGATGATTTGTTGTATTCTGTGTGCTAGTGGCTTCTTGAGGAATTCTGCATCTATGTTCTTTAAAGAGACTGGCCTGTGGTTCACTTTTTTGGTTGAATCTTTGTCTGGTTTTGGAATCACAGTAATTTTAGCTTCCAGGAATGACCTTGGGAATATACTTCTTTTCATTTTATTAAAGAGTTTAAAGAGTATTGACATTATGTCTTCCCTGAAAATTTTGTAGAATTTGGCAATGGATCAATCCATCAGTCTTTTTTTAGTTGGTAATTTTAAAAAAATTATTATTATTGCTGCTTAAATTACATTGCCTATTATTGGATTGTTCAGGGTTTTTATATTTTCCTGGTTTAGTTTTGATCATTAATATCACTTTTGGAATCCATCCATTTCTTTTGAATTCTCCAACTTATTAGAGTAAGTTTTGCAATGTAGATACTAATGTTCTGCAGGGTTTCAGTAGTGTTTATTACAATTTCACTTTTTTTCATTTCGAATTGCCTTGATTTGTGTTTACTTATTTTGTTCATTCTTTCAAAGAATCAGCTCTTTGATTCACTGATACTTTGTGCTAATATTAGTCTCCATTTTTACTTTATTGAGTTTTGCTCTGATATTTGAAATTTCCTTCCTTCTACTATATTTACATGTGTATTTTTGTTTTCCTATGACCTTAAATGCATAACTAGTTCATTTGGTGTGGCTCATTGTTTTTTATTCTGATGTGGGAATTTACAGCTGTAAACTTCTATCTTAAGACTGAGGTATAGTATCCCTTAACATAGTATCCAAATATGTTGTACTCACATTAGCATTTGATGTTAGAAAAAAAGATTTTTTAATTTTATTTAAAGAAAGACTAAACAAAACAGAAAATAGGTAGAAATAATACATACTTTCAAAGAAAAAAATAAACAGGAAGAAATCACTAGTTGATGATTATAAATTGTCCTCTTACAAATAGTTATTCAAGATACTAAAGTGGAGCATATAAAGTAGGGATTCAAACAGGGAGACTACAATCAGTTCTGTTCAACTATCCAACAAAAACTTAGAAATATGGCTATCAATCTTATACACTTAAACATACCTGCAGTTATCCATACCTTCAATTATGTTGAAATTGAACAAATCCAAGCAAGCTAAAATCACAAAGAATAATACTACTGCTGGATTTCACATTATGACACTCCAGGATCAGCACTGGGTACTTTGGTGTGTCTTTTTCTCCAAAGTAGCTTTATCATGTGTCATAAGATCAGTTCTCATACACTGTTTATAGATTCTACACATGCATGAGTCTTAACATGTATTTCTATCCTTTCTTTATTAGAGGGAGAAACAAAACAAAGCAAGACAAAACAAAAAATATTCCTATGAACACATGAAATGAAAAAGACATATAAGACCATTGTACAAGGAGTTCAACACAGTTCCTGTGTTATCTCTTGTTATCTTCAATAGAATTGGCTATGGGGCTGGAGATTTAGCTCAGCGGCATAAGCGCCTGCCTTGGAAGCCGGCAGTTGTGAGTTCAATCCCTGGTACCGATAAAAACGAAAAAGAAAACAAAAATAGAATTGGCTATATCATCAGACATAGCATAATTGAATATATCAGTACATAACAGTATTAATAAAAACACAACTTTGTATATAGTATAAAACTTGAAAAACAGGCAGTTATCAAACCAGAATGTGTATCGTAGAGTCTTGTCATCTTCAGTGTAGTTGCCTATACTCTCAGACTTGATACTATCAAGCATATCAGTTTTGAATAAAATCTGTTGATACCAAACAGCAATCAAACAAACCAGATTTAACTAAGATCAGTTATGATAAAACAGTATAAGTCATACAGGGCTCCAGATTAAGATAATAGGAAATTAAAGATGATTGCTGTGCTATATCCTGATGTGTTTGGGATAGCTGTCTGTGCCCTCAAATCTAATGCAAGTAGACAAACTGAGACAGAATAAAATCTGTCTAAACAAAGTGGTGCCAGTAATGTGGGTTTTAAATCTTGATACACAATTACCAATATCTTCTGCCATCTTTTTTAAGACTCTCCCTCCTCTTTCACTTCCCCAGGGGAAACTGTGCAGTTTTGGGTCTGACCAAGACCCTTGGTTTTAAATTGGGGAGGGAGCAAACTGCTATTTACCCAAGTGGTTCTGAACTTACTCTCTCCTGGACTATTAAAGCCTGTCTTTCCAAGCTTCCCACAAATACTGGTCTAGTTGCCCCTATTACTGTCTGGTTCTCTGTCACATAGAGCATTGTTTTCTCATATTTGATTTTCAGTCCATGTACTCTTTTTCATATTAATTATATTTCCTATAAATAGCATCTTGGTGGCCCCTGCCCCCTGATCTACTCCATGTGTAGTTCTTTTTTTTTTAATTTAGTGTATCAAGGCCATCTATATTGGAGATTATAAGGGATCTTCTCTGCCTCATTTCTGTTATGCTCTTTTTTTGCCATCAGTTGTCTGTTTATCTTCTTCATTGTTTTCTGCTCCATTCATTGAGGCCTCTCTGCCACTGTTCCTGGAATCCTAGTACTTTTCTCTCTCTCTAGAATTCCCTGCAGTATTCTCTGTAGAGTTGGATTTGTGGTTGCAAATTTCCCAAGTTCCTCTTTGTCTTGGAAGCATCTTGTTTCTCCATTAATTTCTAGAGACAGTTTAGCAGGGTATATCAATCTGGGCTGGAGGTTATTTTCTTTCAGGGCTTGGAATATTTCACTCCAGGCTCTTCTTGACTTGATGGTTTGTGTCTAGAAGTCTGCCATTATTCTTATGGGCCTTCCTCTATAGGTAATCTGTTTCTTGTCTCTAACAGCTTTTAATGTTTTATTCTTATATTGGATTTCTGGGATCTTGATTATTATATGCCTGAGTGTAGCTTAATTTTGGTGGTAGGTGACTAGAGTTCTGTATGCCTCATACATCAGAATATCATTTCCTGGGGCTGGAGATTTAGCTCAGCAGCATAAGCACCTGCCTTGCAAGCAGGCGGTCGCGAGTTTGATCCCCGGTACCAATAAAAATGAAAAAGACAAAAAAAAAAAAAAAAAAAAAAAAAAAGAATATCATTTTCTTTTCCTATGTTTGGGAAGATTTCCTTAAATATTTCTGTGAATAGCCTTTGTATTCCTTTGTTTGTCCCCTGCTTCTTCATTCAAATTCTTTATTCTCAAGTTATAGATCTTTTGTCATCTTCTAGCCTTTGTATTGTTACTGCTTGTTTCCTTGTTATTTTTAAAAAGTTTTCCCTTTCATAATCCCACATGGCAAAACTGTCCTCCAGTTTGGATAATCTATCCTTAGTTTCTTTCAAGCAGATTTACCATCTTTCCATAGAGTTTTTAATTTCCTGGTAATCTCTTTGACTCTTCTTTATGTATTCTATATTTTCTTTATATTCTTCATCTAATGGTTTTCTCCTTTTTTTTGAGTTCCTCCCTTTTTCTCTCTGTGTCTGCTTGAGGGGTGCTTAGCATCTCTTTTATTAATCTTCTTATATCTTGCTTTACTTTGCTAAATATTTCACTTTTGAACTCGTCTATGAGGTCCCAAATATATCTCTTTATGTCCACTGGTGCCTTGTCTGATATTGCATGTTTGCTGTCCTCATTCTCTTTTGTATTTACCTGTCCTGGGTCAATGTTCTCAGGGTTGGGGCCTGGGGACTTTTTCTTGTTGCTTCCTCTTCCCACCTTTTTTGCTTCTTCCAGGAGGCCCGAGTTTCTTTCTTTGTTGGTTACAATTCTTCTGAAGCAGGCTGGCTAGGTGACCCTTCCCACTGCAATGTGCTAGTGAATTGCAAACAAGGCCAGCATATTCTGGCCCCTCCCCTCTGGATTAGTCAAGCTGCTGAGGCCTGCACTGTATTATTGTGCTACATCCCCTCTGGGTCAGTCAAAATTCTGCAGCTTCACTGAATTAGTGTGCATTGCCACCATAGGGAATTCATTTCAGATAACCTATTGAGTTTCAGCCAGGTCGCATGACCCAGGCCTAGCTCACTCCACCAATCCCATTTGAGAAGGGAAAAAACTTACTGAAGTCAGTGCTGCCTCTTGTACTTGCCAGTCCTGCCTGGTCCCAGAATGTCATCTGCTGGAGCCCCCCTTTCTGTGGAATGGCTCCACTCCTGTCTCTCACCACAGGTCGATGCAGGCTCCCCACCAGCTCAGCTCTCTGTTCTGCTGGATGACCCCCGACATCAGTGTGACTGCACCTCCAGTGAGTCCAAGCAGTGGGACCTCAGATGGCTCGGCAAGTTGCCCACTGTGGCAGGAGCACTGAACCTTTAGCTGTTCCAATAATAGCACTGGGACTGTATGTTTGATTGTTTCTTCTCACCTTAGTTTCTTCTTGGAACAAGAGAATTCATCTCCCTCTGTTCAGGGGTCCCACGATGTATTATGTTGAATTCTAAGTCTACTATCTCAGGGAGCCTCTGTAGCCAGCTGTTACCTTAGAAACTGATTTCTTCTGTGACTTATTGATTATTCAAGAGAGTATTGTTTAATTTCAATGTTTAATTCCTCTGGTTTCTTTTCCCATTGATTTCTAGTTCCATTATATTAACATCTGATAATTTTGATTCTTTTTATTTACTTGAGCTTGCTTTAAGGGCTAATGTGATCTATTTAGAGAAAATTCCATAGACTGCTGGGAAGAATGTATATTCTTTTGTTGTTTGGTGGAACACTTTGTAGATATTAGTTCAAAAGTTGTATTCAATGCTGATACTTCTTTGTTGATTTTTATATAGTTAATCTATTTGTGACAGTATGATATCCCTTCAGTTAACTCCCAGTCTCCATCTAGATGTTATGTCACATGGTGAAAAGAAAAAAAAATACATGAAACGAAGTTGCAAAGGAACAGAGATCTGAAAAGACCAAAGAAACAAGGGTCAAAAAGCAGCCAAAGCCTCTGATATTTATTGCTTATACATACTCCAAGGATTTGGGTGAAAGGATTATTATTGAATGCACGGGGGGGAAATGCACATGTGAGCACAACTTATAAAAGACAGAACAGAACATTTTTGTGTGGGGAGATTTAGATTGTGGCTAGCGAGTAAACTTTTTGCAGTAAGTTCTAGGGAACAATTTTCTCTGGAGTCAGGTTTCAGTGGAGACATTATCTTATATCTCAGCCCCACAGACACAAAGCCTGTTTCTCTGGGCTCAGCTGTGGCCATTGGTGAGAAGCAGTGCTAGCCCACCATGCCATCTGCTTGCTTCCGTGAAGCCCTGGCAAGACTAACTATTCAAAGTGAAAGCCAATATAGAGAAGCCACCTCTGTACAGCCCGCACTGCTCACAAGTCAGCACAATCACATTTGGGTCTGGGAGAGGATGATGGGTTGTCCACCACAGTAGGGTTTGCATCTTCTATTATAATTGTGTTAGTGTTTCCTGATTTTTTTATTTCCTGTTGTTTTTAGTTTATGAAGTTGGGTATGCTGATGTTTGGTGTCCAATTGTGGTATTTTCCTGTTGAAATGTTCCCTTAACCATTATTTAGTGACCTTCTTTTCCTCTTTTGATCAGATTTGGCTTGAAATTCTCTTGGTCTGAAATGAGGATAGCTACTCTTGCTTTTTCTCCAGGTTCTTGTGCATGAGATATTTTTTTCCCTTTGAATTTTAGTCTATGAATTTCTTTTAGGATTAAATATATTGCTTGTATACAGCATATAATTGGATTTTGATTCTTGATTCCCATGACCAATTTGTGTCTTTCATTTGGGAAACTTAGACCATCAACATTGAGCATTATTACTGAAAAACTTTGACTTTTTCTTATAATTGCCTTATTTTCCTATTGCTGATTCTCTTTATTTCTCTTCTATTTAACTTCTCACACAGCCTGATACATTCAACCTATTGGATCTTTTGGCATTGTTAAAATTATTGTCTCTCTTCAGTATATTCTTAGTAGGTTTTTGTAGTGGTAGCAGGGTGGTCATGGATTTTTTTTTGTACTGTTTGGCAAGGAAATATCTTATTTCTCTATCAACTTGACAAAATCGTTTTCTGGGTTAGAAATTATTACTTTTTTAGGGTTTGAAACACTTCAATCCATGCTTTCCTGACCTTGAAGGTTTGTGTTGAGAAGTCTACTGTAATTCTAATGAGTTTCCTTTTTATAAATGAATTGTTACTTTTCTCTAGTAAATTTTTACTTTCTGTTCTTGTGTTGGACATCTGCAACTTTGACTTTGATGTACTGTATTGAAGATCTTCTCTGATCTTGGCTATTTTGGGTTTATTTACCTGATTTATCTGTATGTTGAATTTATTTCCCATATTTGGAAAATTTTAACCAGTATTACATAAAATACTTTTTATACCATTTGTCCTATCTTTTGTTTTCACTTTCCAGTTAACTTTAGGAGTCTTTTTCAATTGTCTAGCAGTTGTTGGATTCATTTTTCACATTAGCTTGTTTCTAAGGTAGCTTTCACTAACAGATCCCCAACAATAGCCCCTCTAGTTCTGACACTCTGTCCACACACTGCTCACTTCTGCTGTCCATGCTTTCAAACAAAAATTTAATCTCCCGAGTTTCCATTTAGTGACTGTTCATGGACTCTAATTGTTTTTCATACTTGACATTCATGGTTTGTACTTTTTTACTCCAGCTAGCTTTTTAATTAGTGTCTTCTTTAGACTTATTTTGCTTACTAGTTCCACTATCTGTTCAGTTATATCTTCTTTGAACATGCCAAGCATCTTATTGATCACTTTAATATTTTCTGTAATTCTTTTGAATAATTTTCCTGTGAGGCTTTTGATACTCCCCCCTCAATATACCATAGATCAATTTTGGAGTATTTGGAAGTTTTGGAGTACAATTTTTTATTTGTTTTCTTATGTTTCATGTGTGTGTGTGTGTGTGTGTGTGTGTGTGTGTGTGTGAGCATGGATGCATACACTGAGGATTGCAGGGTGCTTATATTGAGAGACTTTATTACTAGATGGAACTTCTTTATTTAGTGTCTGCTTTACAGTGATGCACTCTGGGCATGGCTAGCTACAGGCCTTCTCCTCTGTCCCAGAATCCCACCTCCTTCATTGATTTCAGAGAAGAAGTTGTAGTGCTCTTGGCTCAACACCTAGTTCTCTGAGAATGGGCCACTGTATTGTTAATGATACCAAGTCAGCCCAGATATTGGGATATAGAGAAAACCAAGTGACAATATTTATGTCATTTAGACTATGCTGGCAAAATCAGCAAGAATAATAATGTTACAAGCAAACTAGATACTGCTGTACCTTTAGAACTCATAACATACTACCCATAAGCATAGAAAATAGATCTATAGTTATAGTATAAACACTAAGACAAACTGAATATTGACTTATACTACATATCTACTAAATGGAATAGTTTTATCTCCACCGACAGTGGAATAGCATTCAACAGCAATAGAATAAACTATCCAAAGATTTGTAAAGCCAAATTGTTAAGAATCATAAAGATAGAATGAGAAAAGTAGAATTGAAGCATTAATCAATGGAAGGAGAGGAAATCAAAGTGAGATAAGGGACCCTAATGCAGAGTAAAGGAAATTAATAGTGCTAGACATATTAGATAACAGAAAAGAATAAACAAAGAGAAAAAACAGAGAGCTAAATAAAGTAAAAGGAAAAGTTTGAAGGTAAAAAGAATGTTAAAATTACAACCCCCCCCAAAACGAAGGAAAAATAAAGACAAAAAGAAAAATGATTTTCAATAAAAAAAATCCTGTGTGCCTCTGAATGATTGACTTCTTTCAACAGTTATAGCTTTCTCTACCTAGAGTTATGGCCTCTGGGTTCGTGAAGTGCTTTTCCTGTTCCAGAGACTCATCTGCCTGTGTATCCCAGGCTTTTGCAGCTGTTCACACTGAGATATATCATTGCTCAAGTTGGTAGATGGGAAAAACACTCAACCTTTTGCTAGATATAGGCCATGGGGCAGAGGTTCGAGCCCACTGGTTGGACTTCAAATTGGCATCTTCAGATTCCGACTTTTCTGATAGCCACATATGCCCAGTATGGTTTCTTGCTCAGGAAGGCAGAGCCTAAATTCTTCTTGGCCTGACCTTAAATTTCCTGTGCTTCCATGTCTAGTCCACATGTCTCTTCATGGCTATCTCATGTGATTATCTCCTATTCCATCACAGTGGGATGTTAACACAGGAAACCCTGAAGTGGAGTTGCTCTATGACTCATTTTTAAAGAATTGACCTTGTCTCAAAATAGCACCTGATTGGACACTCTCTGGCAATGTGGTAGGTTGAGTTTCTTCTCCAACTGTAATCTGTTGTGAAGGAGTCACTTTTGCAGGAAAACTTTATACTGTTTTGTACATTACAATAGCTGTGAACTTTTGGGTCAGATCTGTGCTTACTTTCTTTGGTTTGTTGGCACCTCTAGTGTCTTGTGTCAAAGGAAATAAAATATAAGGGTGGCCTGAAGTTATTGGATGGATGTGACCAGGGAAAGGAGTCCAAAGACATAGAGTTGGTATGACACAAAATGCTCAGGCTGTAGTGGTTGCTGTGTCTCCAAGGTTGCAGGGAGCACAAAGGTTGTTCCTAATATGAATTCTTAAAGGCAGATTTTCCCCTACTGTAGTACCAATGTTACTGTGCTAAATCTCTGAAGAATTCTTAGTGTATCAAGCTTCACCAACTAGAACCTCTTTGTAAAATATGTGTCTTCAGGACACTAGCTATATTTAGTTTTTAGCTCTCCAAGTCCCATTTCCACCATATCTTTTTCTAATTTACTTCTTCTACTGCAGAAGTACATTCTTCTGAGTACATTCTTTCTCAATTAAATAAATGCTGATTTTCTTTCCTTATGTCCAACTAGTCCTGTCAGACTAGTTCAAGCTCTACTTCTTCCATGACTTCATCACCACCCACATCATTAATCCAACAACTCTGGTACATGGTGATGTTTAACTCCTTTAAAATTTCTATATCTATCATTGGCACTGGGAATAGTTAAGAAAGATCTGTGCATTCAGAGCAAAACACTGAGCAGGATCATAACACATAGGCTGAGTATGCATGAGCACATGCCAGACCAGATTAAATTACCTGTCCTGTGTTCCAGGTAAAAGCCATAAAAGTAGTTTGGACTATGAGTAGATGCAAACGATGTGCCAGATACTCTGTCTAGCAGATCAGGAAGATCATGAAGAACACAGAAGTTCAGATGAAATCTGTGGAGACAGATTAAATAACAAGGCTCAAATACAATTCAAGGAGCCATGTCAGTAGGCATAATACAAAAACAAGGAGAAAGACCTTGCACTTGACCTCCCAGAAATAGGCCACTTAGGGTTACAACACTTGGAAAGT
Source organism: Cavia porcellus (assembly GCF_034190915.1). Classification (NCBI taxonomy): domain Eukaryota; kingdom Metazoa; phylum Chordata; class Mammalia; order Rodentia; family Caviidae; genus Cavia; species Cavia porcellus. Next base: position 48,279,030 of record NW_026947493.1, on the reverse strand, counting down.
GTAGGACTTTACAAGTGAGGGTTAATGGAAAGTAGAGAGGTAACCAGGTAAAGCGGTCACTGAGTTAGAAAGAATGGTGAATTTCTCATGGCCAATTCTAGGTACCAGAGATTCTCCAAACTCTTTGGAATTTGACACCAGCTTAATATCATACAATTGGAATTAAATCTCAAAATGACATTTTGTGGGAACTTTCAAAGCATAGCACTTCCTACATGAGAGAATGCACGTCATGTTCTCGTGGTACCTGGGCTCATCTTCTCCCACAATGACGCTCCAGCTTCTCCAGCCATCAGATCTGTGTCCTTAGTGATAGTTTAAACACCACTCTCTGTGTTATCCCTTGATCAAATAATGCACAACTCCAAGGAAGTTACCTGTGTTACCATTTATATAGGAAATAGGGAAATTTGAAAAATTATTTTGGAGAAATCATAACATAGCTAATAATTCTAGGACCTAAAACATACTAGACCAGTGTTGGCAAAACATTTTGAAACAAGTGCCCAAACTACAACTCCAGACCCACCCATTTAATGTGAAGTACCAACATGGCAATTAAGCGGAATACTGAAGTTTTATTTTAGAAAAAACAACTCATATATCAAAGCATTCGTACAGTTGTCTTAAAAAAGACATACAGTATATGTGCCACAGGTTAGCACCACTGTAGTGACTTTTAGTAAATAATTCAATGAACCTGAGTGATATTCAACAAAAGTAGTGAGTAAATGAATATGAACAGAAATATGCTCTCATCTATAGTAACACATAGATCATTTTATTTTCCATGAAGTGGTAATAAAAATGAACTTCCAAGTTTAATTAGAAAAGAATTTATAAAGGTCTTTCAAAGGTCCAATAATTTTCAGCCATTTTCTTTGAGATTTTCAACTAATTTATTTTAACGTATTGCTTATAATGACCCCATGGTCTCAAAACAAAAGGATTTTCTTTTCAAACTAGATTCATTTCGGCTCAAAATCAACTGGCTGACATTTGAACTGAATGGCTGTAATACTGATGCTTCTGACTCTTGTTTGTCTAGAGCTATGGTGTTTGAAGTGCATTCCCTGGTTTCCAGCCCTGCAGAATCAGAAACACTGAAGTGTGGCTCAGTAATCTGTATCTAACAAGGGATTCTGATGCACCCTAGTATTTAGGAAGCATCATCCTAGGGGTCGGCAAGGAACCTTCCTTGGAAGATTCCTTTTTACTTTGAATCCCCTATGCTTGTTACACACTTGACTTCTAGGCACAGCTACAGACCTGCTTTCCCTTCAAACATTTCTATGCATTATTTAGCATTAATTAGTTAGCATTTTTAAAATCTAGAATTCTGTAGTGAGCCAACTGAATTCTAAAATAGGCTTTTTAGTTTCCTTGTTGGCCCCTCTCCTTTTGTTAGGAGTGATAGTATTTTGGAGAGCTAATTTAGTCCTTTATGTCCAGCTCCTTTATTAACCATTTAAAGACTGCATTGTGTAGCATAACTGCTTTAGCAAACTCAGCTGAGAGGACAACAAAACCAATACAAATTGTTTTCTCTCTAACATGAGGAAATCCTAGAGAAACTTCTTTTCTCATGCATTAACTTCCTAAGATTAAGAAATGCCTAGCAGATTAGTAAAGCATGCTCCTGGTCATGTTTCGTGGGTCATAGTGCCATAGCCTTGGTATTATATAGAGCTGCCATTTCACCTTGGCAATGACCAGTTGGGAAACCCCACATGCATGTAGGTTGCTGTGACCACATACCCTGTGTCCTCTGTGCCTGCTTCAGGCTGTGCTCATGCTGAGGACCTTGCAGCCTTATCTAACTCTTCTCACCACTCTGTTCATATTTGTGCTTTTGTAGGGTCCACAAGGGCAGATCATCCTTCCCATAGTTCTTATATTGTACCTGAAAAGTTAAATCGATCTTTAAAAATTAATATTTTTATTAAAAATCAACAATTTCTCTAAACAGCATCATGCTGAATGGAAACTGATATCCCCCCACTCCCCTTATTGATGCCAGAGAAGATTCAGTGTTTCTCACTCTCTGGGTCTGGCTAAATCTACGTGTGGAAATTTCCTGATTTTTGTTTTACCCTTTCAACAAACTGGAGTACTTTTGTGCATTTCAAGTGAGGCAGACAAGCTGCTTTTTCAGTTTGGCCAAATTATAAATAAATTCACTTTTAAAATTTTATGGACTTTCTCGTGTTTTTGATTGCAGGCAAGTGAATGAGCCTTATAATACAAAAAATCGGGGCTCAGATTCAAGCCTAAGCTAGCCCTGGCAGGTAATAAAAGTATAGTCCCGCTTTAAGACAAATAGCTATTGTCTCCTCAAAAAGTTGTCATAAGATGAAGTTACCTAGTATGACAAAAATTCTATTATAGGACACTGTACCGCTTAAAAACTTATCTGACCTAATATAACCTGGCAGAAAGTGTGAAGGTTGAAGTATCCGTGTACACACCAGTGCCCAGAATCCAAAGCCACAAAGACCTGCCTCCACTAACAAACTTTCTTTCTCAAATTGCATTTTTTTTTCAGTTTTTCCTTTACTTAGTGAGGTATGTGATAAGTATGACCATAAATTCTGCTAAATTAACTGCATCTTATTTAGAAATGCCTAGCAGGTAAATAAAGCGTGCTCCAGGTGTGTCCCAGTGTGTCATGGAGGCATAGCCTTGGTGTTACCCATGTACCGTGTAGTCCCTTGGATCTTCCTCTCTATCACTGTTCCCTGGCTCTGCTTCCTGGCCCTCCTGAAGTCAGCAGCTTTGCAGTGCCACACTCTTTCACCATGATGTTTCTGCCTTGGAGTTGGCCAACCATCAACTGAATCCTCTGTGACTGTGAACCAAATTAGACTTCTGTCCTTTAAACTGTGGGTGCCTGGCATTCTGTTCTACAAACTGCAAACAAAAGCTAATTAATATATTAAGTGCTAAAAAAAACCTTGTATCTCAGTTTGCGATCTAAATAAACTGATAAATGAAGCAGGAAGTAAAATATAAAATTTACTATGAACAATCCCAAGTTGGATACTCTTGTTAAGTTTGGCAGCCAAATATGCAGCTCCCTCAAGCCACATCAAAGGTGCTATTGAAGCTTGGTGTTAGGGAGGGAAGTGGAAGCTAGTGGCATACCTCTGCTCCAACACAGGCAGAGGCAAGCCAAGCCAAGAGGTCCAATTAGCTTTCTGAGCTGTATTCTCCTCAGTGTTGATATTTATTAATCAACAAATCTCCCTGTCCCTTCAACAGTTTAATCAAGGGTTGGAGGCAAGCTTGGAGTTCTACTAACTGATTTCACATAGAAGGAACCTGAAAACTGATTTTCTTGACTTATGTATGCTGTTTTGTTAAAGTGAAGGGAGCTGGTGAGTGTGTATTTATTATTATCTATTTAAACAGATTTTGAAAAATTGTATTCAGCATTTAAAAATAAATTATCTTAAAAAGCTGAGCATCTTAACAACAATGAGATAGCATTTTATCCCAGTTAGAATGAGTAGTACTGTCCTACTGTACTTTGTTACTGTATCAAAGAAGTAACAAATTCTGGCAAGTATGTAGAGAAAAAGGAGCTCTCACACACTACTAGTGGAAATATAAATTAGTAGGGACCCTATAGGGAAGGCTATAGAGAGCCCTCAAAAAATTAAAAGTAGAATTACAATATGATCAGTTGTCTTACTTTTGGGTGTGTATTAAAGAAGATGAAATAAACTTTAATGGTTTGTGTTTGGATGTCCCCCCAAAGGTTCATGAGATCAGAGGTGGCTGAATCTACAGTTTGTAATTGGTTCATTGTCTAGTGCTATGATTGGAGGTGTGAGTGCTATACCTGCTCTGCATACGTTATCAGAGAGTCTGCGTACATTACCAGGGAGGAAAAGAGGCATACTCCTCCCTTTTATTGCTCTGTGGTTTTTACTGGCTTCTGCTGCCATGGACTGTTACCCTCTTTACTGTGACACCTGCCTTGGAGCCAGCTGATTTGGAATGAAACCTCTACAAACTGAGAGCTAAATAAACTTTTCCCCTTTAACTTTGAGTGTTGGGTGTTTTGTCTCAGCAACAAGAGAAAAATAACAAAAACATAAGCATACTGTAGAGATACTTTCATGCCCATGTTTACTGCAAAATTATTCACAGTAGCTAAGATATGGAATCAACATAGGTGCCTTTCAACACATGAGTGGGTAAGGAAAATGTGGTATACATACACATTGGAATGATATTCATTCATAAAGAATAAAATCTTGTTAGCTACAACAAACTAGATGGAACTTGAGGTCTTTACATTAAGTGAAATAAGCTATACACATCAAGATAAATAGTGCATCTGACTCTACTATGTGTGAATTTTTAAAATTGTCAACCTGAATGTATAATAATGATTACTATAAGCTGTGGAGAGTTTGGGGGAAGATGGATAAAGGGAGCTTGCATTTGATTTGTGTCTGCTGTATCCATATATGAAAATACCATACTGAGTACCACTAATATATAAAATTAATATATGTTAAAGAAAGTAAAAGGTTTGTTAGTCAAAACATACAATAGGTTGTTTTATAAGACACAAAACCTTGCAGATTAAAAATTTTTTTCAAAGTATCCATTTTCAATGAGTGTTAAGAATCAAATGGAGCAAATTTCTATCTTTCCAAGAATAGCATCTCTCCCTCTCCTTCTCCCTTTTTCCCCCATGGGTGGGTGGAGCAAAACATTGCATGCAGTGAAAGCTATTTTTTTTCCTCAAAAAAGTAGGATTTTACTGACTATTTCTGCATGATAGCTCATTCTTCTTGGTTACTAAGTTTTTAAATGAGATTAATTACTTCCTCCAAATCTACCAGTGGCAAAAATGTGTATTAAGACAAATTTGTGTATTAAGGGATACTTGGCTTTTAATAAAAATATCTTCCTCCATCTCTAAATCAATGGTGTAAACTTTTAAAATTGTTTATTGTTATAAAGTTATGGGTTAGAACAGATGTTTTAAAAGATAATGTAGAATAAAAAAAATGTCTCCTTACATTTATGTTCCCTTAGAAATTAGTCTTCATATTGGGGAGTGGTAATATTATTTTACTGATAAACAATAACAGTAAAAACAAGCAAAATATTTAAATTGATATATATCATACAAATTACTTCTAAAATGAGAGTAGAGATACACTAAACAGCTCATCTTCTATCATATTTGATACTGCTTTTGATAATCAGACGATTTCTCTAGCAACGCTAGCCTAATGGAGATATTAATAGGTGACTTAACCAAAGAATTGTGAGGCCTTAGAGTGAAGTGTCTGTGTATGCTGACTATCTGCTTAATCAGCAGCATGTGTAAATGGCTTCCTGCTTGCAAACGATGACTCCAAATAACTATTCTAGTTTATTTCTTCAGCTCTTAATTACTTGGCTGGTTTCAAAGCTCACATACATCATTTGATTTGTAATATAGATATATGAGATCTATTAAATAGTATGTTACAGTCAAAGATAATTGTGGTGGGAATAGGAAAGGGGAGGAGTAATAAAGATAAACAAAGCATAAGAAATAACGCCTAAGATACATAAGAGCATCCTAGAAGTGTGAAAAAACTGTTATTGTTAGACAGTGTGGTGTCTACCAGCAGGTGGCAGAAGTGCTGCACCAAACAGTATACACTTAGATTAGTGATCAGGTTTTTTAAAATTTTTTATTTAAAAGAAAAAAAAAAAAAAACCAAACCAAAACAAAAACAGTATAAGGGTACAAGTAATACAGAATTACAAAAAAAAAAACAGTAAGAAATCACTAGTAAATAGGTTACATATTGTCATCTTAGAAATAGTTGTTCAAGGGGCTGGGGATTTAGCTCAGCGGCATAAGCGCCTGCCTTGAAAGCAGGCAGTCGTGAGTTCGATCCCCGGTACCGATAAAAAGGAAAAGGATTAAAAAAAAAAAAAAAAAAAGAAATAGTTGTTCAAGTTACAGGATTAAAGCATACAAAGTGGACATTCAAATAGTGAGACTGCAAACAGTTGTGTTCAACGATCCAACAAAAACTCAGTAATATGGTACTCTATCTTAACACACCTAAACACACTTACAGTTGTATCCTTTAGAGCACTTATTTTCCCTCTTTTTTTTTAACAACAAAATTTACACATTTTGGGTTTTATTACTGTCATAGTTCTTATTACTTTTTTTTGGAAGAGAATCAAACCAAATATGACAAAACAAATCAGTCAGTCAAAACAAAGGATAGACATAGCACATGATGTAAAAACAGAGTGTCTCTTTCCTTGAAATATTTGAATATAACTTCATATACTATAGCATCAAACATATCAAGACAGTGTGAAATCATTCAAGAGCATGAAAGTATTACAGGGTATTTATAACCAGCTAATGGAAAACAAACAATGGTTTCTATATTACCTCTTTGCCTATAAAAATTTTTGTTTTTATACTATCACATATATTAAAATCCAGTAAGATACAACTTGATAAAATCAATGGAAACATAAGAGCAACAGTTTGGTGGGACTTCAAAACAAGATGATACTAAATCAATATTAGCTATTATGATGTCTTGTTTTCTTCAACATAGCTGTTCATTTCATCACAGGCAATAATATCAAGCAGCCCAGAATAAAGCCATTCCAATTAATGAGTGAAAACTTTATAAGGCTTCAAGGCCACGTAATGGGGAATCATGATTACCACATACTTTTATATATTTGAACCTTTCCTACACTAGGGAAACTATTCGGTATTCATACATGTGAGTTTGATTTATTTCACTTATGAGTATTATATCAAGCTGCGCCCATTTATTGACAAATATCTCAATGTGATCCTTCTTTATAGCTGAGTAGCACTCCACTGTATAAAAGTACCACAACTTTTTTATCCATTCCTCAGCTGATGGACACTTGGGTTGTTTCCAAAATCTGGTGATTACAAATTTTGCTGCTATAAACATAGGTGCACATATATCACTGTGGTACGATGCTTTCAATTCTTCTGGGAGTATGCCTAGAAGTGGAATAGCTGGAACAAATGGGACTTCCAATCCCAGCCTTTTGAGAAATCTCCAGACTGACCCTCCACAATGGTTGTACCAGTCGACACTCCTACCAACAGTGCAGGAGAGTTCCTGTTTCCCCACAGCCTCTCTAGCATTTGTTGTTGGTAGTTTTCTTGACCCTGGCCATTCTCTCAGGAGTGAGATGGAATCTCACTGTTGTTTCAATTTGCATTTCTCTAATGCCTAATGATGATGAACATTTTTTTCATGTATTTATTTATCGTTTGTATTTCTTCATCTGAGAAGTGTATATTAATCTCAGATGCCTATTTTTGGATTGGATCTTTTAATTTTGGGGGTCTGATTTTTTTAAAATTCTTTATATGTTTTAGACAGAAGTCCTTTGTCTGAGGGGCAGTTCACTAAGATCTTTTCCCATTTGTGGGTTTTCTTTTCACTATGATGGAGAATTTTTTTTGATATGCAGAAAATTTTTAATAAGAGGTGGTCCCAGTTATTGATTAGGGAAGTAATTCCCATGCGGTTTGAGTCCTGCTCATGAATTCTCTACAAATTCCTATGTCTTCAAGGTTTCTACCCAATTTGTCTTCCAAAAGATTTAGTGCTTCTGTTTTAGTATTCAGATCTTTGATCCATTTAGATTTTAATTTAGTACATGGTGATAGGCATGGGTCTAGTTTTAGTTTTCGGCAAATGGAGAGCCAGTTTTTCCAACACCATTTATTAAAGAGACTGTCGTTCTTCCAGTGAACCTGTTTGGCTCCTTTATCAAAGATAAGGTGGTTGAGTGTGTTTGTAGTTGTGGTTGTATCTTCTAATCTATTCCATTGATCTTTGGCTCTGTTTTGATTCCAGTACCATGTTGATTTTACTACAGTTGTTTTGTAGTATAACTTTAAGTCAGAGATTGTGATGCCTCCGGCCTTGCCTTTGCTGCTTAGAATTGCCTTTGCTCTTCTAGGTCTCTTCTGGTTCCAGATGAATTTTAGGAGTGATTTCTCTAGATCTATAAGGTATGTTGATGGTATTTTTATTGGGATTGCATTGAATCTGTATAACAGTTTTGGGATAATGGCCATTTTCACAATGTTTATTCTTCCTATCCATGAGCATGGGATGTCTTTTCATTTTCTGAGATCATCTTCAATTTCTATTTTCAGTGTATTATAATTTTCCCTGTATAGGTCTTTCACTTCTTTCACAAGAGTAATTTCTAAATATTTCATTTTTTTGGTTGCTAGTGTGAAGATTGTGGCTTCTCCTATTTCTCTGTTTGTGATTTTGTTGTTAGTGTATAGGAATGCTATTGATTTTTGAGTATTGATTTTGTATCCAGCTACATTTATTTATTATATCAAAGAGTCTTTCAATGGAGTTTAGGGGGGTCTTCTATGAAGAGTATCATGTTATCTGCAAACAATGATGATTTAACTTCTTCTTTTCCTATCTTTACCCCTTTTATTTCTCTCTCTTGTCTAATTGCTCTGGCTAGTATTTCCAGTACTATATTAAATAGGAGTGGTGATAAAGGATATCCTTGTCTTGTCTTGATTTTAAGGAAAAAGCCTTCAATTTTTGGCCATTTAGTATGATACTGGCTGTTGGTTTGTCGTAGATGGCCTTTATTATATTGAAGTAAAGACCATCTATTCCAATTTTCTGTAAAGTTCTTATCATGAATGAATGTTGGACCTTATCAAAAGCTTTTTCTGCACCTATAGAAATGATCATGTGATTCTTACTTTTGGCTTTATTGATATGGTGGATTACATTTATTGATTTACGTATGTTGAACCATCCTGCATGCCTGGGACGAATCTGACTTGGTCATGGTGTATAATCTTCTTGATGATTTGCTGCATCCTATTTGCCAATATTTTATTGAGGATTTTTGCATCTGTGTTCATTAGGGAGATTGGTCTATAGTTCTCTTTTTAAGTTGGATCTTTCTCAGGTTTTGGTTCTAGAGTAATATTTGCTTCAGGTAATGACTTAGGAAGGATTGCTTCCCTTTCAATTTCATTGAAGAGTTTGAGGAGTGTCGGCATTAGGTCTTCTTTGTCTTTCTTGTAGAATTCTGCAGTGAATCCATCTGGGCCTGCACTCTTCTTTGTAGGTAAGGACTTAATGACATTTTCAATTTCATTAATAGAGATTTGGTTATTCAGCAGTTTTACATCCTCTTGATCTAGCTTTGGTACTTCATATGTCTCTAGGAATCTATTTCTTCTGTGTTATCAAACATTTGAGAGTAGAGGTTTTCGAATTAGGTATTGATGATCTTCTGTATTTTTGTAGAATCTGTACTGATTTCACCTTTTGCATTTCTTATTGCATGAATTTGAGCTTTTTCTTCCCTTTTTAAATAAGGTTGGCTAAGGGCTTATCAATTTTATTTATTCTTTCAACTCTTTGATTCGTTGATTCTTTGGATTGTTTTCTTAGTCTCTATTGCATTGGTTTCTGCTGTGATTTTTATAATTTCCTCTCTTCTTTTGGCTTTGGGCTTGACTTGCTCTTCTTTTTCTAGATGTTTGAGGTGTAACATCAGGTTATTTATTTGTATTCGTTCTGTTTTCCTGATGTGGGAACTCAGTGCATTAAATTTTCCTCTCAGGACAGCTTTCATTGCATCCCACAGATTCCGGTAAGTTGTATCTGTATTTTTATTTTCTTGTAGGTATTATTTAATTTCTTCCTTGACCCACTGATTACTCAAGAGTGTGTTATTCAGTTTCCATGTGCTTGTGGGATTTTTGCAGTCTCTTTTATCATTAATTTCTAATTTCAAAGCACTACAATCTGATAACATGCAAGGGATAACTTCAACTCTTTTGCACTTATTTAATATGTCCCATGTACTGCTGAGAAGAATGTGTATCCTGATGTTGTTAGATGGAACACTCTGTATATGTCTATCAAGTCAATTTGTTCACAGGTGTGATTCAGGTCTGTTATTTCTTTGCTGATTTTCTGTCTGGTTGATTTGTCCCTTGGTGTCAATGGTTTGTTAAGGTCTCCTGTTCTGTTAATACTTGTTTTATATAACTGAGTGCTCTGGAATTTGGTGCATATATATTTAAGATAGTTATCTCTCCCTCTTGGAGTTTTCCCCTAACCAGTATGTAGTGACCTTCTTTATCTCTTCTGATCATTATTGGTTTAAAGTTCACATTGTCTGCAAACAGAATGGCTACTCCTGCTTTTTTTTGGGGGGGATTCCTATTGCATGAAGTATTGTTTTCTATCCTTTGACTTTCAGTCTGTGAGTATCCTTCTGGATTAGATGGGTTTCCTGTAAGCAGCATATGGTTGGATTTTGTTTCTTGAACCATTCTGCCAGTCTGTTCTTTTTGACTGGTGCATTGAGACCATTTACATTAATGGTTATAACTGTTATATGCTGGTTTATTGTTGACATGTTATCTTTCTGCTGTTGCATTTTTATCTTTCTGTTCGGTTTAATTATCTGCTTTGCTTAGTGGTTTTTTCCTTTGTGTATCTAAACTGCCTTTCAATATAGAATGTTGTGAACAGTTGGTACACAATACTAGTCAGAGCTCAGGAGACCAAAATGGCGATAGGAATGGAAACAGAAAAGGCCAGGTTCAGGTTTAACTTAGGAACAAGGGTTCCATTAGTTGGACTAGAGATTATGTGATTATATTCTGGCAGAAAATTTGTTTGCATTTTGTCCATGTACTGAGACTGTGGAAGACTGAGTTTAATGAAGGAAATTTCATGGCAGTCTAGCATTCAGTCTGGAGTCTGTTTGTTGCTTCTACCCAGATTTACAGTGAGCATCCAGAGAAAATAGCAGAGCTCAATATTATGATTTGCATTCGGAGTTTCCATCCAAATCTCCCATCATACATTTCTCACCTTGGAATCATTCAACAGTAGGCTAAATATGTGAATATGTGGGCCAACATAAAACTTGCCTCCTTCATGCTGAAGGTGTGGGGTATACTGTGATAAGAAAGTGACTAAGACACTCAATGACATAAAACTTTTACAGCTTGACTAGAAAGAAAGCATCTATAAAGTTGGGATAAAGGAGAGCATGATTGTTGATTATCAGTAAAAAGAGGCTAACTACATTTTATAGGCATAAGAACAAATGTACTTTAAGGATATCTCAGAAATCAGCAAGACCTCAACCATCTTGGGCTCAAGGGTACAAAACTATCATTTGAGAAGAAAGTCTGTAGTTTACCTGCTCATTGAGTGCTACTTTGGGAAGTGTCTCCCTTTAGCAATCCAGCCCCTCAAAGATCACTACAGCAATGTTTCAAGGGGTTTATTCTCTGCTCAAGCGAACAATAGACTTTGTCTCATCCATATAGTGCTGTGTGTTCACATATGCAGAATGTAAGAATGATGGAGTCACAGAGGTTTCCAATTAGATTTCAGGAGAAAGTATTGGAGGAAAGGGACAAATATGTGACAAGTGCCAGGCATGTTGGTGCGTGCCTGTAATCCTAATAATTAAGAGGCTGAGGCAGGAGGGTTGCCTTGAGTTCAAGGACAGTCTGGGCTACATAAGCAAGTTCAAGGCCTGTCTGAATGACATAGTGAGATCCTGTCTCAAAAAACAAAACAAATAAGCAAATGGAAAAACCCAACACATGTGTGACACAGTCACAGTCCCTGCCAGGAGCTGATGCGAGAGCAGTTCACTAAGCTGTGAGAGTGAAACTGAAGGTGCAGTGGCCCACAAAATTGAAGATGCTAAGAACCTAGGAAAACATGCTGAGAAATCTCCAGGCAATGAGCTGAGCCAACCCAAGAGAGAGATCATGGAGGTTCCCATCAACAAGGCCATAGGGATGAGACTGCATATGTTCTGTAAGTTTGCCCAGGTGCTCATTTGCTGGGCTTGGGTTTTGGTCTTCTTTTGTCCAATCCCTTATTCCTCTCTTTTGGAATGGTAATAAACACTGTGTCGTTGGATGTTGGGATTTTTAAACTTCTTCTTTTTCTTCTTTTACAGACACTCACAGATTAAGAGTTTGCCTTGAGTCTCAATAGTTTGGACTTGGACTCTTTAGCAATGCTGACACTAAAACTTCTTAGTGACAGTTAGAGATGGACTAAATTCATTTTGTACGATGAAAGGACCTGATCCTTTTGTGAGAAAGAGGTAGATTTTTATGAGCTAATTCTAAAATCTCCCACAAAAGTCTCACATTTGGAGCTAGGGCCTGGTTGAAAGAGGCAACCTGAGGTGGGGGTGATTTGGAAAGTTGTATTTTTATTCCTAGTTACTTCTTTTTCTTTCTGTTTCCCAGCCACCATGTAATAAAGAGCTTTCCTGTCTATTTTACCATGCTGTTCCTGCCTTGGAGCCACTGGAACATGGACTGAATTCACTAAGTAACTCCACTGAAACTTTGGGCCAAAATAAAGCTTGTCTCCTTTGAATTATGGGAGTTGAATATTTTGTACCAGAGAGAAGATGTCACTAAAACACACTTGTTAGCTCTATTAATCATCTTCTGTGCTTCTGACAGAAAATACCTGACACCCACAACTGCAGGAGAGGTTTATTTGGCTCACATTTTCAGAGAATTCGGTAGACGGTCATGTTGGAAGAAGAATGGGAAACCTGCTTAGTTCAGGGCAGCTGGGAGAGAGAGCAGGGGAAAATAGCAGAGAGAAGGGCAGGGAGAAGATCTAGACTCCAAGGTCACGTGTCCATGATTTACCTACACAGTCACAGAAGTGCACTTTACTAACTCTTCAGGCAGACCCAAGCCAATCAAATTGATAGCTAAGCTTAACCATTATCGTAGCTAATACTGTATTTATTTGTGTGTCTGTTATCTGCTTCTCCATTTTCCTTTCCAGATTGGGAATTCTGTTATGGTAAAGAACACAATTTAGAGTCTAATAATACGTTGAGGACCACAAATAATTACAACAGTAGTGTATTAAAACACTCTGTATTACTAAATTTCTTTAATTATTTCTTACCTGTTTAAATGCAGGCAGTTATTTTTATTTCAAAAGTGTGACTATGAAAAACTTATGGAATCAATTAATCTAGGAACTGATTATTTAGAAAAAGTATGATTATTTTTGGAAGAAGAAAGTAAAAACAGTGGGAATCTAATCAAAAGCAAAAAAGAAATCTAAGAAAAAAACACTTGAAGTTAGTTATATCACAAAGTAGGCTGACAGTATAGTTGTTTCTCCCACCAAATATATTTTCAGTGAGTTCTTAGAGTAATTCCATAGAGCTGTCATTGTGAGAGAAGACAGTTACACAGAGAAAATCATCATTGATCATTAAATGATTACTTGGCTTAAGAATTAGTTTTAACACATGACAAAAAAACCCAAATAAATGAATAAAAAAGACAATGTTTAACTAAGAAGGAATCTGTTTTGTCTCTCATGAAAGAGACTGAGGTTTGCTAGTTTGCTTTCACATAGCTAGCCAAGGTCGAACCTTTTTTCTGTTCTGTGGCCTGCCAAAGTTTCTCCTCACAAGATGGCTCTGGATCTGCCTGGTTGACTTCAGTCAGTATATGAGATCAATATTAAACAGAGGAAGGAAAAATGAAGAAAGAAAAGACCATGCTCCCTCCCTCTTAATTTAAAAAAATCCTCAGAATGGCATCCAATACACTTGTATTTCATTCTTTTACAAAAATTTAGTAACGTAGTCACCCCTTAGTGGAGAAAATAGTCTTCTGCTTGTCTTTGGGTAATATTGGTACCTTATTGAGAAAGAAGGGGAAGGTGTTTTTAAGAAAGGATCAGCAGACTCTTATATTGATTAAGCAACCTCGAACTATTGATGGCCTGTAGCAACTTGCTTATCTCTTGAGGAGTAAATTTTAAAACACCTAGTTATTTTATTTTATTTTTTATTTGAAGGCAGTAAAATACAACAGAACAAGACAGAGCAAAGCCAATCGAGGCAATGCAATAATATTGGTACAGAACTTCACAGCAAGATACTGGGATAGCAGCAATAGGTACCATAGTATATCTTGTTATCTTCACAATAGTTGTCCATTCAATCAGTATAGCAAAATCAAACTAGAAACAGAACATTATAAAACCTATCAAAACAGAATATTGAATAGAGCAAAACAATTAATCAGAACAAAGCAAAACAGTGAAAACAATGTTTGCCTTCAAAGAGCAGATAGAAGGAAATCCCCCATATTTGCTGTATTGCATATGATCGTCCTTTCAAGAGATGGTCGTCCTCCCAAGAGATGGTCAGACCTCTGGCCCGCAGTTGCTAATGTGTGGGATGGGGTGGATTGGATGTTTGATTCTCAGTGCTGATAGACTCACAGGAAACCCGGAGAGCAGCAGCTTAAGGAGGACATGTTGCTTTCTTGCTCAGCCCCTTAAGTTCCAACATGGCAGTATCTCAGGAGTTGCTCCACTTAGTTATTTTAAAATTAATTTTTACTCTTATCTCTTTTAAATATCTTATAGCAATGGGATGATTTTGAGCTGGCTTTAGATTTCTCCTATAAGAGAAAATATCAAGGAAGTCAGAGGACCAAATGTCTTGTGACCTTGGAGGAGATACACACCTCTTGCTGTGGGCCAGATCTCAAGACAGAAGGCAAAACAAATGCAACCACACCCTAAGTATAAACTTTAGATGGATTAGGTATGGATCACTTTGAGAAGCCAGGAGTCACCATCCCAACTCCTTATAGAAAGTCACTGATTTGTAAGAATGCTCATTGCTTCCCTATTTGTCCCTGATTTGGCCAATTTTACTGAGCAATTAAGCTTACGGATTGACCATAGCTGTGTCCCATTTCGTGCCCATCTGCCTTGTGAGTTCTCAGTTTTCTTCACCTTTACTCTATAAAAATTCCTAGAAAAGACAGAATCTTTGGCACTAATGACCCCTTCTCTCTCTGTTTCTCTCTCTGTCTCTCTCTTTGTTTCCCTGTCTCTCTCTGTGTCTCTCTCTCTGTTTCTCTCTCTCTCTGTCTCTGTCAGAAAGAAGCTTCCTCTCAGTAAATACTTCTGTTCTTAACCTCCGTTATTCCTAAAATTTATTGTTCAATTTTAGAGAACACAAACTCATACTAGACATAGAGTAGATCGGGAATTTCGTTCCCCTGTATCAGAAGAATTATAATATACTATCTTTATTTCTTTCAGTGATATGTAAAAAAGTGGGTTAGCTGCAACAAAACGTATTTTTATGTTTAGTTTTTGACAAATCTCTGTACTGACTTCCATAGTGGCTTTTACTAATTGGCTCCCCATGCTTACCAGCATTTATGGTGGGGTGCTTTAGACTCTTGGATTTTTTTGTAATTTTAAAATGAAAAGAGAATAAAACAATGATACAGAATATCAAACAACATAATGGGAGATTAACAATGGTTAATATATTGCATCTTGTTATCTTCAAAGTAATTGCTCAGATTTACAGGAAATATCCATGAAACAATGATCAAACAATGAAAGTACAAGCTCTTCTTCTTGATGAACTAACATAGATTAGTGGTATAATTGCCTATCTATTTCTGCTATAAGAGATAATGTGATACTCAACTTTATTTTGATTAAAATGATAATCTCCAATTTTACCTATATATATATATATATATATATGTATATATATGTATATAATTGTTTCCCTTCTTTCTTTTTTTCCCTTCTTGCATACCAGTTTTTTTTCCTTTGAGAAGTTTCTTCCCCTTTCATAATATTTATTCAATATTTTTAAACCTATTTACTCTTTCAGTTTTTGCACTGTATCAATACAGTATTTCCACATGCAGGTCTGATTTATTTCACTTATGAGTAAGCTCTCAAGTTGCATTCATTTACCTATCAAAGCCCTGAGTTTATCCTTATTTATAGCTGAGTAGTACTCCAGTGTATTAAAATACCATATCTTCTTCATCCATTTTGCAGTTAATGGTCATTTGGGTTGTTTCCACAATTTAGCTATTACAAATTGTGCTGCTATAAACATGGGTGCGCATATATCATTGTGGTATGATAATTTCAAATCTTCTGGGAACATACCCCAAAGGTGAATAGCTGGGGTGAATGGGACTTTCAAACCTGTTTTTTGAGGTATTATTACACTGATTTCCACAGTGATTTTATCAGTTTACACCCCCACTAATGGTAGAGAAGGATTCCTTTTTCCCCACAGCAAAACCAGCATTTGTTATTAGTGAATTTTTTCTTTATAGTCACTCTTTCTGCAGTGAGATGAAATCTAAGTGTTGTTTTAATTTGCGTTTCACAAATGATCAGTGATGCTGAACATTTTTTCATATATTTACTTGCCATTTGTATGTCTTCATCTGAGAAGTGTGTATTCATCTCTGATGCACATTTCTGGATTGGATCTTTTAATTTAGGGGGCCTGATTTTTTTCAAATGTTTACATGCTCTACATAGAAGTCCTTTGTCTGAGGGACAACTGGCTAAAATATTTTTCCTATTTTCTGTTGATGATTGTTTCTGTTGGTGATTTCCTTTGAAGTGTAAAAACTTTTTAATACGATGAGACACCTGTTGTTGATTTTTTGAAGTACTTACCGTGAAGTTTGGGTTTTATTCATGAACTCTACCTATACCTATCCCTTCAAGATGTCTACCTACCTTTTGTTCTAGTAGATTTAGTGTTTCTGTGTTAATATTTAGATCTTTGATCCATTTTGACTTTATTTTAGTGCATAGTGATAGATATGTATCTAGCTTTAGTGTTCAGCATATAGAAAGCCAGTTTTTCCAGCACCATTTATTAAAGATGCTATCTTTCTTCCAGTGGGTATGTTTGACCCTTTTGTCAAATATAAAGTGGCTGAGTGTGTTTATAGTTGTGTTTGCATCTTCTAATCAGTTGCACTGGTCTTCTAGTCTGTTTGTTCCTAGTAGCATGCTGATTTTTTTTCAGTTTTGTGGTATAATTTCAAGTCAGGGAGCATGATACCTCTTACCTTGCTTGTGTTATCCAGGATTGTTTTTGGTATTATAGGTCTCTTCTTTTTCCAAATGAATTTTAGGAATATTTTTTCTAGATTTATGAGGCATGTTAATGATATTTTGATCAGGATTGCATTAAATCTGTAAAATAGTTTTGATAGTATGGCCATTTTCACAACGTTTATTTTTTGTATCCATGGGCAAGGGATATCTTTACATATTCTGATATCCTCTTTAATCTCATTTTTCAGGGTACTGTAGTTTTCAACATACAGATCTTTCATAATATTTGTTAGACTGATTCCCTTGTTTTTTCTGATTGTTATTGATGATGTTTCTAGAACTATACTAAATGTGTGGTGATGGTGGACATATTTATCTTGTTCTTGATTTTAGAGAGAAAGCTTTTAGTTTTTTGCCATTTAGCATAATGTTGGCTGTTGGTTTTTTATAGATGGCTTTTATCAGATTGAGGTAAGCACGATCTATTTCAAGTTTCTGTAGAATTTTTATCATAGATTGAGTGTTGGACTTTATCAAAAGCTTTTCCTGCATTTATTGAGATGATCATGTGATTTTTGTCTGGTTTATTACATTTACTGATTTGCATATATTTTGTTGAAGAATTCCTGTATTCTTGGGGTGAATCCCATTTGGTCACGGTGGATAATGTTCTTGATGATTTACTGCCTTCTATTTATTAGTATTTTATTGATAATTTTTGCAACTACATTCATTAGTGAGATTGACCTGTAGTTGCCTTTTCAGATTGATCTTTCTCTGGTTTTGCCCCCAGGAGTGAATTAAAGAATATTGCTTAACTTTCAATTTCATTAAAGAGTTTAAGAAATCTTAAATCTTCTCTAAATTTCTTGTAGAATTTAGCTGTGAACCCATCAGGACTTGGAGTTTTCTTTTTTGGTAGGTTTTTAATTACATTTTCCATTTCATGAACTGAAATTGGGTTATTCATTATTTTTGTATCTTCTTGATTCATCTTTAGTAATTCATATATATATATATATGCAATTTGTCCATTTCCTCTGTGCTTTCCATCTTATATAAGCAAAAATTTTCAAAGTAGGTGTTGATTTTCTGAATTTCCACAAGTTCTTTAGTGATTTCACCCATTTCATACCTCATTGCATGAATCTGAGTTTTTCTTTCCTTTTTTTGATAAGGGTGGCTAGAGGTTTATCAATTTTATTTATTTATTGAAAGACCCTACCCTTCAATTCATTAACTTTTTTGTGTTGTTTCCTTAGTCTCAATTGGGTTAAAGTCTTCTCTGGTATGTATAATTTCCTCCATTAAATGGGCTTTGGGCTTGGTTGCTCTTCTTTATCTAGAAGTTTGAATTATATTTTGGTTACTTTTCTCTAATTGCTGAGACAAAATGCCTGATTCCCAAAATGAAGGTAGGAAAGGTTTTTTAAGCCCAGTTTTTGTGGAGATTTTAGTGTATACTCAGCTGGCTTCAAGGTGGGATGAAGTGGCAGAGGAACAGTTCTTGACAGCTGGAAGACAGCAAAATCAACCAGAGTAGAAAGAAAGGAGCATGAGGGAGCTTTTCTGTCTCTAATATTGTATGTAGGCTACTCTCCCTAGGGTGGGTGTAACACTCACACCCACAATTTCATCACTGACCATGAACCAGTCACAAACTCTAGAATCCTGTACCCAAAACTGCAAGAGGCTTTGTGGGGGGTACATTCAGATACAAATCATAGCATTCCATCACAGGGCCCCCAAGATTCTAGCACATCCTTTATGCAAAAGGCATTTAGACCATCTCTAAAAGTTGCCAAAATCCTAACAGTTTCAGCATTGTTGAAAATTACAAGTTCCAAATCTTTTCTGAGATGTAAGGCAAATTCTTAGCTGCAAGTCCTTGTATAAATGAAAAGAAAGTAAAACACTTCCAACATACAATGGCACAAGATAAACATTTCTATTCCAAAAGATACAAACAGTGATACAAATAATGGGGCCAAAGCCAGTCCAAAATCTATCAGGGCAAAATTTAAGTCCTGTAGTTCCATGTGATACAACTGAAGCAAAGGGTGATAAATTGCAGACACCAAAGGCATATGTGCTCTACACCTACATCACTTCCCATGGTTGTAGCTCCCAGGTTTTATTTCTCAGGCTCACTTTTCTCTCTCTTTGCAAGTTTCAGATGATGCATGTTCCTCACTTCTCCAAACTTCTAGGGTCTCCACTGCACCTTTTTTTCCACTCTAACAGCTTCACACATTGCCCTTTCAGAGTCACACTTCCTGGGATCCAGGGTCTTCTTCTGAAATCTGATTGGAAGTCATTTTAACATCAGAACTCTTGCATTCTTTGTGTGCCTAAAACTAGTGCCATCTGGATGATGCCAAGGTCAGCTGCTAGCTGGAGTAGTAGCTGTAGTGGTAGCCAGGCTTTCTTGTTTCTTGGCTGTAGGGGTAGAGTGCCTAGATTGTTGAACACTCTGAACCTGATTCTGAGGAACAAATTGTCTATTCCGGAACCTGGTATGGCCTTCATCATCATTCTGGAACATTCTGCTCTGCAGATTTCTCCTCATAGCAAAATATTTTACTTTTGTAATTTGAGGCTGCAAAGGGTGCATACTTACTATTTGTTGTTACTCAGACTACTTTTATATTCTCCTTTTCCTTCTCAGCAATGAAGATCTCTCAGCTGTAGCTCTGTAGTTCAACTTTACCAGACCTTCCTTTCAGGACAAACTCACAACATTTTACATCATTCTCCTGCACTCTTTGCTCTTGATTCTCAACATAGACCTGACTAAAATCCCCAGCAATAACAATGCCACAGCCTCAACATTTGGCTGCCTTGAAATTTTTCTGCCAGTTTAGTTAGTCCACCACCATTAATCTCAGTCTCAGACAAAATCTCTGGACATGAGCAAAATGCAGACAAACATTTATGCAAGCCATAACATACATTGTCTGGACTCCAGCAGTCAATGTAATCCTTTTTCCCAGCAGAGATCTTCCAAGTATGATAATTGCTTCAAGGATTTATATCAGAACAGGATCTCCTATGCAGAACAGCCTAACATATTCACAGCTCTACTTTTTCAGTTGACGTCTCTGAACCTTTCCAAACTCTTCCTATAAGCTACTCCCACAGGCTCTTGAACTACATAGGTAAAGTCACAGCAAAAAACCCAACTTTTGGTAACAAATTCTAAGTTACTTTTCGCTCATTGCTGAGACAAAATACCTGATGCTCAGGTGTTAAGAAAGGGAAGGCTTATTTAACTCACAGTTTGTGAAAGTTTCAGCTCATACTCAGCTGGATCCATAGCAGGGTGAGGAACAACAGCTCTTGGCATCAAAAGACAGAAAGAGCAACAAAAGCAAAAGGCCAGCAGTTCAAGACAAGACTCTTTGTGTTCCTTATATTGTATGTAGGCTACTCATCAATGGTGGGTGCAGCACTTACTCATAACCCCAGATTTGGACCATGAATCAATCACAAACTCTAGAACCCTGTCCCATGAATGCATGAGGCTTTGGAGGGACATTGAGGCACAAACCATAACAAGGTATAATATTTGGTTGTTACTTTGTGCTCTTTATGTTTTACTGATGTGAGAATTCACAACTATAATTTTTTCTCTTAAGACTGCTTTCCTTGTGTCCCATAGGTTCTGGTATGTTGTATCTGCATTTTTGTTTAATTGTAGATGTTGTTTAATTTCTTCTTTAATATCATGTATGACCTATTGGTTGTTCAGTGGGGTGTTATTTAATTTCCATCTGTTTATGGAGTTTTTGTGATTTCTTTTGACATCAATTTCCAATTTCATTGCAAAGGAATTGAAATTATTCCATGCCTATTATCTGACCATAGTCTATTGGACAGTATATGTTATATTTTATAGAACATTCCATGTGCAGCTGAGAATAATGTATATTCTGATTTTGTCAGGTAGAACACTCTGTAAATGTCTACTAAGTCCATTTGTTCACAAGTTTGGCTCTGTTATCATATTTCTTTGCTGATATTTTATCTAGTTGATGTATATCTTTGTGATATTGGGGTATTAAGGTTTCCTGTTACAAATGTGTTATTACGTACTTGACTTTTTACATTTATTAATATTTGTGTAGCTCTCCGTGTGTCTGGAGGACTGTGGATTTCTAAGCAAGCAGGTGAGCATCACCAGTTCCAGAGGCCCCGTGGCCTGTGGTAAGTGCTCAGTGCACTCTGCCCCAAGCCCAGACTGTTCGGGACTGTCTAGGCTTCCAGGTGCAGTGAAGTGGCTAAGTGGATCCGAGGCGCCCACATCTGCCTCCCCATTCCGGCTGCGCTCAGAGAACTTCCAGCCTATCTGGAACTACGGAGTTCTAAGCAGCCAGAAGACCACCACTGGTTCCAGAGGCCCAGCAGCCTGGGGGAACTGGGTATCAGAATCCCAGGAGCTGCAAACATAGAAGTGGATTTCCAACAGACCCTGAGGAAGCTTTTGAATAACACTTGAAACACATAAATATAGGAAAATTACAAAACAAAAGACCAAATTACAACCTCAAACCTCCAGCCCAACTCAAGAAATCCTAGGAGTCAAGTATATAGAAGAAAATATATGCCATACACCTCAAATATCGGATATAATAGTTACTGAAATAAACAAGCAACTCTGGGAAGCTGTAAAGGAATTCAAACTCAAAATAATCTCCCAGGTAAAAGAAGAAGTGATAAAAGAAATGAAAGAGATTCTGAATATATCTAAAGAAAACACAGTTAAAAAATTGGAGGAACTAAACAAAAAGATAGAATCCCTAGACGAGCAATATAAGAAACAAATAGAATACATAAAGCAGATGCACAGAGATATACAGGAAATAAAAAACTCCACTGAAAGATGTAAAAACTGTGTCAATGAAAGTGAAGATAGAATTTCAGACTTGAAGACAGGATTGCAGCTAGTGAACAGGAAAGAAAAGATCTTTTAAAAATAACAAGGAATCAGGAAATAACAATTCAACAATTGCAAGATGAAGAAGAAAAACAACATAAGATTCATAGGGATTAATGAAAAAGAAGGGGACAACATACAGGACATCAAGAGGATATTTAGAGAAGTAATAGCTGAAAATTTCCCAAGCATGAGATCAGAACCAACATCAGGTTCAGGGAAGCCTATAGAACTCCAAATAGTCATAACCAAAATAAAACTACACCCAGACATATAACAATCACCATCCAAGAAATCCAACACAAGAATAGATTATTAAAAACTGTCAGAGAAAAAAGACAGATCACTTATAAAGGAAAACATATCAGAATCACAGCAGACTTCTCAGCACAAACAATAAAGTCAAGAAGAGCATGGAGTGAAGTATTCCAGATCCTAAAGTAAAATGATTTCCAACCTAGACTAATGTACCATGCAAAACTATCATTCAAAATCAATGGGGAAATACAATACTTCCATGACAAGAACAGCTGAAGAACTTCATGAACACCAAGCCAATCCTGCAAAAAATATTGAAAGACTGTTTAGATACACAAAGGAAAAAACCACTAGTCAAAACAGATAATTAAACAGAACAGAAAGATAAAGATGCAACAGCAGAAAGATAACATGTCAGCAATGAACCAGCATGGAGTAGTTATAACCATTCATGTCAATGGTCTCAATGTACCAATCAAAAGAAACATACTAGCAGAAGGATCAAGAAACAAAATCCAACCATATGCTGTTTACAGGAAACCCATCTAACCCAGAAGGATACTCACAGACTGAAAATCAAAGGATGGAAAACAATACTTCATGCAACAGGAATCCAAAAAAAAAAAAAAAAAAAAAAAAGCAGGAGTAGCCATTCTGTTTGCAGACAATGTGAACTTTAAACCAATAATGATCAGAAAGGACAAAGAAGCTCACTACATACTTGTTAGGGGAAAACTCCAAGAGGAAGAGATAACTATCTTAAATATATCTGCACCAAATTACAGAGCAACCAGTTATATAAAACAACTATTAACAGAAATGAAAAATCAAATTATCAGTAACAAATTGTAACAGGAGACGTTAATACAACATTGACACCAAGGGACAGATCAACCAGACAGGAAATGAGTGAAGAATTAACAGACCTGAATCACACCTGTGAAGAAATGGACTTCACAGACATATACAGAATGTTCCACCCAACAACATCAGAATACACATTCTTCTCAGCAGTACATGGATCATTTTCTAAAATAGACTATATATTAGCTCACAGAACATATTTAAACAAATGCAAAAGAGCTGAAATCATCCCTTGCATGTTATTGGATCATAGCCCTCTGAAATTAGAAATTAACGATAAAAGATACTGCAAAAATCCCGCAAACACATGGAAACTGAATAACACACTCTAGAGTAATCAGTGGGTCACAGAAGAAATTAAAGAAGAAATTAAACAATACCTACAAGAAAATGAAAATACAGATACAACTTACCAGAATCTGTGGGATGCAATGAAAGCTGTCCTCAGAGGAAAATTTATCGCACTGAGTTTCCACATCTTAAAACAGAACAAATACAAATAAATAGCCTGATGCTACACCTCAAACAGCTAGAAAAAGAAGAGCAAGTCAAGCCCAAAGACAAAAGAAGAGAGGAAATTATAAAAATCAGAGCAGAAATCAATGCAATAGAGACTCAGAAAACAATCCAAAGAATTCTTTGAAAGAATAAATAAAATCAATAAGCCACTAGGCAACCTTATTTTAAAAAGGGAAGAAAAAGCTCAAATTCATGCAATAAGAAATGAAAAAAGGTGAAATCACTACAGACTATACAGAAATACAGAAGATCATCAACATCTATTTCGAAAAACTCTACTCTCAAAGGTTTGGTAATACAGAAGAAATAGACAGATTCCTTGAAACATATGAAGTACCAAGGCTAGATCAAGAGGATGTAAAACTGCTGAGTAACCCAATCTCTATTAATGATTAAGTCCTTACCTACAAAGAAGAGCCCAAGCCCAGACGGATTCATTGCAGAATTCTACAAGAAAGAAAAAGAAGACCTAATGCCAACACTCCTCAAACTATTCAATGAAATTGAAAGGGAAGCAATCCTTCCTAAGTCATTCTCTGAAGCAAATATTACTCTAGTACCAAAACCTGAGAAAGACCCAACTAAAAAAGAGAACTATAGATCAATCTCCCTAATGAACACAGATGCAAAAATCCTCAATAAAATATTGGCAAATTGGATGCAGAAAATCATCAAGAAGATTATAAACCATGACCAAGTGGGATTCATCCCAGGCATGCAGGGATGGTTCAACATACGTAACTCAATAAATGAAATCCACCATTTCAATAAAGCCAAAAGTAAGAATCTCATGATCATTTCTATAAATGCAGAAAAAGCCTTCGATAATGTCCAACATTCATTCATGATAAGAACTTTACAGAAAATTGGAATAGATGGTCTTTACCTCAATATAATAAAGGCCATCTATGACAAACCAACAGCCAGTATCATACTAAATGGCCAAAAATTGAAAGCCTTTACTTTAAAATCAGGCACAAGACAAAGATGTCCTTTGTCACCTCTCCTATTTAATATAGTACTGTAAGTACTAGCCAGAGCAATTAGACAAGAGAGAGAAATAAAAGGGGTAAAGACAGGTAAAGACATCTGTTTGCAGATGACATGATGCTCTACATAGAAGACCCCCTAAATTCCACTGAAAGACTCTTAGATATAATAAATACATTCAGTAATGTAGCTGGATACAAAATCAATACTCAAAAATCAATAGCATTCTTATACACTAACAACAAAATCACAGAGAGAGAAATAACAGAAGCCACACTCTTCACACTAGTAAGCAAAAAAAAAAAAAAATGAAATATCTAGGAATTACTCTTAAGAAAGAAGTGAAAGACCTATACAGGGAAAATACACTGAAAAGAGAAATTGAAGATGATCTCAGAAAATGGAAAGACATCCCTTGCTCATGGATAGGAAGAGCAAACATTGTGAAAATGGCCATTCTCCCAAACTGTTATACAGATTCAATGCAATCCCAATAAAAATACCATCAACATACCTTATAGATCTAGAGAAATCACTCCTAAAATTCATCTGGAACCAGAAGTGACCTAGAAGAGCAAAGGCAATTCTAAGCAGCAAAGGCGAGGCCGGAGGCATCACAATCCCTGACTTAAAGTTATATAACAAAGCAACCGTAGTAAAATCAACATGGTCCTGGAATCAAAACAGAGCCAAAGATCAATGGAATAGATTAGAAGATACAACAACAACTACAAATACACTCAATCACCTTATTTTGATAAAGGAGCCAAGCAGGTTCACTGGAAGAACGACAGTCTCTTTAATAAATGGTGTTGGAAAAACTTGCATTCCATTTGCCGAAAACTAAAACTAGACCCATGCCTATCACCATGTACTAAATTAAAATCTAAATGGGTCAAATATCTGAATATTAAAACAGAAACACTAAATCTATTGGAAGACAAATTGGGTAGAAACCTTGAAGACATATGTTGGGAGCCGCGGCCGAGCCCAGTCACCTTACTTGGCGGACGTGAGGCCTGTAGGAAAGAGCAAAGCCTGAGCTAGATTACCCCTCCCATCGAGTGTGCTAAGATGGCGCTTATCTCCTGCTTGGTAAACAACCCGCCCTGTAAGATCTCCTGCTTCACAACCCGCCCTGTAAGATAGTCTGCCTAGCAACAACTGATGTTAGCCAATCAGCCCGCATCGCGCGCTTTGAACTGGTTGGCCACTGTAACCCTATAAAAGTGAGTGCCTCTCCCGCCAAGAAAAAGAAGCGGAAGAAGCAAAAGAAGCAGAAGAAGCACGCAAGGAGCCGCGGAGAGCGGACCGGTAGAGGCTTCGGGACAGACTGTAGGGAGAAGCACGCAAGGAGCCGCGGAGAGCGGACCGGTAGAGGCTTCGGGACAGACTGTAGGGAGAAGCACGCAAGGAGCCGCGGGGAGCGGACCAACAGAGGCTTCGGCCGGGAGGATTCCCGGGGCAGGCTGTACGGAGAAGGAAAATAAAAGAAAAGGTTGTCCACTGCCAGACTTTGTTGTGTGTCCTTCCTGCCGGCCGGGAGTGACACCGACAGACATAGGGGTAGGTAGAGAATTCATGAACAGGACTAAAACTGCATGGGAAATACTTCCCAGAATCAATAACTGGGACCACCTCTTATTAAAAAGTTTCTGCATGTCAGAAGAAATCTCCAGCATAGTGAAAAGAAAACCTACAAACTGGGAAAAGATCTTAGTGAACTCCCCCTCAGTCAAGGGACTTTTGTCTAAAACATATAAAGAATTAAAAAAATTCAGACTCCAAAATTTCAAAGATCCAATCCAAAATGGGCATCTGAGATGAATATGCACTTCTCAGATGAGGAAATACAGATGGCAAATAAATACATGAAAAAATGTTCATCATCATTGGTCATTAGAGAAATGCAAATTAAAATCACACTGAAATTCCATCTCACCCCTGAAAGAATGGCCAGGATCAAGAAAACCAAAACATCAAATGCTAGAGAGGCTGTGGGGAAAAAGGAACTCTCCTACACTGTTGGTGGGAGTATAGACTGGTACAACCTTTGAGGAGGTCAGTCTGGAGATTTCTCAAAAAGCTGGGATTGGAAGTCCCATTTGTTCTAGCTATTCCACTTCTAGGTATATTCCCAGAAGAACTGAATGCATCATACTACAGTGGCATATGTGCACCTATGTTCATAGCAGCACAATTTGTAATCGCCAGATCTTGGAAACAACCCAAGTGTCCATCAACTGAGGAATGAATAAAAAAGTAGTAGTATTTCTATACAATGGAGTACTACTCAGCTATAAAGAAGGACCACATTGATATATTTATCAATAAATGGGCACAACTTGAGACCATACTCGTAAGTGAAATAAATCAATCTCGCATATGTGAATACAGAATAGTTTCCCTAATGTAAGAAATGATTCAAATATATAAAAGTATGTTGTAATCATGATTCCCATTATGTGGCCTTGAAGCCTTATAAAGTTTTCACTTATTAATAGGAATGGATTTATTCTGGGATGCTTGATATTATTGCCTGTGATGAAATGAACAGCTATTTTGAAGAAAACAAGACAGCATAATAGCTAGTGCAGATTTAATATCGTCTTGTTTTGAAGCCCCACCAAACTATGGCTTTTCTTTCTCCATTGGTTTATCATGATGTATCTTGCTGGGTTTTATTATATTTGATAGTATAAAACAAAAACTGTTATAGGCAAAGAGATAATATAAAAACCATTGTTAGTTTTCTATTAGCTGGTTCTAAAAACCTTACAATGCTTTCATTCACTTGAATGGTTTTACACTGACTTGATATGTTTGATGCTATAGGAAGTATAGGAAGTTATATTCAAATATTTCAAGGAAAAAGACACTACGGTAACTACTATTAAGTTGGGTTATTTGGTGGTGAAGCACTAGGTTGCTGAAACTGTCATGCTTTGATCTGTATTGTTATGTTGTTATGTCCTCTTTTGTCTCAATCTCTCCCTTATTCATTAAAAAATTATTTACTTATTTTTTATGATTTTTTTAAGTAAGGGGAAAACTCAAAAAAATTAGCAGGATATATTATAGTAACATTTTTGATTTCCTGTTAACTTGATTTGAAGTCCTATAATACTCCCACTATCTTGTTTTGACTGATTAGACTCTGTTCCATTCTGTATGATAGTATCAAGTTTGATGGTATAGGCAACTACTTTGAAGGCAATAAGATTCATATGATGCCCATTCTGGTTTGACTATTATCTTCTTTTGAAGTCCTGTAATGTTTACAAGGTTTAGGTTTTATTGGTCTTGTTCTCTACTGTTTTGTTCAACTTTATAATAGCTAATGAGATAGACAATTCTTTCTAAGGAGGCAAAAAGTATTATGGTCACCATTGTTGATAACCTTGTACTTTGTTTTTACATCGTGTGCTATGTCTATCCTTGGTTTTGACTGACAGCTTTGTTTTGCCATATTTGACTTTATTCTCTTCAAAAAAAAGTAATAAGAACTATGGAGTAATAAAACCCAAAATATGTAAAGTTTGTTGTAAAAAAATGGAGCAAAAAAAGTGCCCTAAAGGATACAAGTGCAAGTGTGTTTAGGGGTGTTAAATGGATGATCATATTAATGTTTTTGGTTGGATCACTGAACACAACTGTTTACAGTCTCACTGTTTGAATGTCCACTTTGTATGCTTTGATCCTGTGACTTGAGCAACTATCTCTAAGATGATAATGTGTAATCCATTAACTGGTGATTTCTTACTGTTATTTTTTTGTAGTTCTACCCTTACACTGTTTTTTTTTCTCTTTTTCCTTTGAAATAAAAAAATTTGTGTAATATAGTTGGGTGCTCCTGTATTTATTGCACACACACACACACACGCACACACACACACACACGCACACACACATATTGTGACATTCTTTATCTCTTTTGATCTTTCTTGGTTTGAAGTTCACATTTTATGCAAAGAGAATAGCTATCCTTGCTCTTTTCTAGGTTCCTGTTGCATGGAGTATTGTTTTCCATCTTTTGACTTTCAGTTTATGAATTTTATTTTGAGTAAAATGTGTTTCTTGTGTACAACATATTGTTGAACCTCATTTTTTAATCCATTATGCCAGTCTTTTTCTTTTGATTAGTGAATTGAGACCATTTACATTGATAGTTATAACCTATATGCATTGGTGTATTTTTGTAACTTTTTTCCTTGTTATTTGTTTCTTGCTTTTTGCATCTGTTTGCTTGCCCTGCTTGGTGTTTTCTTTCTCTTGTTGCTCTTGGAGTTGAAATTATTTTTGTTTCTGTCTAGAATATTTTAAAGTAGTCTTTAGTAGGGTTAGTTCAGTGGTTGTTAATTTGTTCATTCGTTTTTGTCATGGAAGTATCACATTTCTCGATTAATTTTTTTTCCTTTTTATTGGTACCGGAGATCAAACTCACGACCGCCTGCTTGCACGGCAGGCAATTATGCCACTGAGTTAAATTCCCAGCCCCTCTCTATTAATTTTGCAAGATAGTTTTTCAGGTTATATCAATCTATGTTGGAAGTTGTTTTCTTTCAGAACTTGAAATATTTCACTCCACGCTCTTCTTGACTTGAGGGTTTGTGTTGAGAAGTTGGCCAGGATTCTAATGGGTTTTCTCTTATAGGTGATCTGTTTTCACTTCTCTAACTGCTCTTAATATTCTATTCTTGTAGTTAATTTATGGTATCTTGATTTTTATATGTCTACCAAATATGTCTGGCTTTATTTTTGCTATGGCTATTTCGAGTTTTATATTCCTTACTAATCTGTATGTCAGATTCTGTTCCCATGCTTGGGAAATTATCTTCTATTAGCTCTAAAAATTTTTAAAAATTTCATTTATGTTGACTCTTGCTTTTTCATTGATACTAAACAGTCTTACATTATTTCCTTTGTGTCAGTTTGCAGCCATTGAATAGTTATTTCCTGATCTTTTGTTATTTTTAAGAGATCTTTCCTTTTATGATCACTAGCTGTGATCCTGTCTTCAGGGTCTGAAAGTCTATCTTCAGATTCATTCAAGTGGTTTTGCCAGTTTTAAATGGAAGTTTTAATTACTTGGATATCTGTTTGAATCCATTTTATGTATTCTATTTCTTTTCTATATTGATCATTTATTGTTTCTATTCTTTTTCTGTCAGTACCTATTTTTTATCTATCTCTACTCTAGATTTGCTGAATAATTCCTTTATGAGTGTTGACATTTCTTTTTCTACCTGAGAGATTGTTTCTGACCTGATTTTCTCTAGACACATGTATTTGTTTCTTTATCTCAGTTGCTAGTATTTCAGAAATGTCAGGTGTGTGTTTTTCATTTCTCTCTATCTTGTTGCCTCCTAGATTTATTCCTTGTGGACTGGAAGCCTGAGATTGCATTTTGCTTCTGTCTCATTGTTTCCTATTTCAAACAATTTTTTATTTTGTTTTTTGTGTTGATGCTTATAAATATTGTAGTAGGCAGCTATATGACTAGTATTAAGGCCTCTCTTGGAAAAGTCTGTTCTTTATTGATGTCTTCTTTGTGTACGATGTTGTTGGCTTCCATCTGTCCCAAAATTTACCTTCCCAAATAATTAAGAGTGATATACTGGTATTTGTTTGGCTTAGTTCCCAGTCCTTTGGTGTTGGGCTTAGTTTAGGTTATTACTTCAGATCTTCCCAGTATTGTTACAGAATGGAGAATAACTGATAACAACTGATATGGTATCCTACTAAAGTAGTATAATTAACAATTACATCAGCATCAAACACTTTAGAATCTGACAAACTGTGCTAACTATTAATTTTGTACCTTGAACCACAGATGCAAAATCTATGATTATAAAATAGCATCAGTCATAAATTAGGAGCTTGTAATCAAAGTGTTTCCCTTTTGTAGAGTGGTTTTACCATGTGTTGGAGAAATTTGAAGACTGTACAAAACAAATAAAACTGAAAAGGAAGTAGAAGAAAGGTTGAAGGACAAAGGGTGATCATGGAAGCTTTGGAAAGCTAGAGAAGATGACTGAAAAAAAAATGGATTATCCAAACTTGGTCTCTTGGCTTGGGAATCCAATTTGTTTTCTGTGGCTGAGTTCTCCCCAGCTGTTTAGAAAAAAGAGGAAAAAAAAGATAACAGAAAAGAAAGGGGGAAAAAGAGAAATGAAAAGAAATGACAATAAAAAATAACAGTAAAGTTAGATTAAATTTTAAAAAAGAAAGAAAAGCAGGTCTGCTTTTATTCTTTGTGTCTTTGTTCCCTCACACAGTGCTGGTTCACATAACTTACATCTGTTGGCTCATATGGCTACTGTTGATTTGGATTTTTTTCATTCTGCTAGACCTGCCTATCCATCATGTGTACTGTAGTGGGGGTTCTGTTGTGTGGCTTGTGTTCTCCCAGTTGCTTGGTCCCATCCATGTGGATTCCTCCAGCCAGGCTGATTACCAGGTTCTGGATTCTTCTGGGATGGTTGCTGGTCCTGTGATGTAATAGGAGCTATAATTTTGTGTGCAGAGATTTTTCACTTCATTGGTTAGGATGATCTATAGATATTTTGTTATACTTATTTATTCATTTATAAGCCATAGTGAGTGGAACTGTTTTCCTGATTTCTTTCTCAGTGGGTTCATTATTGATGAATCGGAAAGATATTAATTTTGTGTGTTGATTTTGTACTCTGCCTCTTTGCTGAGGTTGAGCTGATAGCCATTTTCAACTTAAAATTCTATGATTTTTAGTAATTTTTGAGAATTTACTCTGGACAGTCTCTAAGAAGAATTTGTCAGCATTTCTACTTTCTGAAAATCCTACATTTGCTTTGAACAAAACAGATGTAGTACTGCATGCAACATGGATTCTGCTAATCCTGTTTGCAAATATTTATAAACAAGAGCTCACATTTTGACATCTGGCTCAATAAAGAATCTGTTTTCTTGCAAACAGTAACATAAGTTGAAATTTTGGATCTTCAAAGAAAAATTTTTCAAAGAATTTAGTGAGACTACAGATGAAGACATATGATTATTCAGTGGTTCCATTAATTTAAAAAATATCCCTAACAGCTTTGCTGCTACATTAAGAAAATGTTAAAGTAAAAATTAAAAAATATATCTATTGAGAAAGAAAAGTTTTTTCAAATTAAATAAATCCTGAAAAATCAGAAATAAAGTTGAAAGCACATTAAATTTCAGAACAGTACTGTTTTGAATTGAATTTCATAAAGTTCATGCTACGAGCTTTTTCTTAAGTATTTGTAATCCAAGCAGTATTGTATATAGTTTCACTTACAAAAAGTAGTAAAAATACTGAATTGAATTTTATGAAAGATTTTGCAGATCAGTATTGGTTGAACACTCCAATTCAATGTAATCTTTCCAAGTAGTTCTTCCTATATAGGGGTATCAAGTATTAGTTCTACCTGAATATAGTACAGAAAGACTGAGGATGCAGAACTGTCATTAGTAACATCACATCCTTAGTTTTGACACTGTCAGAAAGTGTTTACCTGGGCCCTTGTTGAAGTAGAACATTGACCACAGGACTTCAAAGAGACCAAGTTCATAGAGGAAATGGAGGAGTAAAGATGATTTGGACATGAATATTCGGGTGGCTTTAGGTACTGATTTGCATCTAGCTGCATCCAAAATTAACTGTGGTTCTATGCTACATGTGTTGAGAAAAGTATGAAAGGATAATACTAGCTCTGCTATGTTTGGGAACAAAAACACTTGAATCTACTGAGAATATAGAGTAAAGCCCAGCGATTGTTCATTGAGATTAATTTCCTCCTACCAATTGCCAGTGCACATTTCTATGCTTTCATTCTTCTTTATTCACTCCCAAGAGCCCTTTCCCATTGTGTAGTTTTACTTGGCTCCTGGCACCCTAGAGGTTCATGCTGATTTCTCTTGGGTATAAGAACGTCTTTTCTGATTAATTTCACCCATGTATGACTTCATTTAGCATCTTATAAACATTCTATTAAGATCTTTAATGTCTCTTCCTTTGTAAATGCTCTTGTGCAATACAATAAGAGCTAAGTGAAGACTTAGTATTGTTAAGAAAGTCATATGGAAAACTAGGCTCCGAGAAAAAGAGATTATGTGAAAGTGTACTTTTTACTATTGATTAATAGAACAATGGTTCGCCTATCCAAGACTCAGGCATTTGGAAGCCTCATATTTCTGGGTGTATAATTTCTGAACAAAAATGAGGCTGACAAACAGTATTGAACTGGAATAGTTCCCAAGAACCAATATTGTAGATTTTTAATATGTAGTGCCTAATCTGAATTGATTTCAGATTACTTTACAGAAAGATCTAACAAATATGAGTGTTTGGTTTCAACAGGATTTTGGAAGTAGCAAAAGGAGGAATATAGTACAATCAAAACAAGCAAATGAATAAGGGCACATTCAAAGACCCACTAATTAAGAAAAAAGAACAAAAAATCAGAATCAGATATTAAAATTTAAAAGAACAATCCATGGCAGTTTTGTGTAGAAACAAAAACTTCAAAATTTCAAAATTGAATATGGGTTAATACTATACTAAAATTTAGGGAAAAATATAATCATGAACATATATTCAGCAGAAGTTAAAGATAAGTAACTTTTAAGGTAAGTAAAAAACAGAATTTACCCAGAAAAAATCATATCAAGAGTTTATTTACTTAGTTCTTTAAATTTTAAGACTGAAAACAATAATGATCAGCTACCCAGAAGTTTAGCTCTCTCGATTGACATAAACCCCAAGGATTTGAGATAAATGAAATTTTGCTGTTTAATTATTAAGTTTCTCAGTGTGAGTTTAATAAATGACATTATTACCTAGATGACTAGTGAAAATAAAGTTTTGGATTATATGCACCTAGTCTAACTCTTGGGGTAAAATATACAGAAATTTCATTTTTAATTACAGTAGGGTCTATGATTAACAGATAAAATAAAACATGATAACATGCTTTAACTATAAAATATTTGAATGTCTTTTTACTTATGTTCTTAATGACAGGCTAGCAAATGTGATCCTTTTAAGGATATATAAAAACACCTAGTTTTCAGTAATGAAATTAAAGGCTTTGATCAGTTTGGTGGTTTTAATGAACACCATCCACGCAGACCACATGGTTGTGATGTGACTTTTGTTATATAATGAAACCCCAGTTGTAGGTCAGTGATCACATATAGGATGCTGAGGGTGTTTCTGGACAATATGGGCAATTTGGAGCTCAATCTGATGGTTACTCTCCTTGACAAAGTCTATGACCTTCACATTAGGGCAAAAGAACAGAGATAGACACTAAACAGAGATTGACTGCATCACAACCACCCAGAGAAGCCATCTCTGCCTAACATGTGGTAGTGGTGGTGGACACCTGGATATTATGACTGAGAGGCAATCTCTTTTAGATAGAACCGGCAAAGACTCCTCCTAAAATTTGTCTTTGCCTGGCCTAAGAAGGTCCAATGGTGACAAAGTCTCTTTCAAAGTGGCAGTCATCCTAGTGTACTGTTACACAAGACATGAATAGTATGAGACAAAAAAAAAGAAGCATCGTGTCTTCTGGGTGGCACAGGGAAGGAGAAAACATCAGAATATGGCCTCATTTGGAAATAGGGTCGCTGCAGACATGAGTTAAGACAAGGTCTTACTGGAGTAGACAGGGCCCCTAATCTAATTTTTCTGGTGTCCTCTTAAACAGGGAAAGCTTCTGGCATATACCCAGAAGCATGCACCCACAGGGAGAACTGAGTATAAAGAGGAAGTCAGATATCAAGGTGATGCTGCTACCTACCAAAGACTTACAAAGATTATCAGAAAACTACCAAAATGTAGGACACAGGCATCCAATAGATTCTCCTTTGCAGTCTTCTCAAGGAACTGAACACTGCCAGCACGGCAAACTTGGACTTTTAACTTCAGAAACTGTGGGATAAGAAGTATATATTGAAAAACCATCCAGTTAGTAGTTCTTTGTTATGTGAGTACTCTAGCAAATTGACATACATGTTATTTCGGATCTTTAGGAATAATGAAAAACTAGCTGCTAGAATATCATTATATAGCAGTTGTAAGTACCGAATTTATGAAATGATTAGAAAGATAGATAAATAGAAAAAGAAATAGGCAGAAATTTTTAAATTAAAGACTCAGTGCTTCACTTCTCTGCACACCTACCTGTGTGTTCTCCCTTCATAATTAAATTAACTGCGTGGAAAAGAGTCTGTTAGTCTCAATTCATTCAAGGTGGTCTATGATCGTCTGCTTCTTCTTGAGGTTGCTGTAGTGCATTCAAAGCATTACCAGAGATGACCAGGGGGATGGACCAACTAATTGGTACATTTTATGGAGTGCCACTTTGGTCACGCTCTTGTTTCACATGATGTAAGTCAGCTCCCGGAAATTAAGCAACTATCCCTTGAGCAACTACTATGTACAGGGCTCAGTGTGAGGTACTTGGGGATATTCATTAATTATTAACTACTTAGATGGATACATATGGCATGTTTATACTTTTTATTACTAATACTCTGGGTAGAAAGACCAAAGATTACAAGGGAAATCATAACAAACCTTTAAATTTATGACAGATTTTATATCTCAAGATCTGGCAAGGTCCATATATATGACTTTATTCCTTCTAGGAGAATTCTGATTTGCTAAGCATCCCTAGTTCATGGAGATTGGTAAGAGGGAAGCCAAGTCACCTAGAAACATAACAGTCAATAAAATCAAAGATTATATATTAGTATTTGATTATAGTAAATCACTCACTTATGCCTCTTCCATTTGTAAAGTGTGGTTGTTTCATAATCTCTAAAAAATGTATAGCATTTAACTCCTTCACATAATTGCAAACATTTATTAATCAATGTAGGAATAACTTTATTTTGAAACACAATGATTTTTCTCCCTTGATTAATGTAACTGTCTTTTTCTTTCTGGAAGATATTTTATGAAACACTTTTAATGCTGTATCTACTTTCCGGGTTTGAGAAGTCCACCAGTAATGAAAGTTTCCCATGTGTGCCAGTTTGACCTTCCTTGATGAAAAGACGTCATTTCTCTGTCCCTGGATGGTCCTCAGAAAACTGTGGCTTCTTAAACAGCATCATTTACCTACAATTAGAAATGGTTTCCTGGCTCAAATGGCAATAACAAGATTTAAGGAAATAATGTGCAGTATTGGTAGGGTGAAAAGACCTTCCAAGTAGCAATCATGGAATCAGGAAGCAGTTATTACTGAGATTCTGATGGGAAGTAAGTTATTAAATCTTAACCCTTTTATTAGAATTCAGTGTTTTTGTAAGTGCATTATAATGGAATGCTTTCAAATTAATGCAACCTCTTAAATCTGATATATTTGCAATTGGTTTTATATAAACTCTGAAAACACATACTGTGGAACCTGTAAGTTTCACTTCTACACTTCTTCCTCAGGATAAACCTACCTTACTATGTGTTTATTTAACTTATTTCATGTGGATACACAGTGGTCTGTGTGACCATAGTAACTATTTTGGCCTAAATGTAAAGTAACATTTGGAGACATTTTAAGTCCTGAAAATGAATGAACCTGGCTTAGAATATAAAAACTAGAATAAAAAATTCAAATCTACCTACCTTCTACCCAAGGAAAGCATATAATTTTCTTCCTTCAAATTTTTATCTTGCACTTATTGATTCTAATCTACAAAATCCACACCCATTCCCAAAACATTTATTGCTCATTTAAGATAGGTCTAAGATCAAATGTCCATTTTGCTAAACTATCTTACTCACAAGAGGTACTGGACAAATCAAAGTAATACTGCAATGATAAGTGTTGGGAACTGCTATGACTCAAGTGTTTCAACCAAGTTACACTTTGGAAATTTAATCCCCAATTCAACAAGTTAAAAAAACAGAACTTTAAAGAAATAATTGGTGAATTAGGCCATTAACACAGGAATGCTAGTTTTTGAGGCAATGACTTTCAGATAAATGGAATGAATTCAGTGATCGATTCTTTCTCCTGCATTCATATTCTTGCCCTTGAACCCAGCAACACACATCAAGAAAACAATCACCAGATATGGGCCCTTTGACATTAGATTTTTTGAAAAATTGTGCTGGGTATCAAACCTTGGACCTTATACATGGTAGGCAAGCATTCAACCACTGAACTACAGCTGAAACCTGGACTTCTTAACATTCAGAACTGCATGAAACATATCTCTGCTCTTTACACCTTCTGTCTCAGATATGATGTAATAGTAGCACAACATTAAGAAGCCAGTATGGAATGGTAAATATTGTAAGGAGTTTAATATTATCTATAGTTATCTCTTACTCCAAGGGCTTGCAATCATGCAAAAATGCTGGACCAGATTCAAATTTAAATTTTTAGAAACACTCTGCAGGTTGAAAAAAAAGCTTTATGGCTATGAGTTCTGATTTGTATACTCCAATTAAGATGTGACACATATTTGAAACATTGTTTCTTGCATTCAAGGAGAATATAATCATCAAGAGCAATTATGGAAGTTAACAGGAGTCTATGGAAACATAGATAAAATAATCCTTATTTTGAACCAGTTCCTGAGTGGGTTAATGGACAGAGATGATTGTTAAAGGAATGCTTCTGTAGGATAATCAACTTTATGATGTTTGGGGGTGACCATACTTGGAAGGGTAAAAGAAATACTCTAGGTAGAACACAGAATAGAAACCAAGGATGCAAGTATAGAAACAAGAGTATAGGAGGAGGGACTATGATTCTCTGTGCTGGATTCCTGGCAAAGTGGTCAGATGGATGCAGTGTCCAAACAGAAGCCAGATCATGAAGGACACTGGCAAGTCTGATGTACCGCATTTGAACTGAGTAGAAAGATTTAAAGTGTTGCCATTCGTAGTTAGCTCTATTTTATTCAGTATCAAAAAACTATTCTCTAGTTCAGAAATTTCATGAGCTGGTAAGCTGCTTGGAATATGTAATTCCTAAAAATGTTGTCAAAGGTAAACTATTATCATAGATGGAGGGTGCTATATCTTTTAAGAGTAGTTATATTATGAGATAGAGTGGGCATACAGAGAAAAAGATTTCCTGAAATTACAAACTTTATAATTGGATTAGTTTTTATGTAGGTGTGCACTGGCGAAACTGTCACCTCAATCAAGACAATAAGCATACAATTCCAGAAAAGAATCTTCACTACCTCTGAAATCTCTCCATTTTCTCACTGCTCAAAATTGTTCGTTAAGCAGTTATTGATCTGATTTTTGTTACTACAGTTTTGTATTTTATAAAATTGCATGCAAATGAATCCTACAGTATGTATTCTTCATTATCTATCTTCTTTCACCATGCATGATGGTTTTGAGATTATTCACATTTTGTGAGACTATTTGAGTGTTCAAGGTGCTTCATATCATGACCCATATTTGATATGGGCTGTTCTTTAAAATTATGGTTATTTTAATGGATGTAATAATGTATAATTGTGGATTTATTTGCATTTGATTAGTGACTACTGATGTTGATCATCTTTCCTTACAAGTCGTATACCAGTTGTATACCTTCTTTGGTCAAGTTTTTTTTTCCAAAATCATTTATTATTTAAAATTGAATTGTTTGTCTTTATATTGTTTATAAGGTTTGTATATTCTGTTTACAGCTCCTTTGGCAGGGACTTGTTTCATGAATACTTCCTCCAAGTTTGAGGTTTGAGTTTCATTTTTATAGCACTACCTTTTTCAAAGAGCAAAATTTACCTAACTTAAGGTTACTCAGATTTTTCTCCCAGATTGTAATCCAAAAGTTTTGTTTTAGTTATTACGTATAGTTCTATGATTTACCTTGAAGTGATTTTTGTGTATATGGTATGCGATTTATGGCTGTTTGTTTAATTTTGCTTTTGTTCACAGTTATCCAATTATTCCAACACCATTTGTTAGAAAGAAAACTGACTTGTTTTAGTACTTACGTCAAAAATCAATTGACCATGTATAAATTGATGTGTTTATGAAATATCTATTCTTTCCAGTGATCTAATTCTATAAAATACTAAAAGACTGATAATTATAAGAATCTGTGAAATCAGGAAATATAATCCACCCAGCTTTGTTCTGTTTTCAGAATTGTTTGACCAAACAAGGTTCTTTGTATTATATGCAAAATTTAGAAAAGGTTTGTCAATTCTTATACAATAAAAACTTCTGGAATTTTAATTAGAGTTGCTAAAATTTATAGATTAATTTGAGGATTATATACATCTTACAAATAGTGAATTTGCAGATAATCTAATCTTTAATTCTCTCAGAAATGTATGGTTGCTTTCAGTATACAAGTCTTATACATCTTCGGTCACTTATCCTCAGTATTTTATAACTTATATTTTAGCTATTTCAATAACATAGTTGTTTTTAGAAGCAAACTTTTATTGGAAGAGAGTTGTGCCAATTCATTCATGTATTGTCTCTGGGTACTTTTATGCAACGATTCTAGGGTTAAGTGATGGTCATAGAGATTTTATGTCCTGTATAGCCTAACATATTTATTAACCAACCAAGTATGGAAAATTTTCAACACATGCTTAAAGCTTTAAGAATATTTTAAGGAAAATAATATTATCTTTCAAATTTCTCTCTAGTACTGTGGGCTTCCTTCTAGGATCAGTTTTATTACATTTGAATAACTTTAATGCTTTCAGTACTACATTCTGATACAAATAAAATCACTTGTTTTAGTTTTTCCAAAATATTTTTATCCTGTATTTTTAAAGATATTTAATTCCATATAAATGTCTAGGTTGATGGTTGCTTTTTTAAGTACTGTTTGGAATAACCTGGTCCCAATGTATGCAAACCAGGCATAAGATGCCATGACTGTAAAGAAAAAGGCAGACAGATTCAGGACTGCAGAGAGCACAACTCATCGAGGGCTGCATCACAGAAGAGTGACTCTGGGTGACAAGAAGACCAAGTGTATCCTTGAAACCTGGGTCAGAAAGAAACATTTGTATAAGTCAGGGCAAAAGTGACTTTTTTTTTTACAATTTGGAATGTACCTGATTTATTTCAAGTTTCTATCTGTATAATACATCTCTGGAACCAAGGTCTTGTTGTGAAGCTCCATATACCACTTAAAAACTTTGCTAATTTTTAGTATGTGGGGAAATTACACTCAAAACCAACTAGGGTTATTCCAGAGAAGTAAGTAGATGGACCTATAAGTGAAGACGGCTGTAGTCATGGTAAACCGAATCCATACACACTCCAAAGGAGTATATCTGTGCCTCCTGTCTTTCATTTTTTTCTCTTGAGAATTCAGTGTATATGGTAACTACTATTAGGTCAGGTTATTTGGTGGTGAAGCACTAGATTGCTGAAACAGTCATGCTTTGACCTGTATTGTTATATTGTTATGTCCTGTTTTATCTCAATCTCTCCCTTATTCTTTAAAAAAATTATTTAGTTATTTCTTATGTTTGTTTTAATTAAGGGGAAAAATTAAAAAAATTAGCAGGATATATAATAGTAACTCTTTTTGATTTCCTATTAACTTGTTTTGAAGTCCTGTAATACTCCCACGATCTTGTTTTGACTGATTAGACTCTGTTCCATTCTGTATGATAGTATCAAGTTTGAGGGTATAGGCAACTACTTTGAAGGCAATAAGATTCACTAAGATGTCCATTCTGGTTTGACTATTATCTCCTTTGGAAGTCCTGTAATGTTTACAATGCCTAAGTTTTATTGGTCTTCTTCTCTACTGTTTTGTCCAACTTTATAATATCTAATGAGATGGACAATTCTTTTTAAGGAAACAAGAGACATCATTGATAACCATTGTTGATAACCTTGTACTCTGTTTTGCATCATGTGCTATGTCTATCCTTGGTTTTGACTGACAGCTTTGTTTTGCCATATTTGACTTTATTCTCCCCCCCCAAAAGTAATAAGAACTAAGGAGTAATAAAATCCAAAATGTGTAAATTTTGTTGTAAAAAAGAGAGGGGAAAAAAAAAGAGCTCTAACGGATATAACAGCAAGTGTGTTTAGGGGTGTTAAATAGCTGACTATATTAATGTTTTTGGATCATTGAACACAGCTGTTTGCAGTCTCTCTGTTTGAATGTCCACTTTGTATTCTTTGATACTGTGATTTGAGCAACTATTTCTAAGATGATAATATGTAATCTATTAACAGGTGATTTCTTACTGTTTTTTTTTTTTTGTAGTTCTGTATTACGTGTACCCTTACACCGCTTTGTTTTGTTTTGTGTTTTTCTCTTTTTCCTTTTAAATAAAATTTAAAAAAAAGAGAGAATTCAGTGTAGCTCTCACAGAAGTTCACTGGAGCACAACTTGTTCTTTTTTTATGTGTGACTGTTTTTGTTCCTTTTTTATATTTTGTTTTCATAATTGTTCACAATGTTATTGCCTAGGTATAATTTTATTTGAAACTATCCTGTTTAGAGTTCTTAGAGTTTCATGACGTAAGCATTGAGTGTTTTTCACAGCTTTCAGGAAATTCATGGCCATTATTTTTCCAGATAGTTCAGTTTTGCCATTCTCTTCATCACTTTGAGAACTTGTTACATGTGTGCCAGACTTTTTGAAATTGTTCCCCAAAACTCCTGATGCTCTTTTCAGCTTTTAAAAATATTTATCTTTTTCTTATGCTTTCTTTTAGGCAATTTTTACTGATTTGTTAGAGATCATTAGGCCTCTCTTTTGCTGTGTCCAATTCGATATATAATTTAGTCAAGGAATTCTTTATTTTAGATTCTCTGATGAACTTTGGTGAGAACACAGGAGACTAAGGCAGCATTCACATTAAACAAACAAACAAACACCCTATAGTTTAATTGTGACTAGAAAAGAGACCATCCTTGTGTGAATTTGCCGTGGGTCTTGTTGAGAAGGGAGCACAGCAGCTGAAACGGGTGGAAAGCTTGGTTCCCGCAGCCTCCCCCATCATCACAGATCCTGTGTGTCTGGCTGCCTTTATTCCACTCAGAGCCCTTCAGAGTACACAGTGCCATTGCCCAGATGCTTGCCAGCCAAACCCCGAGTACACTGTGGGGAAACTCGGGAACACAGACCTCAGTTCTAGACCAGTCCACAGGCTCGGCAAGTGAGAGAAGTGCAAGTGGGTCCAACTCTAGTCGCACCCCCATTCCTGGGTACAATACACCTGAGCAAACAGGTATTCACCTAACTCCATCCCAGACTCTAACACTGGCCGGTGGGAAAGGAAGGGTAGAATTGAGACTACAGACCGCATTAACCTGTTTAAAGGATGAGAAGAACAGCTCTAGGTTAAATATGCTCACAGGTGAACTAACATTGAGGAGATTAGAGTGGGGCCCTCCATTTTAAGAATCTCTGCAAGGATATATTTTGTTCTTAACTTTTTTTAAATTAGTTTTTCTTTCTTCTATTGGAGTTCTATATTGTTTTCTTGTATTTTTGCTTATTAAATTTTTTTGTTTCATGTGGTCATCTAATTTCCTTTTGTTAATTCTTTTATTTGATTTCCCTGTCTCTTTTTTCCCTTCCAATTTATTATATTCCTTTATCTTTTCTTTTTCTTTCTTTTCTCATATTTTTCTGCCTTCCTTTCCTACTTTCTCTTTCCTATATAATTTAGTAGAATCTGACTTGTATTAGTCTATCCTATGTTCTAACCCTTATTTTTCTGAGTGACATTCGAAAGCTCTTTTAAAGCAAGCTTTTATTATAAGTTGTTACAGGGTTGATCTTTTGTAGTTGATATTGATATTGTTTCCTCTCAATATAATGCTATGTAGCCAATATTATTGATAGTTATTCTATCATCTCAGAGTGGTTCTATGATCAACTCCAGTCTTTGACAGCTGGGATCTTGCTGACTTTGGAGAGACTATCTCTGCCAGGACGACCAGTTCCTGGAGAAAGTAAACACTTAACCTTTGAAATGTACTTTTAAGATCATACCAACCAGTCCAGAGCAAATACACATCATCCCCTTCATTGTTGACCTCTTACACTCAGGGCCAAATATTTCCCTCCTATAATTATCACAGAGCCAGATACTAGACAACTCAGGTCAGCCCCTATAACACAAAGCTCATGAAATTATTTCACTTAGTGAATTCTAAGCCTGTTTACCATGCCTCACTCATTCTTTCCCATGAAAACCATGACATGAGCCCTTGCTCACATCCCTCATGTCCTGCTGCTGCTGCTGCTGCTGCCTCCCAGTTGAGCCCAGTGCATCTCTGTGTGGCCCTGCCTGACTCACCACGCTCCCTGCTCTCTGGACCTCTGTCTATGAACTATGCACTATTTTTGCAATGACAATTGTCTGTTATCTATTAGCCTCCTATAGATGACAATTGTAAAACATTTTAAAACAAATGGTAATATATTTTATGTCTTGTGAAATGGACACAAAATGTCTGCTTCAATTAACAAATACTCATTTTGCTAGCAAAGCAAGAAAAGTAGGGGCCATATTTGAATATCTACTCTATATTCTTGTACTCTATATTCTTTGTATTCTACATTCTTAACAGTATCACATAAGGCTTTTACAACAATGCTCTGATTTAGGAATCTTTATTTTTATCCCTATTTTATAGCCAAGTAAACTGGGGTTTGTGGACATTTCCTGTGTAGTAAATGGAAGAGCCAGAACTACAGGCCTATATGTCATTGGTATCAGCCACTATTCTAAATGATACCACACAGATCCAATAAACATTTGTCTTAAAAGAACAGAAGTGTACAGGTTTAGTAGATTTGTATGTGAAGGGCTGACAATGAATTTCAAAGTCAATAGTAAAAGACTTAACCGATACCGTCACTTGCGATTTGCTGTGGTTTAAATATGAAGTGTTCCTCAGACTCATGTCTAGAGGACTTGATCTTTAAAGCAGTAATGTTTAGAGGTGATGCTTATAAAGGTGATTGGCTCAGGGAATCCACTATGCTTTTTCATGGATCAATCCACTCAGAGTTCATACCTGACTGGCTGTTAGGTTGTGGAGCTGGTTAGAGAAAGTCGTTTACCAGGAGAGTGATATTGAAGGTATATCTTGTAGCTGAACATTTCTGCTCCATTTCCCTTCTTGCTTTCTTTGCTTTTTGGCTGCCATAAACTGTACAGCTTTTCTTCACCATGTCCTTCTCTGCTATGATGTTTCTGTCTTGAACTGAACCCTCTGAAATGG
Organism: Cavia porcellus; assembly: GCF_034190915.1. NCBI lineage: Eukaryota > Metazoa > Chordata > Mammalia > Rodentia > Caviidae > Cavia > Cavia porcellus. Next base: position 48,235,264 of record NW_026947493.1, on the reverse strand, counting down.
TGAGTCCAAATAAACTCCTTCCTTTGAAATGTGGCTATTAGGCACTGTTCTCAGTAATGGAAATGTGACTGATACAGAATTAAATCTACACTTTATACTTCTGACAGTGTCTTGGTCAAGCATGCATAAATTGATCAAAAGAAAGGTCTGAAGCTTGGGTTTGAATTCTAATTTGACTTCAGTGTAGGTCTCTAATTTTAGGAAATATTTTAGAAAGATTTGAGAACATAGCCATTAGGGAGCGTAAAGCTTTCCATCTCAAAATAATTCTATGAGAAAACATTTACCCATAGCATTGATTTTTAGCACAAAATCTATAAATTTTAGATACCAAGTCAAGTGATGAAACAATAATAGAACATAATGAATTTCAGCATCACTATATATTTAGCATGTCTGTTATAATACATTTAACATACATTATTTTAACGAAATCATTTATTTTTACATAGAGTGCTTCAGACCTTAATTATCTGGATTATCTTTCAAAATACCTGTTCCTTTTAGATTTTTGGGTGACTCTTCTCTAAAACACACCCTATCCTCCCCTACCTGCAAATGCCAGTAGGAGTCAGCACTATAGTGCGATGGCTGTGGAAGGACAGCCCAAAAGCTAACTGAATGGGAATGGCCTGAAACAGCAGAACCAGATGCCAGAGCCTGCTGCCTGCCTGCCCCACATTGTGACCCTGCATGATATTCTGCCTTCTTCATGGCAAAACAAAAACAACTGCAGTATGAGTTTTGGGAGAAAATGTGTCTTCGTATCTATCTATCTCCTTTTCCTTCTACAGAATGCACTGAAATTGTCTACAGTCCATTTCTTCCCATTTTATCTAGACACCTTCTGTTTCTCATTTAAACTTAGTAGTTTCAGGTGTACCACCTCTTAAAAGGGAGAGAATGACCCTTCTCCCTCCATGAGATTGACTTTTAGAGCACAGCCCATAAGTTTACTAATGTTAAATAATGACTTTGTTCTTATAAGGGCTCTGATTGGATCTAGGAATCCAATTAATATAAGGGTGGTTTAAAAAAGGAAATGTATAAAAAGTTTTGATTAATTTTAATGTATAGGAGATATTCACAAGAGACAAAGAAAAAACAAAAGCATGATGATTTTCTAAGTAAGACAAAAAAAAAGTAAGTGTCTGGTGAATGACTGAAAATGTGTATCAAGGACAATAATTTCTAGGAATGTTACTAAGAGATATTTTGTATGAGATGGATAGAAGCCAGTGGATTGTCAAAATTACTTCCTGAAGCACCAGTGATCACCCTAGTGATCAAGTTTATTTTCAAGACTTGTTACTTGGAGTCTTTATGGCTTTCTGCATGTAGGGAAAGACAGGCCAAAGAGCCCTTCCCGAAAATACAGTTCCTCAACTTGTACCTCAGTGTACCAACTAGCATATTTGAGGCATCACGTCTTTAAATCGTTCATTGTAAATTCTCTCTCTGTTTGAAGATACCCTACCTAGAAAGAAAGAATATACTTTGCTTGAAAATTAGTCTTTCATCAAATAAGGATACGTAAGTCAGCTAATTACTTTAGACTTCAGAATTCTTTCATGAGGGTTTCAGGCTGAGCAATCTCTGGTTCCTTCTCGCTGTAAAACCTCTACATTCATGCATTATAATCAGTGGGAACATAAGACTTATCACTGTTCACAGCACAGAGCTTAGCTCCTGTTTCTTCCCATTTCCCAGGTCTCTCTTCCTAAGGGATGAATATATTTGCCATGAAAATGAAACAATGTTAGCAGCACTGACTAGATTTTCTTAAGGTATGAGGTCATAATTTATGATTTATGGTCTTAGGTATTTGAATTTGGCAGCAAATTTCAGTTGGTTCTGTGCTATTATCATTATTATGTGTGGCTTATTATATAATTTCTATTTTGAATTACCAGTATTTACTACTTGTCTTCTCTGAGGAGACACAGAGGGTGTAGAACTGACCTGGGTGTTAACATGATCTAGATCCAGAAACTGATACTGATATCTGTTGATCAAAATGGAAAAGTAAGAATCTGTAACAAGGCTATCATTTAGCAGGGCACGTAGGTCTAGAAATGCTATCATCAAATGCATATATATACACATGTTTTTGAGAACCAAATAGTTTTACATGAATTAAAATGTTCCAGATATATCACTACCATTTTCCATTCCATACAGCAGAGCTCTCAATTTTAATATATTTTATTACTTACCTCCAAATATCAAAATGGCATGGTTTTTGATTATGTACTCCTTGATTTTTTCAGTTTAAGTCCTACATTGACTGTTTTAAGATGAAGCATAAAAAAAGTCTTTTTCATTTTTTTCTTGTCACAAGAAAATACACTTCAACACTTCCTAACGCTTTAGTTTATGATACTTTAATTTGACATGATTATAAAAATGCTCCTGAAATCTGAAATTTTTAATCTGCAATGATCACTTTCATTTCTGATTTTTTTTGCTGGAATTAACAATTGTTTATTTTAAACTAAATTTTCTGTATGCCTACTGATTACTTGATATCTTAAAATCTTGCTTTTACCTCTGTTCAATTACACTTTTCCTCTTTTTCTTGGGGTCATATCATAATATTTATTTACCACAAAGCCTTCCATCTGGAAATATCATCTCAGAATCTTTTTGCAGGAAATTCAATCTAAAACACATTTAATATGTGTTTGGAGAGAATCATCTTGTCTGTCTGAGGTGTGGGATTCCAATGGAAAAGGAAGCTGAGGTCTCAGAATTGAATATTTAAACATTTGATCAAATGCTTCATTTACCTTCATTTTTAATTTTACTTGTTTTTCCTCCTGCTCATGGACCCACATTTGTCTGTATTATTCTCTCCAAAGAATAAATCCGCCACAATTTTGTTGTGACTGAATAATTACTTGGTGGCACAGAATGAGTATGTGTGGCACATTTGGAGGGTGGGTTTCTTTTTCATAGAGATTTTTAACAAATCTTATTTGTATGCAATCTTCAACCTATATTTATAAGTACTTTATGATGCCACCTGACAAGACACAGCACAAAAATACTTAGCTGGAAAGTTTTGTGAAATACATTTTTACACTATTATGATTTATTTCATTAATTTTCTAAAATTATAAAGGTTTAGAGGCTTGAGCAATTTTCTAGATGCTGCATCATCCTTTTGTGTATATTTCTTACTGTTAATTGTTGAATTGCGCCTCTCCAAAATTCATATGTTGAAGCCCTATTGTCAGTACCTCAGAATGGGCCCTAATTTGGAAAGAGTCCTTTAAGATCTAGCAATGAGTTAAGGTAAGAACATATTAAAATAGTGTGGGTTTCTAATCCAAGAGGTCTGATGTGTTTATCAAGTAAGAAAACATTCCATTTGACCAGATATTCCCCTTCTATGTATCTTTCTCAAAGAGTTAAAGACACCATATTACAGGGGAGCATGCATACCCATGTTTACAACAACACAGTTCATGGTAGTTAAATCTTGGAAACAGGCTGTATAAACATCAACAGATGAGTGAACAAAGAAAATGTGGTATTTATACACAATGAAGTGCTACTCTGTTGTAAAGAAAGATAAACTTGAGCCACTTGTAGAAAGGTAGATGTACCTTGAGACTATAATGTTAAGTCAAACAAATCAGATATGTGACTGTAAATAACATGTGGTTTCTCTTAGATACAAAACCCAAACTACAAATAAATGAAAGACCAAAACAAAAGACAGATAGTAGAAAGATCTTTTGCATATGCGAAGATCAAGAGATGGCGGGAGGGAAGTGGAAGGGGAGAGGAATGGGATATAAAAAGAATTAAGATGTGTTAAGTACGTGTACCAACTCTCCACGATGAATTTAAGCATTATGCACTGCAAACATGCACTGACAGATATAAAAATAAACTGGACACAGACTCATTGAAAAGGTTGCTATGTGAAGATGAAGGCAGAGAATGTCAAAGATTTTAGCAAAAAACCAGAAACCCTCAGAAGAAACCAAAATTAATGACAGTTTGATCAAGTTCTTCTAGCTGCCAACATTGTAAAGCAATGGGTTTTTAGTTATTCAGCCACTTAGTGTATAATACTTGGTTATAATAACCCTAGCAAATTGATACATTTATTCACTAGAGAACTTTAAAAAGTGAATTCCATGCTCCTGCCAAGGGAATATTAATAGTCCCCAGGGTTTCAAAGAGTGCTGACAATCAAAATAAATGACTTATGTATATAGTTCCCTTGGGCACTTCTGAGCAAAAGTCATCTTGTTCTTTTCCTAATATGTGTTGAAATACATCTATATTTTATATGTATTTATCATTAGTATTTTAGAAGAATTAATTTTAAAAAACAACAAAAGTTGTATTTCCATGCCTGAAATTTCCTTAACATTAGTATCTACTCTGTTCAGCTTTCAAAAGTTTAGTAAAATACAAATAACATAAGTTTAGCACTGTAACTATTTTTAATTATACAGTTCAATAATATTAAACAGGCTCACATTTCTGTGCTAACATCTTCATCATCTTGAAAACCTAAAACTTTAGCTTTATGGGTAATACAAGTCCCTTCCTTCATTCCCTGAAAATCATCACTCTGCTTTCTGTCTCTGTGAGTTTGACTATACCGAGTACTTTGTATCAGTGAAATTATACAGGTTTATCTTTTTGTAAGTGGATTACTTCACTTAGCACACTGTGCTTCAAGGTTGTAGAATGAGTCCGAATTTTCTTGCTTTTTAGGGCTGAACAATATTCCATTGTATATATTTACCAATTTTGTGTCCTGGCCTGCAGGTAAGTCCACGGAGACCCTAGAGGGGGAGTAGGGATGAAGAGGGACAAGAGACCACAAAGAGTAGAGACAAGACTAAGTCTGATCAAGTCTCATTTATTCAAGGAATAAGTATCAAATATATAGGGTATTGGGGAGGAGGGATTTGGGTTCTGAGAGTTTAGCAGGTAACTTAGCAACAGTGGCAAGACTGAGGGTCATAGGTTAATTCAAATTTTCAAATTTCCCACACTCATCAGGCAGGCTGATTAGCATAATCCCTTAATGAGCCAAACAAGCTAGGCAAGTTGCTGATTAACTACCAAACTTAACTCCTAGAGGGAGTTAAGGTGGCGCAGGCTGCAGATATAAGGCGGCAGCCAATTACAGGGCTTCCCACAATTTTGTTCATTCATTTATCCATTGATGAAAACTTGGAAGGCTGTTCTTTTGATTATTTTGAAAAATTCCAGTTCACACATGAATGTACAATATAATTATTATAAATTAACATGTTGCCTTTGTTCAACCTTTCCTCAAAGGTCTCCATTTTTCTTTCTATTGTTTATTTTTCTGTTTTTGTTGTTGTTCTTGAAAATTTTTCTCTCTTCTCCCTTCTTTGCTCCTAATTTCCCCATATCCTTTTACTGCTCTCATAATCTCAAGGAAGAAAGAATATCCATGAAGTCTCAATGATCAACAAGATTTTGCTAAACTAGGAAGGGATTTATATCTAGGGTTTGGAAGTTTAAGAGATGTGATACATAAGATAAATTAATAAGAACTTATCTATTTATGGATGTTATATTTTTATATGACTTATTCTAAAATCTTAACCACAACTTACGTAAATTTTCTGAAGAAATGTATTGAATAAATTTTGAAAAATTTATCTGTACTGATTTATACATTAGGAATGTCAATAGAATGTTGAAAATTATGTATATAATGGAAAACAAATTTGTAAGAAATCTTTTAATGTTCTATTGTAAAATAATATGCTTATAGTATTCAACTTTATAATTTTTTTTGTTGAGGCAAGGTCATGCTTTGTAGCTCACAAGGTAGCCTGGGCTGGCCTTGAACTTACCATCATCCACCTGCCTCAGCCTCTGGTGTGCGGGGAATACAAGCATGCACCACTACACCCAGATATCCATAAATATTTTTAAGTAACTAAAGTATTTCAGCCACTTAATATAAGAAGAGCATTTACCTATTAATACGTGATTTAAGTATTCTAACATTTACAATAGCAAAACTATGAGGTAAACATAGTTATTTCAGTTCCCCTTATGTGGAAATCTAGCCATACGGACATTGCATATCCTACCAGATGGCTCATATGAAAATCAAAAAAGCCTATACAAATGGCATATATGAGAATCAAAGTTATATGTAAGATACTCAGGCTGAATACACCCAAAAAGTTGTTCAACCTTTAGAGAACAAAAGGTAGAGAGAGGTCTCAGCATCATGGGACAGAGGAAGAGTTTTGCACTTTAGCCTTTGACTCCATGCAACCAATATCCAAAAAAATGTGTCTTTCAAAATGTAACTTTAATTAATAATACTCTTTAACTCCATGTTTAAAAATATAATTTTACTTGTTACAAAAGGCCCTTTTAGTCTCTAAGTTTTCTAATATGATTTTATGTAACTGAATATCTAGTTGAAATGTCTTCTACATTTTGATAGAAACTAAATCTGATAAAAGCTTCAGCTGAGATTGTTACAGGCAGCTGAGTTAGACAGAAATATTATAGGTAATCAGACAGGGAGGGAGCAGCCACAGGGGACTACTTGTCTTGTGATCCTGGAGGAGACAGACAGCTCCCACTGTGGATCAGATCCCCCAAGACAAAAGGCAAAACAAATGCAACCACACCCTAAGTATAAATATCAGGGGCTGATGTTCCAAATAGTTAAGAATCACCTTGATAAGCAAAGAGCCACCATCCCAACCTCTATAGGAGGAGTCACTGCTCATAAGAATGCCCACTTGTGTGACTAGCTTCCCCATTTGTCCCTGATTTGGTCAATTTTACCTGAACAATTAATCTGATTGGTTGACCATAGTTCTGTCCCACCTTGTGCCTGCCAATATTCATGTTTTCCCTATCTTGGGACTTATCTCAACTTGTGGTTTCACTCTATAAAAGTCCCTAGAAAAGACAGAGTCTTTGGCAACCCAGTGGGCACCCATTCTGTCTCTCTCAGACAAAAGCTTTCTTTTTCTCAAATAAATATATTTTGCTCTTAATCCCCATTTTTCCCAAAATTCATTCTTTGATTTTAGAGAACACAATCTTATACCAGACATCTATTAGATTGGGAGTTTCATTTTCCCATATCAAGATTTTTGAAATGAGTTGAATCTGAGACCAAGTGGACTTAGAGAAAATTTTTTGTAATGGGCTTAATTTCAGGAACTCAGTTTAGAGCTGATTCCCTTATTACTGATGTCACTCCCAGAAGAAAACAGTGTAAATGTGATCTGAATCTCAAGAAGAAGAAACATTGGTCTTGGAAAGCTAATGGGTTTTAAAAGCCCCATCACATTCATCTAATTAGAACCTTGATGGGCAACATTAAACATCAGGAAAATGAGATATGCTGAGAGCATTGTTATATTATTATCAGGATTCTTATGGTGAATTAGGCTTTTTGTTCAGAAAAGTTCAGAGGAAAATTTCTATCCCTACTTTGTAGTAATAATGTGAACATCTGGGGTAGTGAAGGGGAAGACCAGAAACAGTAATTGGTGGTATTTGGATGCCACGCAAACTAGAAAAGATTTGTCTTGAAGAGTTAAACAGCAATAGTGAAGGAAGAGAAGAGGCTTTTCTACTTGAGATGATAAAAGGATAAGATGCCAAAATAATACCCATTAAAAGCTGTAACTGTGACACTGTTGTTATAGGCAGCTGAATTAGATAGAAATATAGATAGGCAGGCAGGGAGGGAGCAGGCACAGAGGACCACATATCTTATGACCTTGGAGGAGACAGATACCTACCACTGTGGACTAGATCCCAAGAAAAAAGGCAAAACAAATGCAAACACACCCTCAGTATAAACATCATGGGCTGATTCTAAATACATAGGGATCACGTTGACAAGCCAGGAGCCACCCTCTCAACCCCCTACAGGAAGAGTCGCTGTTCTTTAAACCTGCTCACTGTATGACCAGCTTCTCCATTTGTCCCTAATTTGATCAATTTTACCTGAACAATTAATCTTACTGGTTGACCATAGTTTTGTCCCGCTTTATGCCCGCCTGCCTTGTGAGGTCCTAGTTGTCCCCATGTTGGATCAATCACTCACTTGTGGTCTTACTGTATAAAAGTCCTAGAAAAGACAGAATCTTTAGCAACCTAGTCAGGATCCTGTCTGTTTCTCAGACAGCCTTGTTTCTCTCAATAAATATGTTGTGCTCTTAACCTCCGTTGTTCCTAAAATTCATTCTTCGATTTTAGAGAACATGAAGTCATACTGAACATCTATTAGGTTGGGAGTTTCATTCCCCTATATTATTATGAGCCACTACTGATACATATCATCATTTGAGGCCAATCAGGTCTTTCAAGACACCTAAAGAAAAAGTCTCTTCTTCGTAAGTCAAATCCTAATGCCTTGAAGAAAAGAATTTTATGTTGTGCAAAAACTCTTGCAATAATTCTTTTAGTGGTATAAAGTGAGGGCATTCCTTATTCAGGTGAATGAAAATGATTTGAGTAGGTTGAATGAGTCAGAGTAACAAAAAAAGTCTCTCAATGGACCTGGCCATATGTACAGAACTCCGCTCCCCCCTCCTCTCTCCCTGTCCCTTTCCCTCCTTCTCTCTCTCCCTCTCTCTCTCCTCTACTCTGTCTTCTTTTTTCTCTGTATGTGCTTTACTCACACAAAGAGAGTCTTAGTATAATTCCCAGGTGGCTTCTAGGTTTAGCTCCCCCAAATAAAGGTTCCTCCTTTAAATCACTAGGTCCACAACACTAATTAATTTTTTTTTTTTGTTTTTGGAAAGCCTAATTGAGATAGTTTATTTTGTTTTTCAAAGACTAATACTTTAAAAAGGCTGAAAAGGCATATTTAAGAATGTATCTCTGTACACCAGACATTGCTACCTAAGTCCAAGGCAAGCTATAACTGGTATAGCATCACCACTGGATTCTTGACTCATTATGCATCATTACCTTATCATTTAATGAAATTTTGTATATATTTTCATTTATCATTTCCTAGAAAATATGATCAACCTCCCACACATCACTTGCAATTTAAATTCACCAAAACAAACTCAAATTCATCTGGCTCAAACTTCCAAGACTCCCTCAGTTCTCTAGCATTCAGCTCCAAATTCCAAATAGTTTCCAGTTGCAAGAGGTCAAAGTTGACTTGTCAGAGTCCTAGAGAACAACTCAATTCATAATCAACTCAACGTGTATCCTGAGAGCTCTATGAAAGTTCACTCATTTAATCCCTCAGGTTATCTTTCCCCAGATAGTAGTGTTTTCTGTTGAGGATCATTCTATATAATTGTTGGGGAAAGATAATTTCATAATTAAATTGTGACTGGGGCTTGTCCAAGGTCTAGTGCTTACAATGTGGGCCAGTTATGGTATGCGAGAGCACAATTCCGTGTGCCTGCAGTCACAGTTGAGACCTCAGTGGTCCCATAATTCTGTGACATCCCAGGGCAGGATTACATTAGCTGAGGACACCCTGGTTCCTTGAGAACACGGTAGTAATAAAAATAATTTCACCATGGAGAGAGGAGAAACTCGTGTCCTTCCTCATCAACATAAGGATCTTTATAGCATAAAGTCACCACTGCTCTTTGAGTCACCAGATAATCCCTCCAATTATTGTATACACCCAGCAAATAGTGGTGAGTTCCAGGCTCTGTTTTTGTCTGTTCTGAGGAATTGGTCTCCCAGCCTCCCTGTTACGCATTACTAAATTTGTCTCTGTTTCTTATTTCATCCTTTTGCTGTACCCCAAATAAAAGCAGTAAGGAATCTAGGCCACATCTCTAATGGTTTTCAAAACAGAATCATTGAAAATTTATAATTCTTTTTAATGCATATTTAAAAAAAATTAATTTGTATAGGAATTATATGTATTTCATGGGGCATATTGTGGCATTTCAAGACATATAAACAATGTGTAATGATTAGTTCAGGGTAATTGGCATCTCTGTCACATCTCACATATATGATTTATTCATACTGGAAACACTGGGAATCCTATTTACTAGCTATTTGGAAATAGTCTATTAAGTGTTGTTATCCATAGTTATCTTACTATTCCAAAGAACGCTAGAGTTTGTTCCCTCTGACCAGTTAGTTGCACTCCTGAGCCCACGAACTATCCTCTAACTACCCCTTTCACCCTTGTGCATTTCTCAGGCTCTGTTAGCCACTTTTCTGTCATCAACTTATTTGGGATCAACTTTTTCAGTTTCCACAAATGAGTGAGAACGCGTACTATTTGTCTTAAACGTCCTCCAGTTCTATCTACATTGCTGCAAATAGAACAGAATTTTATTCTTTTTATGGATGAATATTATTCCATTTTGTATGTGTGCTGCACTTTCCTTGTTTATTCATCTATTGATGTCTGGGTCGATTCCATATCTTGCTTATTCTAGACAATGTTGCAATACAAGTATGAGTTCATTTGTCTTTTTGAAATGCTGACTTCTATACCTTAGAGATATAAATTCCCTGGACCATTCATATCACAGTTCTATATCTAGGTTTCTGAGGCACCTCTATATTTAAAAAAAAATTAATTATTAGTTTAAAAACAAAGCCTACAGGTGCTTGGCCCTCCCTCCCCCACACCTAAAAGACCTCTGCAGACCAAGGAATCTTCAACCGCACCTCCCTCTCGTATTGTTTTTCTTACTGGCTATTATAATTTGCATTTTCACCAACAGTGTATGAGATGGCTTCTTTTTCTACTTTGTCAGCTTTATTTATTTATTGGCCAGTTGGATAGAAGTCAGTCTGACTAGGGTGAAATGATAACTCATTGTGTTTTTTTCCCGCTGGTGATCCGTGATATGCATACTTTCCAGGGCTATCAACAGGTTTTCTCTACAATACTTTTCTCCACCTCACTCTTTGTTTTAATTTTTATTTGAAAGCTACTGGCACTGAACAATGACAACAAATCAGTAAGTCCTTAGAGGAGCCTCTGCTTTTCCTACTCCTGCTGTCTCACCTTTTTCATAATGATTTCACAGAGCTGAGTCAATTCTCTCACTCCCAGTATGGCCTCTCAAATTTTTACCTATGTGTGTATTTTTGGCTTCTGCATTCACTGCTCAGTAACTCATACTCTTGGTCCTTCTTTACATTTATATTTTTTAGTAAGTAATACACATAATGACTACAGTCATTTTTCCCTGGTCAGCATATTATGTCATTGCTTTTTGGATTTTTTTTTCTGTAGCTCAGTATGTTGTAATTGCCAAGAGCACACAAAGGACAAATATCTTAATCTAGGTGTTGGGGAGAATCTTGATTTCTAAAGCTGAGTCATAACTTGAATATAGGAGTCAGGGTACTTGAAAATGCTCTCCTAGTAAATTCTACTATATTTTAAAAGCCAAAAATATGTACCAAAATATTTTAGCAAAGTTGGAACAATAACATGGCATAAACTTTGGAAGGGGTGATAGTTTTTATTCAAAAGTTTTACTTGTAACGCTTCTTGAAGTTTTGACTAAGACCGAGTATATAATTTTCACTGATATGCAGTACTGCAAGGAGGGGTGGTATGGCTAGAAACTGTTCCATTGTTTTTTTAGAAGTGTTACAAATATTCTTTCCTTTATTTTTCTTGGAAAATGTTAACATTTACCTAAAATCAAGCATTTTTAATAAAAAGTACAGGGTTTTTTTTCTGTTGTTTTTACAGATTAAGTTTAATAAAGATCTCTACAGAGACTAGGAACTTCGTCTTCAACTTATATCTGCTCTCTGCTGAGAGTATCAAAAGTTGGTCAAGAGAAGTTGTTCTGACTTTCACTTGTAGGAACAGACTGTGCAATATATGGAGAAATACTAGCTACGTGTTAGCTTTGAGTTTTTGTAAGTTTTTTTTAAGCTTTTGGTTCGTTTACCAAATTAACAGTCTCTGTTGTGTCATTTCCTCAGAGCTATGGATGCTGCCGTGATGTTGCTTGCCTGTCACTGTGCACTTACTACTTATCCTTCCTACAGAATAAGAAAAGTTCCATTTATTCTTTTGGCTCTAGTGTATTCTTCTAGGTACCATCAGCTTAGAGGGCAAGGGTGAGCTTCGTGCAATGAGAAGGTTCTTAAGAAAGCTTCTGAAAAAGCAGAAATTCTTCAGTCTGGGTCTCTACGCTTCTGAGAAGCTAAGGTCATTCTTACTAAAAACATGAATGAGGTGCTAGGTATTATCCTTTTAGCGCACTATTTATACCTTTATGAGAAACCTAACTGCAGATGACCTTAGCACAACTCTTCTAGGGACTTATCTTTTTCTCATTATTCTTGGAATAGTACACATGTTAAGAGAAGTAGTATACGTGGTTAGATGTATAACAGAAGACTAATCTTCCTACTGAAACAACTAGAAAAATTAAGATAAATTATGCAAATCATTTTAAAGGCATTATAGAGTAGTAAAAACAAGAAAGATAAAATAAACACATTATAGAGAGATTAGATAATTACAGCATAAAGTGATTACCATCAGATATTTTTCTTCTGGAAGTATTTGAGAACTCTTGAGTACAACTGAACATATAATTTCAACCACACATTTTCCCCCCAGAGAAAAATGAGAGACCAGAAAAACTATTGATGTTTACATTGGGTTTAAATAAGAAACTGGCAACTCAACAGGTTAAAAGTCATGGTTAACTTCCTCATATAATTCTGTATTATATCTGAATTGTGTCTGTACATGAGGCAGAGGAGGAATATTTCCAAAAGGCAGAATGGTTAGGGGTAATTTCATTGCCTAAAAATGCCAGCTAGTACTTTTCATGATGCCAAAATTTAAGGCTGTGTAGATAGAAGTCACAAGAGGTCACTCTGTAATACCTAATGGTAGAAATAAAGCTCTTTCAGCTTCCAAAACTGAGGAAGCAATTGCAAAAATTCAGTTCAAGTACTAGAGAGACATGGTTTAAAATAAACGTGAAGCAGATCTAGACTGAGTCCTATTAAAACACCGGCCCAGCATTGACATCACTTAATTTACTAGGTGCACCCTTTCTCCTTGTTTTCCTGAGAAGGCTGATCCTGGTTGTCAATTTGACTGCTTTGAGAGATACCCAGGCAGTTTGTAAAACACAGTTATGCCTTGGAGGGTACCTCTGGGGACAAATCAGTTTATCTGTGGGTAGGCAAACTGAGTGGGGAAGATCTACCATAAATGTGTAGCCCCATTCAGTAGATTTGAAACTAGATGTGGAAAAAGGAGGATGTTTGTTCTTGCCCATGGCTTGACTCTAGGAGTGGGGTTTGTTTGTTTGTTGCCACCAATACCCACACAGTGGATTCCAGACTCTTCAGTCTTTGAATAGTCACTTGCTCTAGTGGCTCTCCAGGAGGTTTCTGGGCTTTCAGCTATAGACTAGGGCTGTATCGTTGATTTCTCTTTCTTAGGCTTACAGCTTATTATATTGCAAAGCTCCTGGTTATCTCCAAGGAATTAGTCAGCCTCTGAGAACATAAACTAATCTAATACATGCCTCCTTATAGTTATCCATACATTCATTCCATTGGTTTTGTTCCTGCACAGAACCCTAATACACTTCATAGGAAAGGAAGTATGAGAACCTCTCTGACAGGACTTACACTGTCTGGAACTTTTAATTAAAAAAAAAATACAAAATATATACAATCAAAAATTGCTAAAGAAAGAACTCATGAATGACACGTATTGTGGGATTAAAAATATTAAAATTCTATCAACAGAATTAATACAATGTTATAATAGTAAAACAAAATAGGTAAACTGAACAAGGACTCAGAATAAAGGATCCAGAAATAAACTGATAGATATTTAGACAACTGGTTAAAGGCAAAGCTGAGTGAGCAGTATCTTAGACACAAACTTCTTTTTAAAGATGCAGCTGGATTAATTAGATATTCATATGAATTTGACCCCCATCACATCATGTATAAAAATTTTAAAAAGAGCCACAATAAATTATTATTTAAAAATAGTAATATTCTATATTTTACAAAAATACAGTCAGCATGCAAATTTCTACACTGAGTATGAATATGTATTTGCAATGCTGTAGAAAGAATTTTTCTACTCACAACCATTTTCCCTATCTTTTTCATTCCATTTTCTGAAATAGGATTGGAGTGGTACCAAGATTTGGGAGCCATTAGGTCTTGACTACCCATCATCCTGTTGAGTTACATGAGTCAGCAATAACTTTTAAGATTTTGCCTATGGATACACTGTGCCCTTACACACCAGAATAACAGCAAATCTGTCAGAAGAAACACCAAAAAGAGTCACTGGAATAATGAATTTCATGTCCCAAAAAATCAAAACTGCTAATCTAGATTGCAGTACTAGCAAAGTTATCCCTCAGAATCCTAGACCCAAAAGGAGAAAAAAGAAAAACATGATTATGAGAGACCTGGAAAGAATAAACCTCACTAGAAGAGTTAATAAAGAAATAATTATTAGGAAAAAATAAACATTAATACAGTAAACTTGAAACATCTAAAATGGATAAAAAGTAATGAAGACAGAATATTCAAGTAAATCATAAAAATAACAAAATGACTAGAACATTTGTAACTAGAACTTTGAAAAATAACTTCAATACAAATGACTAAACTGAGTGATTATAGTTAAAAACAAAACAAACAAAAGAAGAGCCCACAATATGCTCACTGCAAGACACCTTTCCAAGACTCACATACACCATGTGAAAGAGAAATGACTGTGAAAAGAAATCTGAAAGCAAGCAGGAATATTTACACTCACATTTAATAAAAATCGACTTTAAGCTAAAATCTGAAAAGATAAAAAAGTCACTGCATATTGATAAAATAACCAATTCCTAAAACATAGGTGTAAAAACTCCAATAAAATTCTTATAAATCCAAGTCAACAACACTTTAAAAAGATCATATTACATGATCAAATCAGTTTCATGCTAGGGTCGTAAGGATGGTTCAGCATATGCAAAGAAATAAATAGCACATCAATAGAATCAAAGAGAAAAGTTACATGATTTTTGTCAGTAGATGCCGAAAAAGCCTTTGAAAAAATTAGTTATCACTTCATGATAAAAATCTTAGAAGAAACTAGTTATGGTATCATCATAACCTAACAAAATAAAGGTTAGATATAAAACTCATAGCTAATGTTATGTCAAATATAGAAAAACTGCAAGTATTTTCCCTACAATCAGAAACAAGAGTGTCCAGCCTCATCACTTTCTTGATACAGTACTTCATATTTTAGTTAGAATAATCGTGGAAAAGAGAGACATAAAAGGAATACAAATCAGAAAGGAGGAAATCAAATGTTCACTATTTATAGGTGATAAAACTTTATGCCTTAAAAGACCTAAACTCCATGTAAAGACTTAGGTAACCAATTTAGTAGGGTAGCCAAATCAACTTTAAAAAATTAGTGTCTTATCTATACTCAAATAATGAGCTAGTTCAGAAAGAATTCAAGATTATTCATAATAGCTTCGAGGGAAAGAAAGATAAGGAAGGAAAAGAAAGAACCTTTGGTTAGGAATAAACCTAAAAAAAGAAGTAAAATACCTCTAAATGTAAATTACAAAACACTGATGAAATACACTGAGGAGGACACTAGAAAGTGGGAAGACTTCTGACTGATAGAACTCATATTGTTAAGTGACCATACTACCCAAAGTAAACCACAGGTTCAATGCAGTTTTCCTGTAATTCTAAGGATAGTCTCCACAGGACTAGAAAAAGTCATAAAATTCACAGGTAGAAGGAAAGACCTTGCTTGAATAGCTGAAGCAATTCTGAGAAAAAGGGGCAAAGCTGGAGGCACCTTATTTCAAAATATAGTATAGAGTCATACTAATGCAAAGACCATGTTAGACAAGCATACAAAAAAGAAGCAAACAGCAACAGCAACAAAATACCAGAAAATAGGCTCAATAGAATAGAATAGAGAACACTAAAATGAATTTGACCCATGTCTCACCCTGTACAAAAGCTAACAGAGTAAATGAGAGACTTTTTTTTTTGAGACAAGGTTACCCAATGTAGTCCAGGCTGGTCTCTAACTCACAGTGATCCTCCTGACTCATCCTCTTAAATACTTGGATTACAGCCATGAATTACCACACCCAGCAGTCAAAGATTTTAATATATGATCTTGAACTATAAAACTGTGGGGAGAGAGGCTAGAAAGGAAGGTAAGAAAGAGTGAACATTATCATGACCAAGCCACAATGTATGCATGTATGGAAGTATTGCAGTGAAACCATTAATTTGTATAATTAGTTTATAATAATAATTATATGAGATTTTAAATCTTATCTAATATGGAACTCCTTTGCTACTGTTTAGAGCAATAATATTTTCCAGAAGTCTCATGTGCTCGAAGGTGAGACTTTTGGAAAGTGATTGGATCACTGGGGCAACTGTATTCATCAGTGGATTTATCCATTAATGGATTTGTAGCTAAATGTGTGGTTAGGAGGTGGGGCCTGGTTACCAGAGACGCGTCACTGAAGGGTGTGTCTCCCTCCCTGGCTCCTTCCTTCCCCTTCTGCTTCCTGGCTGTCATGAGTAGGTAGATTTCCTCTGCTGTGCTCTACTGTTACAGGCAGCTGAGTTAGTTAGAAATATTATAGGGAGTGAGACAGGGCTGGGTCCTCCATGGAGCCAGTGCAGATACCTTGCAACTGTGGGGTAGACAGACATCTCCTGCTGTGGGCCTGGCCTCAAGACAAAAGATCAAACAAATGCATCCACATCCTAAGGACTGATATTATAAATAGCTCCCTATCACCCTGAGGAAGCCTGGAGTCACCATCCCATCCCCCTAGGGAAGAGTCTACTGCTCCTTAAGAATGCCCACTTTCTAAGTGACTCACTTCACCATTTGTCCCTAATGTATCAATTTTACCTGAACTATTAATCTTATTGGCTAACTTTAGTTATGTCCCACCTTAAGTCCGTCTGCCTTGTGAGTTTCCAGTTTTCCCCCACCTTGAATCTGTCTTGCTCCATGATTTTGCTCTATAAAAGTCTCTGGAAAAGACTTGAGTCCTTGGCAACCTGCTTTGGACCCCTTCTATCTCTCTTCAGACAGAAGTTTTCTTTCTCTCAATAATATATTCTACTCTTAACCTCCATTGTTTCTAAAATTCATTCTTTGATTTTAGAGAACATGAACTCCTGGACATAGTAAGTCGGGAGTTTCATTCCCCTATATCATTACCTCTGTGCCATTTATGCCTTGGAACTAGCTGACCATGCACTAAGCCCTCCAATCCCATGAACCAAATAAAACCTTTACTCTTTTAAACTGTGAATATTGAGTCTTTTTACCCTGTGACAGGAAAACGGAATAATACACATAGCCTCTAACCCAGGGTATATACATGATAAATAATTTACATTGTCCAATTTAGGACTTTATCTCAGCTAAAAAGAATAATCAGAAAGGCTGAGTGATAACCTAACTTATAAACTCTCATGATTAATTTTTTTCATAGCCAAGGCAATTTTCTATATAATCATTGTATATCAGGAAGGTCGTAATCCCAAAGAAAATCCTTGGGTTCACAGTCCAAGGTGTTTGGCAAAGAGGAAGAAATAAAATGTAGAAATGTGAATGACTATCAACACTTCTGTAAAATTTTTAGATCTACAATTCTTATAGGGGAAGTGTAACTAGCCGAGTAGTGGGAAGAGGGTATTATGTAAATGCAGGTATATTCAGAGAGAAAATGTAATGTGGGTACATTTTCTGTGGATCAGTTCACTTTACTTGAAAAAGTTATGATTTTCATATTGGTTTTTAAAAACCTATTAACTCAACCCTACAGCTCTATAAAATTAAGTTTTATAGGTAAGTTTATAAAAATAAGTTTTGTAAACAAGTTTATAGTATAAAAAGGGGTTTATTTAATGAGCAAATAACAAGATTCCCTGCATATTGCACATATACAGCAATGTTAAATACTGTATTTTGATGTTTTCTATTTTGAGAATATTGCATATGGATAAACACACTTGATGTCCTGACGTTCGGGTTTCAGTTGTTGCAGTTGTTGCTTTCCCATGCCTGGGATGGATTTCAGGTCGGCTCAACAACTAAACCACATCTCTAGCTCTCTTCCCTTAACTGACTTGGAGTATAGGAATGTACCACTGCACCTAGCTAATGGCTTTACTTTTGCTCATAAGATAATTAAAATGGCATAAAAGGAAAATCTACCTCCTATGTAAATTGTAACTTTGTGAAGCGACACATAATTCCCTTGCCACGTTTACTGTTGTGTATTGCTGTGTTTTTCTTTTCTTTTTGTGGTACAGGGTATTAAATCTAGGACCTTCCCACTGAGTTATGTGCCCAGGCCTTACTATATTTTTTATTTTATTTTATTTTGAGACAGGGTCTTGCGAAATTGTTCAGACTGGGCTTGAACTTGCTATCTTTTTGCCTCAAAACCCCCAGAGTACACGGATTGCAAGGATGTACTATCATGGTTGGTTTGTGGTTTGAATATTTATATAAGGTAATTACAGTGTTTAGTCATCACAGGATGTTTAAACCAAAGATAGGATGGCAAAAGGTATTTATACTAGCACGACTGATACTTATTTACCATGGCTTAATGTTAGAAGCCTTGAGTCATCATTGAAGAGGCTAGTTAAGCCTTTGCAATACAGTGGCGCTTTCCTGAATAATTTTTCAGGCAGTAAACTTCTATGGGACAAAAATAGAGGAGTTTATTGTAAAGCTGTCCTTACTGATCCTTCCAGCTTTGTCATTAGACTGAGAAATGGGTAAAAAGGCATAAAGTCGTGCTAATTAATTGACTTTCTTCTTTAAAATATCAAGAGTCCAATTTTGGGGGAACAAGTGCTGCTTTATTTTGACAGGCTTCTTCTTCGTCTAACATTTAAGAGACATCTAACAAATTGAATAACAATGGCAAAATTCTGTTGTTATTTTGAACAACTAATACTTTTTTCTGTTGCAGATATTTTAGTGAGAAACTGAGCAGTTTTCTATCAGAAGAAATGTTTTGTACTGTAAGAAAAGAAAGTTTTTTATTGTTTAATTAATAATTTTATTAACATAAATTATAGAGACAAGAAATTTCAGGGTTGCTGTAGTAGTTAAGGGACATCACAGACTCAGAATCTGTTCACTTGCAGAACCTCTTTTATTTTTTTTAGCATAATATTGTTTTTCTGTTTTATTCTTTCTTCTGCTTTTAGCTTTGTGTCACAGAATACTTGCTGCAGAGCTTCGCATTCAACTTTCACATGACAATTCGAAGCTTAGAAAAGGAGATGGGAAGAAAGAAAAGGGCCTTTTATCATGTGATTATATCCTGTAGTCAGGAAACAATTTCCAGAAGTCTCTGGCTCTCTAGTCCACCACTTCAAATCCCAAATTCTAGAAATTCACATCCAAAATAATCACTGGGAAGTCAGTTGTGATTTTAGTAGAGTCTCAACCATTTGTGGCTTATACCCTAGGACCCAACAGCAAAACCCAGTGTTACCAAACAATATTGAGTCAAAAAAAGAACAACATTTGCCGTGGGTTGCACTGTGGCTATGTGCCAGGCACTACTTGAATGCCATGCAAGGTTCCACATGGGTTTTCCAATATTGCATTCCCACCATGTGTTAGAGGCCACCAGTTAACAGAAATCAACATGCAAAGCAAGGAGCAAATATTTCTGAACTTTTTAGTGCACAGACATAGCTATGTATATTTAAAAATTTATTTCTGATTGACACACAACAATTACATATATCTAAGGGACACAATGTGATGTTTCCCATCATGTAAACATTACATAATATTGAAATCAACGTAATTGGCATATCCATCTTTTAAAATATTTATATTTTAAGGGGAAATCCATAAAACAGGTCACGTAGTAGAATGTAAACTTGCTCTTGCCAAATAAATAAAGTGAAATGGGGATAATATTGAGCAAACATTTTCAATCCTACAATAACGCTGCAAAGAATCACTGGAAAGAAGTGTCAATAGATGAATAAAAATTTATTTCCAGAATTTAAAACATAATTTAAAAATGCATAACTCCGAAATGCTTTATCTTTACATGCCAAGTTAAGAAGCTATTTTTGTGAAAATGGCACAGTAGAAATGTGTCAAATAACAGTAAACGTACCCTAAAGGAAGGAAAATTCAACAAACAAAAGTGAAGATGATAACATAGTAACTCTTTTGGAACAAATATGAGTTTATCTTTTTCCCAAATAATTATTTTATGTGCTAAGATAGCTTTCCTGATGTTTTAAAATTTTCATGTGATTAGATTACACTACAAAATAGCAATGAGGCATATTTACAGAAAACCAGGCAACATTTGGCAATACCAGTAATCACTTGATCTGTTGTCATAGTGGAAGAGGAACATCTGTGCAGAAAGAAGATCACCCATTTTAACAGAGCGCACAAAAGATGAGATGTGTAGTACATCCTTTTTTAATTTTTGTACCTGTGGATGGTCAGGTTGGCTTGCATCTTGTGAAACTGAGTTTATTTATAAGGAAGGCACTTGTTTACTGTTTGAATCAGCAGGTGAATTACTCCATAAAAGTGACCAGAATCCACATTAGAGGAAGTTTACCCAAGAGAAATCACACAAATTTGGAAACAGATGGTACAGGGTGAGACAACAGAATGAAGATAGCACTTAGAAGAAACAGGCAGAAAAGGTAAATGATTTCAATTCTTTTTTTCTTTTTTAAAATTTATTATTATTTTAAAGGTAATAAAATACAACAGAACAAGATGGAACAAAGCCACGTTAGACAGTGTAGTGAAATTAGTACAGAACTTCACAGCAGATTACTGGGATAACAATAATAGGTAAAACAGCAAAATAAAATTAAAGGACATTATAGAACTTATCAAAACAGAATATTGGATAGAGCAATATAGTTAATTAGAACAAAGCAAAACAGTGGTAAAAATATTTGCCTTCAAAGATATGGTAGAAGGGAATCCCCCTTATTTGCTGTATTGCATATGGTTAACCTCCCAAGTGATGCTCAGATCTCTGGCTCCCATTTGCAAATGGAGTGTGTGTGTGTGTGGGGGCAGGGGGGAGGTTGGATGTTTGATTCAGCCAGTGTGCCAGTAGGCTCACTACCGCTCAGCAGGAAGGCGAGCTGGTTGCTTGGTTTCCCAGAGTCCTAACATGGCGCGGATCTCAGGAGACACTGATGGTTCTCTCCCTGGGGTTGCCACAGCCTGCCACACCACAGCCACTTACCAAGGAGGCGAGCTCTGATTTCAACTCTTACTAGGGGAGAGTTTTGAATTTTTTTCTTTGGGGGTAGTCCTTCTTGGCCTGATCTACTACTGTTTATTCCCATCCTTACTCCTAAGAATGACACTATTTTAACACTCACTCTTATCAAATTTGTGTCACATTTCCCAGGATATCATTATTGGTTCTTTCCCCTCATCTCCATCAACATAACCTTATTAAAGAATAATTAGCAATTACCAATTGTGTAAGTTTAGAAGGTACAATTCGATGATGCTTACTATATGTATGTTTATGAAAAATTCACCCCACAAACAAGTTATTTAACCTATCTATCACCTCATGGTTAACTGTGTGTGCTAAGAAAATGCAAGATTGTACTTTCTTAGTAAATTTCAAGTATAAAATATTATTATTATTAACTGTAATGGTGTGCTACATTCAGACCTGCAGCACATGTGCTCACCAGCTTCTCACTCTTTCTATTTGCTTATGCAGTACTTTTTTGGTTTACTGATCCTCATTTATAACAGTTATTTGTCATGTGATACTTGATACATTGATTATTCTTGGTTTATATCATTAATCCAGTATCCTTAACTCTACCTTGCCTTCAGACCACTCTAGATTCCCAGGTGAATGATACTATCCAGTATCCAGAAACAGAGTAATCTCAAAATGGAGAAATTTTTCACCTAAGCATATAAACATAGAGGCCTGGCTCACAGCAGGAGGTGTCTTTCTCCCCCACAGTTACAAGGTATCTGGGCTTCTGTACTGGCTCCTTTGTGGACCTAGACCTGGTCTCACTGCCTATAATATTTCCAACTAACTCAGCTGCTTGTAACACTAGGAAGGGAAGTCTTTTGAAATGTAAATGCAGTAATAATAAATAAATAAAAGAGACCATATCCCCTCATCTCCCAAAATAAAAGCTATCAGAGTCCTTCTGATTCCAGGCTTTCACTGAAGCTGTTCTCCTTGAAATGCCTTCTTTAATATGTTTAATGCCTGTAAGCACAACTGAGTGTTTTTCCATCTAGGAAAAAGTTTTCAGACCTCTAACTATGCTAACCCTGTTTTTCTATTTCATATTGTTGGGATCTGGCCCAGAAGGGCTCTTCAGCAAATGTTAATTGAATGAATATATCATTTTACCTTAGAATATTAATGTTAGGCCATGTGTTCATTCTCTTATTTTATTTCAATATGTACACTGAGATTTATTTTCGGTGTTGCTTGTATGAAAACAGTGATAATGCCCTTGATGTTTTCAATAATAGTGAAATGAGATTTAAGGGAATACAAATTGATTATATTCAATCTCACGGCTTCTATTATCTGAAGCTCTTTAATGAAGAGCTGTTCATCATCCCCTGCAGCAAAATTGTTCATTGATATCAATACAGAGGCCTGGAAGTTAATGATATAAACAGAGAGAGGAAAGTGAGGTCGTTTTTGCAGGCTGAAAGGAATGGTAAAATAATAATAATACAACTAAATAAACTTTAAAAAACCCTTAAGATCAATAACAATCGTGGAGCAGTCCGGTGATACTGCAGTGGGAGAGTGCAGAGCACTCAGGGGATAAGCACATGCATTAATAGCTCTGAAATCTAAAGCAGCCTCTACTTTCCTGAGTTCTTTGGTGTTAAAAAACAAAAACAAAAACAAGAGTATTCCAAGTGCTAGTGAAGTGGGCTTGATATGGCCCACTTTCCACTGTTCTACCAACTCTCATCCTGAGGCTAAGTGCAATGTTTACAGATATGCCTACTTTACCATGATTAAAACATTACATCTTTGAAGAGGCCCTAATTAAATCAAACATAGCTTGAGCAAACATCCAGGACTTACGACCTTCAGAACCCACATCTTGACACACTTTCAAATAGTTTCTGGATTTTTAGTCAGTCAGACAGCCCATAGCACTTGTTTACAGTCCTTATTAGCATTCTCAAAAGCCATTGAGCACACCAATACTCTGCTGCTCGGGCATGCATTATCTACCTCTGGAAAGCTTCTTGCAACCTGGCTAAGAACTGGTCATAAGGCTCATGGGGACCCTGAAGAATGTGTAAAAGGACTGAGTAGGAATGCCATTCTCTCGGGAACAGCTCCTTTCATTATGAAAGCCATTTGCTGATAAACCTGATCTGAAAAAGTTAACTGTGAGATTAGATCTGAGTGCAGATCTGGTCCTAATAGCACTTCTTCCATACTCTATGGGTATACTGCTGCCCAATTCTGTCAAGCTTGCTCAGCTGCTAGCCCTTGAAAGTTAACATGATAAGTTAAATAAAGCCCTGCAGAGAGGCAGGGTTTTGCTAAATGCTTAATGTCTAAAGGAGGTAAGTACAAAGTTTCTACTACAGACTTCAACAAGCCCAATGTGAAAGGTCCTTAAACCCCATTGTTCGCGACACTGGATTTTAATTCTCTGAGCAACTTACACCCCAAAGGATTGTGCTCATTAGCATTTCATTGTGGATTGTTAGAGTCAAGATGAATACGAAAATACACGTGTCTCAAGGGGCTCCCCATAGAGCGCAGCCTAAGCAATCTTTGATAAGAAGACATTACTTTTGTCTGAAACACAGAGAGGAAGGAGAAAGAGGAGATGGAACAGAAGGGGACCAGGGCTCTATACCTTCCTCTTCATCCTCTCTCAAGGGTGCACTAGGTAGGGGATATTCTCCTGCAGTTAAAGAACAAAGAATCACATGGACCAAGCCTCATGTGGAGAAAGTTTCAGTTGATATAATAGCGCAATCAAAACCCTCTCTCACTGTATCCTGACCCTCTATGCCAAATGTACTCATCTGAGGAAATGAAGGTTTGTTTGATAACATTTTGAAGCACATGAGGAATCAACTGAATACTAATTTGAGCACCAGACTGGTGCAACAGAATTTTCAACAAAGGAATGTAATGCTTTACTTTCAACAATGAACTCTGCCCCATTGACCTGGCTAACTTTATTGTCTCACTCACATCCTTTTTTCTTTTGTTGTTTTCTTTTTGCAGGCTGGCACTTCTCTGCTGCGGAAGTCTCTATCACTGATTCACTGCACTTTTCCCCTAGAAGGACTTCCTTGACCAGGTCACTATTTGGGTGCCATCTGTAGGGGTTTAGCCTATGAGCTTGACCAAAGAGCTATGAAGATGAAAAGCAAAGAGACACAGAATTAGGTTAAAAATATGAAGAGGTAGGGTTTCTGGTCTTCCTTTGACAAACAGCTTTGAATAACTGGCATATCTAGGCTTTATTCACTCAGAAACAGACACGGCACAAGAAATCAGAGTATAATGGGATTCACCTGTCTCCCACCATTCATGGTACTTTTTTGCATAAGCAATTGGATCTCAGCTATTTTTACTTTTCACTGAAGCATGTCAGCACACACGCACTGCTTCGCTCTCTAGTGCTGACAGAAATGGTCAGTTAAGCCTTAATCTTCCTATCTGTCCTCCCACACTGGCTTTCAATGTGGCCTTCACTACAGGTAGGTGGTTGTTTCCAGGGCTGTGTGCTTGGAATTTCCCAATGATGGCAATAAACAATTGATTCAGTATTAGTCTTAGTTTGGATACATTTCAGAGCAAATGAGTAATTTTAATTTGTTTTATTTTCTTTAGCCACAATACAGGAAATTTATATCTGGAAGAATTTCTTATTGGGAAAGCAATTTGTCCAGAAGAATTTACTGTGAAGAGTAAGGATGAATCATAGTGTTGAGGATCAACATTTATAAATGAAAATAATTAACAGGAATACTACAATGGAGCATGCAGGTGAGGTAAACTATTGATATACAGAGATTGTTATCTATCAGAATTGGCAGCCAAAGGTGCCATGAAATCTTTACCTCTATTACCCCATAAAAGTTATGGACGAACCTTTGGGCAACTGAAGCCACCTCTCTATCCCTATATAATGGGGGAAAATGAAGGAATTTCTTTATAAGTTGTGAGGATTTAATGGGGTAACAATCAGGAAGCACTTAAATAGAATGTAAATATGAAACCTGCTCATTGTGATAATTCAGTACATGTGCACAGTGTCCACTAATTATTGTATGCATCTTCGTGACTCTGCAAAATATAGTAATGAAGAAACACAAAGCATTCTCCCTACTATTACTGTAACTCAATTAAAAAAAGTACTCTACTGTCATTTCCCAAAAGTTTATCTTATCCCCAGGAACCACAATAAGGCACATTTGACTTTGGAGCATTTAGCATTTAATGTTTCCCCATGTGAAAGTTCACAAATGGCCTCTTTTGTACTGTATTCCTAGTGCTTTCTCAAATTACTGAAAAATGCTCATAAACATAATAAAAGGGTTTTGTAGCACTGCTTGTAAAAACTTGACAATTCTGTTTATAAGTATAGGAATTTTCTCATACATTCTAATTTGTCTCTAACAAAATGCTACTGAAGTTGCTTTTATTATTTTAATTCTGAGATCAGAAGTTTGGGGAAATTAAATGAATGCCATGAAGTTATAAAGTTGTGTGACAGCAAATCGAGACTCTAACTTTTATCTTTTTACTTCAAATTCATTTTTGTTGTACAACTTTTATTTGCTTGGCATGGAAAACTTGGTTTTGTAGATCACTGATGGGGTTGTCTGTGAACAAGTAGGTAACTGGTTTATAAGTTTGCTGATTTTCTACTGTGAAAGTAAGCCAATTGTTCAGTGCTTTGTATATTGATCTGTAGCTTGACTTAGTTTCTAAAATGGAAACGATTTATTCTTTATGACTAATCAAAAACAAAGCAAAAATTATCAAATTTAAAAGATTGTTTACTTCTATTTATTTTTTGTAGTAATCTACTACATTATGATTTTAATATAAATCCCTGTTGTATCCTAGGATATGAAGTGAAAAGAAATGTCCTATTTTTAATAATGATTTTATAATAACATACATTGTGTGTATAACTTTTAATTCTGGGGCTGGAGATTTAGCTCAGCGGCATAAGCTCCTGCCTTGCAAGCAGGCGGTCGTGAGTTCGATCACTGGTACCAATAAAAAAAGGAGAAAGACCAAAAAAAAAAAAAATTCCTAATAACTTTTAATTCTTTGAAATATTATTCCATGTAAAACAGTTTGCATTTAATGTTTGAGAGATTATTTACCTAAATAAAACTACAATTCTCTATTTGACCCATCCTGGTTTTACTAATTTTCTATAAACTGTTCTTTACCATTTTGAGATTTTGTACTGCATGCAAAATATCTGCTACTAAAAATGTTTATCTTTGATCATTAAATGAGAACCAAAGCATATTATCATTCAGCAGTTTGAAAAAAAATCACTTCAGCATACTTTGAAATTTTGTTATCATAAATTCCATGAATTATTCTTCTAACATCTTTTTGTATCATTTGGTATTATAATTTTGAAAATATTATAGTCAATTTGACTTTTCCACATATTTTAGTAATAGTAATCATATAAATTATCATCCTCAAAATTTTCAACAAATTTAGGCAGAGGTAAAAGTCTTTACATGGCGAAATATCAGTGTTGGAGCTCCAAAAATTCCAAAGTAGATATTTTTTAACGTTCATAGCATAATGAGATTCACTTTAACCTTTTCCAACATAATTGTGATAAATAGTAAAGTTCATTCCCATCTAAAGCTGAATAGTTTAAACTCCAAGATTTTAGTACTTGTGCTATGTTTAAGATTTTTATAGTTTTAATGTTCTCAGTGTTGTTACAGTGCTTATTATTAACAATTTGAATTTTCAAAGTGTTCTTATCAAGTCTCAGTATGATTAAAACTTTGACATTTAAATGAATAATTTTGGTCTTTCTTTAACTTTACCTTTCTTCATATTTTTCTTACTTTTTCTACCATTTAAAAAGTTGCTCATCTCATGGATTTCTGGGTGACATAGTCACCCCTCCTCTGAAGACAACCCACTTTTTCCTTCTGATCTCATGAAGTCAGAAATCTCTGTCATTCAGAACCCTACTTCTCCTATCTTCCCTTAAAGCATCCTCCAATTTCAGTAGCATCTATGTCCCCAAAATCTATTAAATCACCCTTCATTTCTTATCCACTGCCATAAGGGAAGAATGTACACATTTTCACTTTATGGCTACTGTGTCTTCCTAGTGGACTTTATTTTTGTTCTGCTTACTGTAGTCCTTACCCTGCAAAGAGTAACCTAAAGGGAACATACAGTTTCAAGCTGTACAGCATGAATAATCTCATTATAAAGTTATCTGTTGTCCCTCTTGTTTAATTTTCCTTCTATTCTTTCATGAGAACCCATGTTGTAAATTTTAAATTCCATCATCTCTCATTTCTGTGAGTTGCATACATTTTTCCTTCTGCTACAGTGATCCTCTTTGAGTAAGTCTTTCTTTTCCACCTGGTTAACTGCTACTGCTCCAGCTCCCTTCAAAGTCTTTCCTGACCAACCCATAGCAGTGATCCCACAGCATCTGATAAACACAAATCCTCTCTTGCTAAACACTACATTCTGCAGTCTTCCATGCAGAATGGGATTGATATGCCAATTGAGAGTGATCTGGTCCCAAAAGTGCTCCTAAAACTGCTCTATACCTTTTCACCTTTTATAGCTCAATACAAGTCAACATGGAAACATGAGAAACCATGAATCAGAGATGACAAAGTCACTCTGTAGCATCTTCCTTGGTCTCTGAAATCCCACTTGAAAAGTTTCTGGATAATTTTGAAAACCTATTTTAAATGGAAGGAACTGGAAAAGATACATTACATAAATAAATCAGGCACAGAAAAGTACTTTGCATGTTCTGATCGACATGTGGAACCTAAAAATTTGATGTCAGTAGAGAATACAATAGTAGTTAGGAGAGCCTTGAAAGGGTATAGAGAAGAGGGGAAAGGAGGGCATGAATAAGGGGAAGAGGGGCGTAGTAGGATTTGAGAAATAAATACTAATCTTAGAGCCCAGTAGAAAAGCAATAGTTGACAAGTTAATGGTTGAAAATAGTTATTAGAGAAGATTTTGAATGTCCTCAAAGACAAAGAAATGGTAAGTATCTAAGGTGATTGATGTACCAATTACCTTGACATGATAATTATATAATGTGTACATGTATTGAAATAACACCATGTGCTCCACTAAGTACAAACAATTATTATACATATAAATACATATTTACTTACATTTTCTTTTATAATAGCCCTTTTCAGACTCTGTGCAATTGAAATATAAGTCCTAACTATAACAGTAATACATTTGTACACTATTTTAAGTGCCTCCTTCTCTGTCTTGCTAAGGTACTGCTTCATATAGTTACTATTAAATACTTTTGAGATAATAATTAAATGAATAAAAATGGCTTAGGCTCAGAAAATGATGAACATATGAGATAGAGTGTTTTCAGTAAAGCTGTCGTATTTGGTGGCTAAATTAAGTTTTATTTAATTTAATATCATATCTTCACAAGGTCATTTATTATTTACTTCCTTTAACAATTTATTTTTCCTGAAATCATATTATGATAGATACAGACATATGCTTTTGATATGAGGAGGCATTCACCATGTTTTATTTTGGATAATTTTCTGTTGTATAATTATGTTTTGTTCCCTAATTTACTATTGCATATCAGATTTTTAAAAGTATATAACAATGATGCAATCCTTTATGTTTGATAATCTGTCCTTTATTCAGCATCAGGATGAAACAGTAATTAGTTTTCTGCAAAAGTTAGGTAATTCTCCTATAGCTACTACCACTAACTACTTTGATTTGTGATACTGTGTAATAGAGGAAGCATTACAAGTGAGACAAACTTATAAGCAATAATTAAATCAGGCCACTGGCTTTGAATACCCAGTGATAAACATTACAAATTACAGTGTCATGAATTATGAGTGTACCATGTTCACTCATCATTTATATAAGGTAGTTTAATAAAAAGGCCAAATATTGACTCTTAGATGAATCATACCTTGTATAATTAATTATATGGGTCTATAAAAGTGGTGAGGCCTATTGACTATGAGAAAAGGAATGGTTCTCTCTTTGGTCATTCTCTCTGTGTAACAACAGAAACATGATGTCAGTTGCCATGAATAAAGGTGAGTATAGTTTATATTCATATCTTGTGATTTTCTTATTTTTAAATGATAATGTATCTACTTCAGATATTAGATGAGCTGAGGTTCTGAAAGCTGAAATAAGTATGATGCTAACATACATATCTAAGTGCCATTCTGAGTTTCAAATAGAAAGAATTAAGGTTTTCATTTTACATTTAATGCTTTTTAGTTTTAATATGACCTGGCTCCTTTCATGAATTAGGTGAAAAGTATTATAAGCATAATTCCATTTGAATTCTTTAAACTGTACTTTTTCAGAATTTACTAAGAGACTGAATGATTTAGAATCTAAAAAAGTTTATCTTTTCAAGATAAATTAAGTCTTTGAAACACTCAAACAGCAATGTGTCTTAAAACTGAAGACTGAGTTTAAACTATATATATTGTTAAGATAAATCCTGTGAAATACTTAAATTTTTATGCAAAATTTAAACTAGCTCCATGTTCTTCAAGCTCTATGTATAATGTAATTAGTAATATAAAGCTTAGAGGTACTTAAAGATTAAAGAAGTTTCTTTCTTAGCTTTACATCTCTACCCTAAAATAATCTAGGTATAAATTGTGTCATACAAGAATTTTTAAATAAATAGGTATTTTGTAAATAAACAAGTATTTTTAATTTTACTTCAATTGCAAAAGAACTTGTAAAGGAAAAAAATCTGCAAAATTCCTCATTCACTGGTAGATATCATATACACTTGTTTAAATTTTGTCTATGCTCCATATTCAATAGTTAGAAATAAAAATTCTCAACACAAAAATGAATTTCATTATCTGATTAAATTAAGTATTAAAATATATGCAAATTTATAAATTTAATATCACACATATGCATTTATTTGTCTTTTCTTCTAAAATTTGCTCTATTTTCTTTGACAAAATTGATTTTTTGCAGGAGTTTCCTTGTTAAAATAATTAGATATTTTAATGTCTCATATTTTAAATAATCTTATCACTTTGAATTTTTATTAACTTCTAGTAATCACTCTAGATCATGGTTGCTAAGGGCTCTAGGAAAGGTGCTGCCTTGGATAAACTCAATGTATCATTTGATATTCTGGAGAGTAGAAAGCACAAGATTTGCTGCAGTTTTCTTGTAGTAGAGTATGAGTTTTTCTGATTCTGGTTTAGAAAAATGTGTGTGTGTGTGTGTGTGTGTGTGTGTGTGTGTGTGTGTGTGTGTATTTCACCATTTACCTTTGTTAAACAGAATTTTCCACTTGGGAGTCAGTCATCATAGAGCAGAAGACTCAACTTGATGAGTGACAGAATCTTAGAGGACATTGATTTTCCCCTTCATCCCCGACTCAGTGTTTACCTAATATGACCCAAAATTTTCAAGGCAAGTAATGTTTTTAAAAATTGTTCTTTGCATGCATTAGTTAGAAAGAGAATAACTTCTAATTATATGGAAACTGAAAGAGACCAGTTGGATAACAACAATAGTTGTCTTAACACACATACTTTCTATATTAAATCCTATAAAATGGCAAAAACAAAACATTTTTTAAAGAAAGAATGAATCGAAAACAGAGAGAATAAATGTTTGCTACCAACAGAATAGAAATGTTCAGATTCCAGAACAATAAAAAATTGATAGAATCAAATCTACAGTTATTAAAATGAAGTTAAACACAAGTAAGAGAATACAGTGATGGAAAGAAAGACAAAGAAACCCTGAATACAAAGTCAGAAGGCTCATATATTCCAAGAATTTATAAACTGAGGAGCAACAGTGACCACAAGGGCAATTAGGACCACGCCTCCATCTGATGTGTACTAAGCGACAGGTGGCAAAAGTACTTATCCAGGGGCTGGGATGTAGCTCAGCTGCATAAGTGTCTTTCTGGCAAGCACAAGGTTGTGAGTTTGATCCCTGGTATATAAAGAAAAGTACTTATCCATGGGTTAAGGCAATGTTGGGCAATTGGAAATCCCAGTGCTTCAGGAGCACAAAGAACTATTGCACCTACAGGGGGAGCTGAAGCACACTGAACAGGCCCCTAGCATCACATCAGGACTCCTGGATATCACTGCCAGGTGACCGCCATGGACAAAAGTGGCAAGTGATAGTAATACAAGACACCAAAATTAGTAGATGGGTGATTCTATATTTGAAGGAAACTAATTACTATTATAGTAAGGAAATAAGCAGGTCTCTGAGACATATCCAGACAATCAGACATTTTGAAATAAAAATTTCATCATGAAACTAAAATATATAGATATTTGATAGAGGAACATAACTGCAAAACATAAACAGTGAACGGGCAGATATATATATATATATATATATATATATATATATATATATATTTTTTTTTTTTTTTTTGTCTTTTTCCTTTTTATCAGTACCGGGGATTGAACTCACAACTGCCTGCTTTCAAGGTAGGCGCTTGTGCCGCTGAGCTAAATCCCCAGCCCCCAGGCAGATATATTTAATAGGGACAAAAGAGGTTGTGAAATAAGCATGAAACGCAACTTGCTAAACTTACTGAATTGTAATTGGGAAAGATAGACAGTCATCTACTCTTGAGATTGATACTTGTAGTCATGGGTTGCAAGGAAAACAATTATATACAGAACACATAACTTAAAGTATTGTTTATGATAGTCACTCCAAGAGTCAAATACAAATAAAGTACAGGAAATCTGTCAACACACTACAGACCTAGAGAATCCAGCTAAAGGCCAAGATCCATGGCAAGTCTTGCATGAGTTCAGCTGAAAACCTAGGGCCCATGACAGGGCCTCCCATGTGTCCAGATGGAGGCATAGAGCTCACAACAATGATTCATGCAAGTCTGTTTCATGGATCTGTGTTGTGAAGGCCCCAAGGTTAGCGGTGGAAGCTAGAAAGTCTATGCCAGTGGAATGAAAGATCTGTGCCAATTGGTTGAGGGTTCTACACTGGAGCCAAGAAATAATAGACCAAATAAAGACCAGGACTCCTCTGAAAAGTACTATAGCCTTCGTGACAGTGAGTTCCTGAGCTCCTCCAATGAGAACAGCCAAGTTCATATCAGGAAGCCAATGTGACAATCTTCTCCTGGAGATTGAGCAGCATACATCTTACCCTCCAGAGCCAAGAAACAATGTTCAAAGTAAGAACCAGAGCTCCCCCAAAGTGAACCATAACCATTCTCAGCATCAAGGCCTGAGCTCCTCTGATGATAATAGCAAAGTTCATGTCTGGGAAGCCAGCATGACAAACTCTTCTGGGAGAAACAACAGCCCTAAACCAACAGCTCCTAACAACACTACTCTTCCTCTCCAGGGCTCCTTTGTACACATTAATCCTCATGTAGGCCATCTACACTGAGCACCGTACTGATTTAGTTCCGCTGGTGCTTTTTTATTATTATTTTAAAGAGAAAAAGTATTCAGAAAAATCAAGAAGCAATAAAACAATAACAACAAAAGCAAAACGACAACAACAACAAAAAACAATAGCAATACAGGATTTCAAAGCAAGATGATAGGAATTTAACAGTGATTGTTATATTGCATAAAGTTATCTTCAAAATAGCTTAAGTTTACCATCAGTTTTCAATTCACCACACTAGCTTTAAGTATCATTGTTACAAATAAGGAAAATTGCAAGAAAATTTTGAAGATGCAATCTTCAGATCATTAGACCTTAAAAATTCACAATTTAAACTTAATCATCAAAAGTAAATAAAACAATACAAAAGAAAGTAGGTAAGTTTCAAATCTCTATAAACAGAACAAATGTAAATGTATTAGTGATCATAAATATAGATTAGTTGAACTTTCTCATTAAAAAAGTATTACTTAGGATTTCCTAGAAGAGTAGAATCAATAGGAAATACATGTTTACATATAGAACTATGCAAGGGATTTATTGGACAGACTTATAGAATTGGAGGGTGAGTAGTCCTTCAATGACCATCTTCACACTCAAGAGCCAGAGGATCCATGGGTGATCAATCCAAGAAGCTGGAAGTTCCAGAACAAGAAGGATCAAGGATGCAGTGTCATACTGAGATATGGAAGACCTGGGAGCTTCCTGAGGTTTGTAGATGTGAGTCCACGTTGAAAGGCTGAAGAAACCACAGTCCAGTGTCCACAGGTGATGGCAGTAGCAATAGACACACACTAAAGCAAAATGCAGCTTTTCAAATGCATGCTGAATTCCCTTTTTTCATTCCATCTGGATGCAAGCTTATTGCACATGCTGCTCACAATCACGGCAAGACTTTTCTGCTTGCTTAGGTGGCTTTCATGTCAATCATCTCTGGATCCAGATAGTATAGAACCCTTCAGACATCCAGAAGGGTTCTTTACCATCTCCCAGGAGTGCCTTAATCTAGGCAGGTTGGCAATCTTAAGTTAAACATCATAAATATATTTAGCACTAATAAAATTATAATTCAAAGTAGAAATATATCATTATTACTACAAACATACACATAAGTATGTATACATGTAAAACATAGACTAGAAATACAAAATACTAAATATAACACAGGAATATACTGTCAAATCTAAAACTATAGTAGCAGATTAATGATATATAAAAATAAACATCTTTGTAAAATTTTGGTAAACTGAGCCAAATAAGAATAATTCTGATTGTTTGGTATTTTGATAAAAATATAATGGAGGTGATATATGCATGAATCTAAATTTATTCTCCTGAGCATTTAAGTACATAATTTATTATTATTTTTTACTTTCTTGTATGAGGCCCAATATAATATCAAAACATAAACTGATAACAAAAATTGTCTACTGGCCATTTCTATAAATGAATATTTTCTCTAACAATTATTCTTGTGAAATTATAAATGGTTCAAAACAATTGCATTTTATTACTATTCATCAATAATTAAAGTTCAAAGGAAATAAGATCCTAATTGTAAATAGCTAGATATCATGTTGTTCCTGCCCATATTATGCATCTTAAGTTCACTAATTTGCTGTAGAGGAAGTCCTGCCTATAAAAGAAATGTTTTGGGGGGATAAATAATTTAGTAATTAATAAGAAATGAAGAATTCCTAAGAGATCTTATGAAGATACTGCTCAAAAATTTCTCATATGGAGAAGTCCAGCACAAAAAAGAAAAATTAACTAGCATTTCAATCTTAAGTAGAAAGCAGAACAAAATTCAATCTAACCTCAACCATCTATATTTTTCAGCATCAAAGCAGAAAGTAATAAAAGTCAGAAAGATACATGCTTTTTTGTTTTTACATAACATTGTTGGGATTTATGTATGTAAATGGGGTGCACAAGCAAGAACACAGATACCATCATTCTGTGGAGATGTCATGCTGGCAGGATACCAAGGGATAATACGGAGAAAGGTCACTGACCTAAAGTGACCCTTCTTCCAGCCTCCTCTCTACCACAGGAGATCCTGGTCCCCAAATCCTTCTTTGGGGACCAATACAGCCACCTTCTGCTTGCTCCCATGACATGTCCTCTGTCTCATCTTCCAATATGACCCCTTATAAAACTCTTTTTTAGTCTCTTTGGGTTTAGATATCCTATTTAGTTGTACATTGAGAGAAAAACAGTGGATAACAGTAATTCATAATAACAAAAAATCCTATTATTTTTATGAGGCATTTCTATTTTTAAAGAAAGTAGAGCTGATGTATGTAAAATGCTAGACAGAAAACAAAAGTTTAACAAAAGTTATTCTCTTTACCCATCTCTGATCCTTTCCTTCATAGGGTTTTCCCGATGCATTATTTACTCCAACTAAATCACAGCAAGATGTGCAACTGATCCCTGCTCTGCTCTCCCTGAACATAGATTCAGAGTGGAAAAGCTGTTCAGGTGGTTAGATTGGACATGTCTGTCTCCCACCGAGCTTTCAGCAAGCCACACTTATCACTAATGGATAATCATTGATACATTCACCATCATTCTTCTTAGGAATTCCGCTCCAAAGTGGAATGGATGGCAAGCTGCCATATGAACTGAAATACTTCTAGAGATCTTCTCATGGTTTCTTAATGACCTCATGACCATTCCGCTGCTACTAACTTCAGCCCGATGTAGTTGCTATGCCAAGCAATTCACCAAGCTGTCTTGAGTGCGGGCTTTATGCCAGCTCCTTATTTCATGTGAGTTTTGAGTAAGGCCAGGAGATACTGATGTTAATCTTAAAAAAGCAGAGTTTGTCAAGGCAAGATTATCTAAGCTAAGTTCGGTTTTGTGAAAAGTGCTATCAGCTTTGGATACAAGTTTTCTTACTTTTTACCATGTGGTCTAAGCATAATAGTGATGTGAGAGGCTTTGTCTTCTACATTCAGATGTAGAACCTGACTCTTCTTCATCACAGGTTACATGTCCTACTGCTCACAATTTACGACGATGCTCTGGAATAGTAAGTGCAGTGCAGACTCCTGAAAGTGAAACCCCTTGAACAAAGCCAAAGGCAAACAAGCTTGTAGACGTCAACAGTGACTAAAGTAGTAAGAACTATGGGAGTAGTAAAACCCAAAATGTGTAAATTTTGTTGTAAAAAAGAGATGAAAAAAAAGTGCTTTAAAGGATACAACAAGCAAGTGTGTTTAGGTGTGTTAAGATAGATGACCATATTACTGAGTTTTTGCTGGATCATTGAACACAACTGTTTGCAGTCTCACTGTTTGAATGTCCACTTTGTATTCTTTAATCCTGTAACTTGAACAACTATTTCTAAGATGACAGTATGTAATCTATTAACTAGTGATGTCTTACCGGTTTTTTTGTGTCTGTATTTACTTGTACCCTTATACTGTTTTGGGTTTTTTTTTCTCCTTTAAATAAAAAAAAAAAAAAAAGAAGAAGAAGAAGTCAACAGTGACTTATGTTTAACCTGACTGTCACTTTTTATAATCATTCTTAAACACCATTGCATGAGGGGGTTCATTTTGTTACCCTCAGGAAAGGGAACCTGACTTCAAAGAGACATAACTTAGTCCCTCAAACCAGTGCTAGGATATAACAATTCTCCCAAGCCTCAGGAAAGTGAAGTTTTGATTAAAATTAAAGGAACACCCAAATCCCTATATTATTTCCAAATCCAAGAGGTCCCCAAAAGGAGGCCAACAAGGGCAAGACAAGTCCAGGAGGATATTTTTTTTGAGGGGGCACCAAAAATTATTTCCCTAGTGTACTCAGTGGTGCACCTCCCACCCTCACGCTTGGCCCGCCCCTAAGATAGATCCTGGATCCCTCCCTCCGCACCGCCCCAACAGGGACAGTCAAGTTGTCCTCCAAACGGGTGCGTCCAGGGCGGACAGTTTCCAGCTCTGCGTTTTTGCCTCCTTCCTCCTCCCTCCGCCCCGCCTGCTCTCCGCACTACAAGTACCCCAAGCCACCGCGCCACAAGTGGCCCAAGTTCTCCGCCGAACACCACGCGGAGTTTTCCACTCCCCTCATCTCGGATCTCGGCCGGTGAGGAGCTCGGAATCGGAGCCCAGCCGGCGCGTGCCGACCCAGCCAACCGCGTCTCTGACCGCGCTCTCTCTCCGCAGGTGACCGCGAGTGGGGCGCAGCTGCGCTCCTCGGCGGCGCCCAGGTGGACACGATGAAGCGTAGCTTGAGGAAGCTGCTGAGATCTGGGGAGACGGAGCCCCAGGGCGCAGTCTACCAGGGCGTTGACGACAGCATGCCTGACTCCAAGGACTTTAAGGTACCCCGGGCCATCGGGACGGGCTCCAAGTCTGGGCGGGGTGGGCTGGTGGTTTCCTTATCCGGTTCAGACATCCGAACCGGTATCAGCGTGATGAGGAGAGAAGATGCTCGATTTAGGAGGTGCGCACTGCACCCTGGAAGTGCTCCTCACAGCTGGCGAGCCTGTTGGACCGTGCTCATGACACATCTGCATGGTGACTGCTTTGTCCTTTCTGTGTGCAGGTTGCTTGCTCAGCTTTTTCTTGATGAGGGGTGGGCAGCTGCGTTTTCCAGAGATCTACCCAAAAGTTCCTTCTTTGTTTTTAACAGAATAAAGCAACTGCTTAAAATCAGGACAATTATATAGCCTGTGCCATTTCGCTTGGAACTTTGGAAGGTTTTCATTTAGAATCTGACAGTATTCTGGCTGGTGGCCACACAAGAGGTGCACTGGGTTTGAGAAGCTACCCATGCTTAGCCATTTTTTTAACTTTTTATTATGATACAGGACCTCCCTAAATTGCCCAAGCTAGGCTTGAATTTGTGATTTTCCTACCCCAGGCTTTCAGATTGCTGACATTAAAGATGCATGCCACTGCTCCAGACTTCAAGTTTTTCTTCATGTTTTTGTTTAATTATCTTTATTCAGTCTTAATTAACTAAATCAAGTGGAACCATTCATGCTATTTAAGGGTATATTAGGGCTTTTAGAATGAGAGATTTAGATGTTTCCTTTTATTACCTGCAGTAGTTTGAGATCATTTCATAAAGCTCCCATAGCTTGGACACATTTGAAAGCAGCATATATAGAGCTAGGGAAAAATTGGAACGCAAGAACTTTTTTGGGGGCTGGGAAAGATACGATAAATAGCATAGTTTCTACACGTACACACATACACACACACACACACAATCTCAGGAATGCTAGCAAAATCAAAGGATCACAGAAAACTTACAAAATATGGAAAAAGAACTCTCAGATTCCTTTTATATTTTTCAATAATTTTCTTTCAAAAAAGTTAATACTGAGTATTTAACCTTTCAATTATTCTAAGTTTTGTTTTTCTTCCTTTTTATTGGCCCTGTTCCTACTTACATGTACTTCATTAAAGCCAACTAATGGATGGATTTTAATATCTGATTTAAAGGGCTTAGTTAGAATTAACTTCTCTAAAAATAATGCAAACACTTTATTATGAACTGAATCTAGAAATGTTTCAGAATCCAAGAGCTTGAAGTGACCACATGATAATAGGAAGCTACATTGGTATAATTTGTCTAAATGACATTGCAGGCTTACCTTCAGAACTTTATTTAGTTGTTTTCAAAGCTCAGAACCAAGTCTTTCAGTTGAGACTGTCTAGCTCATGTACTCTTGTAAGTTGTTTAGGTACTGTTTTGTCATTTTGAGTTCAGTAGTACCTGGTGAGCATGTGAACCTAAGACTTCCTCTAACGAGTATTGCATTGTGTATATACTAACAGCTCACCAATAAACTGACCTGTAAATTGATCTTTCAGTTATGGAGGTAGACAGTAGAGTCCATATTTAGCATCCAAAAATCATTTTAAATTCAAGTGCTAAAATCCTGCCAATTGGATTGAGGTAAACACTTCTTTAAAATTGAGCCTATTTCCAGTGGAAGCTCATTTAAAATCTACTAACGCATGTGAGGAAATTTAGAAGTGGCTGAATGTTCAGTGTCACATCCAGCAGTCACTAAAGGTATATGTAGCTTGTATGAAATTCAGTTTTTCAATTTGAAAGTGATATATCTTTAAAAGTCTGCTGTATAGAAGAGTGATTTCTTAGTAATTTCTTCTTTCCTTCCCTCCCTATATAAAAGCATTTTTACACATACAACTATCATGAACAAGTAAGTTTACAAATACATAGACTACTTTTAGCTTAGACAATGCGTGAGGGATTAAAGGAGAACTAGTATTTCTCAAACTTTTTTGTTGTCTTAAGAACTCCTTTAAGCATAAACAACTTCAAGGATCTTGAAAAGGCTTGTTTGTGTGAGTTATAGCTACCAATGCTCATTATATTAGAGACTAAAGAGAAGAAAACTCTGAAACTCTAAAAAGGCACAGCACATATTCTGCTAAGTACCGAGTGACTACAATTCTTGTGGTATCTGAAAGATACCATCCTGTGTTTCAGAGAGAGTAAGAGAGGCTGGATGAGTGGAAGGGATGGTGACACTATCAGGAAGGCTTCCTAGGAGACAGAAATTTGTGGGCTGCTGAAAGTCAGGTAGATTGAGAACAAGGTGAGGAAGAAGGACCCCGACATTCTGGAACAAGTCTTGCAGATCTCAAGCAGAGCACAGCACAGAAGAAGCACATGGAGCAGCAAATGCTAAGCTCCCAAGGAGCCCACTGTGTGCAGTTTAGGGCCATGACCGTATTTGCCTTGCCTTAGATTTGAACCAAAATCTGCAGTTCAACTGTTGATTTAATTATGCCTTTGGCAGCCAAATATCAGAGTTTAGTGGCATTTCTAGTGTGACGTCTCTAATGCGATGTGTACTTAATGATAACATCATATCTAAACAATGTAAAAATGATGACAAAAGACTAAGGCTCGGCTTTTAAATTTGTGAATGACACCCCTTATTGACTTTCAAATATGGGCAAGAATTCTGAAAGCAACTTTGAATAAAAATCTTGTTAGTCAACTGAAGGATAATTAAATACCTCAGTAACTAACAATTTTGAAAGAGCTTAGTTTTCTGCATAAAATAGATTCTAAGAAGCTTCTACTAGTTGAATCAGGAAATAGTTTGTCTGTTAATATGGATGTCATGAGAGTATTTATTAGTCAGTTTCAGGATGAGTACAATATAATTTTTTATCCAATACATTTAAATTTAAATAATAATTCAAGGCTAATAGAAACAAGTTATAACATTAAGGATTTTGTAAAAAAAAAGCTTTTGCAATATTAACATTAAGAGTATTAAAGAAAATGATCTTTTATTTAAATTTTAGTAATTTAAGTGATGGAGATCAAACCCATGGCCTTGTAATGCTAGGCAAACACTGTACCATT
The DNA here is from genome assembly GCF_034190915.1 of Cavia porcellus. Lineage (NCBI taxonomy): Eukaryota > Metazoa > Chordata > Mammalia > Rodentia > Caviidae > Cavia > Cavia porcellus. The sequence continues at coordinate 48,195,173 of NW_026947493.1, read as the reverse complement.
AAGCTACATCTCAAGCAGTAATTTAGTAATTTAATTCTTATGAGGTTTTTTTTTTTTTTTAATCAGTCAGGGTTTACTAGAAAAATAGATATAACACTAGATGTGTAACTGTATAAGAAATTACAAGATTGGCTTACAATGGTCAGCCACAAAAGTTGAATAAGGAAGCATTCAGAGGGTGTTAGAGGTGCATGTTAGAAGTTGAAGGGCCAAGCCCAAGGGCTGGAGCTTACTGCAATGTCCCGTGCAAGTCCCCACAAGAGGCCTGTGGGTCTGAAATGCAACTCTGAAGAATCTACAATGGAAGACTGAAGTGTCTATGATGAAGGCTGAAGAGTTCCAAGCAGGAGCTGAACAATCTATGCCAGAAGCCAGGAGATGACATCCAAGCTGAAGGTGAAGACTGGAGCTCCCCGGAAGAAGCAGCAATGGATCCCTCCTCTTTTGCCTTTTATTGTAAATGTGCTGCTTCCCTGGGGTGGCCGTAGCACTCACACCATCTGCCTGCCCTCCTCTTGCACAGGCTGAGGATGTTACAAACTAGGGGCCCTGGCCCCCTGCTGAATCACTTAAAGTTCAGACCTTCTCAAATTGACACGATGAACAATATCCTAGAAGGTATATTAACTGCTTGTCCTCTACACCCCTCTAAGTGCTGTGTCACTTAGTTAAACTTCTAGACTTCTCAAGTTGACACAACACAAAAACCGTAACAAATCCTATTGGGATTTTTTTCACATCTCATAAGATGAATATAAAGATTAACATCTCAGAATTTTACAAGAAAAAACCAAAATTCTCTGATTCATGATGTATCACCTCCAGTCTACACATGATGAAGAACATGAAGAGTGTAAACAAGCAAAATGTTAGGAGAGAATAAGATATGCAAAACAGCTCTTACTATTTGCCTGCCATAAGTGTACATAAGCATCTCTTAAGAACTGCACATTTATAGGCATTTTTAGCTGATGGGGCTAAAACATGTTAAGCCTGCCCTCTCATGCCTGTTCTTGTGCTTTATGATATCTCATTTTTTCAAATTGTTCATTCTGTGTTGGTGAATTTTGAGATCATCCTCAATTTCTATTGTGTATTGATTTTTAGTACTCATCATGCAGCCAAAATATATATTGCATGCACCTGTTATTCAGATTTTGACTTGACTACTTAATGGTATGCCTTTGGGCAGTGAATCAGGTAACCTGCCCATGTCCTGACAGCTGGCCCAGGTAAGTACGCATGAGTATTAGCTTTTCTTGTCTTCCGAGAACAAAGAGGAGCTCAACCTGCACCACTTGGCCTGGGTAGGTACCCAGGTCCAAAAGAGAAAGAATACTTCCCAGGAGAGTGGACAGTCATGTCAGATTACTGACCAAGTAAATTAGAAGACAAGATTCAGGATGACTCTAGCTCTGGTATTCGGGAAAGATGGATGGCGATTGACTATAAGTAGAGAAACTAAAGGAAGAACAGTAAATTTGGATTCCTGGACTTGGTAATCTTTGCATTCCTGGAAACACTTTTTCTAATCAAAACTTCTGATGCTATAATTTTGAATTCATTTTCATCAGGAAAAAATTCTTCTGTATTTCATTATATTCATTAGTTCTCAAAGCACATTCCTTAAGTTTACTTCAAAACTTTTGTCAAGGCCTTTATTTCTACAGCATGTGCTGTTTATGATCAGAAATCCAAATCATTTACTTAATGTGCTTAATGTGCTTACTTAATCAATTCTTAGAAATCTGCTTTTACTTTGTTCTGTAACCATTCCATGTTCTTCAAGAATAGGGAAAAATTGAAACAAAGCTTTTGTACAGGGGAAAGAGAAGTAGTGTTAAAGAGAGGCATGGAACATGGGAAAAAAGGCTGAAGACTTAGTATAAATTTCTTATACTGAATGTGATCATTAGGGATGACAAGTATGTAGCAATACAATTTTTTTTAAATCAAGAAAAAAATTTACTTTTATATAAGCATTAGAGCTTTGGGTAATGGTAAACTTTTAAAGAATGTAAAATAATTAACATTGTAAGTTTTGTGTATTCTTAAGGTAAGAGTTTTATGTGTATACATCTCTAGGTGGTTTTTGAAGGAAATGAATGTAGATTACAACACATTATCAAGAACCGATGGAAATTAAACAAATATGAGGAGGAAAATGTCTCTGCTTTGCACCATGCAGCAGGAGAGGGTCAGCTAGAACTGATGAAGATGATTATCAGCGGTTCTTCTTGTGAAGGTAAAAAACACTTTACACGTATTTCAAAAATCTGTCATCATGTTAAAGTCACGGGAAAGAGTGGTATGAAATTATTCTAAAAGGTCTGAAATATACAAAAGGTCTGAATATAATTACCCAGAATGTGAGTTTCCCCATAGACTTAGACTTTTTGAATTTTACTACTGAACTACTGTGAAGGATAGTGCAGGAATCTGGGACACCCTTAGCAAGCTGAGACTCTTTGGATTTGTAGACTGATCATAAAATTCAAATGTATTTTATGTATGTTTTTTACTGCGTTAGTATATTTTGTCCTACATTTCAATTACTTATTTTTGAATAAAACTAACACTCAGGAAGATGTACCTTTCTCCCTCTCCCATCACTGGAAAACCACCTTCTCTGAGAAACTGAGCTGTAGATATTAAAGGAGGTGGATGTACAGAGATTCAACAGTGACATGGTAGGATGAGACCTTTATTATATAATTCCATAAATATTGTGGCAGATGGAATAGAAGTAGGAGTCTAGTCAAAAATGTATCAGCATAAGAAGATAAGGGTTCATCCAAGTTGTGAGATTTGAATAAAGAAAGAGAGAGAGTTCAGGAGACATTGGCAAGTAGAGTCAACAGTGCTTGGTAGTAGATTGAACATGAAGAATAAGTGACAAGGAGTTGGAACTCATCTTGAGATTCCTACTTTAAGAGATTAGGCTGATAGTGTAACCCTCCCCAGAAGGAGGCATGTAAGTAAAAGGAGAGAAAGAAGTGAGGCTTTGAGATGTGAGTCATACTGAGTTTGAATAGCCCAGAGGTTGGAACCTTGGAAATCCAGTAGACAACCAGAAATGTAGAAGGAAAGAAGTTTCCCTTATAGGGCCATTGTTGCATAGAAAATAATGTCTGGGGAGGGAGAAAACTAATCACTCATAAGTGATATATAGACACTGACTGAAATGATTTATAAATCAGACAGCTCTGTCTACTTCAGAGTAGATAGAGAACACTTCAGGAAGAAAGGGTATGTAACTCTCATAACAAGCCCACGGGATAATTAGTATGATTTGTTGTGTTATAGAAATATGTGAGAATTCTGTATAGCATCAAGGTTCAAACTCAGATTCTAGTCTTCTTGTTTATTAGCGGTGTATCTTTTTCTCATTAACATTTTTGGAACCTTTATTATAGCCCAGGCATTCTGCTGAGATCTTTAAATGTGTGAATTAACATTATTCTCCCCAAAGCATTGTAAGGTGTGTGTGTGTGTGTGTGTGTGTGTGTGTGTGTGTGTGTGTGTTTATGTGTATTATTTTGTACCAAGTTTGAGTATGAAAAGCTGAAGTTTAAAGAGATTGTATAATTTACACAAATCCTTACAAAGTGTATGATGTTAAATATTTTCAATCTCTCTAACCCTCAGTGCCTTCTTTCTAAAAAGTGGTCATGGTAGTAATACCTCGCAGGCTAATGGATACTTGACTGGAATCACAGTCACGTGAAACCTTGTAGATTGCCTGACATATGATTACTGATCTTATATAATCTTAATATTTTCTCAAAATCCCCAAATTCATATGTAAAGATATGAAACAGTGGGAAGACCTATTTCTTACAGATATTATGGTTATAAATTTTAACTCAATTGACAAGATCAGTGTCATATTTTCATATCCCCCAAAGTGCCCACTAGGTGCTTCTTGGAGATTGAAGCTGTATTTCTATTTCTCATAAAGAACATTCAGCTGATCATACTGGCACTTGGTTCAGTGCTTGAAGCAGGAAGCAGTGAACACAGTCTGAACAAAAGTTAATCCTATTTTGGAATTTTTTTCTAGTGCTGAATTTAATGGACAATTATGGGAATACCCCTATGCACTGGGCTGCAGAAAACAACCAAGTTGAAAGTGTTAAGTTTCTTCTCATCCATGGAGCAAACCCAAACCTACGAAACAACAACATGATGGCACCTCTTCACATAGCTGTGCAGGGCATGCACAATGAGATGGCAAAGGTGAGGCTGCTGCCTGGAGCAGGAGGTGCCAGTTCAGCAGGGGCTGCAAGCTGGCTCTCTGCCCAGGCCCAATTGGCTGGCCTCAGTTATAAGGGAAAAGGCTACATAAAACATTCAATATTCGTTTTACTTTGCACACCACCTGGTGTTGCTGGTGATGGGGATGATGATATTATCTTTCTCCAATAGTTTTAATTTATGAAGTGCTTTTAAGAGATGTGTGTTTAGTTTGTGAAATCAGCATTTTAAAAACAACTACAGATTAAGACTATTAGTATCTGCATTTTACAGTTGAGTAAGATGAGGCACAAAGAGAAAGGAATGACTTGCCTAATGCCACGTAACCGATCAGAGCATGCAAGAGGAATTTGGCTGTCAACTTTAAATTCTCAAGCTCAGACTTCACTGGCACATCGTTGACTGAAGGAGGAAAGGGAGGGAGGGGATGATTGCATACCTCAATGCAGAAGGCTTTTTTTCTGACCTACTGTTTCTGTTAAACTAGATCATATCACAGGATTAGTTAACAGAAGATGTGTTAAGAAGAAACTTTTGAGGAATTTATTTTTCAAGGCCTTTGGGTTTACTCAAATAGAAGAAGTCTTGATAAATGCTTTATGTAGACATTTAGGCCATGACTTTTAGACTAGACCTCAGAGTCTGACAGACACTCTAGACACACAAATGGCTCCTTACAGAAAAATGCTCTTTATCAGTGGGATGGGTTTCTAGGAGCTCATTTCTAAGGTAAGCTATTTGGAACTCATATTAAGTTTTCCTATGGAAACAATATTGGGAATGATGATTTGGCTGTTGTGCTAAGGCACATCCAAAGCTCATTGTTAAGCTCAAGCTAAAGTAGAAATCCATGAGCTCCCTTTAGGTCAAAAACTTTGCTCTCAGCCTCTGAGACCTTGGTTCCTTTAGGTCTGGCCTACAAGGAGTGAGTGGAGCCTCGTTCATGCTTCCACCCTGAGCCTGGTTTGCAGTTCTATCATAATTCTTAGCCCATGAGTTTGTCACTTATCAGTGTTTTTTTCTTCTGCACTGTTTATTCTAGAAGGAGGGATCATGACTTACTAATCTAAATGTCATCCATGTATCACCTTAAGTTATAGTATTCTCCAAGGCCCTCTGGTTTGGGGGGTAAAGGTGGCCTTATTTCTCAGAGACCTTTGTTCTTGAGGCTTCCCTTCCCAGTAGCCCATTTTGTGAGTTTCCCACTTAGCTCCCTGGCTTCTTATCAAAGAGACATTTGGACAGCGCACCTGTAACCCTCCAGACTTGCCTGGTCATAGTTAAACTTTAAGAGATGCACAGTCTAGTTGCTGTCTCTGGATCACTGCCTCGTGTAATTTACTTTGAAAAATCATTCTTATGATAGAAAAATTGTTCTTACAATAGAAAAATAACAGCACCTTAATAAATGCTTCAAATCTATGATTGTAAAATAAATAAAAGGGAAAAATCTCTTTTTTTAGACCTTGGTAGATTTTTTTCATATGTGAACCTCAAAGATTCTTATGAATAGGTGGAAAAACACCTATGATCTCTAAAGTGAAACTTTCATTCTAATTTCCCTTCATCCAATACCAATTTTCCCCATGTGCTTTTGTGTATTAAAACCTCAATTAATTTTCTCTTCTGAGCAGAGTTCATTAGTAAGCATAATTCATCTGCTGACATTCATATTGGGCACTTTATTAAGAATGAACTCTAGAAGGAGGTTTGATTTGATTTTTAAAAGTCAAGGATTTTAAGAAACAGTTTGATGAATAAACTTCTTAAAAGAATTTAATATATGTTCATTCGATAGTCTTATAATAATATTGCAAAAGAAAAGGTCTCTGATAAATCAAATACTTTTGTCTTGAGAAAGACACATAAATTTTTGTTAGATTAATATGAAATAAAGATTGGTTACAGATGTATAGATTTGTCCAATTATCAGCCAGCAGTCACCAGCTGATCAGGCAGCATGTCTTTAGCTAAATTCCATCAGAAAAAATTACTTCATTTTAATCAGGGTACTAATTTCTGTCACCATAAAAAAGTTTTTTCAGACCAAGTGTTAATTAATTAAGTTATTCCAAACTGTTTCACGGTGCTTTATTTCCTCTGCTGAAGAGAGTGGAATTTTTATTGATGTTTCCATAAATGCCTCCGCTCCCCAAAATAGGGATAGGGGACAGAAAATATTTTCTCTCTTCTTCCCTCCTGCCATTCTTCCTTCCCTCTCTTTTCTCTCCCTTTATCCTTCCCTCCCTTCATTCTGTCCTATGTATACATTCTGAAAGGCTCCATAAATATTTGTTGAAGATTATTAATGTACCTCACTTAACACAAGTGATAAGTATTAAATGAAACTGTGTTAAGTACTTATAATTGCCATTCTATTTCCAATATACAATTCAATATTTCCCTAACTGATGTGATATTAAAGTTATTATTTTGTACTTTTGATGAATTCAGTGGTACCAACTCTGAGCAAGATTTCATGATAGATTCTATGGGAATGGGATGCAAAGAGATGAATCAATCATGGTCCATGAGCTTGGAGAGCTTATAGTCTGCTAGGAGACAAATCTTTATTTTAAAACCTTTAATTTAGCTTTTTGGCAATTATTTCTCCCTTTTGTGTAGGTCTTGATTGAACACAGCAGTACTAATATTAATTTGGAAGGAGAAAATGGAAACACAGCTGTGATGATCACATGTACCAAAGATAACAGTGAAATCCTGGAAATTTTGGTTTGTATATTAATCTTATTTTGCTGCTTTCTTCAGCTTTTCCTAAAATAGTATGAACTATTATTATTTATATTATCATTTCATCTTCTCTGTCTAGCAAAAAATAAAATATAGAAAATAGTTTTGGAAAAACTTAGTTCTATGTTTTTGTATGTCTTTACATCTCTTAGATCCTAAATGGACCTGACATTGCTTATAGAAGACAGTAAAGCAAGCAAGAAAATGTGAGAAATAAAATCAAAGTGGAAAGAAAATGCAGGCAGGAAAGATGATATTGATGGTCAGGCTACAATACAAAATACAAAGTATAACACAGTATATATTATTAAAGTTTAAGTCATGCATTTGACTCCTAGCTTCCAAATGGTCAAAGGAACAAAGGATATAGTGAAAGGTACACTTAAATTTAAAAAAACTATTACACTAAAATACACATTGCACTTAATCTCCCTCAAAATACTTTTCTTCGCTTTAAACACGTATCCCATAATTCTTGCCATTTTCTGAGGTATTTCTGAAGTCCTCTTTCTTGCCTCTCTGTAGTTATTTGGTGTGATTGCCTCAGTGTCCTAAACAATTCGAAATGTTTGCAATTTGTGGTCCTTTTGACTTTGTAGAAGAGCCAGAAGTGCTGTGGTGTCAGACAGGAAGGTGAGGTAGATGAGGCTGCACGGTTACCTTTACAGGAGCCTGCTTCTCGGTTGGACAGTTCTGGGCAGCAACGTTTACTATATTTTTACTCATACCCCTGAAAACTCTCACAAAGGAGACTTCCAGAACTGCTTCAGAAAGTGGCAAGAAGGAGAGTATAAATGTGTTCAAAACAAAGCAAGTATTATGAGGGAGATTAACAGCAATGTTTTTTTTCTTTACTGTAGTGTATTTTTAAAACTTTAAACATTCACTGTATTTTTTAACAGCGCTTGCAGTTAACAACTCACTTACTTAGCCCCCAACATAAAAGCAGAAGGAAGGCAGTTGTTCCCACTTCCAAAACTAGAAGAAAAAATTGTCATGAATTTTGAAAAATGAAGTCTTGTGTGATTTGCTTGCTAAAAAGAATTAGCCACACCCTGGACAAACAGCCCACCTCATCCCTGGAAAGCTTTTCTGCAGTGGCTGGAGACACCTGTCTCGGTGACTTCTTCTCTTCCTCCCAGCAATGCTCTTCCTCACTACACTACAAGAATTCCAGTGAATAGTTTTCTCTCAAATTGTCCATAATTATTTGCATGCTATCTAGGCCAAGTTCTGTATTGTTATCACTTGACTTTACCTCATCATCATCCTAGAGTGTAGGAAAATGAAATAAAATTTAAAAATATTTTCCCTGTATTTAGACATACGTATTTAGAGACAAACATGTAGTCTATAGGCTGACATAACTGGACCAAATGAGAATAAATAATAAAGCAAATCAAAGTAAATTAACACTGAAATCAAGAAGTTAGAAAATAGCTTTACATAAACTGAAACAAAATTGTAATAATGAATAAAGTTGAAAGTGTTTTAGAAAATGATGTATACCTTTGTTCCTTGTAAATGTAACTTGTGTTTACTGTGTGATTGTATCGTTCAAAAAGGCTCGTAAGAAATAGTATGTTCCTTAACAATATGATTTCATTAAGTACATCTTCCATATTTTTCTTTTTTATTTCTCCAGTTAAAAAAGGGAGCTAAACTGTGTAAGTCAAATAAATGGGGAGACTTTCCTGTTCACCAGGCTGCATTTTCAGGTGCCAAAAAATGCATGGAATTAATATTAAAGTTTGGTGAGTGGAGCATTTCTCACATGTTATCTGATAAAGAATCCTGTCCTTATAGGTGCTATTAATTTTAAAAGCATTTAATAGAACTTATACATAGATTTTTGTGTAAGTCTAAATGTCCTTTCCTTTGAAAACTTATTACTTCATGTAAATATTCCTCCAATTGATACTCTCTTCTAAAGGTGAAGAAGATGGGTACAGCCGCCAGTGTCACATTAACTTTGTGAATAACAAGCAAGTCAGCCCACTTCATTTGGCAGTTCAAAGTGGCAATTTAGAAATGATTAAAATGTGTCTGGACAATGGTGCTCACATAGAGAAGATAGAGGTAATTTTTCATATTTTACATAGCACTTTTTGGAATTTCAGTAAGTTCTAAAATGCCTTACAACTCCTTTATAGTCAACTTAGAAAAATACATATAGCAGAAAATAAATGTTATTTCTTTTTGTTCATGCAGAAGAGAGTATTCTCAGTTTTATACTAACAAATTTCACACCAATAATAATTGTGAACACAAGTACTATAAAGATTATATTCAATTTAACTGCCACTAAATAAGTTAAAGCCTACCCTCCTAGCAACATACTAATTTTGTCTGTGACGGGTAGTGAAGCCAAATCATGAATGACTTTTATCCTAGTTGTATTCTAAAGAGCTGTATCTTTTAGCTAATTTCAGGGCTATGTATGTGAAAGTGCTTGTAAACTAACTGACCTTTTGCCAGGCATATCTGACTAAAGGTACAGACTTCATGGTCTTTTCTCATTAGCGCCTTGATCTTCATACTCTTGGGAGAAAATAATGGCTTCAAGGTAATGAAAATAAGAGCTCTTGGATTATAAGGAAGCGCAACTATGTGCCATGAATTTTGTACTGATGCTTTTCAATAGATGATGCTGAGCACTACTCATCACCTTAAATCTGACAGTTCTTGATTCTGGAAAAAGAGAAACTCATAGCTGAATGTAAGTTATAGCCATAAATGAAAATTTAAACTCTGATTCTGGAATCAAAATTCTTTGTAGAATGGGAAGTGCATGGCTCTGCATTTTGCTGCAACCCAAGGAGCCACGGAGATTGTTAAGCTGATGCTATCGTCCTATTCTGGTAACAGCAATATTATTAATGCAGTCGATGGAAATCATGAGACCCTGCTTCACAGGCAAGTTTCCTACCAATCATTCTGTATACAAATTTTAGTTTATACATGTTAAGTCATAAGTTGCAAAAAATTGTTAGTATATTAGCAAAGATTCTTTAGTTGGAAAGAGGAAAAACAGAAAATAAAGACACATGGTTCATCTGGAATCTTTATGCTGTTTGGGAATCAGAGTAGAATGTTAAGTATATATTAACAGAAAAATCTCTAATAGCATATTCTGGATTGGTTCTTCATCTACTCAAAATCAGCTTCCTATATGATAAGGAAGTCAACACAAAAGGCTTTCTAAGCCACTTATAATCTGTTCTAATTCTTCATGTGTATCTTACTCTCATGTTTAGTAAAGATAATGGATATCTTCAATGGATATTCCATTGTTTCCCCTCTAATCTCTTTTACCTCCACCAAAATTATAGATAAATGTGCTCAAAATGTACAATTTTAAGAAATCATAAGCAGTTCTCAAAAATGATTACTTTATACAGAAACATATATTGGAAAAGAGTCTGCAACTACAGACTTACTGGATCTGGGACAGGCAGTGTAGACTTGGAGTTCTTGGGAAGACAGGACCATTTAAGTGAAAGCAGTTGGGTGACATAAATTCTCGCTCCTCTATCTTCTTTTCTGTCTCTGTCTCTGTCTCTGTCTCTCTCTCTCTCTCTCTCTCTCTCTCTCTCTCTCTCTCTCTCTCACACACACACACACACACACACACACACACACACACACACACACTGATACCTGTAATCAGGCTGGCCTGGAATGGCAGAAAACAGCTGAACTATTTCAATAGATTACTGGGCCAAGAAGTCTATAATAATTCTCATGGAAAAAAGATATTCTCTATTAGTATAAGACATGCTTTTAAGTTGTGGAAGTAGGGGATAAATATGTATATTAGCAGAACCATCAGCCACAATAAGAATAAAAAGGAACTTGCATTTAAAATGAGTTTGCAAACTAAATCTTCTCATAAAGACAAAATATAAAACCACAAAATCAACAAAAGGCCTAATTCCAAGGAAATAGAAAGAATGGAGCAATCTGAAAAGAATTCTACTATAAAGATATTTAAGAGCTTCAAAAATTTAAAACAAGTTATATAATCAGTTATATAAAAATACTATAAGTATATTATAATAAAAGACTATAAACAATTGTGGTATACAAGTTTAGGGGTGGCGACATGGAAAGATATAGCTATAAACTCTTTAAAAAGTCATAGAAAAAAAGCAAAAATATATTAATTTTATATTATACTCTAAAACCATTGCACACTACAATCATGAAAGAAACTTACAAAGTCCCAATGCCAATTAATACTCAAGATTCTATTACAATCTTTGATAGGTATCTCAGGATTTTTTAAAAAGAACTCTTTGGTTCTAGTGTTGAGTCAATTTGGAAAGCCACTGACTTAAGTATAGTTGAAGTATACCTTTAAGACACAATCTTAATATACAAAATGGTGAAGAAGGAATTATTTTAAGAAACTAAGATTTAAAGTTATATTTAACTTTATAAACTTACTAAATGACATTAATGTAACATATAATGTAATTTCTTAGGAATTTTTAGTGAAAATTAGCAAATTGAGTCTGAAATTCATATTCAAAGGGCTGAAATGATCAGGAATAGGAATAAAGAAATTTAATTTGCAGTAGAAAAAAGGTTTTAAATCACTAGTATTAATGTTGTGTCGCAATTATACTTTAATGTAGTTAAAAACCTATATTTGCTTTTTAACAAACATGGTTTTTATGGCTAGCTATGAGATGATACCAAAATAAGTTCAGTTTGCTCCATAATTAGTTTTTGCTTCATAAAAACTCAAGAAAGCTAACATTTCCTTGTTACCTTTTGCCAAAGAAGGCCATTGTGAACACTGCAGGTAATTTTCTTCACACTTTACAAATAGATTTTCAGTCCGCATGATCCTAGAGATAGCAGCTAGGTCTTTTGTCTATTATCCCTTGGGACTAAATTGACTCAGCACTAGAATAAATAAAACAACTTCATTAAAAGATGAAGAAGAAAACTGAGATATATTTGATTTTTCTTTAGTACTATTACTTTGAAAATACACTCTCAGAATCAATTATAAATTTCAAAGTTTACCAACTCTTTACCATTGTATTAGATAATTTAATATCCAAATTAACTTTCTAAATGCAATAACTATATTTTATATACTTATACCAATATTACCTTAATTTTATTTTTTGCAGGGCCTCACTATTTGATCACCATGAACTAGCAGACTACTTAATTTCAGTGGTAACTATTCAGCTAATGGATTTATTTTATTTGACTACTATTTACAGTTCAAAAAAGCATATGATTACACAGTATGGAATTTGAAAATAATTTGTTGCTTAGCTGCAAAAAAAGTTTTCACATCTGCAATTTAGTATTTTGCGTGTGAATGCATATTGGCCCAACTTCATCAATGTGATGTTCAAAGTGTGAAAGTGCACATTTTTATGCCTGTGTCAACTTACATAGTAAAAACAGTTTGCTAGTACATTTCAAGAAAAGCTTTTTGAGTGGCTGTGAGCCAGCTCTCTAGGGTAGTCTCAGGCTCCCGTAGCTCTGGTGGCTGTTCTTCAACACTGGGCAGGTTAAGCTGGATACAAGACAGGCTGACTACATCACCTTCACCTTGCATTCATTTAAATTACTATGCTACAAGGGAGCGTCAACTCTCAAACCAAGAGAAATGAAAAAACTGAAAAATACTGAAGATTTATTGTAAATGAAAGCGAGAGATCCTTCTCATTCTAAGAAATGAAATAGTTAGCCTTGATTGCAATTTTTATAAATCCTATACATGGATAAACATATTTATTTATGTCCAATGTATCAGCAATGAATGTAGTTTCATTTGCAGTATTTAACCTGTGCATTTTGTCAATAGCAACAATTGAGATTAGGATATTTACCTACAAATTTGAAAAGTGTTGCCAGACACCATAGCTTGAGGCCATGTTTGCTTGCCTGCCAAGGCAGCTACCTGTTCACCTGTTTAGAGAAGGAAGGCAGACCCTCAGCCACCACCACAAGATTTACAGTGCCTGGCAGTCATCCTCATCTCCATTCAGTGGACCCACAGGAAAATAGCCACAATCCAAGCTTAAGCTGTTTTTAGTAACCTGTACAAAGTACAGAATTCTATCTAAGAAATTTTTCAAGACCTTTTGTTTCTTATCACATCAGATATGATTACCATACCACATCAAAATCATATAAATGACTTTTAATTACAAATTTTCTCAAATATTTGGCCAAAATGTTGAGTAAATTCAATCGTTTTACTTTATCTATTTCAGATGAAGTAGAATTTTTTAAATGAACACTTTCTTGTGAATGTTTTTTAATCATATGTGAAATAAATTTGGAAGATTTTTAAAATTATGGACATTTAGAAAATATTGCAATAGGAACTTACTGCTCTAGGTCAGAGAACTTAATATTTAGGGTTCAGATAGCTATACAGGCAGATAGATAATAGATAGGTGTCAGTCAACAGCATGATGTGTAATGATTTCATTGTTGAAATTCTAGAACAATGCTTTCAGATTTCATCTTGCAATTTCAAGTCATATGCTTTAGTGTTCTCCATAATTTAAGACACTTTATCCCATTGGACTGATGTTGCTTAGGAATTCCAAAGATAAGCTACTTATTTGTTCACAATTTTTTTTGTTGAATGACTAACATTTAACATTGTTTTAGGGGGCAGATATCAATATCACTGATTCTGAAGGACGGACTCCACTTGTATTAGCAACTGCCTCTGCATCCTGGAATATTGTAAATCTGCTACTATCTAAAGGTACCAAAAAGTATCAAATCAAAGTTTTGGAATTAGCATTAAATTTTTAAAAAATAAACATTTATTAACTATCTGTTGTATGCCAGGCATGGGGTCAGATAAACTTTTTATGTCTTGAATAATTTACAGTCCAATAAAGGACAACAATATTTGAAAAAAAAAACCTTCAAAACATAATAGATAACGTTTTAAGGTAATTGTCATACTTCAGACATTTGCTGAATATTTTATCAGCTTTCTTTAATGAGTCAGTGCTGTGTGAAGTAAATGCTATTATTGTCTCCATTTCAGATATGGATCTGGTTCTACACTGACAAACAAAAAGACATCTTAGTATTTTCTATCATTTTCATTCTTCATCTGTAGTTGCTTTATATTTATACTTTATGCTTTAAAAGTTAAAACCTTATATATTATGACAAGGCATATTATCTATCCCCCAACACACACACGCACACACACACACACACACACACACACACACACACACACACACAGAAAGGTATATTTTAAAATATATTGTTTTATCTAAATGATGTTAAGGTTGACAAAGTTTTGTCAAAACCTTTTAAGTTAAAAATCAAGTTTAGGTTATGTTTTAAATAAATAAATAGAATTTATATTTATATTGTGCTTTTTAGGTGCCAGAGTAGACATAAAAGATTATCTTGGACGTAATTTTTTACACTTTACTGTGCAGCAACCATATGGATTAAAAAATTTGCGACCTGAATTTATGCAGGTAATGTAATGTGTACAGATTTTCTTAAAATAAGTTGTATACAACAGAATTTAAGCTGATTATATTATGACTTTTGTTGTTATAAAGGCTGATTCTGGGGTTTCAAAAGTATTTTAAAACAATGATATTGAGGAGGAAGAGGATTGCATTGTGATTGAGCTTTCAAATTTACATAATGCTGCTCTATTTCCTCATATATAATAAGGTCACACATTTAATCACTCATGATTTGTCTACTTTTGGTCATTATGAGTTATATATCAGTGGAAAAAACAGATTGTGAGTGAATTAGCAGAACTCTCATCATTAAAACAAACCATTCAACATTCTTGGGTTATTGATCATAGGATGAAAGCTTTATGTTCATATTTAACTTGTATTACATAACAAATAGTTACTGAGTGACTATTGGGAGCATGTGAAATGTGCCATATTATAATAATTACATCTTCATATTGTCACTGTCTTTTATAAAGAAATCAAGAATACATATGTACTTCAAAGTTTTAAACCAAATATATTTATTTATGAATTGGATTAAGCTGGTTGTTTGCCATTTGCTTTTTAATTTAATGTATGCATAAAAGGCAAAGTAAACCTAATTTTAACATCCAATCTCTTTTGCCTGACAGAACATATTATGTTTTTGAGTGCTATTTGGGGACAAACGTGAGGGGAGAACACAGTAGGGAGAGTGGTCAAATATGTTTACAAAATTGTGGGTGAAAAAATGTGAAGACATTTTTCTACTTGAAGGTTCTCTCTGGGTGTTTAATATCGTAGTGTACATTACAGAGAGACAAAGTGTGAGATTCAATCCATGTTTATTTTTCTCTAGAATAGTTTAATTGTTTATGATTTTGCCCATGAGAAATATATGTTGACTTTTCTTGGAAAATACTATGCTACAGAATACTTTGACAAATTTATTAGCATAGTATCCATGACATGTGTAGAATACTCATTTGTTCCCATAGATGCAAGAGATCAAGGCGCTGGTAATGGATGAAGACAATGATGGCTGCACTCCTTTGCATTACGCATGCAAACAGGGAGTCCATGTCTCTGTAAATAACCTACTTGGTTTTAATGTGTCCATTTATTCCAAAAGCAAAGATAAGAAATCACCCCTGCATTTTGCAGCCAGGTAAGGGTCAGTCTATGCAAGATATGAGCTTGTCTTTTAGTTTAAAATTTTCTTTGAAAATATGAAACCTAATTTCTTTCAAGTTATGGGCGTATCAATACCTGTCAGAGGCTCCTACAAGACATAAGTGACACAAGGCTCTTAAATGAAGGGGACCTTCATGGGATGACTCCACTCCATCTGGCAGCAAAAAATGGCCATGATAAAGTAGTTCAGCTTCTTCTGAAAAAAGGTGCATTATTTCTCAGGTGAGAATGCATGAATGGAGCCTTCTATTTTCTTTTTTATTAGCCATTTTCAAACTTCTTTTTAAGTAATCTTTAATGATGACATCTAACTTTATATACCACTAGGTACTTTTATTCATCTTATTATTGTTCAAATGTCTTAAATATTAAAAGAGAATTCAGTATTATTCCAAGTTGAGAAATTAAATATTTATAGAGTTGAAGACCCTCTTGAAGGTTACAGAATAGAATGGTTTTGGGCAAAGTATTTCTGAGAACTTTTGAGATACATTTCTTCATAATTTATTTCATTATACTGCCATCATCTTGCACAAGTACAAAACTATGTTTGTATATGTGACTATGAATACACATACAAACACAAAATTAGATGTTTGTAAGGACTTTTTATTGACTCTGGCAAATGATGGACTAAAAAATGATAAAAGGAGACATTAAAAGAGAACAGAACTTAATAATTAATGGAAAATTTAATTTAAGTAAAAAAGCTGTAGTTAAATGTAGCAGCATAATATAATATGTACTGCAACTGAATGATGTTTTCATAAAAAGAAAATCTAAAACATAAATGGAGCAGTGAGCTGTCTTCTAATCTTTTCCTAAGTAGGAGGCTACAAGAGCTTATTAAACATGTGTTCAAAAACATATGTCATCATCAAAGCACTAATTCCAAAATATCAGTGATACACCTTTAAAATGAATGCTTTTCCAGGTCTCTTTCTATCTCCAAGACACATAAATTAGCTGACTGACAAAGAGGACCCAAGTGGACCAGGCCAGCAGTTACTGCCTAATTACATCATGGTAGCAAGTAGCAAGGATGACTCTTGCATCTTAAAACAGATGCTCATTAGCTCTAAAATTAAATTGGTCAGTGTTTTCTATGTCTAATTTTAAAAAGTGTTATTAATATGGTATTAATAAGTATTTCCATCGTATTTTGAATTCCTCTGAAAAAGGACAGATTTTTTAAAGGGATTGAGTAGGGATCTTTGATAGCACAAGGAAATACAGAACTAAATGCTTAAAAGAATAAATTATACTAAGCTAAGTATCTTGTAACCATGTACCATAAGATGTTGTTATTATTGTTAGCAATAACATTAACTGTGAAGACTTAATGTCCCAGTCACAGAACATTTTGTACACTGTTCAATGTGTCAATAAGGCAAGGTTAAAATAGTGTATTTATGTACATTACACTTCTTAAAAATATGTATGACATAGACATGCTAATATTTCATCATCCTTAAGTTTTTAGTAATATGTTTACTTCATTTTATATTTTAATACTATATATATATATATATATATGTTACATTACAGATGGATCATTTAGGATCATTGAGCTTAATGATTATATTAATATTTTAGTTATGATTATCTTATATTTTGGTTATCTCATATATTATGCATCTCGACTAAATGCTGAGTTGACAGATTTCAATTATGTTTTGGACCCACCTACAACGTGCTAAGTGGTTCCCTTCCCACACTTCATCTGAAGTATTTATGCGTATGTCTTTTCTTAATTCTTAACAGTGACCACAATGGCTGGACTGCTCTGCACCATGCTTCCATGGGAGGGTACACTCAGACAATGAAGGTCATTCTGGATACTAATATGAAGTGTACAGATCGGCTCGATGAAGAAGGGGTATGTACAACATTCGTCTTAACAAATCAAGACTTTGCTTTAGAAGAAATTTTCAGAATTACAGGGAAGACTTGTTAGCTACCTCATTCCCTTTCTTGGCCTATTCCCCGCTTTTACTTTTTGTAAGAATTAGGCTGTTAGAGTGAGGAATGAGTAAAAGGTGGCAGAATTAAAGAATACTAAAGGATGGGGTCATGTTGAGGCCACTCCCCCAATGTCACAGACATTTGTCCAAGGCCATTGCAATTTGATGATCAAGTAAACCCAGAAAAATGAAGAAAGTAGGGTAAGTATTCACAAAAATAAGCATATGTCTTTATTATACCATTACAGTCTTCCTTTTTCGGAAGTATTAAATGGTATATTTGTTTATGAAATGATGGTGAAAGATCATTTTTTAAATGTCACTTTCTTGACAAGACAAAAAATTACAATCTTATAGCAGGCTCTGGTCTAAAGAAATTTACAATTTTGTTAAGCCTCAAATCTGGAAACCATGGTTCTACTAGATGATAATTCTCTTAGAAATAATTTTTTATGTGTTTGCTATAATGTACTCACACTAGAAGCTTTTTCTTTGTCCTTTTAGTATAATCCCACCGTGAAAAATGATACAGAAATCATATAAATTCACCCGTACACACATTCACATACACACACACACACACACACATCTTAATGGCGAGCTCATTTCAAACTTTGATTCTGAACTCTATTTTTAAATTAATGTATTTTCATATTAAATAATTAACTTTGTTGATTATTTCTTTTAAGCAGTTCAACAGTGAAATAAGGCAGTAGAATGGCCAGAGTAAAATTAACCATTGTTACCGTCTTTTCTGTGTTCTGTTTTATCAAAAAGAACACTGCTCTCCACTTCGCTGCAAGAGAAGGGCACGCCAAAGCTGTTGCACTTCTTCTGAATCACGATGCGGACATAGTTTTGAACAAGCAGCAGGCCTCCTTTCTGCACATTGCGCTCCACAATAAGAGGAAGGAGGTGGTCATTACCACCATCAGGAACAAAAGGTACACTTCTCCTGTCCACTGTCACTTAGTGTCCTGTGCTGGCAGGGTGGTTCATATCTTGAGGGAACAAGAAAAAAATATTTCAGCTTTTAATCAATATATCAAAATGTCAGTTGTTTACATATTTTAATGCACTTTTTGGGTGACAGCATGCACATTGATGCATTTTCTGATCTGCAGTTTTCATTTCAAAAAAATAAATAAATGTGTGAAGATAATACCACCTTGAGACTCCAGGAATCTAGACACATAAAGGATTTGACACCACAGCCGCTGTCCAGCAAATTCTGTCCTTGCCTGGTATACTCCTGCTACAGAAACTCCAGCACTAGATTTTGGTAGAAGTATTCCCTAAGGTGTTAGTGCCATACAGTAAAATTTCCCTTAGCACAAGCTCTTCTGTTAAGCCATACTCTTAAGGAGTTTTACTGATGAATGTAGAGGGAATGCTTTCCATGTATCAAATATAACTTTTCTATATTATCTTAGAAAGATATGGACAAGGGCCCTATTGTCAGCCAGGAGTGAAAATAGTGTAAGCAACTTCATATTCACAGCAGATAGAGCCTGTGTTTTGAGCATGAGTAGTCTCAAAAATCTCATTTCTTTTGAATCATCAGCCAATGAAAGTATGTAATCAGAAGTCTTCTGTTAATAATATTCCAGAAAGATCAGGGATGAGAGAAAAGTTCTTTGGGTTGTGATTAGAACCAGACTCCCTATCACATACATAGGATATTAAGATAAATGGGATTTTTTGTTGTTATTGTTCCTTGTTTTATATTTAGTTTTTCTTCGGTATCATGAACACTTTATTATCTCACCCAAATAAATAGTGTTGAATAAAGGGTCAGATTCCATAATGCTCTGGCAGAGCTTATGCTTATTAATCTACTTGACCATGTTATTTTATAGTTTAATTAATTGAATAACATATATACACACATATTATGAATTAATTGTTAAATATATATTTAGTACCAACTTCCTGACATACATATGTGAATTTGAATGTCTTTACTCAATATGATCAACTGTAAAAGTACTTAACCACTTTATGACTTTAGGAGAAAATGCAGATAAAGACATGCTTTCCTTAGAAAGCATTTAAAGAGATAAAATAATGCTTATAACAGGCATATTATTACATTCTCACATTCCTAATTTCCATTAATGAACAAGAATCCTATCAATGAGTTGATCTGGGCTTATCTATTGGTCACATTGGAATCATTAGCTGAGCATTTTATCCTAGGAATTAACCTGAATTTAAATTTTACTTAAAGATATAACGTTGAGTTTCAGCATCTCTGTAAGTCTTTTGTTTGTCTTATTTTTACAGATGGGATGAATGTCTTAAGGTTTTTACTCATTGTTCTCCAAGTAATAGATGTCCAATCACGGAAATGATAGAATACCTCCCTGAATGCATGAAAGTAAGCTATGCAAACAGAAGTTCTATGGATAAATATTTTATATATAGTGTGAGGATTTATTTTTGTGATCACAACTTAATAGTAATATATTTTATCTTTAAATAAAGTCTTTGGCTTTTGAGAAGCTATAAAGGATGTTAGCTAATAAGTGTTTCATGGGGATTGACGTGTGTGTAATGTTGGAAAATATAGTTAAGGAAATGTTTTTCTTCAAACAGTCCAAGTATAGAGCAAAGACTACAAAGTGATATTTATTGGCTGAATAAAAGTGCTGGATATGTTGTTTGGTGTGACTATTATCACCATTTATATTTGCACTAGTTGCTAATTTATGACCAAGATGCTTTCCTTAAGAATCCAGAAAGTAGGTTCCTATGAAAAAAAAAAAACAGATCTGATGCCTGGGACTGCGTGCACAGTCAGGAATTGCTGGGCTGAGCACAGCCATGCTTTGTATGGGGCCAGGCTCCCCCATTAATATACCCAATCTATCCCTTCTGTGTACTCAGCTTTCATGCCAATGGCTTGTTGCATATTGTTGTTCTAATACAATGCTTTTCCTTGTAGCAGAGAGATATTTTCAGTGAATTCTTCCATCTAGTCTTTGAAGATAAAGCCAGCCCATGAGAAGACACTGTTTAAAAATAAAGGGAGAAAGCTCCTATGCCTGCTTTGGTTCATTTGCTTTTATCAGTTGCCTGGTCTCCCTGGGTCTTCAAACATGTAACTCCCTGTAGCAAATTAAACACAAATGAAACTCAAAGAAAACAGGATTACAAATTTGAGCCACTAGATTTGGGGTGACTCAAATTATGTAGACAAAGATGCCACAAAAATTTGCCTCCACATACAAGAAAGGTGGCTATAATTATCCCTGTAAGTGCATTTTCTTTGAACTTCTAGAGTTAAATTTCCAATTTAACTGTTTCTTATTTCAACATTTATCCTCTATTATTCTTCTCACTTTCCTCTGAACATATACTCTCAGTGTTGCTCAGGAAGCAGGTACAGAAACAAACATAGTATCCTGAACTGGAACAATACAGACAAGTCTTAAACCGCAGAAGACCTCAGGGCTAGGATGAAAGGGTCTCAGTTAGTGAAAATAAATTGTTTCTGTTTTAGATACTGAACAAAGGAATATTCAGTAATCTATATATTCTCTACAAGCCAATAAAGATATACAATCTTAGGAGATACCTTGAGTATCTCCTACCAAAATTTAGTAAACACAAAATTAAGAGTGCAGTTTCATTTTCATGGTACATGTTTTGAATCATCTGACATTTCAGAAACGTGCAGAGAGAAGTACTTGTGGAACTTTGTCCCTGAGTCACGTGCATTGTAATTTATCCTGGAGGTACAAGAAAGAAAAAAAAGGGGGGCTATTTTGTGTTATTCTAGGAGTAGAGTAAAAGCTTGTCTTAACGTACGGTCTGCTGCCACAATAGAGTTTCTCTTGCTCAGTTTTTCTCTTCTGCTTTTTCTTTCTCAAAGATTCTTTTAGATTTCTGCATGATACCTTCCACAGAGGACAAATCCTGCCAAGACTACCATGTAAGTTGCTTTATCATAATAATCTGAATTTATTTTGTTAAAATTTTTAGAATATTAAAACTGGTGATTTAACAGATTTAAGATCTACGGTAGATAACAAATATGGGTTTCATTTGTTGTATTATTGTATTATTTATGAGAGAATATCTTTTCTCACATTTTCAGTTTTCCCAAAATACTTATTTTTGTTAGGCTTTATATTTTCTTTTGCAGTTTTGCTTGAAGAATGAAAATCTTTAAGAGATCTGAAAGCACTTCTGAGAATTCCTCTATTTCCACAGCTATGAGTTGCAAAGCAACAAAATAATGGCTTTGTACAATATTTATTTTTTAACCTCAATGTGAAATAATTTAGTTTCTTTTTATCCACTTGAAATGTTTCAATTTTGAGTCTGTTAATTTTCAGGAGAACTATAGACTTGTATATTTTGTTTCTCAGCAATGACTTTTGAGGTCTATTCTAATGTAACTGTAATTTTTTAAAAAAATTATGTCTTCTACAGATTGAATACAATTTCAGATATCTTCAGTGCCCTTTGCAATTCACCAGAAAATTACCAGCTGAACAAGAAGTTCATTATGAGCCTCTTTCAACACTCAATGTAAGTGCCGTGTTTTTATTATCCAGATAGTTTGATAAAATAGTTCCATGTTTGATGGAAATAGAAGGAGCTGGCAAAAACTGCAGCTTTATGATTCAATGTGTGTGCTCACCATGTATCCTAACCCTTTATATTTTGTAATAGAGAAAACAATCATTTTCTACCATTGTGGTAAATTTATCTTCTTGAAGTTTTACACTTCTGTGCTAACAGTCATGTAGCACCTTATTCAACTCAAATCCACATAAACCATAGACAACACAAGCAACATTTATTCCCCACCTCTGTCTACTTCCTGCCTGTGGGCATATTCAAGGGTCTCCTCCAGTATAAACCACAGCAAAATGACCACAGCTTTCAAGTTCATCCAGTGGCTGCACTGTAGGTAAACTCTAATCTTTGGGAGGTCTCAGATTCTTCTAGTCTTAGGAAGGCTTTAAACATTCAACCCAAATCAGAATTTCCAATACTTGGAACTTGGTGATCTGCTCTAAATTCAGACAAAATAGAAATCATTTCCTTGTAAAGCTAGCTTAAAAGTTAGAATGTTGGACATATATACCAGCTTCTTTTTTTTTTTTTTTTTTTACATCTCCCAAGAGAGAAGCCAGGAATTGGGAGTTTTGTCCCAAGCTGTGCTGTGTCAGAAGCAACAACTGAGGCAATTAATTACCGTGAATCCTCCTCCTGTCACTCATATGATTCTCCTTGAATGTGCACTCAGCTGAAGCACAGAACTTCTTGCCTGAGCTCTGGGTAGCTCCCAAAGGCAGTGGTCCATGCATCATTGTTAGCTCCGTGGAGGAAGGAGGCTCTGAGGCATCTTATTCTGTCGTCTTGCGGACCTCAGTTACCCTATGTTTATTTAATATTTAAAAAGTAAATGTTGACCACATACTAGTTCTTAACAACTCATGAAAATTCAAAATCTACAGATTATTTCTACTACTATTTATGTAGACTCTATTAGAAAAATAAACTTGAGTGTCTTCAAAGGAAACAGTGATGGTGCTACACTTGCTAATTTAACTTTGATGTTCTTTCCTGTTGTGACTCTGTGTAAGATTAAAATGCTGTATGCCATCCTAGCTAGTCTGAAATCAAAAGAGATACACTGAATAAAATAATTTACCTGCTTAAAACATCCTTGTGCTTTTAAAAATTTATTTGAAAGTGTTTTAGGGTGAGCAAATGTTAGTTTTGTAATTTCAAAATAAAGTTATAAAAACAGAAAATCCAAAGCTTGGTTTATACATGGTTGTGTAATAAATACAATGTACTTTTATTATTTCTTAGGTCATGGTACAGCATAATCGCATAGAGCTTCTCAATCATCCTGTGTGTAAGGAATATTTACTTATGAAATGGTAGGTACCCAGAAGTAATGTTTTAAGTGAGGTCATTATTAAACCTATTAGAAATCTTCTAAACAATTACATTTTAAAGGCATATTAATGTTTTAAATTTTATTAAAGTTGTGAACTTTGAAAAAGGAATAAAATTCAAAGGCAAATTTTGACATTAAAGTTGTTTGGCATTAAGTTTTAGCATTTAAATTTTTTGACATTGCAATTGGTATTATCTTTGAAGCTAAATGAATGATTTGAGGCGGGAATAAAATAATTTTCTAAAACATCAGGAGCATGTTGGATGGATCTTGCCGTTATTGGACAATGAAATGAGAAATGTGTTCTAGAGAGAAGTATTCAACTTTCAGTTGAAATATATGGACTGAAGTCTCTCCTCTTCCCTTGGTTGATGAAACTTTCATCATGATTTGCTAAGAAGTTGAGATTCTTTCTCTGAAAATTAAAAATATAAATTAGAGTTTTTGGTTGTAGAATTGCTGAATAGACTTCTGAAGTGGATTATAATTACTTTCTCTACAGATATATGTATATATATATATATATATATATATATATATATTTTTTTTTTTTTTTTGAAATGACTCAGCTTGCTTATTTTTCTGTAGGTGTGCCTATGGATTTAGAGCCCACATGATGAATCTAGGATCTTACTGTCTTGGTCTCATACCCATGACCCTTCTTGTCATTAATATAAAGCCAGGAACAGCTTTCAACTCAACTGGAATCATCAATGAAACTCATAATCAAACAGACACGACGGTATCTTAAAATTTCAACTTTTAATAATAAAAGATTATTTAAAGTGTATTTTTCCATAGGGATACCATGCCAATAATAAAACTGAAATATCAGGGCTTTGGTTATTATAAATAGTCTACAGAACTAACTTTTTATAAAGTTCTTCATGGAACAGAGGAAACATAAATGAATAAGTGGATGAGTGAATTTTTAATTAATTTTTAACAATGACAAGGATGAGGTAACTTGAATTCCAAAATGTAACACTGTAGAATATGTATGTCTACAGTAAAGCAGATTTATAGTTTCCAGGGACTATGAGGAAGAGAAAATGGGAAGAGTTACTTAGTGACATGGAGTTTCAATTTGGAATGATAAAAATGCTGCGGAATAGATAGGGGTGATAGTAGTTTAACTCTGAGAATGAGCTTAATGCCATTGAACTATAGAGTTTAAAATGTAAATGCACAGAATATAAAGCTGTTTAAATTTGCAAATTTGTATTGTGTGTATGTTGCCATAATTTAAAAAATATATAGATCTATAGATTTATATTTCCTTAATATCAGTTGGTAATTCTGAACCTTTCTTAGCAAGAACTTTGCAAAATAATCATGTGCCATCTCTAGTAGATGAGATGAACAGTTACACTGATTTACATTTACAATGATTTTCCATTTAACTAAGATTTGAAATATATATAGAAATAAAATATTTATTCATAACTACTTGTCTTCATTTTTTATTGTTTCAGAATTCATATCCAATTAAAGTTTGTATGATCTTGGTTTTTTTATCAAGTATATTTGGCTATTGCAAAGAAGTGATACAAATTTTCCAACAGGTACACCATATATTTTGTGTCTATAAAGATGTTAATGTTATATTAATTGATAAAACTATGTCAATAAAATTACATAGATGAGAAATGCATATATTCAAAACAACAAGCATAAACTTCAATATAGAAATAAAATTATTTTAGATACATCAAACTTTTCAATATATCTGAAAAAGAGCCATTCCATTTTCACTGTTCCAGGTGGATTTGTCTGCTACAAATGCTCATTATGACCTTTTCTGAGTCTTTTCATTTCTAATATTTTGCTAACATAGATACTGATTTTGATAATTTTAAATGTAAATATATATTTAAAAAAATGTATCTGGCTCAGATTCCATCTCAAATGAGTCTTTCTTTGAATTCTTTTTCTAAAAAGAATACCAATTTTTAATGGGTAAAATTTTAACTTAAATAAATTTTGGAAACTTTTTGTGCCATAAGTTTTTACTTTATACTTCATTTTCTGATAGGGAAAAACAAGTTCATGTTGCACTTAAAAATTATGTAAATTATCTTCAGGTCCTTGATTTAGTAGATAAATGACATCAGTCCTTTATTTTTAATGAATGCTTAAAGTATTATTCATTTTTAGATATTTTGTGAATAGTATTTTTAAATCATATATTTCTTATGCAATATCTCTTTCTCAGTGAGTTTTTTTGCTATGTTATAAAAACTTACGAATATTTGTATTAAAGAAAGTTGAAGATAAAATGCTTTTTATTATATGAGTATTCTCATATATTTAAGTAAATTTTCACAATTCTAAGAGTTAAACTATATTTTCTACTTGACCTTAAATGATTTCAGGGTACTCTATTCAATTTCTCTTATTATATTTTTTCTTCATGCTTCTGAAATGAAAACTTCAGATTATAGTTTGAACTATAGTTATGTGAATTTTCTATTAGATGTATCTACATTTTCTTATTAATAACTATTTTACATGTGAAAATTTTAATGTCCGAAACATGAAATCCTGAGGAATACAATTATGATTTATTTACATTCCCTGATTAAGTTTCAGCACAAGTTTCAATCTTCTTTATAAGTGACCTTAGTTCTTATGTATAGAGATCTATATGCATGTCCTTATATTGGCCAAGAGATCTCAGGAATTGCTAAAC
The DNA here is from genome assembly GCF_034190915.1 of Cavia porcellus. Classification (NCBI taxonomy): domain Eukaryota; kingdom Metazoa; phylum Chordata; class Mammalia; order Rodentia; family Caviidae; genus Cavia; species Cavia porcellus. The sequence goes on along the minus strand of NW_026947493.1, from coordinate 48,168,914 downwards.
CAACTTGCAGTCCTTTAGAAAATTGCTTAAGATAGAGTAGACTCTACAGGAAATGTTCAAAAACATGTAGGATTTCCTCAAACATCAGCATTCTATTACACCAGATCAGTCTCTGAATGAGCTGTCTGCAGCATGGATCCATATACCAGGTGTTCTTCAGGCAACTCAGGGTGAAAGGAGGAGGCTGACTGGCCTTAAACATGTATGTGTTTAGCCGTCCACAAGATGCCAGGTATCTATATGTGATAATCTCCTGTTCTTTTTAATTCCAGAAAAGGAACTACTTTTTAGATTATAACAATGCTTTGGAATGGGTTATCTACACGAAAAGCATCATTTTTGTGCTGCCCTTGTTTGTCAGCATACCAGCGTACGTGCAATGGCAATGTGGAGCAATTGCGATATTCTTGTATTGGATGAACTTCTTAATGTATCTTCAAAGGTAAAACCAGACTGAATGGTTTCCATAACTCAGATGCATTTTTTAGTATATAAGATAAACTACTATAAACTTCATTTAGAACTGGCTTACTCCTGTTTCCAATTGTTTTATGTATGTATATATTTTATAATTTGTTAAAGAAAAGAAAGGAGTTTCTGGAGTTAAAAAAAAACAAGAGTGTTCGCCAGAGTTTCTTAGTCTCAGTGCTGTTGAAATTTTGGTGTAGTTGTGTGTGGGGGTGGTGAGGATGTCATCATTTGTATTGTAGTGTTCAGCACATCTCTGGCTTCACCTTCTGAATATTGGTTTGTGACAGTCAAAATGTATTCAAACTATGTATTCAAAATGTATTCAAACATGTTACTATGTCTCCTCAGTGCCCAGTCTGCCTAGGTCAAAGTTACTTGGTCTCACAAATCTAGATTAAACGTACACATTAAATGGAAGCAAAATGTTTCCTTTTCTTGTTTTATCTGATATTATTTGATATACATTTACTTTGAGTTCACACACTCAAAATGAAGTAATAAGTAGTATGAGCAATGAAAGTGATATAAAAATAAAAGTAAATGTAAGCCCAAAGAATCTAATTTGAGAGGAAAGACAGTTTCTGTTACCTCTTACAATAACTAATGTGAAGTATTTTTTCACACAGTCTTTTAATAACAAGAAGTAAATGTTATTATTTTCCTTGCACCAAAGAAGCTGAAGTGCCAAGCCAAATAGCTGGCTGAAGATCTTAGTTAGAAAGTCAAGACACAGACATTCACCCAAGTTTTCTGACACTGAGGGTCATGCTTTTCCCACTGTTTCATCTGCCCTAATGTGTCATGAACACAGTGATGTTGAGGTGAGCCTGGCTGCTTGGAAAGGCTATGGTGTGTTGGAAGGAACAGTGGCCCAGAGGTAAAAGGAATTCAACTGAAGCCCAGACATTGTCACTCCTGCTTTGGTTTTTATCAGTGACTTTGTAATTTACTAGACATCTTTGAAGTACTTTTGAGCTGTTTAAGATTATTTTATTTTTGATGGGCCCATAATAGTTGTCCCTATTTATCACATACAGTGAGGTATTTTAACTCATGTACACATTGAACAGTGACGGTTTTAATATCTTGTGATTCCTTCTTTTAACAAATTGTGTTTGGTGAAGGATGTCTCAGTCACTTTTCTCATTGATGAGATTAAATACCCAATACTCACAGTTACGGGAAAGGTTTAGTTTGGCTCACAGATTGTATAGGTTTCAGTCTGTGAGCAGCAAGCTCTAAGGCATGGTCAAATGGCAAAAGGGCATCACAGAAGAGAAACAGCTCATAGTGGGCAGAAGACAGAGACAGAAGACAGCAGGCAAGTCAGCCAACAGCAACAAGCCCCGTTTGGTCCCTTCTATTGGATGCAGGCCACCTGCCCTCACTCAGGCCTTTAACCCTGCTAGCCTTAATCTTACATTTCCACTGTGAATCCATCCCAGTGTCACACACTCTAGATCCACCCTCCTCTGAAAAAGCCCAGCCTATGGCCAACCTGTGGCAACCTTTAGGTGGACATCTAAAGACAAGCCATAACAAAGGAAGAGTATAAACTGGTGGTCAAATGACACACCCAATATTTATCCAAATATTTTACAATTTAGGGATGCTTGGGGGGGTTAATGAAGATGGTTGTGTTGTATGTCCTATTATAGGGGCTTTAGGTACATAATTTATCAATCTTTATTTGATGTCCTACACAATTTATCTCTCTAATTCCCTTTTTGAGCTTTTATTACTATTTTCTTTGGCATGGGAAACTATGGTTTTTTATGCCCTTATTTTTGTTAAAATACTATTCAGTGCTCAAGTGATAACATTATGAAAGGCAAACATTAACAGGAAAGAAAAAAACAATTTGATGAACAGTTTGAAAGGATGACCTGATTATTTGTGAAATTTCATATTTTTTTCAAAATAACTTCTCAAATATCTTATTTATGAAACTCAGTACTAGATTTAATGAATGAAAAATTTTGCGCTTACACCAGGTGTGGTGTTGTATGCATATAGTCCCAGCACTCAGGAAGCCAAAGCAGGAGGATTGCTATGAGTTCGAAGCCAGCCTGGGCTATATAGCAAGACCCTGCCTCAGAAACAAAGCAAAACAAAATTTTATCATTTTAATAAAGTACATCTTGATCATCAAAGTAAATAAATATTTTATTTTTTTCTCTAGGTTTGAAAATTGGGGAATTTTCATTGTTATGCTGGAGGTAATTTTCAGAACTTTGTTGAGGTCTACGGGAGTATTTATTTTCCTTCTTTTGGCTTTTGGACTTAGCTTTTATGTCCTTCTAAATGCACAGGTAAGGCAGTTGCATCTGTTATTGATCATCACTGTGAATATTGGAAATGTATGTTATATTTAAGTCTCAGTGACCTAGAAAATTAATAATGACAAGAATGTTGGAATAATTGTTTTTTATATCATACAATTTTCAAATTATTTCTATTGCAAATGTGGGCAGATACTAGATTTTTTTCCATTGTCAAAAATTTATAGATAATGCACAAATTTGTTTCATCTGCACAAAAGAACTTTTTATGACTTTGCTATATAGCTTATTAACATTTCTTTGGACTATATTTCAGTAGCTACATGGTTATAATTTCTTAAAAATATTCCTGTATAATTTTTATCATTTTACTCTTCAGGAGACACGCATTTCACTGTCTATACTTCACATTTCACTTTCCTTTCTATCTTTTCTCAGGATGCCTTTAGGTCACCATTGCTTTCCTTAGTCCAGACCTTCACCATGATGCTAGGAGATGTCAATTATCGAGACACATACCTTCAACCCTTTTTGAAAAATGAATTGACATATCCAGTTCTGTCTTTTGTACAACTTATCGCCTTTACAATGTTTGTCCCAATAGTCCTAATGAATTTACTTGTAAGTAATTTATTCTTGTGTTTTCTGTTTTTTGATTATCTGGAATATTTAATAATGATAATTACTCTTAATTTCTTTACTATCCTTCTGTTGGGAAAGGCAAGTGTGTTAAACAGGTTCATGTCACTGATGCAAAATATCTGAGGCAAGTAACTTATAAAGAGAAAATTTTTATTTAGCTTTGGAGGTTCGGAGGACTCATGTCTGTATCAACTCAGTTCTGACCAGGATAGAAGACAGTGACACATATGGTTGAGAATACCTGCAGGAACAAAATAATCACATTGTAAACTGGATCAGAGAGAGAGAAAACGGGCAGTGTCACAGAATTCCTTGCACGGGCATACCTAGGGCCCTAAACACTTCCTATAGGGCCTTACCTTTTAAAGGTTCACAGTGTCTCCCATAATTGTCACCTTGTGAACCAGCACTTTGCATACTGATTTCCTTTGGGTGACATGCACACTCAAGCAATAACTATAGAGAAAGAGCTATTATAGGATGTATTCATTTAACATGTATCTAGAGTCTAGGGTATACAGCCACATCAAAGAGCTCAGGAGGCACAAAGATGTTTTCACTACACAAATACTTGTCAAGAACCTACCAATTGCTAAGTATTGTTGCAGGTTCTAGGAAATAGTAGTAAACAAAACAGATCAGTGCCTGGTCCTTACATGATTATGAACTAATCAGGAAAGTAGGTAATAAATAAATATATAAGACAATAAAATGGGGGTAAAATGCAAAATAAGAACTGGGAGCTCAGTAAGACAATAAACATGAAGATGTGGGTTACTGTAGGGTTGGAGATGGGGGTCAAAGGTTAGGAAGAAACTTTATTGAGAGTATTGTCTATACCCTTGAATCTCTCACCGATTAAGTACTTAAACAGGGAAAAATCTGTCATCCAACATGGTCATATCTAACCAGGTCAAAGGCAGATTTGACATACCTTTCCACTTGGGAATTTCCAGAGACTTTTATCAAACAAAGAGCATTTTACTGATGCAGGCAGAAGTGGATCACAGTTCCAGGTCCATGGAGAGTCCTAAGTGGTACCATAGAAACTGTTTTTAAAAATCCATTTATAGATGTTTTATATACATATTTTTGTAGGCACTAAGTAAGAGATGATTAGTTTTCATGGGGTTTCTTGAGACCCAGAGAGAACTTTCATTGAAAGGAAGGCAAATTAACAACCAAAGACTGAGTGTAGTGGCATGTTATGGTAATACCAGGAATCTGTGTACTTAGGCAAGAGGATCACAAGTTACAGCCCAGCCTGGGCAACTACTGACTCAGTGAGATATCTGCTTGAAGCAAAAAATTTAAAAAAATAAAGCAAACAAACAAACAAACAAACAAAAACAGGGCTGTAGAGGTAGCTTAGTGAGAAGGCTCTAGGTTCAATCTCCAGTATTAAAAAACAAAACACCAAAACAAGATATCAACAGTGGCTATCATAATGTCTCTTGTTTTTTTCAAAATAGTTGACCATACCTACGTGTTGTTGCATTATTCTGTTCTTACTTGCTTTGTTCTGTTTTGTTTTATTCTCTTTGAAACAAAAAAAAATTTCAAAAACAAAACACTAAAACCTATAACACTGTCAAATAAAGCCTCTGCTGAGCTCGTGATTCTTGCTGCTAGTCTGAAATTTCTTTAATATATTTTTTCACTATTCATTCAGAAAAATTATATAGGCTTTTCAGTTTTTGTACAGTGTAGCAAATATTACATAGTCATTACTAGTAGACCGCATGTTCACTCCTCCACTTTGGTCAGAAAGGTCTGGCTATGATTTGAATATTTGTATCCTTCCAAAATTTACATGTGGACACATAATTACAAAAATGATAGTAATCAAAGGTGAGGTCTTTGAGAGATGATTAAGCTATAAGCCTTTATGAATAGGACTTGTTCCTATTTGAAAAACACAAGAAGAAGCTTCTGAGATCCTTTTTACATTCTACATTGTGAGAACTCATAGAAGGCACTCTTTCTGAGGAATGGGCCCTCGTCAGACACTAAATCTCCTGGTGTCTTTATTCCAGGATTCCCAGCTTCTAGATCTGTGGATGATAGATTTGTGTTGTATAGATAAATTACTCAGTTTAAGATATTTTATTGTGCAAGATTGAATGGACTGAAACCTTAGGTACATTTTTAAGTGGACAATTACAATGTCTTGGTTAACTTTTGTGTCATATTTTAATATTTTAGATTGGTTTAGCAGTTGGTGACATTGCTGAGGTCCAGAAACATGCATCATTGAAAAGGATTGCTATGCAAGTAAGTATTATATTTATTTAACATTTAGAAAAAATAACACTATTGCAATTATTTGCATGCAAGAATAGCTGAGTTTCTGAGAAAAGTGTTATATAATGTGGGTATTTTCTCAATACTGAGCTATACAATCCCTTCTCTGTGTGTTTTCTTGTATAATCAAAGTATCAGGAGTGATAAAAAATAACCTAGAACAATCTCATGATAGAAATTGAGAAGTTACCTGAGCCTCTATTTGGGTCAACATCCGGCCAGATGGGTAGCTAACTGCTAGACCAGAAGCTTCACTGAAGTACTGTATTTTGTCTAGCCCAGCTGTTCAAAGAAGATCCTGATACTTTGATACGGAACTTACAGGGTCCCAACAGCATGTTTGATGTTTAAGTTTTAACCATATCCATGTAGTGTTTTTCTTTTGTGATATCCTCTCGTTTTTCTGGATAATTTGTTCTAAAATTTATTAGAGGTTTCAAGATAGGTAATTGGCTACTGAATCTTGTGAGGTAGTTCCATGTCATACAACTCCAAGTTATTTCTATAAGTTTAATTGTATTGTCTTTAAATTTCAAGTTTGAATGGGAAGGTTCAATGCTTCAAGAATACCTAATGAACAGTTGTGTACACACATTCAGATATTTAGACCATTTCAAGAGAAAGAAATGTCCATACTAAGATAGAACTTTCTTTTCACATTCATCCTTTCTTTTCTTAATCACAATACTTCTGACTTTTATTCTCTACACATTAGCCTTTATTTGTCCAGAAAACAATGCCTCAACATGTGACATATACAAAGTGCAATATAACTTAGCAAGGTTACCCATAGGAAGTAAAAGAATGTGGTCTTTATTAAGTAAAATATGCCCACTCTTCACACCAGCTAAGCATTCAGAGGATGAAATATAAATCACTTTAGACTCATTCTCAAGTTCCATGCTCTGTGACTTAGCTGCGCATTTGTACATAGAGCCTGGAAGACTTAGAGAACAAAAAACATATAATTAAATGTTAATTGTATACAGAAAATAATGCAAAAATAATTCAAGCAATGCTAAGTAGAGGGAGTAGGCTGACTCCTTATGAAAAAATGGTAGACTTTAAAAAAGTAATGAGAAAGAACTGACTCAGTGGGAGAAAGGAGCCAAAGCAGAAGTGGGGGAAGTGCCTTGAGGTTGGTTTAGTGGGGGAAAGATTAGAAAGAAGACCTAATGGTAGGTTATTAGTCTTAACACAGATGGACTTTAGGGCTCCTGGTGGACAGACGGGGAGAGAGAATATGTGGGCCTTTCAGCAGTACAGTACCTCATAACTGTCTTAATAATGCTTCAAAATACCATAAATAATGAAAAAGAATAACAAATGGAAACAATGTTTTGTGAAGCAGTAAGGTTGAGTGAAAATGCATCATCCAATACTGTGTTCGTTCCCTAAAATTACGGAGTGCCAAGGACTCCAACATTTCTTCCGTGTTTTGGACTAAGAACAGCACCGAGTAGAAGCAGGGAAACATTCTCTCCTCTTTCCCGAGTTATTTCTTAAGCAACTCTCTGCATCCATTTAGAAGTCTAAGTCAGAGCTCACAACAGAACAGGGACAGAGGGAAGCAGGCAGCAGTGTGTGCCATCGAGGCCCATTTAGACTCTCCCTGCTTCATTTCACAAGCACTGGGAACTGGAGAAACCCTGGGGCAATGTGTGCTTCATGATACCTCATTGTGGGTTCCTGGAGGATGGAAATCGCATTTGGAGGGGTTTGAAGTTGTTTGGCTGCTTTTAAACATTGTTTTCTGCACTTCCCAATACAACACCAACCCTAGACATTCCATAAATGTTTCTTTCCCTGCCACAAATTAAGAAAGGAGCACATCCTACTCTTCAATGGAGAAAACTCACAGGGTGGGGAGGCAAAGATTTAATCTTAGACCATGCAAAGTCATGCTCAGCGGGTCCCACCAGGCTGCACATGAGACCTGGAGCTTTGCTAGCCAGCCTCCCCAGCTCTGTTAGAGGTGCAACCTGGCCACTGCTGTGTAGGCAATGAAAAGAGTGAAGACATACCGTGTCCTCTAACTGTTGGCCAACACTGGGGTTGAATAAATCTTTTTCAATTGACTTTGAGTGAATAAATGATAATATGTGACCTCCAAAAAATATATGGCAAGGTGAAAGTAGTACCCTAAAAACCCAAGGGAGGAAAGGGAATTTAAAAATGATTATGAAAAATCAAAAACATATGTAACTTGTAAACAAAGTATGAGAAGACACAGTTTTTTTTTCTTGAAATCAGAACTAAAATACATTATATTAAGGGTGGTGGGCATATAAAAATAGCAAGGAAAAGCCAGATAATTAGTGCATATTATAGGAAGCAATGGAGACTACAGTTTTAATCAGTGTAGTCTGGGAAGTTTTTACCATCTCACTTGGACTATAAATCACCTAATGTGTGTACTACATACAGTTTTAGATTAGAAAGCAAGTTTCACTGTGTGGTACTTGCAATAAGCATATCTGAACAACACAAATACAGAGTGAATGGTGGTTTTAAAAAGTAAAAGATAAATTTGGAAAATACAGAAACAAAGATTGAAGATATGAGAATTAAACTAAATGTTAACTCGAAGCAAAAATAATGATACGACAAAATATTTGTATCCCAGAAAATAAAAATTATACTTAATGTATGTCATGAATAAAACATTTTGCACCTGACAGTATAACATTAAGTTTCAATGAATACTTTTAGATATAGTGGTTCTCATTTTTTTTTACTGCTTATCTTTGTATTCCCCCAGTTCAGCACTCTGTTCTCTTGTCTTGCGAGTGTATTCATACCATTCATACTTTTTGGACCTCCTAGCTGTGCATATTTTGTAGAACAACTTTTTTTTCCTTGTAGCTTCAATGTTGATCATAGTCTGAATGATAAACACCCACTGTGTTAAATTCTTTAACAACTTGTTCGCCCACCCTTGCTTGTGTTCCTTGTCTTGTTGGTAGATGATGTGATAGGAAGGGGTCTGTGACTGAGTTTAGAGCTAATGAATCTTGCTCAGCCCAATGCTGTTTATTAATCATGACCCAGAAATCAGTTTTCATTTTGCTATACTAATGATGGCTTTTGTGTTCTGTAAGTTTACCAGATACTAATCAATAATTCTATCAACAAATACAAAATGCATTTTAGGTAGAACTTCATACCAGTTTAGAAAAAAAGCTGCCCATTTGGTTCTTACGCAGAGTGGATCAGAAGTCCACCATCGTGTATCCCAACAGACCTAGATATGGACCAGTGTTAGTAAGTATATCGGCAACCGACGACCTAAATAATGTGAAACCACTCGACATTCATTTGTTGTGTTATTCCTATAGTATCTTTATTTATAGACTTTGATTCTAATTGTCTGGTGGGAAAGAAATAGCTGTACTTTTGTTAAAAGTAAGTGACTAGTGCAATGTTGACAGTGCCATGCACTGAGGAGGGAGATGGTCTTCATTTATAGGTAGCTCATATATAACCTGTGTTAAACAACCCACGTCCCTGTGAGATCAGACAGGTAGGGGACCCAGCCATGCCTTTTCAGTGTGGCACAGGTATACTTTGCATTTCCTAATCACTTGCCACCTACATTTATGTCTACATAAATATACATATGTATGTGGGTGTATATATCTAAGCATATATATAGAACGTACAATAAGAACTCATATATGCACATACATGAAGAATGTGCTCCAATAGAAAATACACACAATGACTCAGAGACCAACCTGGACCAGTACATTATTATGGAAAAATGGGCGTATTAAGAGTCAGTTCTGGGTGTTAATCCTGACCAGATCTGGGATTCCCATCTCTAGGATTATTCTTGAATTCTTTTCTGGTTTGTTTTCCTTTGTGTAGTCATAAAATAATAAAATTGACCTAAGTCTCTGTCTAGGGTTTATTCTAACCTCACACCATTGCCATGTTCTATTTCACTTATGTCCTTAGTTCCAATTACTACCTAACACAAAATGCTTGCAATGCATTTCTCCAGCCAAGAGCTTGTCTGTGGGTTTGAGGAGTACATACCCAGCTGTCTACTTGACAGCTTCACTTTTATGTCTCAAAGCTATTCAAATTCAATGTGTTCAACACCAAACTCCATTCTTGTCTCACATCTTTTTCCTATCAGGGAAAGAGTGAAAAAGTCCCAGCCTCTCTCAAATGTTCTTCATTGTGATTAATGTCAACATTTCCCTGATAAACCAGCCACACCAGAGTCGGCCTTGACAGCTTCCTCTTACTTCCTCTCTGCTCAGGTTCACTCTGTCTCTTCTTCTGACCACTAACTTCCTGAGTGACCCATGTAAGTGGGCATCTTCTCTTGCCTGGACTCCTAGAATTATCTCATGCTTGATCATTTCATATCTGCACCTGCCCTTGACCCTCTTTAGTCCACCCAAGGTTTAAAGGACGCTAAATTGAGCTGAGAGGTTGACTCAGTGGTACAGTGCTTGCCTAACATACACAAGGCCTTGGGTCCAATCCCTAGTATCACACACACACACACACACACACACACACACACACACACACACACATCAATTTTTAAACTAAGTTACTAAAATTACATTTTATAAATTTCTTTATGCGAACTTTTGTTCCTGGGTTTGGTTGTGTTGGATAAAGGTTTGAAGATGTTTTAAAGAATTGAAAAATCTTGTATAGAATAGCACCACCCATAGTGGCCATTTTTCATGAGAATATTTTTTATTTAAAGAGAATAGAACAAAATAAAGCAGAATAAAGCAGACTAAAAGAAAACAATGCATGAAACACAAGATTTCAAGAAACACAGGATTTCAAAATAAGACAACAGGAAACCAACAGTGGCTACCATAATGTCTCTTGTTTTCTTCAAAATAGTTGTCCATACCTTGATACACAATGAATTCAAACAACACAAAATAGTATAAAACCAATCAAAACAAAAGATTGAAAACATTACATGACTTCAAAACAAGACAATAGGAAAGTCAACAATGGATACCATAATTTTCATGAGAATTCATAAAAGTATTCCATTCAGCCCTTTACAAACAATCCTCTAGACCATTTTGTCTTTGATATTATTTGTACAATTTTTCTTTTTCGTTTATGTATGACTTCACTGTGTAGCTTTTAATAGCTGTTCATCAGAGCAGACTGTAATCTCTTTGAGGACCACAGAAATAGCTTGTGAATATTTGTGCTATTGAGCCTGGCATGATGGTGGGATTCTGGCATATGTACAGCAGATATTTCCTGAACTGAATCACCTTCAGTAACTATTATATATTATCCCACAGCGTTTATTTCATTATTTTTTTGGTGTCCAAGAAACAAGACAAGAATTGCCAAATACTGATACATGTTTAGAATTAGAAATGTTGAAACAGAAATACCGGTATGTATTTTTCCTTCTATTTGTATTTGAAAAACTAAAACTTAAGTAACAATGCAGAGTACACACTTACATAGTATATCATTCTTTATCTTCTAAATTTAGTTATACTTTTTTGACTGCATAGGTAGCATATTGAGAATCGTGAGATCTCTTACACTTAACAATTTATTGCTGCTGTTCCCAGTTTGATTTCCAAGGAATAGATGAGTGAAAATCAAAATGCTCATTTCCTCAGTCTGGAAAATACTATAATTGATGAGTTCTTCATGACTCATCTGACTTTATACAGCAAACCTCTGGCACTCTTTGAAGATCCTTGGAATAATTATATGGAATTAAGCATGAGGGTTGTAGAGTTTGTTTACCTGAGTTTAAAGCCCTATTCAAGGGGCCAGAGGTATAGCTCAGTGGCACTATGCCTGCTTGGCAAGTGTGAGCTTTGAGTTTAATTTGTGTTACCCCCACCCCACCAAAAAACCAAAAAAGCCTTATTGAACTATTTACTAACTCTGTGGCCCTTGGAGAAGGTACTTAACTTTCCTTTGTAAAAGGAACTTTTGTGGAACTTTGGTAAAATCACTTGAATTTCAAAAATATGTATTTGTTGAGTGGTTATAAATACTACCAGGCTGTAATCTAAGTAGTTAATCAGATAGAAAACATTCTTAGCAACTATGCCACCATGCATTCAGAGGACAAAAGAAGAACTGAAAATAAATTCACAAAATAGACATTTTTCTTTTAGGCTGAAAGACCTCACTTCACTCTTAGAAAAGCAGCATGAACTTATTAAACTCATCATTCAGAAGATGGAGATCATCTCTGAGACCGAGGATGAAGATAACCACTCTTCTTTTCAAGACAGGTTCAAAAAAGAGCGGCTGGAACAAATGAACAGCAAATGGAATTTTGTTTTAAGAGCAGTTAAGACAAAGCCACACTAAGGATTAGCCACCTAGACCTTCATGGGCTCTCTAGGAGTGAAAGGCTACGTGACTTATCACATCTGATTTTAATTTGGCAAGAGCGAGAAGCAGAAATCTGATTGATATCATTACATAGAAAACTGCAGTTCCCGCATTCTGTGTCAAAGTAAACTATTTCTAATTATCCATATTTTGTGGCAATCCCTGTCTGTTGAGAATATATTTACTGAAATGTTCAAGTTTGACTTCAATGACAAATAATCATATTATTTGAATGGGTAGCAAACATATTTTCTACAACACACACTTTTAAGGACAAAGAGTATTATAGTTATTTAGCTAGAATGCAAAAGTCAACCCTGTATTCTCACCTGATAATTGTATAACATTAGGTGCTTTAGATAATAGTCTCAACTATTAGGTTTAGTGCTATCATTTGGAAAACTTTTAATGTGACAGAAGTACGTGTAGGTGGTGTCCAGGGTACACCGTCTGTTCCTGCTGTGATAACTGGCCAACTCTTCTTGCTGATCCCAGCACACCCGATGTCCCTTCGAACCATAGAGATGAAGTCCTAATATTGAGGGCATGCATGAATTCACTACAGGTGATATGTGTTAATTCTGTATTTTTTTGGTTTCAATGATTGTAATAAATAAAATCTAAATAGTGACTCCTTGGTGATTACGGTGTGCACCTATTATTGCATTTAGTTTCATGAGATTTGCAAAAATGTTTCTATCCTTTTTTCTTTTGCTATCTAGTAGAAAGTATGACTCAATCACACATTTCATTATTGATCTTTTCAAGGTCCTCATTTTATTTTTTCATTCATCCTAATTCTCATATTTGTTTCCTCACTATCCTCAGGAGACACCCACTCCAATTAATGTATCTCTGGATATATATATATATATATATATATATATATATGACCTTGTATTATGTTGGAACAATGATTTGATTGTTTATTTTTAATTACATGATATTACCGTTTTGTGGCTTTGCTTCCTTACTCTTTTCCACTGGACACTATGTTTACAAGATAAAACTGTTACACATGTACATCTAGAAGAGGGCTTCCAAAAGCTTCTCACTAACTCCACTATACGCCCCTCCACACTGATCTAGACACAGCCATCTTGATAACCTCCACTTTTCTGATATGAGACATACTCTCAAATGTACATTCAAATACAAAATGATGGAGTACTAAGTAATGATTTATAATTTTACTTTTTACATTCATGTGTTCAACAGATTGCAAGACATAAAGAATTTTATATTCTTCAATCTTTTTTTACTTTTATTTAAAGAAAGACTAAACAAAACAGAAAATAGGTAGAAATAATACATGTTCAGAGAAAAAAACAGTAAGAAATCACTACTTGATGTTTACATATTGTTGGTTTACAAATAATTGTTCAAGATACAAAAATGGAACATGTAAAGTGAGACTTCAAACAGTTCTGTTCAATTGTCCAACAAAAATTTAGTAGCATGGTTGTCAATCCTATACACTTAAACATACATGCAGTTATCCATATCTTCACTTATGTTTAGATTAAACAGACTAAAACAGGTTAAAATCATTCTGAACAAAGAATAATAGTATTGCTGGATTTCACATCATGACACTCCATGATCAGCACTGGGTACTGTAGTTTTTTTTTTTTAATTTAATTTAAAGAAAGCCTAAACAAAACAGAAAATAGGTAAAAATAATACAAAATTTCAAAGAAAAAAATAAACAAAAATCACTATTTGATGATTACAGATTGTCTTATTACAAATAATTATTCAAGACACTAAAGTGGAGCATATAAAGTGGGGATTCAAACAGTGAGATTGCAACCAGTTCTGTTCAACTATCCAACAAAAACTTAGAAATATGGTTATCAATCCTATACACTTAAACCTACATGCAGTTATCCATATCTTCAATTATGTTGAGATTGAATAAACCCAAGCAGGCTAATATCACTCTGAACAAAAAATAATACTATACCTGGGTTTCACATTATGACCCCTCCAGGATCCGCACTGGGTACTTTAGTGTGTCTTTTTCTTCAAAGTATCTGTTCATTTCATCATATGTCCTATGATCAGTTCTCATAAACTGTTTATAGATTCTACACATACATGAGTCTTAACAGGTATTTCTATCCTTTCTATATTAGAGGGAGAAACAAAACAAAGCAAGACAAAACAAAACATATTCCTATAAACACATGAAGTGAAAACACATAAGACAGTTGTGCAAAAAGTTCTACCATGGTTCCTGTGTTGTCTCTTGTTATCTCCAATAGAATTGGCTATATCATCAGACATAGTATAATTGAATATATCAGTACATCAGTCCTCCAGTTTGGATAATCTATCTTTTGTTTCTTTCAGGCTGATTTGCCATCTTTCCATAGAGGTTTTTAATTTCCTGGTAATCTCTTTGAACCTGCTTCATGTATTCTATATTTTTTTATATTCTTCACCAAATGGTTCTCTCCTTTGTTTGAGTTCCTCCCTTCTTCTGTCTGTGTCTGCTTGAGGGGTGCTTAGTATCTCTTTTATTAATCTCCTTATATCTTGCTTTACTTGGCTAAATATTTCACTTTTGAACTCATCCCAAGGTCCCAAAAATATCTCTTTATGTCCACTGGCACCGTGTCTGATATTGCATGTTTGCTGTTCTCATTCTCCTTTGTATTTACCTGTCCGGGGTCAATGTTCTCAGGGTTGAGACCTGAGGACTTTCTGTTGTTGCTCCCTCTTCAGATCTTTTTTACTTCTTCCCAGAGGCCCCAGTTTCTTTCTTTGTTACAATTGTTCTGAAGCACACTGGCTAGATGACCCTACTCACTGCTATGTGCTAGTGAGTTGCAGACAGGGACAGGGTATCCTGGACCCTCCTCTCTGGGTCAGTCAAGCCGCTGTGGCCTGCACTGTCACATGACCCAGGCCTGGCTCACTCCACCAATCCCGTTCGGGAAGGGAACAACTGACTGAAGTCACTGCTATCAGTCACTTGACTGAAGTCAAGTCCTTATACTTGCTATTCCTGCCCGGTCCCAGAATGTTGTCCACCAGAGCCCCCCTTTCTATGGAATGGCTCCATTCCCATCAGTCACCAAAGGTCAATGTAGGCACCCTGCCTACTTGGTTCTCTGTTTGGCTTGCTGATCCCAGAACTCAGTGTAACTGTACCTCCCCAGTAAGTCGAAGCAGTGGGACCTCAGTTGGCTGGGCAAGTTGTGGCGGGACCTTGGCAAGTGGCATTGGGACCTTGGATGGTCAGCAAGTTTCCTGGTGCAGTGGGAACACTGAACCTTTAGCTGTTCCAATAATAGCACCAGGACTGTATGTTTGGTTGGTTCTTCTCACCTTAATTTCTTCTTGGGATGAGAGAATTCATCTCCCTCTGTTTGGGGCTCCCCACTCTGTATTATGTTGAATTCTAAGTTGACTATCTCAGGGAGCCTCTGTAGCCAGTTGTTATCTATCCGCCATCTTTTCTTTCTCAACCTTTGATATGGTCTTTGTTCTTTATTTGTCTTAAAACAGAAAGGCTAAACTGGATGTGGTTGTACACTTTTATAATCCCAGTACTCTGGGAGGCTGAGGCAGAAGGATTATAAATTCAAGTCTAGTTTAAGCAACTTGGTAACTTAGCAAGACCCTGTCTTAAAATAAAAAAAGAGAAAAGGAATTGATATATTGTTACTTGAAGGCTCCTGGGAAAAAAAGAAATTAGAGGGAGAGGCCAGGAGAATGAAGAGATTTAGCTCAGCGGCGTAAGTGCCTGCCTTGCAAGTGAAAGGTCATGAGTTTGATCCCTGGACTCATTGTGATGTTCCTGGGTTTAATCCTAGTTACTAAAAAAGTCTGCACTTATCACCCTGTAACACTTGAAAGTTTTCCCAATTATAGATTTGCTAAAAATATTTATTTTTTATATACATTTAAATAAGATGGTAAATGTAGTAAATCAAATCATCCTTGTACTTACTCAGGAAGGTAAAATACTGTGGTCTTGTGCTAAATTCTGCTATTTCTTACCAGTTTGCAAGTGAATGGGATGGTTTTTCCCTCCTCAACATTATAAACCAATATTCAGTGTGCAAGATCGGACTTTATATTTTGTCGTCCTATAATTGCTGTGCTACTACATCATGCCTCAAAAGGGATGTGGCCAAAGCCAGTATTAATGGTCTCAACATATCTATTAACAAAACATCAGAGATTTTGAAGTTTTTCATTTTATATTGCCCACACTCAATTAATGTAGTAATGCTTGTAGTACTTTGTTCTATTTTCAAATGTTAAGATTTTTTAATTTAAAGACCACATTAATAGAGTCAAAATGTCAGTAAGACGTTGAAGAAAAGACAAGTGAGAAAAAATGAGGATGGTTGCTTTAATTAAATAATTTAGAATCATAAATGAAAAACTAAAGTATATTTTTAAATGTTTTCATTTATTATTAATTTGCTTTTAAGTAAATCTTTTGCTAAAGTGATCATAAAAATCTTACATGCACTTATACACAAATTCTAAGTCATTAATTTGTTTAATCTCATAGAATTATAGATGTGATTAAACATTTTGAAAAATAACAATCAGGAAACTATTCACAAGCAATTATCTGCTACTACTAAAGATAATTTTTAAATATAAAAATCTGTCTTAAACAATATATTTCATATGACAGAACATTTTAATTACATAAATCAGATGAGCAGGATCACACATGGAGTATTGTTAATATTAGGGATATTATGTGTGAAATTTAAAATACTTAATTGAGATAAAAATGTCTCAAATTAAATGGTTTCAAATTAAACAATAATGTATTACAGATAAAAAAAATACAACCACTTAGTCAACAAGCGGTTATCATATCCTTCAAAGAAGAAGATTTAAGGCAAGAGCATCAAATATATGTTCCACCTTAACCTTACTTGTAAATATTCTGCTCTACACAGGGGCTTCAGATCTACTTGGCTAATAACACCATGATCCACATTATTCCCAGCTGGATTTAGGTTGTCTGCGTTGCACTTTTAAACTATGTTAGAAAAAAGAAAACACCTTGTTCTTCTGATGCCCTGTGTATATATTTTCGCTATTTCAGGATTTAAAGTAATGGAAAAAGCATCATTTGTTTCATTTTTCATCCTAATGAAGAGGACCATCTGACATATGTGACAGTCTCACTAGATAAGCACAGGCAATAAAATACAGAGCTAAAACATGAAAAGAATGTTCCCTGCAGTTCTAGTGAGCACTGAATAGTCGTTTTATGATATTTTAAAACTTATTTTTAACAGACCATGCTGAGCTCAAGATTTGGAACAAGAAACACCTCCAAATGCTTGTTAACCAACAAATCTTGTAACAGGAATATGAATGTGTTATGATACAGGACGCCTGGGCAGATTTTTATGAGAAAATGACCATTTCACAAAGTATTACTACTTAAGCTTAAATTTCAAAGACCACATCAAATGCTGCACACCAGTAAATCAAACTTGTATTATTTATCACTTATTTTATTTAAAGAGCCAAAAATTATGCATTCCACAGTTACAAATGGGAAGCAGATAGTGGTATGTATATTAAATCATTCATTTTATTTAGAAAAGCGTCAATTCTATTCAAATCAAAGGTAAGGGCACTTTCATACTTGATATTTTGAAACTTAATGATATATAAAGAACTTCCTTTTAGAAGTTATTAGGTAAACAATAATATAATTTACATAAAAGATGAAAACAAATAAAACAGGTAATATAAAAAAGCTAAGAAAGAAGAAAAGTCAAGACCCACAATGACTCAAAAACATTAAACAAGACTCCATAGAGAAAACAAAGCCTATCAGCTCTGACAATAAATATGAATCTCAGTGGTTGACAAAATATACCTCACTTGGGTTATGAAATTTAATTATAAGAAGATAATCTGAACTACTACAGAAAGAGAGGAGAATAAACAGGAAAATGGAATATCACGAGTGGCAAAATGAACTTAACTCTGAGAACACCAGGGAAGAACATCAAGTTAGGCACAATTGTTGCCTACACTGATAAAGGTTTTGATCTATACAATGTCATGATTTATTAACCTTTTTGTTTTAAATGAATTATCAAAATATGTCAAGCTATAAATGGTAGAAATTAATCATTGATAGAAATACTGTGGTAGTCTTATCGCACCTCCATTAGTCTAATCCCGGCTTTAGGATTACAAATGTGTGGTCTATCTACAAACGTTATTGAAAAACAGTTTCCAAAGAATCAAGAAAGAAGAGTCTGCTAGGTTGCTGAAGCTGATAGAGGACAGCGGCTTCTAGAGTGACACAGGTGCCAAAATTAGGTCCCCAGCCCAGTACAGTGCCGGAAGGACTGATGAACAGGGCCAGAAACATGAGCTTATGAGGTTATAGGAAGGTTTGTGCTGCCTTTCAATAACTGTTTACATTCCTTAGTGTTGTCTCTCTATCTGACCCAGGTTCTTTTTTTTATTTTTATCTTTGTTTATATTTTGTTCTTTTAACTACTACCATTTATATTCCATTTTAAATTATTAAAGTTATTTTCAAATTAACAACCTGTGAAATTTGAGGTTGTGGATAGAGAGAGAAAACAACTGAGTCTGAAACAACACTGTGCCTGGCTTTCTTCTCTTGTCCAGCGTTTAGTAACAAAATGTAGTCACCATAGTCCATAAGCAAACTGAAGGGCTGGAACCGTCTGTGGATCCCTTTAACAATTTATCACCTAGACTTCAGACAATATCAATACCTGCCTTAATTAAAATATTTAAATTTAGTTCTGGGTCTATTTAAATTTAGTCTCACTGTAACAGGCTCTTCTTATGGATTTGTTTCTTATTCCCTTTTCCTCCTACAGAGTACAGTAGTTAAACAGTTGGTCTTGAGAATAAGTCGGGTGGTTCAGTCACTGATTTTCGAGTATGATGCAAAGTATTTCTTTGTGACTCTGTGATGTTCTTCTTTGCCTTGCAACTCAAGGTATGAACTGAGGACCAATATCATAGGGATTCTGGAGATTGTATTGAAATGTAGAGCTTCAGATTTCAGTTAGATCCACAGCATCAGAATCTGCATTCCAGTAAAATCCCCTGGTGATTCACTTGTAGCAATCTGTGGGTATGAAAGTCTGAGCAGCACCGTCATAGCAACGTTTCTCACTAATCTTGCTGAATGCTTCATAAAAAGATACAAAGGCAAACCAAAACCACAAGTACTCTTCCTCCCCATTCACCCCAAGTTTCAAGACTCAAATAGGCATAATAAGGCTCTACTAAAACCTTCAATGGATGAGGCAAAACCTATTCCCTCTGTCTTTTTTACTTCACTATTTTCCAAACTAATTTTTCTATGACTCCCCTGGCACATAGTTGCTATTAATATTCTTCAGAATCCACCATTGATGGAACACATATTGAGAAATACAAATCTAATGGAAATAATATGGTGAAAGAAGTGAATCATTAATTAGGAATCTGGATTTCGGTTTCATTGTCAAGGTAATGAAGTTATCTTATTATTACTTCAATGAAGTAATCAAATGTCAAAACGTAGTTTGGAGAAAAGATGAAGTAGATATGAAACCTTCTGAAAAATAAAATGTTTGGGAAAATTTCATGCACTTATTTAAGTCTCTAAAAGCTAGGTGTGGAAGATACAAGATTATGAAAAGTTTGTCTTTTCATGGACTCAAAATATCAGTTCAAGTTTATTACAGAGTAAGGCTTTTATTTAACTAGCAAAATCCCTTCTCAAAACCACAAGGGAGTAGAAGTATCTACTGGGTAATAATAATAGTAATAATAATAATAACAATGTCAACATTTATACAGAACTTACTGGTGTTGTCTAACTGATGGTAAACTGGCAAGCTGCCCCAATGTATGGCATTTGCCAATTTTTGTGACACAGATACTTCCATTGCAGCCAGTTAATCTCAAGCTACCAACATGGTGTCACTGGATGTGTAGATGGAAATATTTGCAAAACCATAAAATATGTGCACCACGAGTCATTGTGAGTCAGCAAAAGGCAAACGCAGTGCATCACGGCGTGTACTATTTCTAGGTAACACATATAAACAAAGTCATGTGTGCCTTCTAAAGAAGTAATCATTATATTTCCTATTCATAGCTGAGAAAACTGAAGTTTAAAAAGATCGTGTAATTTCCCCAAGATCATGCAACCAGAAAGTAATAAATAGCATGTTATCAGAGTCAGAGGTATAGGATTCCAGAGCCAATCTTTATATACAATACTAGTCTATTTTTCACTATCATAATATACCTGAAGCATAAAGAAAAGTCTATTTAGCTCACAATTTGGAGGCCCACTTGCATGATGCCAGAATCTGTTCTGCTCTGATGAGGGCCTTCATCACTGCATCACATCATGGCAATGGCATAAGAACATGTGAGAAAAAGAGACCACATCACCAACTGGGAATGAAGAGGGAGACTAGGGTTCTATAATTCCTCCAGAGGGCGTACCCCTGAGGACCTAAGGACCTACTAACAGGTTTTACTTCTTTAAGGTCCACGATGTCTCAGCACTGCCACATTAAGGACCAATCTTTTAACACATGAAACTGCATCCTAACTATTGTACACAATATAGCCTAGTATTCAGTAGAAAGAACTGATGTAATTCCTAAGAACCACCTTGTTTATTTATTCATTCAATAACTGACAGTGAATACCCAATAATGGTGAATACACTTTGGATGAGATGTTTAAAGTTGGAATTGGAATGAAAATATTCTCTTTGTAGAATGAAAGAACACAGACATTTGAGTTTGGCTAACACATTCCGGTGCAATAGGACTGTATCTTCATACGACAGCCACAACAAAATTCCTTTACTTTGACATTTCAGATAAACTGAAATTTAGCCATACTGCCAAGCAGTGACTATGATAGAGATTTTGATGGTGTTCAGGTGGCTACATGGTGTGTATGTAGTTACTGCTACCCAAATGGCAAGAATATTGCCCTAGATTAAACTAAAGTTATTTTATTTTTTATCAGTACCGGGGATTGAACTCACAACTGCGTGCTTATAAGGCAGGCACTTATGCCACTGAGCTACATCCCTAGCCCCAACTAAGGTTATTTTAGACAGCGTTTGAGAGTATAGAGTAATGTATTCATTTCCTAAGGATGCAGTAATAAAATATCCCAACCTGTGTTGCTTAAATAATGGAAATTTATTATCTTAGAGTCTTGGAGGCCAGAATTTTAAGATTAATGGATCAACAGAGCTTATTCTCAAAGAGAAATTTGTTTCATTATTATAGCTTCTGCTGATTTGCTGGCACTCTTCTACATTCCATAGTTTGTAGAAAAAGCACCATACTCTGTCTTGCTTCTTGACATAGCATTCTGTGCCCCAAGTTTTCCCTTTTATGAGGATTAAGTCATACTACATTAGGGTCCACCTTAAGGAGTTTATCTTAACTAATTATAATCTGTAATAACTCTAATTCCAAAGAGGGCCACATTCTGAGACCCTATGAGTAATACTTCAGCATGTAAACTTTGTGGTAAGGAGCATACAATTCAATCCATAACAGACAGATCTACCTGGCAAAAGAAAAACTCAAAACAACTATGCCTTAAAAGATGATATGATCAAAAGTATATTTCTGTCTGACATAAGCAGTCTAGAGCTGAGTGGCTTAGAGCTATGATGGAACTCTGCCCTGCAGCCCTTTGTGATCACCAGCCAAACATCCAAAGCATATGATCCTTATCCTCAAGATTTCTGCTGTGGGCATACATGTGCTAGACTTGATAAAAGGAAATAAACAGAAAGGAGAATTGTACCAGCTGTCTCCTTAAAAAGTCTTCTGAACTCAGCACATTGTACTTTAATTTCTTTGTTTATGTATTACTTGAATTTAATAAAATGCTCTTATCTTGCTTTAAGAGAGGTTGGGAAATACAGTTCGTATTCCATGTACCTATGAGGTCTGCTAAATTATGTGTTATTTGGACTAACTTATTGTGACAATCAATTAGCAATGGTTACAGCAGGTCATAAGGAAAATTATGAAATTACTTTAGCTGTGAGTTGAAGGAAGACCACTGATGGTGTCAGTTGCCTCTCTGATGTTTCAGAGAGGATGAGCATTAGCCCAAGGCAGAAAGGACCTGACTCAGTAAGACATAGCTATTCACAAGAGCTGTAAAAGACATAGCTATACACAAGAGTTTACAAGTGCTGAAAGATTATTAGAAAGATCAGTCTAGAGATAGGATAGAAACTAGCAAGTGACATAAAAAGCAGTCATTCTTTTCCTTCTGAAAATTCATGGGGAAATGTTATCCCATTTGAAAGTTCCTAGAAAGCAAATACTTTTTTTCCAAGCCAACCTACTTAGCTTTATGGAAATACATTTGTTTATTTTTCTTTTTCCTCAATGATTTCTTCATTTCTTTTGGAACATCTTATCCATGTTTCACCTCTGAAGTAGTTGCGGAGTCAAGAATTTTTCTCTCATGTAGGTGAAAGTATTTAAATGATGAAGTAGAAGCTACTTGAGGCCATGATGGTAGGAGAGGAATCTTCTAATTAGAATCAGACCTCAGGATTTTGTACTGCATGATACAACCCCCCTTCCTTCTCAATTAGTAGGATTTCTTTTAAAGCAAACTTTGGGTGTTTGTCATGTGCACATGTGTGTGTGTATGTATGTGTGTGTGTGTGTATGTGTGTGAATGTACATGGGTGCTTTACTAGAGAAGGAAACTTTACTTTGCTGTGCATTAATAGCTTATAATGTTATGTATGCTTTTATTCCCAGAACTCTATCTTATCTTCTCCCTTAACTCTCTGCTTACTCCTTGAGTACAATACCTGCTGATCCATAATTTAATTTATTTAATTTTCAAGAATACTAGTTCTTATTTCTCCATGTTCTGATTACCTTAGCAAAAAAGCACTGAGAGCAAAGGGAAGAAAATATCATATGGATACTTGTAAATTTTCTGAAAATTTAATAATCATCTCTCAAGCTGATATGCGAAGCCCCAGCACAACAATGATCACATAAATAATGAATGGCATTACAAAAACTTTTTCTCCAGATTCTAGAAATTACATTAAGTTAAAATCCAGTCTCAAAGAGTTAAAGAAAAATAGGCTTGAAAATATGCCAGAAGAATAAAGGACGACTGAAAGGACCTTGGCTGATTAATTTTATGCATCATCTTGATTGGGCTAAGATATCCCTAAATAACTGATAAAACATTATTTTTAGATGGTCTGTGAGGGCATTCCCAGGAGAGGATAACATTTAAATCTGAAGAGTGGGTAAAGAGCTTCTGTACAAAGGTGGGTAGCTTTAATCAAATCCTCTGAAGGGCTGCATGAAACAAAAAGATGGAGAAGGATGAATTTGCTCTCTGTTTGAGCTGGATCATCCATTTTCACCTTTACTCTGGCACTGACCCCCTGGTCTTTGGCCAGGGCTTACATCCTTGGCTTTCTGATTCTCAGGCTTTTAGGTCTGGGTTGGAAATACTCTGTTAGTTTTCCTGGAGCTCCAACTTCCAGGCAGAGAATCCTATGAGTTTTCCAGATCCATTATTGCATGAGCCAGTGCTTCATAATAAACTTCTTTTGATGCATCTATGCATGTCCTCTTGTTTCTGGATCTCTGAAGAACTCTGACCAATACAAAAATGTTTGGATGTTTTTTTAATCCATTTTGTGCCGCTATTACACAATGCCACTCACCTAATCATTTCTAATACACAGAAATTTCTCACAGTTACATAAGTTGGAGAGTCCCATATCAAGGTGCCAGCTTCTGCTTAGGAGCTTTTTGCTGCACCACTTCTCAGTGAAAGGGAAGAGAAAGAGAGAGAGAGACGGAGAGAGAGAGAGAGAGAGAGAGAGAGAGAGAGATAAGGGAGCCAAATACCCTTTTATAGAGGCATCAGTCCTACCAATGCAGGTAAAGCTGTATAAACTGATTATCTTCTCATGATCTCACCTCTTACCATTGTTACAATTAAATTTCAACATGAGCTTTGGAAGGGACAAACATTCAAACTATGAAGGAAGAGTAGATGAACTAAGTGAACACAATAAGGGGTTTTCTTGTTCTAGCACCTCTCTGTAAGTGATGCAAAATGTCTTTCAGCCAAATTCTGGGTTTTCCTACCTCCATGGCCTGACAGTAGAAGTTGATTTGCTCTTCAGATAAATGTTCTCCCAAACATGAAAAACAGCAATAATTATATATCCATATTACAAATGCAACTTTGAATTTTGTGTATTTTAACAGCAGTTGCGATGGGATCAAGCAATTGCTCAAAATGAAACTTGATAGAAATCAAAAGAGATTTACAAACACTATATTTAAATTTGAGACTTCTGAGTAAATTGTTTTTATTCCATTTTTCAATACTTTATAATATTTTATTGATTTTTGTTGCTTGACAAATTCACTTAAACCATTATACTTTTTTTTATTTTTTAAGAAAAGCAAAACTGAGAAAAAGGATAAGGATGCTACAGACAACAATATACAATATATTAACTAGTGTTAATTCCCTACCTTTTGTTGAAAAAAGGTATCTCTCTATCCAATTATAATATTTATATGAGTAACTTCATTTAAAACAGAGATCATTTCTTTATGCTCAGAGATATATTTCCTAGAGTTCTAAGACAAACATGTAACCAATTTCACATTTATCTAAATATTTCAGAGCCTTTGGCACTCAAATTTCTTTAACATAAAGTTTAAGCCTTCTCTTTGAAATTTCATTAAAGTCAATGCTGAGATTCACCAGAAAAAACAGAGGTACTTTCCTCAGTCATCTCTTCAATTTATTTCTGAGCAACAAACTTTCTGCTGCAGACTGCTGCTCATCAGCAGACACACAACCAGTCCCATGAGACAGCAGTGTCTGAAGGTCAAGTCACAGACAGCAGCAGACACTTATGATGGCAGCGCAGGGAACACAACCAGAAAACGAGGTCAGGCACTAAACCACGTCTGTGTCTGAGTGCGTAGGAATCACACAGGTTTTCAGGACACAGATATAGTGCAAGACTAGAAGTTCAAGAGAGATGCTTGATATACTCCATTTTAGACTATGTAGGGCTGGGAAAGGAATTTGGAGAAGCAAGACAGAAGGAAAAATCCATTCACCTGGTTAACACTAGACGGTAATGATTGATAATTTTTGGAAACAGAGCTTAAGTGTCACTAATAATGGCATTTGGGCTATAGGGAATCTCAATATAGAATAAAAAAATAGCTTAATCCAGTTTTCCTCTTTTCACTGTTTTAGCTATTCTCTACTGGGGTCCCTATATACTATCAATAAGTAAATTGATTATAATTCTGACCTTTTAATTTCCTGTTTTCCTTTTAACCAACTCCAGATCTCTTTCTAATATTACATGACTGACAGCCACTGCTATAGTTCAGATTTTGAACATTTGGAAAAGGTCCTGAGTTAAAGGCTTTATCCCCAGCCTATGGTGCTGTTAGAAGGTGGTGAAACCTGTAAGAGGTAGAACCTAGTGGAAGAAGTTGGGTTTTTGGAGAGTGGCCTTGAAGAGGATACTGGGAGTCTTGCCTCTCTCTTTCCCCTGTTCTGTCTCTCACTCTCCCTTTCATTCCCATTCTCCATGATGTGAGCAGCCTCCTTTGCTGCTTGCACCTTGCCATAATGTTCTGTCTCACTGCAGGTCCAAAGGCAATGGAGCAAACTGACCAGAGACTGAAACCTCTGGAACTGTAAGCCAAAACATATCTTTCTTCTTGTTATGTTTTTGTCCTCAGGTATTTTGTCAAAGCAACAGAAAGCTAACTAGCAATAGAGGCATCTAATTACCACACATAAAGTCTTAGAAAGATGGTCCATATTTTAATCTCATATCTGATTCCTAACCTAGCCAATTTTTTTGGTTACTGATATTTTTTTCTTTTTTAGTATTTTTAATACTGGGGATTAAAACCTGGGCCTTCACACTGAGCTACATCCAAGTAACCTTTTTTTTTTTAAAGACAAAGTCTTGCTAAGTCGCTAAGTTGCCCAGTTGGATTTGAACTTGCAATCCTTCTGCCTTATCTTCTGAGGGTGTCTTTCTTTAGTTTTCTAAATTGAAAGCTTTTAGTGAGTGTTCTATTACTTTATTATTAATTTTCTTACACTGTACATGCTCATTTCCACTAAATATTCTATACAGACCCTTCCTCTCTGTACTTTGGTCATGTTCCTATAAGTACAGCTCCATAATGTTTCCTTTCAAAGACTCAGAAGCAGTAATGTAGGAGTTGTGTCTATTGCCTCAATGCATCTAGATAGGCAAATGTGCAGCAATGTGCCTATCATTGCGGGATATAGGACACATTTAGTAAAAGAAACACAATAAGTAACACCCATGAAAGGAATCATTTATTGATCAAGAGGCCTAAACAGAAAGGAGCTGGAATAATCTTCTGGTTGTCTCTGGATAAAAGTTAATATTTTTCTAATGAAGGTCATGTTATTTTTCTTGATATGTTTAATTTCATGATGATAATTTAATATTTTTTGAGATAGGTTCTTGCTATGTGTTTCAGGTAGACCTTGAACTCACAGTGATTCATCTGTCTCAGCTTCCCAAGTGCTAGAATCACTGTAATATGCAGTCATGGTGGTAATTTATTTGCAGAACACATTGTTATTTTTATTTAGTTTGAAAACCTCAAAGCCAGTTTCTCTTTACTGTAACAAAATATACAAGATAATCAGTTTAAAAGGGGGAAATGTTTTTCTTGATTCATTGCTTCAGAGGTTTCAATCTAGGTCCACTTGGCCTTGCTGCATTAGACTGCGGAGGTACAGTATAGGACATTAAGTGGAAGCACACGGCGGAGGAGGTCCATTCTAAAGAGCCCAGGAAGCAAGGAGAGAAGCAGAAGAACCAGGGTCCTAGCATCCTCTTCAGGGCTGTGTGACACATGGCCTGACGTCTTCCAGGAGGCCCTACTTCCAAAAGTCCCATCACCTCCCAGCAGCACTGCCACTGGGGCCAGCCTTCAACGCCTGGGACTCAGGATGGCACTCAGGAACCAAGCAGCAGCAGTTGGTAATAGGACTTCTGGAGTACTTGGTACTTGGTAAATTAATGACTGAAAGAAATTTTACTATTTCTGAAGTCTAATCCTGAAGATATTTCTTTTATTGCCAGTTCTAGGTAATAAATCACTCATTATGGACACTAAAAACCCTACTAATTTAATATTTTCCTGCTCCTAACCCAGCTTGTCTCAGCAACCTTCTCCTCTTTCCTCATCATCCTTCCTTCTTCCAAATTCACTCTGCTGCCTCTTGTTCCATGGAGTACCGAGATTAATGTAGCTCCAAGTTAACATTCTCTGGGAATGACGGATGGAAGCTCACTCAGTGTGGGGATCATGTGTGTAACTGAGAATATACTTCAGTTCCCTAGTGTGAACTGTGTCTCTTGGTTGGTCACTTTTGGTCCCCCCTTCATTTTTATATTCAATATTCTTTATTCAGTCTTTTTAAGGTTTAGATTGCCTTATTCCTGTCTAGAAGTCCCTTTGGGAGTGGGGAGTTGGTATGTCACTTCTGTGAAGTCTTCTTAATGAAGTATAGGTTCTTGCTCTCCACTGATGGAGAGCTTGCTCTCTGTCTTCTTCAATTTCAAAAGCATAATTTGAAGCAGTGGTATTCAATGGGCTATGAAAAATGGAGGGCAAGCATAGTTTGATCATTACAACTGGACTGTGGGAACTACTATTTGCATCTAATTAATCTTATCATAAATAAACTTAAATGTACAGAGCAACTTCCCATAGTAAAGAATCAATTGGCTCCAAATGTCAACAGTGCCGAGAACAATAAACACTAGATTATAGGGGAGGTACTGAGGGCTTTGTCAAAGTCTATGATGTACTACAAGGATTAGAATTGATTCAGAATAGAAATAGAAACTGTGAAGAGTCTTTGCTTAACTGGTCTCTAGAATTTCCAGAAAATCTAGCCTAATTATCTCTTTTCACCGTGCACGGTCTTATTCATACATCTAG
Organism: Cavia porcellus; assembly: GCF_034190915.1. Lineage (NCBI taxonomy): Eukaryota > Metazoa > Chordata > Mammalia > Rodentia > Caviidae > Cavia > Cavia porcellus. The sequence goes on along the minus strand of NW_026947493.1, from coordinate 48,140,782 downwards.
TTATAAAATTATAAGACACTCTCAAAATGTGTTGTAGCTACCCACATGCTTATCCTCCAGGCCAGGTCAATTTCTCCTTTGCTAATTCTTAAACTACCTCTTTATTTTGCATTTCTGAAAGTCCAATCAGCATCATATCTGAAAATAGGAGAATTAGTCAGCATCATATCTCAAAGTAGGAAGATTAGTCAGAAAGGAAAACAGCATTTCTTGGGTACTTGCTTTGGAGGCAATCCTGTTTGCATTCTGAAATAAGACACATACCTAATTATTGGTAGTCTAGTCAATCGACAGTGCAGAGACCTCTCTAACTGCTAATAATGGTTAGAGTTCAAAGGATTTGCAAGGCTTAGTCTCAGTAGTGAAATTGCTTAGAAGCTAGAAAGACTGACGTTTCTTTCAGTTTAAGTAAACTTACATTCAGTGACACAAATACCATGAACTTACGAATGCAGAAAACTATCCTATTTGTTTATTTTATGAATTTTAGACATTGTCACTTCATGCACATTTTAGATGTTACCAGGTAACTGACAGAGAATAGCAGATAAGGATTAAGCTGGGCATATGATAAGGTAGCTATTGCACAATGTGAAGGGTGTTACATTATCAGGGGAGGGGATCACAATGCACACAGCTGCAATCATAGAATCAGTGTTGGAAGAAATATGTAAATAGAGCAATGGAGCACAAACATGATGAAGGAAATGGGCAGGGTAAACCCCATACAGGTTGGAGTAAACACAGTTTGTTTAAAAATGGAGATGCTCCTCATAACTTTGGTTTTCACGGATGCAAACAACTTATGTCTGATTCCAATCAGTGGTAGCAGGACTCTCTTTTACCTTGAATAAACAGGAAATTACATGCATGCAATGTACTGCAAGAAAGAATGATCGTTCCCCAAAACAAATCTAATCTATGGATTGCAGAACTGCCTGAATTTACAGATTGCTACTTCAGAACCTTAAACAGTACACTGCCAGGTCTGTTTATTTCAGCGTTGTATTCTTGGGAATTAAGGCATAATAAAGGAAATAACTTACTATTACCTCAGAGGCCATGAGCATAATATTTATAATATAAAGCTTCTTAGAAAATATAAGGAACTACATTGTGGTAACTTTAAAATAGGCTGTAGACCTTGGTTCTGCAGATGGAAAGCTAAGAATTCTCTGTTGTTTCCAATCCCTATGGGTCTGTGCAGCAATACTGTGTCAAGCAATTTGTCAAGGACTGTGGAGCTTTTTCCATGCTGGGGTTCTTTCAAATTCACTTTTCATTATCATGAAACATTTGTGTTTAATCAGGAATGGGACCATCAAACTCTGACCCTGAACTTCTGTTCTAAGTCTTGGCTAGGAGAAGCTGCTACTCTCCCATTAGGGAGCCCCAGGGAGGCAAAAGCTGGAGGCAATCCCCAAGGGACCCTGGGGACTCAGGGATGAGCTGACAGTACAGGAGCAGAATGACACAGGTACCCTGGGCAGGGCAAATTCACTCTGCCCACCTGAAACACGGATGGCCCCTATTGTTCGTATGGCCATGCTCTCAGATCCACATCAGTATGGATGTGTCTTCTCCATCTAATAGTTAAAACCATTTGCACATGGAAACCAAGACTAGGACATTTGATTTAAAGGGAAGAGTAAACAACAGTCCAATATACAATTTTTTTCTAAATGCTTTAGAAAGGTAGCTCCAATTCCCCAAATGTATTCTTCAATGCAACAAGAAAATGTGTTGTCAGAGGAGCACAAACAGCATAAGATCAACTAAATGGAGTTTTAGAAAAGTGCTACAGATCATCCTGTGTTTACACTTAGCTTTTCACTTTCCCTCAGTATAATTCCAGGATGCTATTAACACTGCAAGACTCACTTACCTCTTCTATGGAAGAGATGGTAAAATCAGCATCTTCCTTGTTGGGCAGGGACGTTCCTGAATTTCTCTTAGGAGATTCAGCAGCATGGGACATGACTCAGGAAATGGCATTTTTTTGGAAGCTTCTGAGGTGATTCTAATGCATAGCTAGACATGGAAAATCTCTAGTTATAATTATTCCAAGAATATAAAAGTATTTTCTTGGAACATGGAAGATATATTTATATTTGACATTGGTCACATTAACCCAAGCTCCTCAGTTGCTTAAAGAAGTTTTCTCATCTAATTTGGGTAAAGTGTTTAGAATAGTGCTTGGTCACAATAAATGTTCAATACATACGGGTGATTAATTTTAGTATTAAGTTAAAGTATACTGATAAATTTAGGAAAAGCGTTAAATGATCTTTAAAGTGAATTTATTAGTTCTTCGAGAAAAATATCTTTTAGAAATTATATAGGAACATTGAATGCATTAAAATATTACTATGCATTAGTAGTAAAACTTCACTATGTTAACTTCCTCCTTTTCTTATGCTTACCTAACATTTTTCTCTTTCAAACTGAAACTAAGAGTCTTTTTCCTCTGGGAATCCAAAACCAAAAACTTTCTGGAAAAGGCTTACTTTCTCACTCAAAGAAATTGGAGCGGGACCTATCCTTTAGATAATCTAGTCCTTTTGAGGAAGACAAATGTTAGAAGGTGAGTTTGAGACCCATAACAAAGAAACACAGGTACTTGCAATAAAGGCCTGTAATTTTTCCCATAGTACACAAAGGATCTGAAGCATAATAATGGTTTGAAGGCACAAACACTTTGCTTTTACTGTTCCTTTCTCTGTCTAACCAGTTCATTGTGTTTCAGGCCTTTTCTTGATCTTTCTCCACTACCTTTTACACCTTGCAGGAAAGTTGGGACAGATTGACACCTCCTAGCAAACACAAAGACCAGGTTACCTTGAGTAATGTCCAGTTTGTCCTGGGCCATTAATGCAAGACCACTTCATAAACAGCTCAATGATATTAACCCTTTCTTTCTCCTAAGGGCTCTCCAGGCACTATGAAAACATGATTATAAATCATGGTGGTTTGCCCACTGACCCTTCTTACAACATTTAAAAAAAGGAGAAAAAAAAAAGGAGCCCTAAATGCTCAGTGGCCCACAGCTGCTCTCTAACTCCAACATGCCTCTCCTGTTGATGAATCTTTATGGAAGTCTTATCTTACATTTTTTAACAGCAAAGCTCAGACTGTGCTTTATTGAAGCTGTTTATGTATCTAATCAGGGTAGATCAGGAAACGCGGTTGACAGCACAGGGCTGCCTGAGAAACATAGTGTTTGTGGGACAGCACTAAGGGGGCCTTTCAACTCCGAGGCATGATCAATGAAGTGTGCCTGAGGCTGTGTTTAGACTGAGGGAAATAACACATTGGTGGCCACATTCATCCTGAGCGAATCAGCTTCCCTGACTCAGGCTGAAGTGAAGAGCCAATAAAACTGACGACAGAATTAAACACATCTAATTCTTCCCATGCCTCTCACATGGTTGCTGGCCGCAGACTCTGAGGAGTGGAAACACCAGTCTGCAGAGCAGATGGCCCAGAAACAAGGGCAGCAAGACTCTGCTCTGCCATGTGGCCTTTGGCACATTACTTTACTGTTCTAGTCTTTGCATCTTCATTTGTAAAATATGTTGTGTTAAGGTTCAGGAAAAACATAGCCGAAAGTAGCCATAAATACATGTGTGCAGGAGACAAACAGATACATACACGTGGAAGTGTATCGACAAAATTACGTTAAGGAATTTATACATGCAAATAGGGGGATTGGCAAGTCTAAACACTGTAAAGCAGACCTGCAGGCTGGAGGCCCAGGGAAGAGCTGGCATCACAGCTGAGTACGGAGATAGAATTCCCTCTTCGTCAGGATTCTAACTGATTGGAGGAGGCTGACTCATATTATGAAGCACAATCTACATGACTCAAACATATTGATTTGCATGTGGTATTTTTCCTGGTGATAGAGTTGAACTCCAGGCTTTGCATATCTTAAGGGTGTGCATTGTCACTGTGTAACACACCAGAACTTACTGATTTCAGTGTTAACTCACACCTGGACCATACCTCCACAGCAGCAATTAGACTAATATTTAAGCAAAAGCTGGGTACCACAGTTCCATGGCCTAGGCAAGTTAACACATCAAGTAACCATCACAAGGGATCATAGCTGTAAATCACTGTATGACACACGGCAATGAGTGAAGACTCAGTGACTGACTCCATGCCCTAAGATTTTAGATGGATCTGACAAACTATTTAAGATTAAATTTTAAAATACTTGAAATCATGAATTATTATTGAGAGTAATTCAGTGTTTCTATGTGACAGCATCTGCTTCAGATTCCTTCCCAATCACTCCAAGCTGAGTCTTCATAGATAAGCTTCTTGTTTTTCTGGAAATTGAGGGAATATATATTAAAAACATTCCTTCTGCTTTTGAAAAATAACACAAGTTCTTTGTAGGTACATCAACCTTCCATGGGTGTTTTCATACCATGAGGCCCCAGTCATTTGGAATGTGGAGGAGTACTGTAAGGGATCATTTAATGTTGTCCCACGATTAGAAAAAGAAGCTTAAAAATGTGGCTCCCATGTATTCTCCATGGTATAAAATATGGCCTCAAAGAAAACTTTGTTGTTTCCATTTCAAGGTCCTTTTGTGAGGGGAGAAGCTGGCAGTCAATGAAGGAATGCTACCTTTCTAAGATTTATGAGGAGTCTTGAAGGGCTCAGTAAACTAGGAAGGTAGCTTTTGTATCCTACAGCACTCAGGACTGATTTAATTTCATGTCGGTTCTGGAACTGCAAACACAGTATGAGCTGCAACTTTATAAATCGTTCCTTAGAGCAGCTGACCTTGCAGGTGAGGAGTCAAAAGGGTAACAAAGCAGAGGAAGCTGGAAAATGGAGAGTTGGTACACCTTGCACACACACTTCAGCAAGGTACTTGCGGTTCTCATCTGTCCTTAATTTCACCCAAAAGACTCCTTATTTCCCTATACGTTTGTTTTCCAGATATAAACTATATTATGCTACTATGGTGTGCAGGCTTCCCTCCAAAGATTATTTCATCAAAATTCTGCCCATGAGAAACTCAGAATAAACTGAGTGAAGCCTAATTTATGTCTCTTCTCACAGAAGAATTCTTTATGGAAATGTTAAAGCAGGGAATTTTTACAGGAGCTCAAACATGTGATTTAGTTTCAGAGAATCGATTAATTCAAGCCCTAAAATGAACTACAACAGACAATATTATTGGAAGGAAACCATGTACTGAGTATCAAGATAAATCTCCTCACAGCCTTTTAGCTCTATTATAGTGAAGTGTTGTCTACGCAGGTGGTGGAAGAGCCTGTTCACTTTTGTCATTTGAAATTACACAGGACCAATCATTTGGGGACAATGTGAGGACAACCTTACCTTGATCTTCATGACTGTTTGAAAGTTATTTTTGTTCCTCATAATGCGCAGTTGTGGTCAATTCTAAAATTACAAAATAAAATAAAAAATAAATTTTTATGGAACAGCTATCATCTAATAATATTCTTAAAAGCAAAATAATTAAATATATTAACAAAGTTTTCCAGTTATGATTTTTGTATTTGATGTGTACCCTCTTAATCCATTCATTACGTTCATTACAATGCACCAACTAATGCTGTCCATAGTTGCATGATCTCTGTATTTTTAGGTTGTGTCATTGACTGCATTAATCACATTTGAGACATTCAGATAGATGGTTAGACTGAAGTGTTGTATATTTTCCCTAGACAACCTAGAGCTTGTCTCAATGTTGGGTGTTATAATACTTAAAGAGAGTTGAGGAGATAGACTCAAAATTCTACATGTTTGTAAGTCTCAAATGTCACCAACATCTACCATAGTGTGGAGAGGGAACATTGATCTCTCTCTTCACTGGGAGGCCAGATGGAAGTTAATGTGGGCTCAGTTCTATATTACTCAGGTAGTTTGTGCTTATTGCTCTTCTCTAAAATGGGAGAATTGTTCTTAAGTGTCATATTTTATTGGAAATTAAATATAATGGAACTACAATATTTCTTATCTCCAACTTCTGAGCAGAAATATAAGTTTTACTCTACTGTCACCCACCTGACTGGCACCCCCCACTCCTCTGTTAGTATCACATAATTATACCAGAATTAGGTGGAATTCAGATCAGCCAGGCTTGGGACCAAGTTCTAGCATCCAGGCTTTACATTTGCCTCAAGATTGGAAGTGTTATGGAGTGTTTGCTGTAACAGTGATGGAAGGGTGGAGTTAAAATACTTATTTATCTAATTCCAAAACACCACCATCTTCTGACTGCACATGATTGTGAATGTAATAAAAGCCATTGAATTTTTACTTGAAAATGGTTTACTATATGGTACAAGAATTTTGCCTCATTTATTTTTTAACATTTATTTACCCACAAAGCAGTCATTTAATTGGTTAAAGTAGTTCACAAATAACCTGTCCTTCCCTACTTCCTTTCTTCAGTTTCTCTTATAAGCTTCTTAGGATCAGTCACATTAACAAGGTCTAGCCTGGTCCCACTGCGAGGTAAGTAAATTACTGTCGATGTTGTCCTTTTGTTTCTGTGTATCTCCAACCTCAGTGAAATATAACTAATAAACACACTGGATGCACACTGAAAAACTCATCTGTATGCAGTGGGTTGGTATTTCACACCGGTGTTGGAGTTTGGTCATTTCCTTACCAAACAGGTGTGGGGCACCTGCTGCCGTTAAGCACACATATGCAAGCACAGGGATGTGCAACACGGCCTCGCAGCTACATGGATGAATAAGAAGCCCTCCTCCTTTTCAGGCAGTGCAGGTGAGTGGAGCATGGGTAAAAGCGGTTATATGTACTAAAATGTGGGATGTGCTCTAAGACGCGTGTTGCTAGATTACAGAAAAGACTGTCAGGAAAAGGCTTCACTGAGGTCATAGAGTTCATAATGAATACTGACTAGTGATTAGGGTTTTTCCCAGGCTATTCAGAAGAAAACTACAGAGTAGACAGAAAGAGCAAGTGAAGTTGTGATAGGGTCAGGAATGCTCTATGAAAAATAAGAATTCGGTATGGCTGAAACAAAAGGGATATTGAAGAGATGAGCAAGAAATTAGAAGGGTTAGAAGAAGTCTTCCAACACCCTAAGAGTTGGCATGTGACTCTGCAAGACATCAGGGGTTAGAGAAGGATTGGGAGCTATTTAGGATCCACTGAGTGTGAGGCCTGGTACGTGAGCCAAAGAGACTGAGGATTTCTAGCTAGTTCAGCTAGGCCAAAGGTCACTTGTTGCACTAAGAAATTGCTTAAAAGAATGAAAAAAACCTAGAATGACAGCTACTAGTTATTATGTGGCAATTGTGTGGGAAAGAGATCGGGGGTAAGAAAGTTTTCTCTGAGGTCACTGTAAACATCCATTCAAATAAATTACAACTACACTGGATTACTGAGGAAGCCACTTCACCACGAGGAGTAAAAAAGGAACTTTTGTCAAACTCTACATCAGTTTTCATTTTGTAGCATTGTATTTTAATAAACGTTAGCATGTATATTTAAAGTGCATGACAAGATGTATGGACAAATAGTATATATAAGTATGTAGTAAAATGCTTACTGTAGTGGGAAAAATTAACAGCCCATCATATTAGTTAGCCATTTTTCCCTCTTATAGCAAAAGCTCTAATCTACTGTTAGTAAAAATATCCTGAATGCAACACATTATCGACTATAGTCTTCATGCTATACATTAGATCTTTCAGTTTGTTCATCCTATGTATTTGCTATTTATATTATTTGGACTGTATTATCCTGCTTCTTCTTCCCCTATCACTAACCCTGACAACCACTTCTTTATTCTGTATTTATGTATTTGACTTTTTTAAAAAGTTAAGACTGTTATAAGTGAGAGCATAAGAACTGGAGAACCCTGGAGGTTCTTGCCATTAAGAACCTTAACAGATATACTGCCAAAGTTTGGGAGTTAATTTTAAAAGGGAATTTGATAATAGTTACCTACTATTTTCCGCAGTTATGTAACTCACATTTAAATTCCAAAATAAATTTCAATCTTTGATTCAGATAAAGTGCATCTTCAATTAAACTTTAAAATATGCAATTTGATTTTTAGTTTGATGGAGAAATTTTTTAATTTGACAAAGAATGGAATGAGGCATTCAAAATAACACATATCAAAAAGTTATTTATAGAAGGTGCTACAATTTTTTTTCTGGAATCTGTTTCTTTATCAGATTTAATGAATCAGATATGTAATAAATTACTTCTTTCTATGTGAAATTCCATTGGAATTAAGTTAAATTCATCTCTATGTAGTCACACTTCTGTGAAAGTATAGCCATTTCCACAGCTAGCACTTGATATGTGGTCCAAATCACCAACCTAAAAGCCTCAAATGTACAACATAAGAGATAAATTTCATATAAAGTGGTTTTCACTGGGATTTTCTGTTTTATTATATCTTAACAATATTTCTCTTGTATGTATGTCATTTTAAAAGTGGAAATGAATCAACAGGACTACAGAGGACCATAAATGAACCAAAATTTATCCCAGGAAGGTTGAGATGAACTCTTTTAAGTCAAATGCACTGATTTCTGAGAGCTATACAACAAAAAATCCCAGTTAAGGGCAATATCAAATTTAGAAAGTAATTACCAGGCTGAGTGTAGTGGCACATACCTAGAGTCCCAGCTTTTGGGAGGCTGAGGTAGAAGTATGTTTACTAATTTGAGACCAGCCTAGGCCGAAAGAAAGAAAAAGAAAAAGAAAAAGAAATAAACTTCCAATTGGGGAAAAAAAATAACCATATGATACATTTGCATAAATCAGCATTTACAAACCAGTCTTAATATTGTAAAAATTAGAGATTTTCTTTTAATAAAAAAGCCTAAGGAAACTTTTTGTGAAATAAATTATAAGTATTAAACATTTAATCATATGTATCTAATATGGTTATTAATGAAGGTAATGTTTGTAAGGTGGTTTATTAAAATATCAATATTTGATTAGCATATAAGTTGAAAATCACAATATCTTAGACATTTAGAATAAGTTTGAAAAATGCGTTCTCGATTTTGAGTCATGCACTGTCTTTATGTACAGTGCATTGAAAGGGAAAATACTATACAATACTAGAAAATTCTTATTTGATACAATAAAAAAGGTTGGAAAATTGGCTTTGATTTTTAAGTAGCCAGAATGTCTAATAAAAGTTAAATTTCATTGTTTTGGGTTTTTTTAATTGACCTTCTTATAAATGAAAAGGAAATAAATGAGTGTCCAGTGTAGATGTTTTGGAGCTGTGTTTATAGAATTTAGAAGTAAATTCATAAATTTACAATAAATGAGACATTGAAACAATACATTTGGAAAGGAGCTAAGTAATCTGTTTTATAGGCTTCCAGAAGAAATTCCGTGGCTTTCTGGTACAGTTTAATCACTAATGGTTATATGCATGCTTAAAAGATTTATCAAGCAATATTCTATACTACACTTCCACAGAAAATATGCTATTTTTTAAGATTTTAAGAAAATCATAATTAACTAATGTACTTATAAAAATGATTTTCCTAATCATTTATTTTTATGCATGCCATGTCAAATAATCAAGTACTTCAGAGTCACATTTTTTTCTTAATTTTCAAATTTTTTTTGGTACCGGGGATCGAACTCACAACCTTGTACTTGCCAGGCAGGCGCTTATGCTGCTGAACTAAATCCCTGGCATAGAGTTATACTTTATATAATAAGAATTACATAATTTGCTGTGTGAGTTAGAAACATCAGGGGCTAGTCACTGTCAGACACCAAAGGACAATAAGGTTTTATTGTCATAATAATACATAAATTATTTAATTATTTTGTGTGTAAATAAAATTTGAATGAACATAAATATTTATTGAGTTTTCTTTATACGTCTGGAGAGGAAAGGGGGAGGAAAAACAGATGTTACTTAAACCTCTTTAACTGACTGAGTGATAGGACCTCATTTAACCTACAGCTAAGAGGAAGCCACTGTCCCCTCCAAACCATATAGCTTTTAAGTGTACATGCTATCTTTCAAATTACATTCTACTTAAAAAATAAGTGAAATAAAATTAAATTCTGCTTGGCACCATAGCATTTACTCATGCTTGTTATTTTAATTAAAATGCCGTAGCACAAAGAAAGAAAAAAATAATGTAACTAGCTCTGTTTTGCTACTATACCTCTCTAGTAGTCATGTTCTTTTGAGAAATTAAATACCAAAGACACAGCCAAAGCGCTATACATCTATACTACTGTTTTCTCTCAGTTCTCAGAGATATCCCTAGCCTGAGGTTGAAGCCAGTCTTTCCCTATATTGTTATTGCTATTGCTACATATTTCTATGATCTAAATTGTGATTACAATTACAGCTTTTATCCTCAGCTTTACTGAGTGTCATCATCCCATAAAATGCATATTTTTTCTTCCATTTAACTGTTATATATGAATATGTCCACTTTTGGTTGACATTAGTTTTTTTCAATATTTGCTATATAATAATATCCTAACAAATGTTCAACAATGTGAAAGAGTCTATATAACAGGTATCTAGAAATGTATTTTCTAGTTCACAGAATATTAACTCTTTCTTGCCAATGAGATGGCTTTAATTATTGCAGTTGTGCGTGCTTTATGGAAGGGTTGGAATCCTGAAGGCATATCACAAAAAGTGCTCATGTGGCAGAGATAAAAAGAAAATGAAGGGCCCAATTTTGTTTCTTCAGTGAGCACGGGAAGGAAATTAGCAAAATCATCTTCCAACAGAATGAGATGGTACTTAAGAGAGTACAGAGGCAGACCTTGGGGGAAGGCCAGGAGGATAAAGTTGCGAATTGAGCATGGTCTTCAAGGCTACTTTGTCCATGATGGCCTGAAAGCTCTAGGTTATAAAGAGTCCCTCCTGGCTTGTGAGAGCCAGACTGACCTTAACGGGGCAGGAATACTGGGCTAGTAAGACATTGTCACAGTGCAGGGCAGCAGGTGGAGAGGCTGACTAAAAGATGGGATATTTCTGCAATCTATCTTTCTTCCCAATTCCTAGCATCTCTCTACTGTTCAGCTTCTTATTGTCTGTTCTCAGATGAGTGTAGCACTTCTTGACTGGTCACTTTCCCATCCAAAAACGCCTACATCTTGGTGTAAATCTTAAAACATAAGTTTGTTTTACTACTTCATGGTTCAAAACCAGCAAGCAGTTTACTAGTACCCCAATCCATTACAAATAGAGCTTAATTTGGTATTTGAGAGATTTTAAAGTTTGGTTCTAGGCTGCATTTTCAGATATAGTTCCTTTTTATTTTAATTAATATTAAAACTTTTAAATAAGTTGTATTTTTTCATGTCTTTGATAATCATGTAGTCCCATAACATTTGTTACAAGAAGGCAATTCATGGCCTCCCGGTCTGTGCTTTTTCAATTTGTGTGCTTTCCTAAACTGTCTTCCAGAGGAATTGCAGCAATTTATATTCCCACAGGCAGTACGAAAGCCTCGATTTCTTACCTCCTCACCAACACTTAGTATATTAAAATTACCTGCCAAAGAGTTTGATGTGAATTTCATCACATTATTATCTTAGTTTAAGTGTTAAGGCATTTGGATTTTAATATATTTATGTGTCACTAAATTTAGATCCTTTCTTTTTTCCAATTGGACCTAGGATTTGTAAAATATTTTCCTCATTTGAATTTTTTTGCTTATTAACTTGTATATCTCTCCCAGTTTGTGACTTGCCTGTTTGTTCATGGAAGTACATTTTCATTTCCTTAAAGTCTCTTCTGATTACAATGTAGTAAATTTTATTAATCTGCGTCTGTTTTTTAACTACAACAACATCATAAAAAAGGAACACCCCATGTTAGGTACATGCACCAACCCCATACAAGGAATGTAAACATTATGTACTACAAACATATACACAAAAAGAGGGAGACAAGATCAAAGGATGGGTGAAGGAGGCAGGGAGAAAGGAAATGGGTATAAAAATGAATGAAGATGTGTTATGTATATGGGCCACCTCCCCACAAGGAATGAACATCATGTCTTACACACATATATCAATGAACTAAAGTTTAAAAATCATAAAATGTAAGGTATTTATTATCATCTGTTTCATAAACTCAATAATAATTTAGAAGTAATTGTAGTAGTCTAAAAAGATATTTTTGGTCAATTATCAGTTTAAATTGCACTCTACCCAGATAATATCATGTACCTTTATGTATAAAAATATTTTAGATCCTATTTTTGTTGAAATTTACTTTGTACTGTAGTATGAAATATATTAGTAAATGTTACCCTTGTCATGTTATGATTTTATAGTAACGATATGTTATGATTGCCTAGTAATAAAGACTAATATGGGTATACACATAGTTACCCAAGTATGTATAAATGTATACATGTTTTTATAAAATCTCAAATCTGTGGGCATCACCTGTTAACCCCAAGCTTTGTAACACCAACTGATGAAAAGTATATTTCCAAACATACTTTTATCTAGGTTCTGAGATCCTGACACCACGAGCACAATATATTAAAAAAAAAAAAAGCACTGTCTGAAGACAACACTCTTAAAAAGATGGTTGTCACAAGTACTATACCACACACTGATGACAGAGTTAACATTTGATCTGTGTTGATCTATTGAAATCTACCGGCAAGCTTATGGATTTTCAATATTTTTTCTGTTTTTTTTTTTTTTGTTTTCAAAAAGACCATACAATATGTTCATTAATTTCTGTTATCTTAACTATATTCATCAAAAAGCACCTAGTCATTCTATTCTCAGTAATAGCAGCAATTTGTTAAATAATTGTTAAATATTGTTAAATAATGCAAATAGCATTTTATCAGTGAGCTACTTTCTTATTTCCATTAGAGAGTAAATCCTTACCTTGGAAAATGCCTTTGAAGAGACTGATATTAGAAATCAGGCAAATGAAATGAAATTTACAATGAAAGCATACAAATGGCGAACAGAGTGACATTTTTCAGTCATCAAAAAGCTGAAACCCACAAAAGAAAGCTAGTGTTGAAAAATAGATGTCTTCCCTTTTATTAACAGGGGGCCCCTAAAAACCTTTTCTAAAGAATATTTGCATATGCTTGTTGTGCAGGCTGCTTTTTCTCTCTTTACTACTTATATCCCACAATTCCTTTTGGGGAGGATGCCTCATTGAGGTTCAGAAGCAGAGCCCAAGAACCTGTGCAGTACGGTGATTAACAGAATGGATTTCACGTCAGACTACTCTGCACTTGACCTTATGGTTTACTCTGTCATCTTAGGAAATCTGTATCATTGGCCGAAAAATTTGTTGATCAATTATTGATATTTATGAGCAAATCATAATATCTGTTTGATAGGTTAATTACCTGGTCAGGTTTAAATTGAAACAAAGGAGAAAGAAATAGAAGAAATGGGTCCAAGTATGAATGGAAGAAAACTGACATTTTCTGACACACCCTAAACACACACTGCATTGTGTGCAGGTGTCCAGGTTCTTTGCATACAATTTCCCATAATAACCTGCACCACTATTTATCAGGAAGTAGCTCCATTTTGTAGTCATTCCTAAAGTCATGTATGAGATGTGAGAGAAAAATACAGGTAATGTTTGAAGTTTTATAAATCATCATGAATCACCCTCAAAATACTTCCCTTCACGTTGAACACACTTATCCCTTCCTCTTTCCCTTTCTGAAGAGGTTCTTTTATGTCTTCAAGTTATGCGTCATGGTGCCTTAGAATCTTGAATCCATACAAAGCGTTTGACTTTCATAGTAACTTTGACTTTGAGGAACAGCCAGACATTGCATGGTGCTAGATCTGGTAAATACGATAGGTGAGGACACACTATAATGTTTTTATGATCCTACTTCTTGATGGGATGACACTCAAAAACAGCATTCACCTAATTTTTTAACATACCTTGTAAAGACATTTATGAAAGAGGGTTTCCAGGACTACTTCAGAAAGTAGCAAAAATGATAGGATAAGTGTGTTTGAACAAGGTGGGGGATATATTTTCAGAAGGATGCATTACAATGTGTCTTTTACTGTAATACAAACTTTAAATGTAGACATCCACCAAACTCTGACCCCAGAGTCCATGCTTTTATTGACTACTTAATACTGCTCCTTGGGACCTCAGAAATAATGAACAGTAGCCATGAGGGGCACACATGAGCTCACTGGAGGATCACAGAGAAGGGAGTTCGGTGCTGGAGAAGAAAGGCCAGTGCCCAGTGGCCTGGCAGTCACATTGTAGGCCAGGACACCTAGCTCTCCACGGAGCCACAGTTCCAGAGATCAGGTCAGCAGAGCAGTGCTGAAGAATAATTTCCAGGTGTTCCTGAGGACAAATACTGGAATAAAAAAGTCCCGTTGAAAAAGAAATTTCAACATCCAAAGTGGTCTGCTCTCTTTCTAAGAAAGAATCTGAAGGTTATATCTACTTAAAACTAAAGCCACTGACCTCAGAAGGAATGGCCATTTGTTAGGAAATATTACTCTCAATGGCATTTCTATGACAAATATCTGAAATCAGATTTGGTATGATTTTCCATCCTTTAAGTTAAACAGTAACAATAGGAATTTATGCGTAGAAACTCTTCAGACTGCTGAGAATCTGAACTTTTGAGGTTCTTCTCAGAGTAGAGGAACCATTCTCAGAACCAAACTAGGGATTTTTGAATTGATATCACAGATTTTTTACAAGAAAATGGTATATTTTCAATGTATTCACCTTTTATTAACCGTGGAAAATATTAAATTGGAAGAATGTACAAAACAGTCATAAATCCTAGACTATCCCTCATTTTAGAGGAGCTATTTTGATTTCTTCGTGGTCAAGATGGCATTCCACTTTTCTGTTACTAGATGCAGGTCAGGAGTGACTAAAGTTGAACATCTGTAAGAACAAAATTCCAAATCCAAAATGCCACAAAATCTGAAACTTTTAAATCACCGATATAATGCTACAAGAGAAAAATTTCACACCTGACCTCATATGAGAGGTTATAGTCAAAAATGCAGGCCCACTAAAAATGCCCCATCTTCAAATACAGTACCATACATTCTTGGTTACGGTTTCAACATTGAATTTTGAGGAACCCACTCAGTTCCGTAACACTTGTCAGCTACAAAATCCTGAGGTTTTAGCCTTCAAAATAAAGAAAGAAAGAAAGCCCCCAATGAAAAACAAATATATATATATATATATATATATATATATATATATATATATCGACTAGCTTCTGATTTCAATCAACTCTTTGAACATTGGTTGCTTGAACAAATCTTTAAAGCACTTATTAATAATAAGTATTCCTCTTTCTTGTTCAAATTTGCGGATTTACTCTTTCTTAATGAAAAATGCCCAGTTTTGCCTGATGGTGCTTTTAACTCCCACAAGGTATTATTTATCCCATTAGTTCACCTGTGGAACATAGAACAAGTAAAAATCCTCTTTCAACAAGTGGAAAGCCATTAAAAACTTATGCTCACATTTTTATTCAAATATAATAAAAACATTTTAAAAAACAAATTATAAGCTACTTGAGTGAACTTGGATTCCTCAACACACACCCTCAGAGAACAGACCTCCCTTCCTAATGTTTCCAATGATCCCATACATGGAAGGACTCCTGACTAATCCTGCACCTTGCCCTCCCTGGCCATGTGTTTAGAGAGGCTGTGACAAGCCCAGGGCTGGTGACTGCACAGCCAGATCTGCCAGCTCAGACATCATAGATAATTCTTGGTGGCTGCAGTCTCTGTCACTTGGATTTTACATATTTCCAAGATTCCAAGAGAAAAATCCATAGAATTTGTCCATGACATAATTAAGTGTGGAGAATAGTGTAAACATATATAAATATACATAGAAGGAAACTAGAAGAGATTCAACCCTGATGTCTTCTGTTGGTTTGAATCTTTTGCAGTCTCATATGCTTGAAGGACACATCCATCTTTCATGCAAAGCTTCAATTCACATGGACAAAAAGACATTTGTGTATACAAATGAGATAAGGGCCACCAAACCTCCACTAGTCACATGCGCACAGGTGTCAGTGCTTTAATGGAGAGTTACTGAAGAACGCACTTAAAATGTCACATTTCATAAAACTTTCCCTCATCCAAAGACATAAAAACTTGGCTGGATTTATTTGTAAAACTAAAATTACTCTCAGAGAGAGTTAGCTCACCTTCCCATGGCAACCAAAACAAATTTGGAATGTAAAGGATCTGAAACTGCATAAATCCTTTCTGAAAATATCATATTCGTGCCAAATGCAGCATTGGAAAGAAGACATTCTCATAAGTATTAGTTGCGCTTAAGGTACCTCCAGCTTCACTTTTGTATCAAAAGCACCAAACATGGGCTCTTCACAAAATGAGATTTTAGTGCACATGTTAGGATTTCTCTTTTCTGATGAAGAGGGAAAAATTGTCAAAGTCTCCTCTCAGGGTATGCATAAGTATCCATTTTTAGTGGACACCATCAATCAGAAATTGAGTCATTCACACTACAATTGTATCATCCTCGTCACATTTCATCTGCTTCCTGAAAGTGATGAGTTCACAACTGTCTATAAAACAAGACTGCCGAGTGACCACATTGCCCAGGCCCTTCGTGTGTCAGAGCAGCTGCTCATATATCATCAGCACAATCAAATCCATCCCCACACCTTGAGTGGCTGCTTGGGTTTCTCTGCTAATGCATTCCTGCAGTGCCTGCCTTTCATGTTCTGACTTTGGGCAGAATAAAAATGACTGGGTGTTCCTGCTCTGTATATTCCGAAACTAAAAAGAATCAATTAAGCCAGCCATATTTCCATCAGGGGGGCTGCTGTTGCTCCCCGAACAGCTTAAGCTGTCTTCTCATAGTTTATGATGTCAGCAGGATCTCCTGATTGAAATACAGCCTTGAAATCTCACCCACCTCCTCACTGGCCCTCTGTCTGCAGTATATATTATTCTTGTAGTTTTCAGAGACAGCTGTGTGAATTAATGAACTGATGTGAGAATCAGAGTTGGCCAGGAGCCCCATTTAAAAGTCATGTCGATGACCTCATAAAAACAGCAAAGAATGCTTACAGCTCACTTGTAAAATAAATCCATTTCTTAATAACTCACGATACCCACATAATTCAGCACATATTTTAACACAAAATGATTATTTCACAAGAGAATGAAAATTTCCCATGAAAAAGACATTTAGCCAACCAAGGCAACTATAAACTCTAATTGGTTTTTCACAGTATGTACTAGTTTGCTCTCCAGGGAGTGTAGAATATCATTCTTGCACCTGCACTTTAACTCCAGAGTTATAGTATTTCAACCATTAAACATTTTTCATTAAAGCACTTCATATAGAATTAGTCTAATCTGATTTTAACAAAAGTATTCTATATTTAGTTTTTCATACTGTATTAGTGCAAGCTCTTAGAAGTAGGAAGGCTGTGTTTTTGTTCACTGGCAAAAGCAAAAGGGTGGTCTGGACCCACTCAACTCGATGATGGTCCTCAGCACATTACCACCCTTTGAAACAAACACAACATTTGTAAACCAAGTCACTCCTAGGCAAAGCATGTCTCTCAAGAAGTTGAGATACATAGTGACTTCAACTGGTTTGCAAAATCTTCCTTCCCTGTGGATGGGAAAGACTCACAAAGACTCTTAGGAAGCAAGGAAGGGTACAGAGTATTTGGTGGAAGCTGGAACTAAGAAAATGTATGAAAAATTGCATCTTATGGCTGGAGTTTTATAGCTGTTATCTTGCTGGCAATCTTAAGAGAACAGCTGCAGAATTTTAGGATGTGTGACTTCAAGCACAAGGAAAGTGTTTTTCTAAAAGCTTCAAGTTAGAACTGGAGAGGAATATACAGCAGAAGCCATATTTTGGAACGTGAAGAAAGCTAAGAAAATTTTAGAAACAACTTCCTGAAAAGCTAACATTTTTTAACATGGTCTTACTAGGTAGATTATTTTGGTCTTGAACACACTATATAGTTTAGACTGGGCTCAAACTCATTGTGATCTTTCTGCCTCAGCCTCCCAAGTGCAGGGATTACAGGTGTGTGCCAGTGTACCCAGCTTCAATTAACTTCTATTTCTTATCAGGACATTAATTTCTTAGA
This sequence comes from Cavia porcellus, assembly GCF_034190915.1. Lineage (NCBI taxonomy): Eukaryota > Metazoa > Chordata > Mammalia > Rodentia > Caviidae > Cavia > Cavia porcellus. The sequence goes on along the minus strand of NW_026947493.1, from coordinate 48,122,639 downwards.
ACTGAGGACACTTGAAATAAATGCTTTCTATGAACAATAGTTCTAAATTTTCTCAAATGAATAAGTCTATGATAACTTCCAGTTTTGATTTCTTTGGCTTAGCATTTACTTAAGAAAACTTACTGTTATATCTTTTATTGGTCACTCACCTTGACAAGTCATCCATTTTAATAGGTTGTGTGACAGTTCATATTTAACTCCAAGACATACATTGCTGAACTTGACTTTAGAAAAACCAACAAAAAAGCATGCCTAAGGTGGTGTGTAAGACACTTATTCATATTATAAAAGGAAATTTGAAGGGATACAAAGGTTTACTAAACCTTTGAAGGGATACATTAAGTTTACTAAAATAATGGCTCTTCTGACACACTTCTGATAAAATATACTCTTGTTAACATACGTAGTCTTGTGCCCTTTACAAGGTGTGCCTGTAAAGGTCCCCTAGGAGGCCGCAGAGGGCACAGAAGATTGTTTCCCCTTATACCAAGTTTACAGCTTTCTCAGGCACTGTTCTGGAATAGTGAGACATACACTCTCCCACCCCAAGTCACATGAGCAGAGGTGCCTCTATGAGGAACACTGTGGAGTTTCAGCTCTATTTCCAGACTGCCTTAGGCAGCTGGATTTTCTCCCTCCAAGAGTGAAGAATACCTGAGTGGAAAGCATCACTTATCTGGAGGTAAATGGACCACCAGAGTCCTTGTTGGAGGATAAAGAAAGACACAGTAGGGTGGGGGCAGTAGGGGCAGCCATTTTGAGATGGCAGTGCAGTAGTGAGCTATGTTTGTTCTTCTGTTGACAACACTGTTTAGTAAACTGAGGCATCTGGTTTAGTGAGCAGTCTCACCTGGTTGGGTGTCAACATGAGACACTGTCCATTTTCCATTCCAGTCTCAACCATTGTCTGCCAAATTGTCTTTCGTGGCTAAAGCTGGCTTTCAGTTTTCTCAGACACTTGTCTGAGCCCACTTTTGTAAGTCACCTCAAACAATTAAAACAAATTTTAATTTTAATCCTTAAAAGTTGGATCCTGGGATTTTGTTTTTAAACTTCAATCTCATATTCCCTGTAAGCTTTCTAGCCTACAAATTAGCACAGGACAGAGGGGCTCAGATGAAAGCATGGCAGGGTTCCCTCTTTCTACTTTGGGAGAGGAATGGCAGAAGGGCAGAGGAAATCATGTGGTGCCAGCCTGCTTGCTGTTCTTTTCTGTCCTCAGTTATGATCCTCTGTGCAGCCCTGAGTGGCTCACAGATCCCTCTGTGTGTGTGTCACCTGTGCAAACATGAGTTGGCTCACAGCAGTGGTGCACTATTGGTTCCTTAGCATCTTTATGGCCCAGGACCGTTCTAACAGTCTGGACCTGTAGGAGAAACAGCCCCTAAAACTCACTCTGCAGAGACAGCTGCATGGGCAGCCTCCACCCAGACACCAGTCCCTCTGACACAGGGAAAGCAGGAAGGTGATTATATTTCTTTTACTGTTTGCCTGGTCCATGTAGTCAAATGCCTTCTGCAAAGGCACAGAAAATGCCCCGTGTGAGTAACACCTTATTAAAAAAATAAGTACAGAAACAAGGAAGTCCTAAATTGAACTGTTCCAGAAGAGTTGCCTTTGGAAGAACCCTGTAGAGTTGCTTTCCTTTGCATTGTTCCAGTGTCATAATAATATAAACCAGGAAAGGAGGGAAGGAAGAAAGGAAATGGCTCGAAAGTGAGTGGGGGCAAAAGTCAGAGCGTGGGAAATTGAAAAGTAATCAAGTGACTTGTATAATGAGGTATAATATGATAAATTTCCTCTTGAACAACTAATTCCAGAAAAACCCAAGGAAAAAATCCAAGGAAAAGTACACAAGTGAAACAAATTCACCGGACTATTGTTTTCAAAGTCATTTGAGATTTCATTAAAAAGAAGCTGTAAGACGGAGGAAATGCTGGGAATGAGCAAAGCTGTATTGTTTTGCAGCGAGGAGACATCTGTTCTATCCTTAGGTTTTCTTGTTCTGCTCGGAATTAGACTGAACAATATTTCTTGAAGTCACCCGTGGCTTTCTCACTGAATAAAAAAGAACTTTGGTGCTATTGCTATAATAATGTGTGCCTCAGGCAATTTTGAAAGCGTCTGCTGGGATTGGCAAGGATTTGGCTCTGCTCTGTGAGTGCTTCATGCTCCCTTTGTGGCCAGCAAGTAGGTCTAGGCCTGGCACTGGAGATGGCATTGAGGTCAAGCTGGCCACAAAACATGTTCTCAGGCTTTTGCTCATGACAGCACCACTGACACTCCCTTGATTAAAGTGAAGCACAAAGAGGAACCCAGCTATAAGGGATGGGGAAGAGGCTTGAACATTTTTAACTGGAGAACTGCAAAATCCCATTGGAAAGTACTAGATGAGAGATGGGTTAATATGTGGAGATATTAGCATAATCTAGGAAAATAGTACTTAACATTTTAGAAAAGCTGAATTAAAATTATCCCCTAATCCAACTATTCACAGATGACCCCTATTAATAGTGAGTATATGGTCCCAGTACTTTTTCTAGGGATATAAAACTTTTTTTTCCTCAAACTTGAGATCATGCTAAAAATATGATTTGGTTAAAAAATAAACTCTTCAAGTTATGTTGGAATGATTTTCTATGTCACGTAAAAATCTCAGACAACTAGAATTTGCAAGTATAATCTAGCATAGAGATCACTCTATGCTAGAAGGTCTACATTTGACCTTCACTATCATTGGCCTGTAGTTTACAGACAATATTTTCTTGACAAGTAGTCTGAATGTCCCCACATCAGAAAACTAATGTTCTTCTGAGGCACAGAAATATGTAGAAACATGCTGAGCTGTATAAGTAGAAAATAGAAGCTCAGTTCAGAAAAAGTATATCACAGTACGCTTGTTTGGGTGACCTCTCAGAAGTCCATTCCTTTTTCACTAGAGGTATCAACCATCTCTAATATGTTAGTAGGTGTACACTTGGTTTATAAAGCCATAACAAAAATTGTGATATTACATCCAAAAGAACACAGAACAATGCATAATATCAACCTAACTTTATAATGTTTTGCTTTGCCATTATTTCCCAGAAAAGTATTGAGAATCAGCACTTTTAGTACCTGGATAATGTTTCTAACGACTGTGCCCTCCAAGCAGGGGAAATGGTGTAAATATTTGGTCAATTATTTTGAAGAGAGGCTTTTCTTCACCAAAAATAGCAATAGTCCTATCAACCTTTAGACCTTCTGTTGGCTAAAAGATCTACCTTTCAAAGTTCAAATATACTGTGGAAGGAGAACAAGTTAATAATTTAATTGATCATCAGGTCATTTCAAAACATACCCAACAGAGGGAAAATGAGGAAAGTGCATAAAAATATAAAACTCTAAAGATTTACTGTAAGGAAACAAAGTGTGGCTTGAAACTTAACTACTGACTAATTACTTTTTATGCACATTTGATAGTGACACTAAGGTTGGTAGACCACTGGGAACATAAGTAGTTTCAGCTGCTTTCTAGTTTCTTCATGCTTCTAGTATTGATTGCATACATGCAATTACTTACTGTGGTCACTAGATGGTGGTTTTGTGCACAATAGTTACTGCTGTTTCAGCCTTAGCTCTGCCTTCCCCTGGTTTATTGGTAATTGAAAATTTACTTTCATCTTCTTAACTGATTATATTTTTACTTACAAAAATTATAACTTTACTTCTTAGAAAAGAATTGTAAATAGACTTGTATAAAATATACAATAGCAATCAAACATTTTTGAAATATGTGTCTTGCTGTGATCTACCTACAACAACTCTATGATAGTGGTACAGTTTAATGCTTTCAGGAAAAAAATAGTCTGACATCAGTTTATGCTACCCTTAATCAACAGATCGTATGTTAAAACATAACTTCTATGTAAACACAGCTTAGTATGTGTCTCATGTGAATTAACCACCATATTAAAAGTGTAGTTTCTTATATGTAAATAAAGACTCATACGTTCCAATCTCCCAAAGCAACATCTTAACTAAAATGTTGGATGATTTATGCTTTCTTTTTTGGCACTCAAGTTTTGAGGTCTAGTTACTTTGAAAAATTTTGTGATGGTGTTAAGTGTCCCAAAAGTACTTTACTGCTCTGCAGAATCCTTTTTAAGAACACCAACACATAATCCTTTAATTGGAAACTCTTTGAAACTTCTGGCAATGAAATGGAACAGAAGTACTTATTTCTTAGCATTGTTAATATTCAATTCTAACATGTTATAATCAGGATTCAAGTATCTTTCCTCACAAGAAAACTAATTTAATAGCTTTCTAAGAATATGTAAACTTGAGGATGTTACTGATTCCAAGCATTCTGAAGCTTTATGAAATTTTAAGTCATTTGCTGATTAATGAATGTGGCATTCTTTCTGTGGAAAAATAACTGAAATGATAACACAAATTAGCAAACAACAGTCAGGACATTTAAAGCTATGTAGTTAGCTCTGTGGACCCCCTAAAACATCTCTCCTTGTATTCTTTTCCCCTGTGCTACAAAACAAAAATTTGTCACTCTGGCAACTCTAATTTTATCCTTTAAATTGCCAAGATTTTTCAATCTGTTCCCAATCAAATATCGTCATTATGCTTATAAATTCAAGGTGTTCTTTATTTAGTGTTCCAAGTGAAGTGGGTTCATAATTAATGTAGGAATTGAAGCAGCCAAATTGATAAATTTGGGGATTTTATTAGCTGAGCTCAGTGACCACTTGCGCAAACTGGTGTTTCAGAGTCAAAATCAAGTGGTCCCGAACTGGAGGGTTACAGGGCATTTAAAGCCGAAAACTGCAAAGCAAGACATCCTGTTGGAAACAATTTAGCTAAAATCTTACATTAATGTTGGTTGACACTTGGATCCTGCTTCTTTGTTGAACAGGTTAATTTTTTGTCTTGTGGGTGCAATGCATTCTGCTTTTCTCATGGGACTTGTACCCTAAGTATTTTCCACTCTTCTGGGTCAAATACAGGGCATGAGTCAAATACAGGATATAAGATGGCATCAGTGATGCCAACCTTCCCCACTGGTTTTAGTACATGAATCAAATCCTTGATTCCTGGTCATCTTCTTCATCTAAAAGTTATCTTCCTCATTTAAATTCTGTAAATCTTCATATTTGGAACATATAACCATTAGCTTAATAGATTGTACTTGGTCTTGGATATAATGCATTAAACAATTTATCATGAAGGGGGCAATAGTCATGGCTAGTAAGAGGAAAACTAAGGGTCCTGCCAGAGCTGAGAGTAAGGTGGTCAGCCATGTGGTGACAGAGAACAAATTTTTATACCAGCTCTGTTGATGTTGTCTCTCATTTTCTCTGTCAGCTAGGTGCTTTCTGAGCTGACTGAGACTGTCCTTAATGACTCCTGAATAGTTGGTGTAAAAACAACAGGCTTCACCAAGGGCTAGGCATAGACCTCCCTGCTTCAGGAATAAGAGCTCTAGACCTCACCTGTTCTGGAGGACCATCTCAGTCAGGGAGTTTAGAGACTCCTGTAGGTGATGAACATTTTGTTGAAGTGTGCCCAGATCATGGTCTATTTCTTTACTTAGTATTTGGTAATTTTGGTCTCCCACTATGAAGGCTATGGTTCCCAGTGCTGTGGAACCAGCTATTCCTAATCCCCAAAATATGCGAATTAGGACTGGGGCTCTTTTTTTTTTTTCTCATGATGTTGGGTAGCCCCATATGTTCTCTACCTCCTTTGCCAGAATACCAGTACACTTGAGGAAGAACATGAGTTAAAATACAGAGCTCAGGGTAAGGTCCAGTGAAAGCAGCCAGATAAATGCAAGGGGTGATGCCCTTTGTACAGGCAAACCAAGTTCCTGGTGGAGAGACTAAATGTTGGTTGAGGGCGTAAGAGACATTTTGTACATACACAGTTGAATTACAATTGATTTGAAATGGGGAGTGCTGCAAAGGGAAATTTACAGACAGAATGCAAAGTCCAGAGCCCTGAATCTTTCCCAAAGTGAGGGACTTATGTCCTTGTCCCCACCAGCATGAAGAACCAGAATCAAGGTTTGAAGTGTTTACTATCTGGGTTCGATTGTTGTTCCCAACAGAAGCATTTGCAGCGAGTCCCACATAGTAGGGGGGCTCAGAATTTAGGCACAGCCAACAGTCTTGGGTAATGTTGGAGGATGAGCTATTAAGCAATTTAAACATCAGTTCCAGTGATTGAAAGACAGGGCTTTCATGTTGCAGCTGTGCTGGGGAGTGAAGAGATGGTTCGGAGACAGATGGGGATAGTGAGGAATTCATTGTGGTGAGGGTAACCGCTTGAGTGGGAAAAGCTTTTGGTGGCAGGGTGAGCCCACTGAAGGAGCCTATAGGTTTTGGGTGGATCGGAGTGTTTCCTGTTTTTTTCTGGATGGTAAAAAATGAACCAGGATCCCACCCAGTGACATAGAGGTGAATGCCCTAAGTTTTTCCTCCATTCCAAGAAGAATCTCTCATTTGCTTAAGCCAAAATAAAATATAGCCCTCATGGGAGTCATGCCTAGTGGACAGATAAGGGTCACTCTTTGACCAGGGGGCTGCAGTTTCACAACCCCAAGCAGTTTGGTGACAATAAAAATAGTGGTACAGTTTTGACTCAGAGCTAGTGGAGCACCCGTCCACTTTAGAGATCGCCGGACACAAATAAAAGGGGATATTTGGGTCTGATGGGAAATACCCAGCCGATCCCGATGATCCAAATGCCCCAGCACAGGGAATCCAGGCGGCTGAGGCAAGGCCAGTGCATTTAGGGTTATTTGTGGTAGCCCACCCCATAATTGAACAGAGAGTGGTGTTAAGGAGGGGATCTCCAAAGCTTCTAGTAGAAGCTAGGGTTACTCCATCTGAAGTTCTAGTCATAACCCATGTATAAGCTACAGGGTGATGATCTTTTGTGGTAATGGGTGGAATAAGGAGGATTATACATATAAATAGACATAGTGTCCACATCATTGGAGCTCAACTGTTACAGGGTCAGAAGAATTTTTTTTTATGGTCCACTTGGCTGCAGTCTCTGACCCTGCAAGCTTAAAGGGGGAGTGATGAATTCAATGGGTCTTTCTGGTGACTTTCACAGTCATAGGAGTATTCAGGATGACGGTATAGGGTCCTTCCCAGTGGGCGCCTAGGGATATGGGCTGATGTAGATTTGATCACCAGGTTGAGCTGCCAGGTGGTCATCACGTCTTTCAGGAACAGTCTGGTGGCCCTGGAGCAAGTGGTCAGTTGAGTCAGGAAGGGCTGGAGAGCCTGTAAGGATTAACAAATTCCCCATTAGTGACAGCAGTCAACTTGCCATCTTGGACATGGGGAATCAAAGGGGGTGGTCAGCTGTATATGGCCTCAAAAAGAATAATGCCCTGGAGGTAATAGGCACATCGCGTTGTGCATGCAGAAGGGCAAAGGAAGGAGACACATCCAGTTTTTGCATCTCAGAAGCCAGTTTTGAAATAGTTTCCTTTATGGTTCTGCTCATCCTCTCTACTTAGCCTGAACCTTGAGGCTGGTAGGCACCATGTAATTTCCAATTGATTTCTAAAGCTGCAGCTAAATTTTGAGTGATCTGAGTTATGAAAGCTGGGCCACTGTCAGACCCCAGGGAGGTGGGCAAACCAAATCAGGGCACTATCCCATAGAAGAGTTTCTTAGCTACTATGAGAGCTGATTCAGTCTTGTGAATCCTTTGGTCCACCTGGTGAATGTGTCTACGAGAACCAATAGATATTTATGCCCCCTCTTCCTGGACTCATTTTGGTAAAGTCTATCTCCCAGTGGTCTCCAGGGATAAGTCCTCATTGTCTCATTTGAACATCAGTGAGGGCTAGTTTAGGGTTCACCTGAAGACACTGTGAGCATATTTGGCTGACTTTTTTAGGCAGGTGAGATAATTTGGGAATGAAGTAACGCCTTCAGAAGAACTCAGCCAATTTGATTCCCGTAAGTGGGTGGCCCAATGGGTCTCCTGGATGAGCTGGACGCTTAACAATCCTGGGATGAGAATTCGCTCATCTGGTAAGGTCTGCCAGCCTTCCAGAGAGAGTTGGGCCTCTAGACTCTTGGCTAGTCTCAAGTGTGAATCTGAATATGAAAGCTTGGGTAACACGGGTGATAGGAGAGCTGGAAGGAGCATTATAGCCCCCTCTGGTTTTAGTGCCACCTCTTTGGCTATCTTATTAGTGAAGGCATTTCCACAAGCTATTGTGGTGTCTTCATGTTGGTGCCCCAAACAGTAGACAGCGGTAACCCTTTAGGGCAAACAAATGGCAGCCAAGAGGTCTAAGATCTTGGGGGCATTCTTGATCTTTGTTCCTGCTGAGGTTAAGAGTCCTCTTTCCATATAAATGCTCCATGAACATGGATTGTAGCAAAATCATACTGACTATCTATATATGTATTTATAGATTTATTTTTTCCTCAACTTAGGGCCTGAGTAACTGCTATCTGTTCTGCCCACTGAGCTGAAATTCCCAACCCTAAATGTTGGGCCCATATTACCTTAGTTTCTGTGGTTACCACAGATCCTGCCACTTAAGTACCTTGGTGGATATACCTGCTACTGTCTGTGAAAAGTATGGCTTCAGGCTGGGCAAGGGGGACATCAGTCAGGTCAGCTCAAAGGCTTAAGACTGAGTCAATAATGTCCATACAATTATGTATCAGCATTGAGGGATAATCATCTGGCAAGAGAGTCACTGAATTGAGGGCAGAGGTAGACAGGAACTCACTGGAGTCAGGATCCAGTAGAAAGGCTTGGTACTGGACAGTGTAAGAGTTGGAAAGCCATCTATTAGGAGGTGACTGCAATAGTGTCTCCACAGCATGTGGGGCCACTATCTGGAGTTTCTGGTCAAAGATCAACTTGGAGACTTTCTTGGTGAGCATTGTGGTGGTTGCAATTTTCCATAGGCAATTTGGCCACCCGGCAGCCATGGGGTCGAATCACCAGGAGAGATAGGCAACAGGTCTCTTCCAGGGTCCTAGGTACTGGGTTAAGACTCATTTTGTGATCCCATGGCTCTCAGCCACATACAATTGGAAAAGTTTGGCTGAGTCAGGGAGAATAAGGCCTGGGGCATTTACAAGAGCCTACCTTAAATCATTGAAAGCTTGTTCCTTTAGCTTAGTCCAGGTTAAAGGTCCAGATGCATCCCCTCCAGTAGAGGTATAGAGTAGCTGAGCCATTTCAGCAAAACCCAGGATCCACAACCAGAAGTAGCCCAAGGCACCTAGAAATTCTCTAACTTGGTGCTTAGTCTTTGGGGAAGGGATTTTAAGATAGCCTCAATTCTTTTATCTGACAAAGTCTTTTCCTTCCTTTGAGATATACCCCAAATAAGTAACTTTGGGTAGGCAGAGCTGTGCCTTTTTGGCAGAGACTCAATAATCCAGTTTGTCTAAGTCTCTCAATAGAGCTTCCATGACTTCCAGGCAAGCAGGCTAGTCCTCACTAGCCAGCAGTAAATCATCAACATATTGAAGCACTCTGATCGAGGTGTGTTCCGGCCAAAAATCTTGGAGGTCCCTGCTCAGGGCCTCATCAAATACAGTTAGCAAATTTTTGAACCCTTTGGGGTTCCCTTTGGGGTGTGTCTAGGTCAACTGCCCTGATTTTCCAATCTTAGGGTCTGTCCATTCAACAGGAAGAAAGGGTTAACTTATCAGAGCCAATGGTAGGGAGAAGAAAGCCTTTATTTTTCCAGTTGCTCCTTCAGTGCTCATCTTGGGACACGGGACCCCACTGGCTGTTGCAGGACTGAATAGCTTGCTCCTGTGTCAACCAAGAAGTTGATCTTTTAGACCTCCACAGTAAGAGGGGGGGCTTTTGGGGGGCCAAAAGAACCCTGACTAGCTCACTCCTGAATTAAGACCTTCAGAGTGGAGGTGGTCCTTTTCTGAAGCTTTGAGCAGCCCTTTTTCCAGTGGCCCTTTCTTACAATAGGCACACTGGTGTTTGGCTAATGGAACCCTTTTAAATTTAAGAGGGTTACCCAAGTAATGTTTGGTCTTGGGATTTTTTTTTCTTTTCTCCTAGAGAAAGAAGAACTTTTGCCATCTTTCTGTTTAAGTCCTGTGGATCTTCTCGATTGTTGAACTCCTTCGGGCTATCTCCACTAACTCTGAGAGTGCCTTATCTTTTAATCCTTTTAAGCTCTGAAGCTTTTTTCTAATATCTGGGGCTGACCGGAAGACAAATGTGATATTTAGGGCATGCCTATTCTGTGGTGCCTCTGGGTCAACAGGTGTATAAATACAATATGTCTCTAGGAGATGCTCCAAGAATGCAGATGGAGTCCCTGACTTACCTCTGAAATCTTGGACAGAGTAGTTGGCTTCTGAGCAATTGCTTTCAAAGTACCCTGGAGAGCCTGGCAATACCATTTGAGAGCCTCCTTACCTTGGTCATTATTTGCAGGCTGGGTTGGAAATAGGGTGGCCATCTGGTCCTAGGACCAGTTTCTGTCCTAGGGGGCAGATACATTCCCTTTTATCAGAAATGAAGAGAATCTGGAGAAACTGTTGGTAGTCATCCCAGGTGAGCTTATGAGTAAAGAAAACAGACTCAAGGATGGAGATGAGTCTCTAGGGGTTTTGAGAGAATGAGGGATTTTGTTGTTTCCAATTATAGAGATCACTGGTGGAGAAAAGGACGTAGACTAGGAAGGGCCAGAGGTTTCTCCAGGGGCAGCCTTACAGAGGGGTAAAAGAGGAGCCAGAGACAGAAGTGGAGTTGGGAGAAGAGGGTCCCAGGGCAGAAGCCTTAGCAGGTGTGCATGAGGGGCTGATTAAGGAAGAGGAATCAGGTTCTTCTGGGGGAGAATGATAAGGAGGGGACTGCAAAGGGATTCAGATGAAGAATTGGGAGGAGAGGGAGGATCGGGGGAGGTCTGAGAGAGGCAGGTTTTGTGACTGCAGCACAGTGCAGCATTTAGGGTGATAGGAGGGGGCCCACTTAGGGGCATCCTGAACCAAGTCAATCAAGGTTTGCATATAGACAACTTAATCAGGGTGTCCAGGTATCTGAAGATGACTTGATGGAACTATTAACACAAAGAAAGGTTAAAAGACCCTTCTGGTGGCAAACAGACACCAAAAATGGGCCATTCAAATTCACGAAAAGTTTTGAGTTTTCCTGGGTACACTGGTTCACCATGCGAGGAGGCTTTCTGATGAAACTGGTTCACCATACAAAGGAGGCTTTATGATGAAATTTCTGAAAATGTTTAAGGACACATTGCAGGGGCAACAGAGAGGCAGAAGCAGACTGACCCATGGCACAAATGACAACCACCAAACCAGCAACAGACAAACAAGATTAATAAAACAAACCACAAGATTAACAAGACAAAGACAGAAACTAGGTCAATCTGTAAACTGAGCCAAGAACTATTTTGACCCTATGGTCCACAAGTCCCGGCCAAAGTCTTGGTCTTGGAATGAGTCCCTGAGACTAATGTGGCATCCAACATCCCCAAAAACTCCTGGGGGAGGGGTCCCGTAGTCTTACCAGTAAGGATTAGGACAACTTTCTCAGAATTAGCATTCAGATCTTGGTTTCAGTTTCTGTTTGAAACAAAAGGATTCCTCAGAGCCAAGGAACATTGCTCAGCAGTCCCCCCTAAGGAATTAATTGCCTCAAAGAGAGGTTTGGATCCTATCAATCCCTAAATAGAAATCCCAGATGAGCCCCCAAATGAAGTGGGTTCATAATCAATATAGGAATCCAAACAGCCAAATTGATAAAATTTGGGATTTTATCAGCTGAGCTCAGTGACCACTCACATAGACTACTATTTCAGAATCAAATCTGAGTGGTCTCAAACTAGAGGGTTACAGGGCATTTAAAGCAGAAAACTGCAAATCAAAACACCTGTTGGAAACAATTTAGCTAGAATCTTACATTAATTTCGGTTGACACCTGCATCCCACTTCTTTGTTGAATAGGTTAATTTTTCTCTCTTGTGGGTGCAGCTCGTTCTGCTTTTCTCATGGGACTTGTACTCTGAGTAATTTTCCACCCTTCTGAGTGAAATACAGGACACAAGTCAAATACAGGACTCAAGATGACATCAGTTATGCCAAGCTACAACACAAGAAACATGAAAGATTATGACACTCCAAGCAGAAAAATTCTGTGAGAATGCAAAGATTCAACAAATGAAGATCAAAAGCAACAATGAATAATATGAATTATTGATTATTTTTAAAAGTTATGAATTCTAAGTATGGCTGACAGCTCAGCTTGAGGAGAGAGCAAGGATACTGTAAGCAATGTACACAACAGGCCTCATAAGAAAAGCTTTACTACTTTACCGTATATCAGGATTTACATCTCTTCTGTCCCCTAGGAAAGAGCATAGTAAAACCTGTGGCCACTTTCCTATTTTTCACATAAACAAGAAGGTGAATATAACCAAAGGAAACATTCAATTTTGTTTTAAAAGAATTAAAAATTTGGAATCAAAAATTTGAAAAATTTGAAATTGACCTTGTTCTGCGAAATAACAGGCATAGGTGTCTCGATGTCCCCTAAACTTTTGGAAGAGGCTTGGATCATGGGGCACTATAGCTGACTTCTTGTTAGACTGTAAAGCCCAGTTGGAGAGACAAGTGCTGGAGCATTTCCTGAAAGGACACATCTCTGCCTGGCCCCTTGCTTTTCTTTCTGCTTTCAGGCCACCATGATGTTAGCAGCTTTCCTCTGCCTTTTCAGCATGCAATTTCTTTATTTGGGACTGTGGAACATGAGCCTCTCCTTCTTTAAGTTGCATATGCTAAGTATTTTGAATCAGTGAGGAAAAAAGTGACAAACACAATATGTATCACTTCTGTTTCCTGATTAAACTTCAGATCCCTGGGTCTTCTACTGTGTCATCTTAACACACTGCTGCATCTTCTGCAGCCACATTCTCTTTGTGCTTTATGTGAGGTCCTGAAGTTAAGTGAGCTCCCAGATCTGCCATGGCCTTTACGGTCTCTCTTCAGTCCCCTGAGATTTCTCCATATCCTAACACAGCCATCCTCAAAGCTTCAAATCAGATCCTGCTTCCTCATAGACAGCCTCCTAACTCCTCAAAGACAGTGATGTCTGCCAACTGTAAATCTCCATAGCAATGAGTATGTCTATAAACAAATGATTGTTTCTGTATTATAAAATGAGTTGTGCTACATACCTGTACCTTGAGTACCGAGGACCTGCGTGTGTTATTGCATTTACGGTTTTATCTCCCTTTTGGGGAGGTTCTGGTCAACAGAGGTGATGGTCATTTCCTATATAACTATGTTTCTGTTCAGGAAACATAGGCATAGTCATTACTGGCCAAATGAATAGAAATAAATCCTCACTTCTGCTCTTAGCATATTATACAGACAAGAAGTTATGCATGATTGCTCAGTTAGTGAAAGAGGACATGTTGCTAGTTTTCTATAGTTTCTCATGGTGGTTCTAATATTCATATTGCCTTTGGACATGAATTTCATCCTGTGGGTTGGGAACTGATTAGATAATTAGAAGCCATCTAATATTTTTTCAGTCATGTAATTTCATAATCTTATGCAAGTCAAATTATTATAAAAGGTGTTGATATTGGAAGTTCAATTATTTTTCTTGAATAAATGAGTTCAGAAAGATTTTAAAGAGTGTTTGTATTACATAAGAGAAAATTGTTACTAAAATAGTGCTAAGATAGCCATCAGTCCACTTAGATAAAATAAAAATAAATTTAGCAAAATTGCAATGGAACAGAGAAGAGAGATTGTTTAATGACTTCTATCAATGCAATTATATAAGTATTTTATATAATTAACATGATAAACTATAATATACTTGATCTTATTTTCTAAATGATGCATTATTATAAAATCAAATCTTCATGGTTCAAGGGCAGATGTTGTCATTTAAAGGCATAACACTATCTACATTGTTTAGTAATTGTCTTCTTTCTAGGATTTATCTAGCACCTAATCTCATCTTTTGAAGAATAATATGATTACTTTAACCTCTGACAGCTTTTCAAGATGGCTGGATATGGAAGATAGTAAGTAAGCATGAGGCTTGTAGGGTTTGTTTATCTGAGTTTAAACTCTATTTGACTATTTACTAACTCTGTGACACCTAAAGGTACTTAACTTTTATGTGCAAAGGTTTTTCTACTGTACATTACATCATTTCAATTGTTTAAGTTTTATTTTTAAATATTACATATTTGCAATACATAATGATTACATTCCTCATGGGCCTTGGTATGTGTATGCAAAACATTTCAATCCTGTTTTCCTTTTGGTTTTTAAATTAAAAATTGGTACTCTTTTGGGTACATTTTAGATACACATGATCACATTCATCACATATCACAAGGAATATATATATATGTATATAAATATGTATATATATATACATATACATATACATATGTGTGTATATCTTGATTCTTTTTTTTCCCCATTCCCCTCCATTCAACTCCTCTTCCCTTGGTTATTTATAAAAGTTTGGTTTCCATTATTTTTTTCTCTTGTCATTTTTTCTTTTCTCTTCTTTCCTATTCCCCTCCTCCGATCCCTATTTTCTTTTTCCACTTGAATGTTTTCTTCCCATTTCACATTTATTATACATTTTGGTATTTATTTACATTTTTGTTTTCTCTGACCAATGAAACAATTTACACATGTGTGTCTGATTTACTTCACTTAAAATATGGTCTCAAAGAGCATCAGTTTGCCTAGAAATGGCTCAAGTTTATCCATTTTTATGGCTGAATACAACTTCATTGTATTACAAAACATGTAACTTTATCCATGTATCAGTTGAAAGACATTTGGACAGTTTCCAAGATTTAGTTATTACAAACTGTGCCTCTATATATATGTGCATATATTGTTGTGGTATGGTGCTTTTAATTCTTTCAGGAAAATAGCAGGAAGGGGAATAGCTGGATCAAACAGAATGTCTAGTTTTAATTTTTTAGGAATTGCCACACTGACTTCCACAGTGGTTGCATATATCTACACTCTTAACAGTGGAAAAGCCTAGATAACAGAGCTCTGTATGTTTGAACTTGGGGTAACACTTCTCTAGGCAGCCGTGAGCAAATAGTGAGCAAATATCTTTTAAAGATATTTAGTTTTTTGTTTTTTGGGTTTTTTGCACCTTGAGCCTGGGTGGGTGGGGTCTGGCAATTGCTTGAAATACCTACAGTGCAACTTTCCTATGGTCCCAATTAATAGTAGTTGGATTTTCATTGGTGCTAATTTCTGAAGGAAATGCACCTACTTTTGTCCCAAAATAGCAAATGGTTCCTTTCAGCCAAAATTTTTGGGTCTGCACTTTGCCCCCGATTCTTACTATCAGTCTAGCTAAAAGCAGACAAAAACACCCATGACACAGTCTAAATATCAGGTGTCTTAACATTTCCTAGATTAATTAGTCAAATGTTTTTAAATTCAGTCTTTTACAGTCTCAGAAGATGGACAAAATGTAGACAGGTCCATTTCCAGAATGGAACATGGCCTTTCTCCCCAATATCCAAGAGTGCTTATCTCTAACTGAAAACTCAAGAACATGGCCTTTACTATCCATATTCCTACCAGTATCCAGCTTTCTGACATGGCCCCTTCAAAGTCTGTTTAGAGCTTTCTAGGGGTTCTCTAGCCCATATCTCCATACCCTACTGAACTTCTACCACAAACTAGTTTCAGTGGCTTCTAACTGATAGGATGAGATACACTCATGACAATGATTCCACTTCTCAAGTATGAATTTTCTGCATTAGTCAGCTTTCCTGTTATTGGACAGAATATGTGACACCTCAATTTAAAGGTGGAAAGTTTTTAATTTGACTCACAGTTTTGGAAGATCAATTCATGACTGGCTAGCTCCAAGGCAGGAAGAGATGGCAGCAGGGGATGGCAGCGAAAAAGTATTTACCCTATGGCAGCCAGGGGGTGAGAGGGAGAGAGAAATAGAGGGGAGGGACCATCATACACCTTTGCCATCATGACCCAGTAACAAACCTCTGTCTACCATGCCCCACCTCCTAAAACACGTTTAGCTCTGAGATCAGCAAAGGGTCAATGTAAAGATGACTATAGTGAAGCTGTGGTCCAATTATCTTCCAAAAGCCTTTGAATGCATGAGACCTTTGAGGGACAGTCTAGATATAAACTATAACAAATTCCAAAGTACTATACATAAGCAATGACCAAATCTGGGACTCACAACATATTTTTGGCAAATGTGCAGAAGTGCGTGCTCCTAATCATGAGAATACCCTCCCATTCCTGCTCCCATCTACTTGAAGCTTCATCTCCTCCCGTTCCCTGCTACGTATCGCCCACTCTATCTAAATCTCACCATACTTTGGGACTCACCTGGCTTTTTTATGATGCTTAAGCTGGAATGTTTTGTTCCTATGCCTGTTATTCCCTTCCTTTCCTTTCCATCTGTCTTATCTGAGTCTACTTCAAGCAGAATGAATCACTTCATCCTCTGTGCAAGATATATTCTTAACTAACTCAGAATGTATGACTACTATGCTGTCTTATATTTATATCTTTATTGTCTAATTATACTCCATGCTGAATGTTCCTTCTCCATCTAAACTCAATATTCTATTCCTTAACCTTGCAAATAGCACAGTATCTTGTCAGTGCTATTAAACAACATTGTTCTCTTCCAGATTTCCAAAGGGTTATCAAATCTAAATAACTGTACCTCCTAAATATCTCTTCAATGCATCCTTCCATTTGCCTCAGCTCTGTCCTAGATTATTATTATTTATTCCCTATGCTGTTTCTTTGCCTTGTAACTAAGATATCTATCTCCACTCTCCAATTCCTTTTCCCTTTTGGGAACCACAATACCAGGGTTGTACATAGATTCTCCTGCCTAATTAGCTTGTTTCAAATCTCAGTTTTTCTAGTTAATATCTATGCTGTTTAGTTAAAGAAGAAATGCTAGTATTTGCTCTCAAGTGGCTGTGCAAATGCTATGTAATGACGTATGTGAAATACCTATAACTTTACAGAATAGAATGAAGACTAAGTATTCATCACTATTTTTCCAGCATCTTTCTACTTTTAGAATTATTTTCAAATCTTCTTTTTTACAGCTCTGATAACATCTTCCCTAGGAAAGCCACTTCTGAGGCTTTCTGTGGTCTTTGGACTTTAGAGTGACTCATATTATCTGTTCTGATCTGTCCCAACCCCCCTGTAACTTTCTCTTTTGTATTTCCACAATATCTATGCTGCAAACAAGGGGAATCACCAGTCCTTCCATTGACTTTCCCTTCTTTTTTGACCTCCTTTCCAGGTGAGAAATTTCTCTACAGGACATTTTCCCTCTATCCTCTTGACTGATTCTACATTTTTCTTCAAAATCATTTAACAAGTCAAGTTTTCTGAAAAGCCTAGGAAAATAAACATAGACTATTTTCAAACATTCTAATAAATATTTTATATTTGTATTTACAATGATAAAATATCACATATAGGTCAGGTGATTAGAAAGTTGTTTGAGCCTTTTCTTATTTTCTCACTGTTTCCAATATCCTCTCCAGGGTTCTTTTCAACTGATCAACAAATAGTTCAATGACCTATTCTTTCCCCAATGAAGAAAATCTTTGATTTTCTGAGTTTAAAATAATATCTTTGTTGAATGACACATGTTGAGATTCATCTGCTTGTGTTTCATAGGCCCTTTGTCATTTCAGTATATTTGGATCATGGAAGAGTAGAGAAATTTGAGGCTGAGGTTTTACATACAAAAATGAGAGAGAGAGAGAGAGAGAGAGAGAGAGAGAGAGAGAGAGAGAGAGAGAGAATTTTCCGTAAGTTTTTGAGGCTAGTGAGGAAATAAGCACATTAATTGATATATTCAAAGGAATAATTAATGCTGCTATAGCATCAAGGCTGATGTCAAAATAGAGAGAAAGAGAAGAATTTAACGCTTTCTAGGGATGAAAACGAAACTCATGGTTGGGGCTCATGCACACATCATGGAACAGTCCAGGTGGGGATGCCTGGTGACCCACCATGGTCTTGCCAGGGGCACACACACCAGTGGTTGGTAAGTTAGATAGACCAGGATTAGGCTGCAGCACACAGACCTGAAGAATACAAGCAGGCAGGCAGGGTCACCATTTTTTTCTCAATCAAAGGGCTCCAGGAGAATTCCAATATCAGAACACCAGCCCCAGATCCCAGACTCAGTGCCAAGATCAGCCCTGTACTCAGCACAAATTCCACTGTAATCTTTGCTGCAGAACACAACACATTTCTGGAATCTGAGTTGGACATACTATAAAACTGTGAATGCTAGAGGAATTTTACTACATTTATTTTTCTATGTTCCTTAAATTGGTTTTCATTTTTCTGTCCAGTTGGAGCTTTTTTCTGTTTATTTAGTTTGGCTTGGTCTTGTTTCATTTTTTATGGTTATTTTTGTTTTCTGTTTTTTGTCTCTTTTTTCCTCTCTCTTTTTTTTCTCTTTCTCAGTTTAGATTTATTACCTACTTTTATTTTCATCTCCTCATCTTCTTACTCTCTTTCATTAATTATCTTGCTTGATTTTATGATACTTTCACGTGAGTAAACATTTCTCTTCTCTTTCTTGCTCACTTCAACACTCCTCTTTTCTCTGCCATTCTTTCCCTCCTGTGTCTTTCAGTTTGCCAGAACTTGTGTGGTCATCTTTTGCCCGCCAGCCTTGTTTTAACTAGATTAGACCTCATTCATCTCTCTATCTTGCCCCCATCTCTTTTAACCCCCACCCTTGCAACAGGGTAAAATCCCTCCATTAAGGGGGAAATCATTGCATATATACTGACTTCTATTATTTAACAGTAGAATTTGCTCCTATGGTTAAAGGCATTAGGTTAAGTTAGCCACAGTTTGTTATGCCAGACTGTGCTCAAGACTATTGTTATTGCTAACTGTAGTACTTTCTTCAGGATATCATACTCTTTATAATCCGTTTTTCTTGCCGGTATGACAACACCGTGATTGCATGGGGTCATTACCATTCACTGTACCATACAATATTATCCAGTACCAAAAGACTGGATGCTGAACCAAACAGTTAACAATCTCTAATCCTCAATTTGCTGAGAAGGAATGTTCTTCAGATAGACACAAAGATCAAGAACCATCTACATCTAGAAAACATCCCTAAGAAACAGACATTTCCTAAGGAAGCCTAGATACTAGGGATAAAGCTATTTACCATAAGAAATCTACAAGCATCAACATAGAAAATAAAATAAAAAATAGAAAACAGAAAACAGAAAATAACAAAACACATAAGCAAAATGTAACACCAGACCCCCCCCAGCTTATCCAGAAATGAAAGAACAAATAGAAGATGCTATAGAAAAAATAATACCTAAGGTGCAAAAGAAATGATCATACAAATAAAAATATTAAAACAGACACAGAATAGAAAAAATTACAG
Organism: Cavia porcellus; assembly: GCF_034190915.1. NCBI lineage: Eukaryota > Metazoa > Chordata > Mammalia > Rodentia > Caviidae > Cavia > Cavia porcellus. Next base: position 48,103,151 of record NW_026947493.1, on the reverse strand, counting down.
AAGCTCAGGAAAACAATGGAAACCATGAATGCCCAACAAAGGAAACAAATGGAATTCATGAAACATATTCAAACAGATAGATTAAATTTTCCATTGAAAATATATGCAACAGATTGAATAAAGTCAAAGACAGACTATTAGATCTCGAAGACAGGATTTCAGATAGTAACCATGAAAAGAAAGATATTTTAAAAATATCAAGAGACCATGAAAAATCAATCCAACAGCTACAAGATGAAGCAAAGAAGAACAACATAAGATTAACTGGAGTCAATGAGAAAGCTGGAGACAGCACAAAAGGCATTTAAAACAAAACTCTTTACAGAAATAATGGCAGGGAATTTCCCAAAAAAGAATAAAAAATTGACATACAAATAAATGAAGTATATAAAACTTAAAATAGCCATGACCAAAATAAATCTATACCAAGGCACGTACTGACCAAGATTCTGGAAATTCAGCATAAGAAAAAAAAATATTACAAGCAGCTAGAAAAATGAAACAAGTCACCTATAGAAGAAAGCCCATCAGAATCACAGCAGACATCTCAACACAAACCCTCAAATCAAGGGGAGCTCAGAGTGAGGTATTTCAAGCCCTAAAAGAAAACAAACTTCAGCCTAGATTGATGTACCCCACAAAACTATCCCTCAAAATAAATAGAGAAATAAAATACTCCCATGACAAAGAACAACTGAAGAAACTCATGACTACCAAACCAGAATTTCAGAATGCTCTGAAGGATGTATTAGAAAGAGCAAATGAAGACCACAAATATAAGAACACTAATAGAAAGAAACCACCAGGCAGGGTGTTATGGATGAAAAATGAATGATCAATGTAACACCAATTGAGAACTGAATCAGTATGGTGCTGAGTGAAGATAGGACCACTGGAAGGAAGTTGCTAGCATAAAAAATAAGGCATGAAGAGAAAGAGTAGCATTGTGGGTTCTCCTAATTGTTGTTTGGAGCTGTTGGGTCTCCTGGAGGAGACTGTCATGCTGTCTTCCCTGGTATGAACTCGGCTATTGTCATTGCAGGAGCTCGGGACCTTGGTGCTGAGGAGGCTGTGGTTCACTTTGGGAGGCTTTGCTCCTTACTTTGAGCATTACTTCCAGAAGGGAAGATTTGTGATGTGTGCTGTTTAATCTCCAGGAGATGTTTGTCACACTGGATTCCTGATATGTACCTGACTATTCTCTTCAAAAGAGGAGCTTGGGACCTCATTGTCACTAAGGATGACTGTGGTAATTTTGGGGGGAGCCCTTTGTCCTTATTTTGGGCATGACTTCTTCTTTGGGCATAACTTCTCTTCTATAGGATCCACAATCTACTGGCACAGATCTTTCATCCCGCTGGCAGACTTTCTAGTTTCTACCGCTGATCTTTGGGCCTTCCCAGTGCAGATCCATGAGATAGGCTTGCATGAGTCACTGTCGTGGGCTCTAGATTTTCAGCTGAGCTCAAGCAGATTTTTGTCATGCAATTCAGGCCCTAGATTGAATTTTCTAGGCAATTAGTATTGTGGAAAGATTTCTTGAACTTCTTGAATTTGACTCTGGATGACCAATCAGAAAATAATATTATAAATTTTATTTCCCATATGTAATTGTTCTCTTCCTTGCAACAGGAAAATAATATGAAAATTATTTACATATCAATTGTGACCATCAATGTAAACTATCACAACTCACACCAATCAAAAGAAACATACTGGTAGACTAGATCATGAAATAAAGCCCAACAGTGCACTACAAGAAACATATTTAACTCAAAAGGGAATTCATAGACTGAAAATCAAAAGATGGAAAACAATACTCCATGGCACAGTGACCCTGAAAAAAACAGGACTGGCCATTCTATTTGCACACAATACAAACTTCAAGCCAAGACTGATGAAAAGAGACAAAGAAGGTCACAACATACTTGTTAAGGAAAATTTCAAGAAGATGTAAGAACTATAAATATATATGCACCAAATACTGGTGCACCCAACTACATAAAACAAATATTAACAGACATGAAAAATCAAATAAACACTAACACGATTGAAATGGCAACTCAGTTCCCCATTCTGACAAATAGGTCAACAAGACAAGAAATCAATAAAGAAATACCAGAATTAAAGCAAATCTGTGAACAAATGGACTTAGTAGATGTCTATAGAGTGTTTCAACTCACAACTTCAGAATATGTATTCTTCTCAGCTGCACATACAACATTCTTCAAAATAGACCACATTTTAGCCCATGAAACATGCTTAAGTAAGTGGCAGAACAGAAATCATCTTGTGTATATTATCTGACCATAGTGTAATGAAATTGGAAATCAGCAGCAAAAGAAATCACAAAAAATATATAAAAACATAAAATTTAAACAATGTCTTGCTGAACAACCAGTGGGTCATACAGGAAATTAAAGAAGTTAAACAATATCTACAATTTGATGTTAATGCCAATACATGTACCAGAATTTATGGCCTGCAATGAAAGGACTCCTATGAGAGAAATTTATAGTGATGAATTCTCACATCAGGAAAACAGAATGAGCTCAAATAAACAACCTAACACTGAACCTCAAACTTCTAGAAAAAGAAGAATAAATCAAAGCCAAGGCTCATAAAGGGAGGAAATTGCAAAGACAAGAGCAGAAATCGATGCAGTTGAGATTAAGAAAACAATACAAAGAATCAATGAATCAAAGAGCTGGTCCTTTGAAAGATTAAATAAAATGGATAAACCCTTAGCCAACCTCATCAAAAATATGAAACAAGATTCAAATTCAAGCAACTAGGAATGAAAGTGGGAAATGACAACAAATCCTGCAAGAATTCAGAAGATCATCAGTATATATTTTGAGAGCCTTTACTGTAATAAGAAGAAAAACAAATGACAGATTCCTTGACACATATGAACTGTCAAAACGGAATCATGAAGATATAATCATTCTAAATAACTGTGTATTGGTCACTGAAAATGGAAATGTCATTAAAACCTTACCAATAAAGAAAAGCCCAGACCCTTATGGATTTACTGTTGATTTCCAAAATAAAAAAAAAAGAAAGAAAGAAAAAAAGACTTAGAGAAGAACTAATGTCACTAATGTTGAAACTCTTTAATGAAATTGAAAAGGAAGCAGGATTCCAAAATCATTCCTGGAAGCAAATATTACCCTGATACAAAAATCAGGAAAGGATCCAACCAATAAAAAACTTCAGACCAATCTCCCTAGTGAACATAGACCAAAAATCCTTAATATTTATACTCACAGACAGAACACAGTAAATTATAAAGAAGATTACACACTATGGTCACGTGGGATATAACATAGAGATGCAGGGATCATGTTACATAAGCAAATCAATAACTGTAACATACCATATGAACAGATCCAAAGCAAAAGCCACATGATCATCTCAACATATGCTGAAAATGCATCTGACAAAGTCCAACACCTGTTCATGATAAAAAAAAAACCCTAAGAAAATTGAAATAGTCACTATCTGAATCTGATAAAAACCATCTAAGCCAGTCCACAGCTAACATTATTAAATGGCCAAAAACTGAAAACTTTTTGCTTTAAAATCAGGAACAAGAAAAAGATGTTCACTATCACCACTTTAATTTTATATAGTCCTGGAAACAATAACCATAGCAATTACACAAGAAAAGGAAATAAAAGGAATAAGAATAGGAAAGGAAGAAGTTAAACTACCATTATTTATGGATGATATGATACTCCACATGGAAGACCCCCAAAACTGCACCACAAGATTTGTAGACTTAATAATCAAATTTAGAAATGTAGTTGGACACTTAAAAATCAATAGCATTCTTGTACTCATAGAACAAATTCACTGAAAGAGAAATTAGGGAAGCAACACACTTTTGCAATAGCACCCAAAAATGAAATACTTGGGAATGAGCCTATTAAAGGAAGTAAAGATCTATACATTGAAAATTAGAGTTCTCTGATAAAAGAGATAAAAGAGGATATCAGAAAATGGAAAGGTATCCATGCTCATTGATAGGAAGAACCAACACTGTGAAAATGGCCATACTTCCAAATTATTATACAGATTTAATGCAATTCTGATAAAAAATACCATTAGCATACATCACAGATGTAGAGAAAACATTCTGAAAATTCATCTGGTACCAGAAGAGACGTAGAAGAGAAGACAATTCTGGGCAACAAAGGCAAGGCAGGAGGCATCACAATCTTTGACTTGAAATGAAAAAGCTATGATGATAGATTAACATGATTTTAACAAAAAACAAAAAGAAAGCAAGTGAATCCAGGTAGACTGAGGAGGGTATATGAGACTCTCCATGTGTGTAAGTTAAGGAAGCCTTCTGGACAGTGGAGGAAGGAGACATGGAGTGCCATGGACCACAACATTGCAACAGGACAGGCATTCTAAAAGACAAGTGAAGACATATGGGAGGTGACATTTGGGAGAAGTATGTGGAAGTCAGAGAGCAAAGGGTCTTGCATGTTATGTTTAAATATCTGAAACATTATAATATAGGCAATAGTAACATGCCTAAAAGTTTTAAGACAATATGACATGACCATATTTATGTTTTCAAATGAACAACTTGATAATGACTGGTACTAAAAGTATCATTATTTGAAAGCAAGGGGACCAACTAGCAGGTTACTATAATAGTTTAGGCAAGAACAAAGTTAGTGAGACATAGTAAATGGGCTCTGTAAGACCACATTATCTAAGCAAGAACAAAACTCCTTCTCTTGGCAGGATAGTGACCTCAACTGTAGGTCTAAGAGAAATGGTAATATGATTTCACATGTGTATTTCCAAGATGTTCTAGTGCTTTGTATTTCTATTATCAATAACTTCTGAAGCATAGAAATTCTGAAATTGGGTTGAAATATTACATATTTTTGCTCCAATATTATATTAAGTTGTATTTGGCTCATGTTTTTCTGTCAAGCACAAATATATCCCTGCTATGGACAGACAGTCTCAACTTCTAGGATTCTGATAACAGAAGAGAAATTCTAGAAAGGCAGCTTATTTGGCATTTGTTTGCATTAGCTAAATGAGCTGTGGTTAGATTATGTCCCCTCAAACTCTCAGATGTTAAAATTTAATGTGACAATATTAAGAAGAAAGGTTCTAAAAGGTAAATGGGCCGTGAGGGCTTTCCCCTACTGTATGCAAGTTAGGCTCTTATGAAAGAGTCTTCACACAGTATTCAGGCTTTTTGACTTTGCTCTTTCCACCACAGAGGACACAGTGGTGTTTTCCTAAGGAGGATATGGCTCTCCCTAGACAACCGAATCTTCTGGAACCTTGATTTTGGATTTCTCAGCCTTCAAGAGGGTGAGAAATACATTTCTATTCCTTGTGAATTACCCAAGTTATGGTATTTTATTGTAGCATAACAAACAAAAGAACACTAGCAAAGTAGGAGAATGTGAAAGGAGCAATACACTTTCTTGCATGAAATAGACTAGGATGGAGCTGGGTCAAGCTGGCTCTTAATTGACAGTAAAGCTATGCTGAGTAAAGGTATATTCAGGGAGAACCCTGATGGTTTGGAATATACTCTGCTCTGCGACAGAAACACCTCAAGACCAGCTCTTTTTTTGACTTCTGGTACATATGAGCAGTGCTCTAAGTGCTTTGATTAAATAACTTCTGCTAATTAAAAAAAAAAAAAAAAACACTGTCCAGACTCAGTAGTTAAATAACCAATCAAATTTCCTTAATTATCTCAAACTAGGACCCTATGTCATCTTTTTTCTGTGTACTCTGTCACTAATATTGGGCAATGTCTTTCAAATAAGTAAATTTCCTTCCATGATTAACTCTCAAAATAACAACTCTTTATAAAAATTAAATAGCAGTTTAATTTTGATTTGGGCAATGAAACTTAGACCTTAGGCCATTCATTTGACCTCTGCATTCAGTTCATTTCCTTACAGAATGGGTGTCATTTTTACGTATGTATTGTTGAGATACATTATGCCTAATGGGTATTTTAAAACGTTTACCAAAGCCAAAGTGCTTGGTAATATTTCAGACCATACTTTGGGTAGTATATGTAGCTATTGAAAGCTGTTAGAAAAGTTAATATAGATAGAACTGAGTTCTTATAGACGAACATATATTTTAAATAATAAGGATAATAGTTCTTAGGACATAGTAATGTGATCTGTCTATATACAAAGCAGTATGGTTGATACCAAAAGTTGTTTTGTGTTGTGAGACAAGTAGTGACATTGAAGTACACAGGAAAAAGTGAGTCTTTGCTTTTAAAACATGAGGCCTGAAATTCTACCCTAAAATTTGCATTTTCTTGCGCTTCACTGTTGTACATGTCTTCCTTGCAGTGGTGCTCACTATGTATTGAGAATTTATACTGCAGACCTTGCCTTTTTTTTTTTTTTTTATATCAGGGATAGAGCTCATGACCTCACACTTGCCAGGCAGAGGCTTACACACTGAGCTAAATCCCGCAGCCCCAGATCTTGCTTTTTTATGTAAAGTGCAAATGTTGGAATGTGATGGGTGAGAGAAAGAGAACACGAACTCAGAGCAGGGAAGTAGGAGGCAGAAAAGGAGCAATGAAGTCATTTTTTTAAAAATTGTATTAGTAGGGTTTGTAATGAAATGTTGTGTTCAATATTATGTGAGAGGAAATGCAAGTTCTTCCTCTCCCACATACAGAGGACAAACTACCAAAATTCCTTTAGCTATGTATTGATCTGCTAGGGACTTAGTTACCCAAACAAATTACAGTAGAAAAGTGTGAGCTTGGAATTCAATTACAAGTCCCTGATGGCCCTACAGTCCAGCAGGTCAGGTCCATGAAAATTACATCAGCTGAAAAAAGGCACATAGGACCCCACTGCAGAGCTGGGAGCCATGTGGGTAAATCTCCAATCATGGATAGCTGTAAACACAGCTCCTAAGGCAAAGAATCTGAGATAGGAAGCTCTTTAGTACCATAACCTTAGTGCTCATCACTGAGATTTATCCACTAAGTTGAGAGCTGAAATACTGTGCATCTCTCTCCCCTTTGGGCTTAGCATTGCTTCCTGTTCCCCAGTTCTTCTGTCAATCTAATTTCCTTTTCATGCTTCATACTTACCATCACGGAAGCTCTGCTGAACCCTACTTATTTCTTAAAAGTACTTCTTCTCCCAGGACTGACTTTGTTTCTTATATTCACAGATGAAGTCTTATATTTTTGATTTCCACAGTTCAGGCCTAAAAAATACTATTCGTTTCTATAAAATTCCCACCTGTACCAGTGGCAGCACAGATTAGACCAGCATTTACTGTGCCTTCTTGAACACTGAATTTGTTTACTTACTTCTCAGGGCCAAAACTTCTTCATGTTAGTTCATATTGGCCACAGGTCCATCTCTTCTAAACCCGCTCTTGCTGAGTACAGCTGGGCCCAACTAATGACTGTGATAGTTAATTTTACATATCAGTGTGATCAGGCTAAGGGTGACCAGCGAGCAGTTAAATATTTCTAGGTGTGTCTGCAAAGGTGTTTCTAGAAGAAATTGGAATTTGAATGAGTAGAATGAATAAAAAAGGTTACCCTCATCGACGTGACTGGGTATCATCCAATCCATCCACTGAGAGCCCTATGGGGGAAAAAAGACAGAAGAAAGCAAATTCTCTCTCTGCTTGAGCTGGGACAACCATGTCTACTTTTTCTTAGACACTGGTGCTTCTGGTCCTTAGGTCTTAGATGCTGTGCCTGACACTGGCAGTTCCTCCTGACCTCACCCCACAGTTGTCAGGACTTTGGCCTCACACTGGAGTACAGCACTGACTTTTCTCATTGTTCATCTGGCAGAGAGTATATCCTGGAGCTTTTTGGTGTTAATGACTATGTTAACTAATTTCCATTATAACTCTTTTATATATCTTCATATAACCTATTGGTTCTGTTTCTTGGTTGTAACTCCAATCCATACAACTAAATTGAAAGGAAACACTAGTTTCTATGACTCTATGTTAAAGTAAGATTATAAAATTAAGGTTTACAGAGAATTATGCTGTTGTATTGAAGCATTTATTTATTTATAAGCTCAAAATGTATTGTTCAATATCTGTTTTACTTTACACAAATTTATGATTCCACTAAACTTGTTCAGAATAGCAGAATATGACTCTGATAATTCAAAAATCATGTGTAAATTGGGTTGTTGTGATTTATAGACAATAATGTGAATCTGGAGTTTTAAAATATTTTTGTAATTAATTTGAGAAGTGTCAATTTTATGTTTATAAGAAGATCTTTTCACTTGAAGAACTTACATGTATGAAATAGAAAGGGAAGGAGTCTCTACTGCTGAAGTAGATTTTATGTGCAGTTACAGGCTTTACAGTGACTACATGAGGCAAAAAAGAAAATGTCAACTGAGTGTTTGGAATATTCTGGGAAAGGGCTGCTAACCTGGCTGGGACACTGGTAAATGCCCCTGTAGCAAATAACAGAGACCCACACTGGCTTTCTTTAGAGCCAGTGTTTCTAGAGCTTCAGTTATGATGCTGAGGTAAATATCATCAATCAACTATCAAAAATATTATCATTTGAAAATTCTACCAGTATGTGTAAGAATCAAAAGGTTATTACAGAATTCCTAAATGCCCACACCCACAAAAGCTTTATTAAATAATATCTTTTTACTATCAGTTTCCATTTGAAGTCTCCGGAGGACATTTTCTCGATTTTGTCACACAGTAGTTCCAAGTCCAGGTCAGTTACCTTGCTGGCTTTAAAGCATTAGTCATAGTTTGTTTTGTACTGTGTTAAACTTTAGGTGCATCTGGGGCTGAGGATTTAGCTCAGCGGCATAAGCGCCTGCCTTGCAAGCAGGCTGTCGTGAGTTCAATCCCTGGTACTGATAAAAAGGAAAAAGACAAAAAAAAAAAAAAAAAAAAAAAAAAAAAAAAAAAAAAAAAAAAAAAAACAAAACCTTTAGATGCATCACCTCATTTAATCATCATAAACTGTGTGGCCTACAATACTTGAAGTCTTCATTATAAAGATTAGGGAGTGTTAATGGATTGATTTCTGTGCCCCTCACATTACAGTGGAAGCCTTACTTTTCAATGTAATGGCTTGTGAGGTGGGGCCCCTTGGAAGACATGATAAGGTCATGAAAGCAGAGCCACGGTGATGGGTTTAGTGTTACAAGAAGACAAAGAGGCGAGAACTTCATCTGTCCCCTGTGTAAGGATGTACCACAAAGACAGCATGGGTAAGCCAGGGAGAGAGATGGCCCTCACTGCAGCCAGCCATGTTGGCACCTTGATCTCAGATGTCCTACCATTCAGAACTTGGAAAACCAAATGTCCTGTTGTTTAAGTCGTTTCGTTAAAAGAGTTCTAATAAATTAAGATATGGAAGGTAAGTGACTTATTTGTGGCTGTACTGCTGATAAGCAATGGTGACTAAAATTTAAAGCAGCTCTGTCTCACTCTAAACCCGAATGCCTTTCCTTGGCCCGTGAACTTTCAACTGGAAATGCTGGGAAGCTCTCAGCCTATGACACTGCTCACATCCTGGCTATAAGGAATGGAATTACAACCATCTCAACTCGGTCTTGGAACTCAGCAGACATTTGCGTGGAGGAAAGTGTATAAGCTACTGTGATAACAACTACTTACCTAAAAGAGATCTGACATATCTGCAGTAGTCTTGGGTTTCCTAGCTTAGCAGACTCTAAACGGTCTTCGTAGGCAGAAATGGAGGACACTGGACAGATTCTCCCAGAGGCTGAACATTGCTCAGATGGAGATTCTTGTGCTGACCATGTTAAAATCCCTTAGCAAATTTGGGTGGAGTGGAAACACATCCCACCACTCACTACTTGCTTGTTGCCTTTTTGCCTCTCTACAGTGTGAGATCTGTGCAGAGACTTTGTTTCATTCACTGCTGTGTCCTGGACATTGATGAGAACAGTGCCCATCCGCTGAGTAAGCACTTGGTCAATACTCTTCAAAAGTGAACTCCTGGATTCCTGGAGTAGGGAGGGACTTGATTCAAGCTTTTAAAATTAAAGCCCCAGAAAGAACTTTACAGCCACTTACAGTTATAATGTCCAGGGTTGCAAAAGACACTAGTGTGTCTGAGCCGAGTGTGGGTTTGTGCCTGGACCGAAAGCCCAGACAAGTGACAGGGGTGGGACAACAGCAGCCTGGAGTGGAGCCGAGGTGGACAGGCTGGGCATGATTTGAGGGAGAGAAAAGACCCCTTAGGATTCAGAAAGCCTGTGACACGAGTTTTACGAATCACTGGAAAGAAGGAAAAGTTCAAGGATCCCTCTGAGTTTTCTCTCATTTACCCTGGATGCAGATAGAAGAAACTCAGGCTACCTGAGAACTCAGCATAAGATTCAGTAATATATACAGGGTATGTGTTATGTGCCGGGCCCCCATCTAAGCATTTTCATGAGTTACCTCACTTACCAGTAGTTCTCTCTCCAGCAACCGATCTAGAGAGGTTAAATGATTAAAGTCAACTGGTGAGCAGCAAAGCCTGGGTTTCAACCCTGGTAGGTGGGCTCTAGGGCCTCAGCTCTTTATTAATGATAAGTTCTCAGGAAGTGAATGCTGACAATATATAGGGTCCTAGGAATGGACCTTCATCAGAGAAAATATTAATGGTAATTTTGACCAGTGATAGCTCCATAAGGAGTGGTAACTGAGAAAATGACTTTTATATATACCATGAAAATATAATATTCCTAAAGCTCTCAAAGTCTAAGGGTCATGATTGCCATTGTAGAGTGTCTTTCCTTTTTTGGAATGTGACACATAGAGCTGTGACACTTCTCTGCATCAGGGCATACCTTATTAGGATACAGAAGCATCCAAGAAGCACATGGGACACCCATGTGCATAAGACACAGCCCTGCCTTCCAGATGCTTTGGAATGATTATCTCTTCCTCATGACCAGGCCAGAGAAAAGACTTCTCCTGAACAAGGTATAACATCATTCCTGAGGCCTCTATAGCATCCACAATTTCTGTTTCTGAATCTTAAATCAGAAACAAAATCTTCCTGAAGGGCTCTATGCTGTCTCAAACATACATGAAACCACACACACGCACACACACACACATATACACACACTCACATACATGCATGAATAAGTAAACACACACATATAAATATCCATACACACATGAGTAAACACATATATCCACAGGCACATACCACAATCTACCCACCTACATAAAAGCCACCTTGCTTAACATGCATTTTGGCCTGAGAAAAAAATCATATATCTGGATAGTTTTTGAAATACGATTGCATAGTAATAAGTACAAATATCTTATAAGTAGGCAGCACAAATTTAAACTTTAAAACCCAGTAATGCATAACAAAAATTAAAATCTATTAGAAGCACTATTTTTCTCAACAAGGCGCTGCTCAGAATGCCCTGCCAGCTGGCTGGGTGTGTGTGTGAAAAAGCAGACCATTTCAGCATTGTCCCTGCTCCAGATATTTTTCTCAGCATTGCTCACTCTTCATGATCATGCTGCCTGGGCACCTGCAGGATCAGTCAGCTCACACACAGCTTCCCAAGTGAATGACGTAGCTCCTTTTCTGCTGTTCCCAAAGACTAACATCTGCCAGAGATCAGCATATGCATCCGTGTATTAAAGCTCTCACTGTTCTGAGGCTCTGCTCTTAATTTTCCCTTGGGTAAACGGAGCCAATAATGGATAAATACTAAAAGATCAAATATCCTTAAACTATCAGAGAGAGTTGTGAGTGCAGACTTTAATCCACATCAGAAGTGAGAAAAAACAAAGAGAAACATGAGAGAGGCTCTCCAAACCAGGAGCGAAGAACCTGGAGCACAATTCACGCTGCTGGCTGTGTGTTGTCTCTGAAAGCATCTAAATGAACAGGGGCAAGAAAAGACACTTGAGTTCTATAATTAAGTGCATTTGAATGCTAAGTGCAGCATGATCCAAGCACAAACCTTGTTCTCTTCAGCATGAATAGTCCCAGACAGTGACAGGAAATCTATGGTATGCATGTTATTCATTTTAAAACAAAAGATATTAATGTATGAGTTGTCTTTCCTAAACTAAAATCTTAGTATTCAGGTTTAATTGCAGTATGGAATTTTGCAATAAGGTAGTGGGTTTGAGGTTTCAGTTTGGGCAATCTTCTCTAGAAGACTGGTTTAGGGTCTTCTTACTGTCATCCTCCTATCTGGGGTAACCCCAATCTGTCTGTAACTATTCATTGAAAATATTTCTGTAAGCATCCTACTAATTGCATTTTGAGACAAATTTCACTACAAAGATGAGAGTGGAGAGACTGGTAGCCTTGGCCATTAGGTCTGCAGCTGGCCTTCTAAGGCTGGGCCAGTCCCAAGGGGAAACACACACACAGCTTGAGTTTGCCTTTCAAGTAATAATTTCTGAGGATGAGCCCTTCAGCCCTTCCGAATTTTTTGCTAATATGAGGACATAGTATAGTTCATAAATTTCTACACGGTTTCTTCTTGAAAACACAAGATCTGTCCTTTCAGCTAACTGTGTCTCAAAAGAAAATCCTATATATAATCACACAAATATTTTCTGACTTGCTTTAAAATCTGTAATAAGTAAAGCATTCAAGAGAGATTTCCTTTATGTAACTTCAAATTATTAGAGAGATGTTTGCATGCTACTTTAAAAAAAAGCACAGAAATCAATCCTGCCGTGGACTGAGATTCATCACAGCAATATGGATGTGATGTGGAGATATCTATATCCGAAAACTTCAAAAGAGGCTAAAGGTACGGCTGGTGGATCTGGTGGTAAATGGTCATAGAAGAGTGGAAAGTTCCTAGTGAGACACTTCTGGGAAAACAAGTTGACACTATCTCAGAAAAACCACAAAAGTTCTACATTGAATTATTCTCTGTTTCTGCAGCCGCCGCCAGTCACAGGCAGCCATCACGGGCCCTTTTTAGTGGGAGCCAGGCATTTACTGAGCCCTCAGACTACTTGCAAATTTTAGAGAGGACAATAACATGCTGTCTGTCCGTGAGGATGGGTAACAGGGCAGTACATCCAACCTGAAGATTTGGTGTAATGCAGACTTGGGTCTCCTCTATCTCCTTTGTTAGACTGAGCCATTTAGTAAAAAGTCGGAAAAAAAACCCCATGAAATACAGATAATAGACCCTAAGAACTACATCATATTTATTTTCTAACAGGGTTAATGAATGTTTAACTCTTGAGAAAACAAGAAGTAAATAATAACACATGGATCCTACAAATAATAAATGGCTAGATATATAACTATGGTACAGTTGCTTTGATAAAATGGATAGTAACCAAGAAGACAGAGAAATCAAAACCTAAATAAAATCACTGCCACTGGTAAAATCTACTCATTCTTATACATTATGTTTTGGCAAATGAGTCCTTTCTATTTATGTAATGAAGGCAAGCAGAAAACCACGGACTTTAGGAGGCAATGGTCTTACGATTCTGTCACTTTAGATCCCCACTTTACAAAATTCATTTTTTCCTTTTTTTTATTTTCTTTTTTTAAATTTTATTTAAGGAGAAAAAGAAAAAAAAAAGCAGAGTTATACAGATTTACAGAAAAAAATAAACAGTAGGAAATCACTAGTTAATGGATTACATTTTGTCATCTTAGAAATAATTGTTCAAGTTACAAAATTAAAGCTTATAAAAAGGACATTCCAACAGTGAGACTGCCAACAGTTCTGTTCAATGATCCAACAAAACCCAGTAATATCATTATCAACCTAAACACTTAAATATACATGCAGTTATATTGTTTAGAGCACTTTCTTTTCCTCTCTTTTGTACAATGACAATTACACATTTTGGGTTTTGTTGCTCCCACAGTTCTAATTACTTTTTTGGAAGAGAGTAGAACCAAAAGTGACATAACAGAACAGAGTCAGTCAAATCAAAAGGGTGGATGTAACAGATAATGTAAAAGCATAATACTAGGTGATCAACAATGGTTACTATAATATCTCCCGCTATCTCTAATAGAATTGCCTATATCATTGGTTGTAATAAAATTTGAACAAAACATAAAGAACAAAACCAACAAAACCAAAACATTGGAGACATTATAGGTCTTCAAAAGGAGGTAATAGTCAACCAGAATGGGCGTCATAATGAATCCCACTATCTTCACAGCTGTTGCCTAAACTTTCGAACCTGATATTATCAAGCAAAACAGAATAGAGGAACATCAGTCAAAACAAGATGGTGAGAACAATACAGGGCTTTAAATCAAGATAATGGAAAGTCAAAGTGGGTTACTATAATATATCCTGCTATTTAAAATTTATTTTTCCCTTAATTAAAAGGATAAAAAAAGTAAATAATAAAGTGGAGATTGAGATAAAAGAGGGCATAACAGCAAATCAGCACAGATCAAAACATAACCATTTAAGCAAAATAGTGTTTCACCACAAGATTATCCATTACATACCATATGTTTGTTGATTTTTTCCTGATACATTTATTTGTTTTCTCATTCTCAACCAGTTTGCAAGTTAAGTATGTCATTATTTTTAAAAGCATCAAGTAAAGACTGACGGAGGCTAATGGAAGTGGCAAGGACAGTGTACAGAGTTAGACTTCAAACCCAGAGAAATCTGAATCCCAGGTCTAGTTTAACACACCCCATTTTCCCCTTCTGAAAAAAATGGTGGATTCCTACCTTTTAACCACCAAAGCCTTCTTTAATTTTTTATTTTCCTCCCACTGGATTCAAGTTTTGACCAAAGTTTTTCCAGAAACAAATGAGAAATATTGTCACAACTAATTTTGTCATTTTTATTCACAAAAAATTTTATTAAAATACCATCTGACCAAAATGGGATAATACTAAGCTGACATGATTCTCACTCAAATGCTTTTCAAAAAATATTAATAGTCTATTTACCTAACATTGGCTGGTGCTTAAATGAGCCATTCTGGAGGCCTCTGACATGCCAGGGAGGGGGGCCGCTGGTCTCTAGGGTGCAAAGGGGAAGACAATGCATTCTGCACTTTTAAAAACCCGAAGCTGGGGCTGTGGTTATGCTGCTGATTGTGAGAAAGCATCACCTTGGGGTAAAAATCCTTCCATGTAGGCCTCTAAATCCCTCTTGCTCCAGTGTAAGCCATTTCCTCCTTGGCCTCAGGAGAAAGAGGAACAGCTGCTGGTTGTCTTTTAACTCTTCCTTTGTGACCGTGGGGGCTGGGCAGGCTTCACTGTCAGGGCAGCACCCTGAGTCACATTGGAGAAATTCCTAAGGAAAATTAGGTCTGTTATCCTAACTCTTTTTTCTTTCTCAACGTATTTTCTAGGCTCTCTTTTTGTTAGGCAAGTAGGGATTTAGATTCTGTGCATTGGACATGAAAACTGCAGACTTGAGGAGCATCTCACAGCACCGCTTGTATTCTTCGTATAGTTCCAGGCTGAGAGATGAAAACCTGATATCCTGATAGCTGAGACTAATATCTGTTGCTGCTATTTCAACTGCATTTAGTACTTTTGGAAATTCTTGCCTCCGGTCACAGTCCTATTACCAGTGGGGATCAAAATACACCATATGAAGGATTCATATTTCTATCTAATTCATTATACTGATGGCTTTTATGAAGCATCTGGAATTGGGTATACCGTATTCATGTGAAATCCATTTAGAATCATGACAACACTGTTTTCCACTGATCAATCAAAATCTGCCTAATCATGAATACTTTCATTTATCATTGAATCCATTTTAATCAATAAATAAAAAAGATATAAAAATAATATTGAACCCAACAATTAAAAGAATCTTAGAAAGTACTCCATGAAAGAATGTGATTTATTTCCCTACACACCAAATCAACCCAAATCCATTTTCTTTTAATCTTTCTGTCTTGTGCTGCTTTGGCTATCTAGTCTGAAGCATTAAATAATGGTGGGAAAAATATTTTAAGTAAATTCCACTGTTTCATACAGCTACTTAATGAAACCAACTTTCCAATTGCTTGCTCTCTCACTGAGAAAAGCAAAACAAAACAAGTACTAAAAAATATGTAGGTTCCAATTTATAGGAACAAGAAGTTACACAGTAGTGACAGGTGACATCAGTGACATTATTTTCAGTGAGGTCTTGCAAAGTCAAATTTCTAGGTAGAGATACATATTTCCAAATGATAAGTCAGTTGGTTATTCAAAAAGCTTGGATCATAAGCATTTCTTTCCTGCTCATAAGTGAAATAAATCAAACCCACATGTATAAATACCATGTTGTCTCCCTAATGTAAGAAATTGAAACATTATATATGTTCCAAACTCTACAATGAATATTGTATAAAGGTAAGAAATTGTTCAAAGAGGAAAAGTAATTAGAATAAGGGAAAGGAGGAAATAGGAAGAAAAAAGGAAAAAGACATAAATTTGTGTGTGTGTGTGTGTGTGTGTGTGTATATATATATATATATATATACATATATGATAGCTAAAGTGACTATACTACTAATTACATTAGTTAT
Source organism: Cavia porcellus (assembly GCF_034190915.1). Classification (NCBI taxonomy): domain Eukaryota; kingdom Metazoa; phylum Chordata; class Mammalia; order Rodentia; family Caviidae; genus Cavia; species Cavia porcellus. The sequence continues at coordinate 48,086,618 of NW_026947493.1, read as the reverse complement.
TGGAAAAGAAAAATTAATACTCATAGTTAGATCAGTTTTACATGTCTATATCTGTTAATCTAAGCAACTTTCTTGAAGGTAACAGATATTACAACCATTGTCAAATTCCTATCATCTTGTTTTATACTTATTACTGTCATTGTATTTGGTTTCTTGTTTTTTGTTTGGCTGTGTTGCTTTTTCGTTTTTCTTTTGTGTCTTTTTAATCATAAAAAAGATTTATTTCCAACCATATATATATATATATATATACATATGCCTTAAGTGTATATATATACACTTGTATATATATGTATATATACACACACACATATACACACACACACACACATATATATACATATATATATATATACACACCACACACTTAAGGCAACCTTATATTTTTAAGGCAATTTTCATATCTTTTTCCACTTGATATTTCCCTTTGGCTTCTGCTTCTCCAAAAATAGCTATCTAGAATCATTTTATTTCAACTATTAGAACTAATACCAAATGAAAAAAATCTGCTAACAACAGATACTAAAATTTGAAATCACTACTGAAAACATTCTATACTAGAGTGCAGAATGGTTATCAAGTGAAAATTTAACTGAACTTTCTAAATTGTCTTTATGACCTCCAAAATATTCAGGACTACTGAGAAGCAGAGGCTGAAATGAGATGAGATGTGCAGAGGCTGACTGGAGGAAATATTAGAAAGGTGGTAGAGTGATTGAACCGCAGCACAGGTGTGAGTCCTGTAGAGGAAAACAAAGGTTGAAATGTTGGGCAAAAACATCCACCACATTCTATTAAAAATGTTTCAGTTAGGCCAATGAGAAGCCCTTCAACCAAGGGCACTCACTGGACAGCAATGGGCCTACCTTCTGCTTTGTGCCGTATTAAGTCTTTGGCTAACAGCAGCCTATGGCAAACACAGCCCTGGGAGGAACTCAGTAGTTGGTTTAGAGGTTAGTGTCTGAAGCCATCCATCAAATATCTCTGCTAGCAGAGATGTGAGGGACATAATTTAATCGCCTTGTACTCAGCCAGCTGTATGATAGTCTTTAAAGTAAAATATAGTCAGACAGTTATCACTGCATACATTTCCTGTATGTATGATTTCTTGAAGTTTTCTTTAAACAATTTTTGTGGCCTTATATTAACTATCATTGTATAAATTCTGCTGCTAGCTCTTTTGTCCATAAATCACTATATAAATAACAATATACATCATGATCAGGGACTACATGTGTCACTTCTTTCAAAGTCTATTGGTGATGTCACTGTGTACCAGTCTTTCAGTTTGTGCAGGGATAGCAAAGAATTTGTGTACGGTAGCCTCAAATCTCAGTGATAAACCCATGCAACATTTATATACAATCTATTTTTTTTGTACCAGGGTTCAAACTCATGACCTTTCACTTACCAGCCAGGCACTTGTGCCACTGAGTTAAACTCCCAGTCCATACAACATTTATAGAGATGGATAATCCAAGAGGGAATGGACCAACAAATTTGAAAGTGAAGCAAGATAAACGAAAAGCGACAACTAAGAGTGAAATCTGAGTTCAATGAAAATGAAGCTACAGAAGAAATACCTGATCATGGGAATGGTACCACTGCACCACTGAAAAACACTAGACCAGCAGCTCATAGTAAAGGTGGGTTTATCAGGATCAGTGAGGAAAGCTGTTATAGTGAAAAGGATGAAGATGTCCAGCGAAACCAATGCTGTTAAAAGTCTTCACCTTGGGGCTGGGGATTTAGCTCAGAGGCATAAGCACCTACCTTGCAAGCAGGCAGTCGTGAGTTCGATCCCTGGTACCAATAAAAATGAAAAAGACAAAAAAAAAAAAAAAAGTCTTCACATTAAGTGGACCCTCAGCCATATTTCACAGCACTGAAACCACAAAGAAAATATATTTCTATACTGATCCAAATGTAGAAGTGTGAAGATTAGCCAAAGCCTAAAAGCACATAATCCTTATTCAGTACTGTGAATTGTGTGATGCAAAGGTAACCATTGTTCAAACTACTTACTCTTGATAAGTTCTTCACAATGATATAAAGTTTGCCGCTCAATGTTTCTAATGAGTTAGAGTGTACTAAAGAAATACTAGATTTGCTATTTTTTAAAATTTCCTTGTGTTTTTATAACCAACAGCAAGAAAGTGTCCAATATAACAACAAGGGGTTAAAGGTCACAGAAACAATTACAGCTTTTCCCATTGATTATTAACGTTGCTTTGTGTGATTGGAGCTCACAATCATCGCTTTGTACTAACTCATGGGCTTCATATGCATATCCTTAACTTGTATATTTGCATTTTCTTAATTAATAGTCACTAGGGATTTACAACACAACTAAGGATACAGTTAAACATAGAAAGCTAAAAATATTAAAATGTTCATCTATATGATCACATTCCATTTAGCCAAGTATTAAATAATACAAAAAGTTCTCCTAACATTTTTACATGTTAACAAATCAACCATCGATCACTATCTATACTACATGGAATTTGGAAGGTTAAGAAGACTGGACATTTCTACTAATTTTTTCCTTAGCTAGTAAACATAAAAATACCTTTCTGATGACCAATAGACATTGGGCAGCATATAAAAAGAAGTTTCTCAGAGGTATATGTTAGAAATTCTTTCAGTGCTTCTGGTTTCTATCAAGCTGGTAAATTCATTGCTAGCTCCCTCCATGAAAATCAAACCTAGAGAAATTAGAGAAGCTAAGGAAATATGGATTCTAAGACAAGAAACAATCAGAAGGAATAAAAACCACAGCAAGCACCTGCTCAAGCTGCAGATCATGCAAAACTGATGTGTGTGGGAGCCGAGCAGCTGCCGCCCAGCAGAGAGGAGCTTAGGTAGCAGTGAAAGAATAAGCTGGTGGGAAGCATTCGGATCTCACCTTCTTCTCTCCATACAGACTTGGTGCAGTGATTGCCAGCCATGCCTCAGAAACAGGTGCAAAAGCCCCCAGCACTATCATGGCAGCCTCTCATATCAGAGCAGTTTAAAAGCTCTGCTTGTGAGAAGAGTTAGTGGGAGTAGGTAGCAGGAGCTGTCTGAGTGGTTGTCCTGGGCATTCAGTTCTCCGGCCCCTTTTGCTCCACACTCACAAGGCTGCTGGAGCACCTTTCTCCATGCCTCTCCCTGTTGAATGTTACAATGTGTGGAAAGGTGAAATCCTAGCCCAGGGGTTGCATGGTACAGTGTTAGCACCAGGAGTCCCCAACAGTAGATTTCCGGAACTCGGGCCTCTCCTTCTTGAAGCTTATTCTGTCTTTTACATGGACCCCACATGTTTTTTGACTGAGTAGCTGATACCTCTAGGGCCTATCATAAGCCAAGATAACTCAAAAGATGAACATATACCCTTGAAGCAGAATTGCTGAAAATTGGGATGTAAAATTTCTTGTTAAATGTATATAAGGGAGAGAGAATGGAAGATATTTACAACATAAATATGAACAAAAAGTAACAAAAAGTTTATATTGGTTATGTAAAATACAAAAACTGACATGAAGAGCACAATACATAGAACAAATGACAAGATGAGTACCATTGCAGCATTTCAAAGAGCTGAAACACCTGCTTCAGTGTTTCCCCATGAAATGAAAAAGAAAAATAAAGACAGAAAACATATAGAAGTAAATCTAAATTCAGTTTAAATCTTTAATGACGTGTTATATATAGAATTTTCTTTCTTTTTTATGATAAAATAAAATTATAAGTTAATGAAAAATTATATTTTAAAATAAATAAGGAGCTAAATGATAGATTTCTACAGAACCTTTGCATATAAAGAAATTTTAGTAGGAGGGAGAGGAGAGCATGGAATTAAAAAGAATCAAGGATTTCTATGTATAGTGTACGTATCAATTCCCCATGTTGAATATATTTATTATGTATCACAATCATATACTAATAAAAATTTTAAAATAAATGCGTCTAGAAAGTATGAAAAGCGAGATCCATCACTACTGACCTAATGTTTACATGACCTAAGGCTTACAAAAGTGTGGAATAAATTCCAAAGTTATCCAGAATAAATTATATTTCCTTGAATTTAAGAGAACTAAGTATTTTATGGAAATAAATGAGAATTCTAAAGGTCACATCAAAGTGTCCCTTTTAGTGAAGATGAATCCCAAAGGCTGCATCCTCCTACCCACAGACATGGAAAAAGTTCAGAGCAGTCAACTAAACAGCATTATAAACCAGGTCCCTATACTAACCTTTAGGGTATCTCCCTTTATTTAGCATTTTTACAAAGAGATGCTAATCTTCATTTCTTCAACAGATTAGTCCACGTAAGGTATAATCTTATAGCTTTCATATTAAATTAATATCAAGTGGAAATTAGTTTTATAAAAATCTACAAAAAAAAATCATATGATGCCCAATAATTTGGATACTCATGAAATGTGAGAGCATTTCCACTTGGTATACAGAATGAAGAAGAATATTTAGAAAGAAAGCTAATACCATCATAGAAATGTGTGGTATGAGGTGAGGACCACAGAATAATTAATGCCTTAGAGATGGAAGAAATCACAGGACAGGAAACACTAAAGTGATAACACAGAGCAGACTCAGACTCAGAATATTGGATTCCTAACTGATGTTGTTCAAAAGGAACAATAAAAACAAAATCAATAGCATAGGACTCTTCCCTTTCTTCCCTTCTTTGCCTCTTTCTTTTTTTCACTTTGGACATAGGCTTACAGGTGCATGCACAGCCTGCTACAGCGAAGAGACTAGTTTTTCTATACTCATGTTAGTTCTCCAAGTGGGAGGGTTAGGGTGAGGAAGTAGCCCAACAAAGTGCACTTGCCTCTGCGAAAAATAAAATTAAAATAAAAGGTAGTTGTGTTTCAGTTGTTATTTGAGCTTTTGACTTCTATAACCTGAACCTGTGGTACAGCTTACTAAATCAGGTAAATGGAAATCAATCTCTCTTACATTAGTATCATTAAAAACAAAATACAACTTGGAGTCACAGGTATAATTTCTTGAATTATCTACAGTAGGCCAATTCTGTGAGGCCACATACATGTCTGAACTGGGATCTGCTGTGATTTCCTTCTCAAGCAAATTCCTTCTGCAAACCATAAATCACCCATGTTTTAGTTTGACTAAGTATGCCTGTATTTTCTGAAGTCTGATAGGAGTCACAGCAACAGTTTAAGGAGTTTCTGAAAGGAACACTTAAGCTCACTGGCACACTGTTTACCTCCTTCATGTATATAGGTTGCACACTGAATGCAGAATATGTGAGCTTTAACAAAGTAATTTCTTTTTTGAAATTATATGGCCCTTCAACTTAACTGTAGGTGCCAAGCTATAATTACCACACCCCCCAGATGGTTGAAAAGGGTTAATGCTTGTTTGGAGTGCTTAGTGATCAGGAAATCATTTCAGTTTACGGATATGGGTGGGAAGTGATTTTCTAAAATTTTAAAATACATTTATATAAATAATTTCTATTTGCTTCATCCAGTTCATTTCAAAAAACACTGGATCATAGTAACACCCTTAGAGGTTTTGGACCGTTTAAAAGTATGAGAGAGAAAATTCCTTCCTAATTAAACAAGATCATGTTTGGTGATGGTTGTTTGTGATTGCCTCTACAGGTCACATCCTGAATGACTATCACTGATCAAAGGGAATAAACTGTCTCAAACTATCACTGATCAAAGGGAATAAACTGTTTCAAACTTTGCCTCTAGAGTAACCTGACATTTCAGGTACTAAGAACTACTGCTTCTCTTTGGAAAAAAGGAGGTGTGTTTTTCCCATTGCTCCCCTGCCGTTTCCTGAAGGCTGACATGGAGGGGCAGAGAAATTCAGAGCATGTGTATAAGGCTTCAATAGCCAAAGGAAAAGCAGGGGCATAGCTCCTGCTGTTTTACAGAGGAGTAAGCACCAAATATGACAGCCCTGAACACAGAAGAACAGGGATGAGAGGTGGAATTATTCTTTGTCCTAAAGTTGAAAAGAGAACATCACACTGGGACAGAAAGCTTCTTAGTTCTGTCTCACCTGCCAAGGCAGCCATGCAGTAAGTACCCCAGCAAGCCTATAGCGGGGAAAACCTTTACTCACTTTCCTCTTTGGACACTTAAGTGGAAATAAGGTGAACAAATTTGGCATTTGGTTCTTTTTGCTACCATGAGTCCTGAGTATTCAGTGGCCAGGGGGCATTCTCAGGATGGTCTACACGCAGCCTCCAGGTAAAAACATTTTATTGCCCTGAAAAGAGACTCAGAAGCACACACACGTTCTCCCTAACTAGAACACTTAAAGCTAGTGTCAACTGCACTTGCTCTTCATGTACATCAGGACGTGGTCAGTCAACTATGAATAGTTGTATAATTAACGACTTTGCAAATGGTCTTTGTACCAAGAAGTAAGCTGAACACAGTGCTGTCACATTAATTAAACTCTCCTGATTAACTTAGAAGGCACAGATGAAATATATTGTTCCCCATTATGTGTAGTTCACTTCCAGAGCTGTACTCAATCTTAACATTATTTGTCTTAAACTTTTTTCATTCTACTTTTCTCTGACTTTTCTTTAGATTGTCCCCTCATTATGATAGTTTTATCACTTGTGTACATTTCTCCAAATCATCAAGATGTACCACTTTCCTAATGGCTCTCTAAAGCTCTTTGGTCTGTAATAGTCGTCTATATTTGGCAGGAATTCCACTGAATCACACTGTTCACAGTGCTTGGAATAGGTTATGCTGTAGCCTGGGAAATTTTATATTCTCAGTTGCCAGACCTGCCATGATTTGTAAAGGGAGTCTATAACAGAAAAATTTTAAGGCCAGGTCTTACATTAAATTAAAAGAAAGAATGTGTCAGGGGATTTCTCACCAAGACTTACTATAAGAGAAATGGCAGTCCACTTTAGCTGTGGAAATATTTGATAGGAGGAACCAGACTGATTTGAAGCAAGTTCCTTCCCCATGCAGCAACAGAAGACAAATTGGTATTGCATATGGCCTTTAAACTTCTATAAACTTAAGTTTTATACTTACAAATATTGTCCTACAGTTTTTGTTGCTCGACAAAATTGCTGATATGAGTATGAAAACTCATTTAATTCTTCAATATGGCAAGACCACTTCTAAAAAGACTTCTGAATTTCAACAGAGATCAAATTTCCATTAATAAAAGTCAAATGGGTGGGAGAATTTGGGCTTATTATTTGAAGCCTGCCACTCGGTTTGTTCTATGCACAGTAGTAGAGGCTGAGCTAATTTAATGACACCAGTGAACAGGGTTACATTTGTGTGGTGTGAAGGTGATGGGTTTTCAGATAAAGCTTCTCTGAGTGGAAATCTGTGTAAGGAACACCTGGGGTGATTTCCAGCCATGCATTAGTGAGAAGCAGGAGAAAGAATGATTTTTAGGATCACTAATGAGCCCCAGGTGAAAATACTGTTAACTAGAAGTTTCTTTTTTTGAAATTTCCAATGTTTTGATTGATGAGCAAATTGTTTAACATTCCTAATTTTCCAATACATTCAAATGTAATGTTTGTTGCTCCTCCCTGCTAAATTGTTTTTTGTCTGTCACTTCCACAAATGTATACATTTGTGAAGGAAAGGTCAGCTTCCAATCAGGGATTCCCCTTGGTTAGACAAGCATGACAGTTTATGTCTCAAGAGTGTTTATGATTCAAAAGATTAAATTGGAGAACACTCTGAATTTTAAAGTGGCTAATTAGGCACACACATACTGTTGCATTTTCTTAAATTTATAACACTATTACATTTACCAAGATTTTGAATCTTCCAGTATTTTAAAAGAAACTGTCTGTTAAAGTTTGTAAGTAAAATATGAAAATGTTTGTTTCATATCAAGTCTCAGGTGCTAAGAACCACTGGATCTATGGAAAAAGAACCAGAGTACAGTTTATTGTTGTTTAGTATCATTCATTCAACATATTTATCATGAACAGCAACCATATTCTAAGAAGAAGTGTAATTTTCATAAGTATACACATTTTTATTAAGGGCAAAGTTTTGTAGATGCATGGCAACACATTAAACTTCTTATTAATTTGAACATGATTTATTCACAAACTTATTTAGTGCATATCTATCATCACTAGATAGCAGAGTGATGTATAAACAGTTAAGTCCAGGGCATTCATGGAGCTCAAAGTCTAGAAGTATTGATAAACACTGAACAAGAAACACAAGAAGCTGTAATTATGATTAAGTGTCACAATGGAAAGGACTGGGGTCCAGCGAGAGTGAATAAAACTGGAATGTTTTTTAAAATCATGGGCAAATTACACTGCTGAAGGCTGAAAAATAAAATTTAGCTAACTGAAAAGAAAGGAAAAAATGGCTTTCCCCATTTTGCTGAGGGCCTGAGCCAGGAAAGAATCTGGAAGCAAATTCCTGGAATACAGAAACAATCTCTGTAATAGTTAGCATTTCCCTACCTTCTACATAAATGTTAAATATCCCACAGATTTTTTCTAGCTTGTTCAAGTCATTATTTTAATTATTAAAGATTGCATCATGTTACAAAATGGTATAATTTTGATAGTGTGGAAAGAAATGGTCCCAAATTATTATGCTTCTTAAGTCTTCACATTTTTTGTATGAGGTTTACCTTTATTATTTTTTTCTTTTTGAGTCTTCACCCATCACTTTTGCTTCTGATGGTGTTTCTGCTGGTAACATTGTTCCCACTGTCAATTTTTTACGTTACAATATATTATGGCCTGGAAAGCCCAACAGACCTACTATAAAGCAAAAAAATGTGACCCAAAACAAAAATTAAAATCAATCAAGAGAAACAAAGAAATGAAAGAAAAAAGATTTTGCAGCAAGACTCAAAGATAGATTGATATTATAAGTATGGTCAATATTTCTAAAAATTATAAATATAATATGATAAAAATAAAAGCTATAAAACTAACCAAATGGAATGACTATGTAAAGATTTTTTAAAAACAGAATCATTAGGTAAGAGAAAAAGAATTATTACACTCTATAGAAGAAAAAGATTAAACATGAAATAAAAGACTTTGACAAGGAACAAAAGCATTTTTAAATAGAACAGAAAACAAAAAAAAAATTCAAAAAGTTTAAGAAAGCCTCCCTGGTATGCAGAACAATATCATTTGGTCTTTCACATTTATATATACGACACCTAGAGGAAAAAGGCAAGAAGAGGGTAGAGGAAGAAAATATTTAGAGAAATAGTAGCTGAAAAATCTCAAAGCTGATGAGCAATATAAACCCACAAATCCAAGCAAATCAGTGAATACAAATAAAGATAAATCCAAGCAAAACTACTCAGAAGCAAGTCATACTCAATTTTCTGAGAAATAATGTGAAAATTGTGAAATAAAAATTAGCAAAAATTATCAAGCAGATATTGAAACATTACATACAAAGGAATAAAGATAAGAGTGCTGGAACTTAACCAAAAAATAAGTGCAAATCAGAAGACAAGAAAATGACACTTGAAAGTTCTGAAAAATTTACCTAAGATGCAGGAAACTAGAAAGAGCTTCATATCTATGCTAAGTAGTAAAATCTGAATAATCTCCAGAATTATAACCTTTCTTTTGTCCATTGGACTGAAGACACAGGACAACACAGTAGCCCAAATCTAAGCACAGACATGAATTTCCCAGACAGGCTTACCTGGGATACAGCATGGGATGGAGAAGACAGGATTTCCAAAATAGCTGGTAAAGTTTCAGCTAAAGCATTTGACACACTGTTCCAGGCAAAGACTACAGTGAAATTATAGATTCTCTGAGAATCACAGACACAGTATCAATTTGCATTTGCTCACATCCACAGACCCCACAGCCTGTTCATAAGGGGTCCTGAGGCAGGACTTGAGACCCAAGAACACCTCCCTTGTGTGAAGGGGTGGGAAGATGAAACAGACCTAACCAGATTCTCCTTTCTGTGGGATTAAAAAGCCTTAAGCCATTAGGGAAAGAACAGAGCACTCTAAGGTCCACAGGGTACTGATAGCAAACCTTTTAGAGCTTTCAATGATAACAAACATCCACCTACAGGGCACTGGACCCATGCATTCATTACCACTGCCCTGGGTCAAGACTCAACCCTGGGCCTCTGCTGCACTGCGGTAGCCAAGGCTCTTTGGGGAAAGGTCTAAGAAGGCATTCACTCCTGGTTTCTGTAGTGTCAACCTTGCATTCGTACAGGTTTGGGAGAAAAGGTCTCCTTAAATATTGTATACTAGGTACCAACTCACCCAGATCCCAGCCATTCACAGGTACAAGTGAACACCTGCTTTAGCCAGGGACTAGAAACAGAGCAGAAACCACCACTGCTCCTGGGGAGGGAGGGCAAAGTGGCACGCACACAGAGTCTAAGATAGTCTCTAACTCTGGGGGGACAGCATCACTGAGAAAGCCCTAATCCTGACACTTAGGGCTTGTCTTAGAACAAAGCCAAACTAGAGCAATAAAAAATGTCTCCCATTCTCCTCCACCAAGCTAGCAAGCATGGAGTAACAAATAAGGTTAGTCTACCACATGAAATAGATGAAAATGATTGCTGTGAAACACCTCTGAAGTGCAGAGTCATGGTCTAAAACCAACGTAGAACAGGAACACTGAGAAAAAGCTCCTCCTCGATCCTCACCCTGACAAAACAACACTAAAAACGTTGGAAGGCCCTGCCACACTGAGAGTAAGTGTAGCGACACTACCACCTCACCAGCTCAGCTCAGCTCCTAATATATTTTTTTGGAGTAGAAGTCTCCAAAAGCATGAAAGTCGTTAAAAAAGAGAAAGACTAAGAATCTCTCACAGTTTGGCAAAGCCTGAAGGGACAGGACAACAAAATGCAATGTGGGAACTCCCTACGAGACCCTGGAATAGAATGAAAACACAGGGGAAAACTCAGTGAACACTGAATAGGTCAACCAATAGTATTATGCCAATGTTAACTGCTTAGCTGATAATTTTATCATAAACAGGTAAAAGTGTTAGCATCAGGGGAAGCTGGATTAAGCATACTCTGGAACTCAAAGGCATTATTACCAATGTTCTGTAAGTCTAATATTATTTTAAAAGAGAAAGTTAAGATTAATGACAATCAACATGTTAAAGTTTCTGATAAAAACTGTAAACATAACTTTTAAGCAAATGGGGAATTTCAACAGATGGATGGAAACTAAAACAGAGACAAAAGAGGTACCAGATATAAAAATTACTTCTGAGGAGGTTTACTAGTAGACCTGGCATACTAAAAGGAAAAACTAGTACTGTAATTTGAAAGATAGGTCAACAGGAATCACCTATGCTGAACTGAAAGCAGAAAGAAAAGAACAATGAAAAATAAAGCCGAACAAAACATTTAAGAGCTGTGGAGAAAAGCAAATGGTCTTGCATGCTCAAAATAGACTCCCAGAAAAAGGGAGGTGGGGGGAGGGGAGGCAAAGAAATGCTTTCAGGTAGAATAGCTAAGAATTCCTCTGAACAATAAAAAATATCAAACCATACATCCCAGAAGGTAAAGAAGAGAAACAAAAATGCTAGAGTGCTATGCCTCAAGGGGAAGAGAAATGACATAACTTACAAAAATTTACTTAAACATATGCTGAAAGAATTTCCAACAGCAGGAATTTACTACAGGATGTGCTTGATTTTTTTTTTCATTTAGAAGGATTATGATATCAGACAGTATCTTGGGTCCATGTAAATTAATAATAATGAGCAGAAAGGGTAAGTATGGGAGCAGACTGAAAGCCTCTCTTTTGTATAATTTTTGAGGCAGGGAAATTATTCTGCAAGATAAAAATAATTACAATATTTTGTGGTTTATATTATACATAGAGGAAAATTGTATGATAACACAAAGAATAGAAGCAAACCATAATACATTGTTATGATGACTATATATTACAAATGAAGTAGAGTCATATTGAAAGATCTGGCAACATTGACCAAAAATAAATAAATAAATAAAGATAAATACTGCAAATGAGAAAGGAGAAAATGAAATACTGTACTAAAAACACCTAATCAGTGCAAAATAAGCTGTCATGAGGAAAGATGGGAATGAATCAGATGAGTGAAGCATGACATTCTATCGTAGAGATAACATTTTTATTGTAAATAGTGCAAATACAACAATTAAATGTCAGAGATAATAAATTAGATTTTTAAAAGAGTAAATCTATACTTTGTCTAATAGTAATGAACATTAAATATAAAGACATAGATAAAAGGTTGAAAATTATGGATCATGCATATACTAAAAGTCAGAGATCTGGAGGAGCAACACTTCCATAAAGCAAATTAGGCTATGACACAAAATATTAAAAAGGATATTGGAAAGATCACACAGTTGCTGTTGCCAAGTCATTGGGAAGACGTAATGATCTAAGTTTAACTTGTTCCTATCCAAATCCCAGGTATTTTGCATTAGGGATACAGAAAAGATTATACTAAAGTTTATTTGGAAAGCTATATAACTAATGCACCTATTTTGCACAAGAAAAATAAGCAAGAAAATTCATCTCTCACATTCAAGACTATCAGGTAGTGTCCGACAAGCAGATAGCTAGACATACAGAATAAGAGCAGAAAAGAGAGGTCAGAAGTAGACACACAGCATGCCCACTTGGTTACTTTTATTGTAGTAAAGTATATACAACATAAAATTTACATTAACCCCTCTAAAAATGCAGTTCCGTTACATTAATTACATCCATAATGTTATACAACCACTAACACTACTTCCAAATTTTTTCTTTCACTATAAAGATAAACTTTTACACTTGAGCAACGATGCCCCATTTTTCCCTTCCCTAGTCCAGTGACGATCAACCGTTTAGAGACAAAGTGCCCAAACTGCTCATGAGGTCATCACGTGGCTCCTTTCTGAGCATGTGCATGGGTTCTCTGTGGTGCTATCAGATGCTTGGTGGCTGTGGGACAGCTTGACTGCATGCCAGCAGAGAGAGCTGCTTGCCCACTGGGGCACATGTGCCAGAGGTTTGCTGCTACTGCTTATAATCTGGAATTTACCATTTGTCTCAATGAATTTCCCCATTCTAGATATTTCTCAGAGGGGAATTATACAATATTTGTTCCTTTTTTGTGGCTGATTTCATTTAGCACAATGTTTTTAAGGTTCTTATTTATGGCTTATTTCACTTAGCATAATGTCTCCGATGTTCATTATAGCATGCATCAGAATATTATTTGTTTTAAAAAATGAATAGGATTTATAAGATTTCAATCTTTTGTCTATGTCTTTATATTTAATGTTTATTACTATTAAACAAAATACAGACCTATTCTTTTAAAAATTATTTATTTCTCTGACATTTAGGATATGTGTGTGTGTGTGTCTGTGTGTGTGTGTGTGTGTGTGTGTGTGTGTGTGTGTGTGTGTAATGGCTCATTAACATTGGTTAACAAACTTAATTCATTCCACAGTTCTTTTTGCAGAACTCATTAATGATTCTGATATGCTTGCCATCAGAATCTGCATACAGCAGAACTGTGAAACAAATTCTGTGATGAGAATTGTGGGAAGGATTAAGTTTGAGGTACCTCTACACCATGTTTTATTTATTCATCTGTGGATAGATACTTTTTTCACTTTTTAGCTATTTTAAATATTCATTGAATATTTTCATACAAGTATCTGTGTCCAACTGTGTGTATATATCTTTATTTACAGTTATTTTTAAGTTTTAAAAATTTCTTTTATTCAAATACATAAAATAAGCAGTAAACAACCAAGCAGAAAAGGGAAAAGAAAAAACTTTCTGTTTTTTTAAAAAAGAATTTTAATGTTTATAACAAACATTGGCAATGTCCTGAGTATCCATGTATTAATAAAGAGAATGGATGGCACAGAGATGGTACTGTGCTTATCTTTCCAGGTTTCTGTCATTATAAGAGATTATGCAAATACCATTAGAAAACAGAAGTCAGCAGTTCATTTCTAAACCCCTTTGGGTTAGATGACAGAAAACCCAAACAGGATGACTGCAAAAAAAGAAGAGCAAAGAGGAAGAAATCCAGGTCAAGGAAATAACCGCCAGAGGTAGGACCAAAGCAGAGCCAGACAGGATCTGGCCATGGATATCCTCCTGCCTAACTATCATACTCTCTTCCACTACCTGAACCTCTGCCTTGAAATTCCCATCAGATTCACCAACAAGGTGATCTTTCTCAAAGCCTTCAGCTCTGGAATAAGTGGCACAGCTTAGTATGGCATGCAGCCCACACAGTGCACCCCAGGCCCATGTCTCCTCTTCCTCTGAAAAGGTTAAAACTGATGCTTTATTTTCTCTCCTTTCTTCTGTCCTTCCCTTTTTCCTCTTCCTCCTGTTTTTCTGTCTCTGCCTCTCTTTTTACACACACACACACACACACACACACACACGCACACGCACACACACACCCCTAGAATACTCATCTTATCTACAAACAAGTATTTATTTCTCACTGGCTACTTCTTTTCCCTTATTTCAGACTTTTGGTTCCTTTTAGCAAAATCAAGACCTTCATCCTTGGTGTGCTCAGTAACCAGATGTCAGTGCTTTTAGTAAGCATTGACAAGGTCTTGATTTTACTAATAGAACCAAAAGTCTGATTCCAAGGCTGGGGTGAGGAGGTGTTTCTGTCTTAATTTTTTCTGTGGCAACTAAGTATAAAGCAATACCAGTTTTCACACTTGGTTTACAATTAGCAGGATAAAATCTAAAGCTCTAGCATGTAGACAGTTAAAAGAAGGTTAGATGAAAATGCAAGAGCATAAGAGAAGTCTTTTACTTTTGATCTCACTAACTCTTCTAGATTTGAAATTGGGATTTGCATGTGGCATTCTGAATATTGAAGACTGAGTTATTTGGAATATATGAAACAGTGAGTGGAGTAGTAGAGTTTACATTTGCCATGAGATCTTCCTCTGTAAGGATTGAGGGTGAACTACTATTTGACTTTCCATGTTTGGAAAAGGAACTGAAATAAGCACTTAAATCCCTTTTCCTCCATTTTCGTAATACGAGTCAAACTCCAGGAAAGCTCTCCACTTTCCCCACACAAAGAAAATTTTATGTTCTTATCTGGTATAAAGCTATCTAATGACCAAAGAAAATCCCAAGATCTTTTTTCTTGGAAGGCCACTTGTTCTAATGGAATAGTCTGTCAGGGAAAACACAGCACACTTAATTGGCAGCCACGTAGCAGATGGTTCTTGGAGTCTATTGATGCACCTGATACGGCTAACATAGTTATTGAAAGGCTAACATGTGGTTTTCAACTTGCAGGAAACAGCATATTATAAAAACCCCACTCTTAAAATTTGCAGTATTATTTAGTGCTTCACAAGTTATTATTTCTCAGCTTGTTCTGTAAATAAATGTATCCTAGAAAGATATTGACAATATTCTTTATGCCATTTTTTCTGGATATTTCATTTCTCAATGAATTATGAATTTACTATAAATTTGAATGCTATAACTTAAATAAATTCGCATTGCCTCACATCTGTTTTTTAGTGTCACGCATTGTGTTCAGCCAGCTACTTTTTTTTATTAGTACATGTTTGTAGTCCGTAATGTTTGCATCCCTTTAGAGAGTTGATACACGTACATATAACACATTTTAACTATTTTTTTAAAATCCCCTTCTCCACCCCTCTCCTCCTTTTTCCATCTTTTGTCCTCTTTCCTATTTGAGAAAGATTTATCTCCAGATATGGTATATCTCTAAAATATAAGTCATAACATAAGTGGCCACAATAATCTACTGTTCCTCAAATTATGGCAAACTTTTTGGTTTCCTATAACACTGAGCCTAACTTCACATAATTTTTAATGGTTGATATTTCCTGAAATTCCATTAAAATTCCTCCAAATAAATAAAACAATGAATCACATAATAACATGTCAACATTCTATAAAACAACTATTTAAAAAGTTTAATCTTTGATTAGACCTAGGTTCTAACACATACACTTTCCATGTGACATCAGGTCTATTGTATTATAAATCAATGGCCTCTAAATTTTAGGCTTTTCTTTCTTAATCTGAAAAATCTGGACTTGGCTCATTTGGTCAAAATATCTCCTTTCAGCTATGATTCTTTCACCACATCTTAACTTAGTAACATACAGCTATATCAGCTGCCACTAGAAACTGCCCAAAAGCAATAAATTCTCAGACATCAGTGTCTGACTCTATTGTGAATCTTAATAATTTTACAAAAGTTATTTTTTTTTTGATACAGGTTCTCACCATACAGTTCCACTGTCTTTGAACTCACTATGTAGCCCAGATTGGCCTGGAACTTGTGATAATCCTCCTGCCTCAGCTTCTCTACTGCTGGGAAGCATGCACCACCACACCCATCAAAAGAGTTTGTTCTCTCTCTCTCTCTCTCTCTCTCTCTCTCTCTCTCTCTCTCTCTCTGTGTATGTCTCACTTTCTTTCTTTTTTTCTCTCCCTCTTTCTTTCTTTCTTTCTTTCTTTCTTTCTTTCTTTCTTTCTTTCTTTCTTTCTTTCTTTTTTTCTTTCACAGAACATTAGAAGGAACCTAGACACCGAAGTGTCAATAACAGCAATCTGGAGATTGTGTTGAGATTATCTACTAGACCACTTGAGCCCTGGCCTGACATCAAGGGACAAGGAGCAGAGGAAGCAGATGTGGAGCAGAGTGAAGTGCACTGACTTGGAATAAGAGACTGGTTGTTTGTCACCAACTTGTGTGACTTCAAATAAGTTCTTTAACTTCGGTATGAGATGTATGAGTCAACGTCAGGATGCCTATTACACTTAGTAAAAGCACAAATTTATCCAAAATAAGATCCTTTACACTTGGGAACATTTTGCTGTTATCCTTTTGTTCCAGCACACTTTTGTGCTTTGATTATTGAGTCTTTTTTGATCAAAATAAGTTATCCCCAATTGTGTAAATGCTCCTGCTTATCTCCTGCACTCTCCCAGAAGCAGTGCCAAAAATTGTGGGTGACCTGTTTCTCTTGTTCCACTTAGTTATGTGGGAAACGGGATTCTCTCAATGCTTCACATTTAAAAAAAAAAAAAAAGGAATGCATTCAGCCCAAAGCCTGAAGTTATTAGCCTGGAAGATAAGCAGAAAATAATTGAAACTCAGAACAGCTGCAGTTCCTGCTAGGTCCTTAAATTTCTAGCAATTAAGTACTAAAGGGAACACAGCAAATGTGAGTTTCACTTGTTACAAAGGTCATAAAACAACTGCAGAAAGCAAAACGGTTGTCATACTTCATGAAACATATATTTATGAAGCAATCATTAACAGAAAGATGTTCTGCTTGGCTTTATGGTTGTTTTTATGTCTATCTCCGAATTTAAAAATGCAACAAAAATAGAATTAGTTTGTCAACAAACTTTAGCTTAGTTTTTGGCTAAATTATCAACCCAGTAGAAATGATATCTTTCTAGATATGGGTATTATTTTTGACCAGCCAGTTTTGGGGTATATATTTTACTTATCACATCCATCCATCCATCTTTTCAAAGTAGGTACCAGGCTTCGGAAGCACGGAACTTAGCTTAGCAGAGAGCACCTGGCAGTCAGAGCATGCAGCATTCATTCCTTGTGGCCACGAGAACATACACTGCACATAAATAACAGCATCCTTCTGCCCGTGACCTTGTTAATGACCTAAGAGGTACCAAGGATCCTCTTCTCTCATTCTAGCCTCATGCACACAAACACACATACCATGCATTCTTCTTAAAAGAAGTTTAGGCATTTCATTATATTTACTGTCTTGTGTAAAAATGAAACAACTTACACATTCCTTCATACACTGATGGTTAAAATGGCTATTGGGTACAACCTGGAATGACTTCAAAGGCAAGGAAAGATATGCAACATTGTATATGTGTAGCAGAGGCAGGGATAAAGAATCAGAACATTAAGAGTCCATAAAACGAAGAAAAAGGAAGCATAGGCAATGCTCATAAATGGTCTAGGCCCAGTCGAGGCTGGGGGGGGGGGGGTGGACCAGGGCCAAGGCTTTTGGAGGCCTAAGAATGATGCTGTTCTATGTTGCAGAATTCCTAAATCAGTGTTTAAATATTTAAAGAAAAAAATGAAAGATTTGGAGTTTAGTTTTGATTTCTTTCTTTCTTTCCTTTTTTGGTCTAGAATCGAGGACAATTATCTGACTCAGTGACCAACACTGTAATTATTACACTTAGAATATGGGAAATTTAGGCTGCCAGCAGCATCTTAAAGTCATCAGTAGAAAAATGTGGGAATCGTGGGGTGTTGAGGGCAGATAGTGGTCTCTTGATCAGTGCTATAACATACAGTAAGAGGAACTAAGAGTCTCTGGGTCTTATCCTACATCAACATTAAGCCTGTGGTTCCGGAAAGACTACCGCTACTATATTTTTCTCAATACAAACATTTTTAAAAATACAGTGTATGCAATTAAGTAACTTATGTCTCAATCTTCAAGTAGTGCGTCTCAGAGAGGGCTCGCATGCAGCCCTCCTCCCATCTCAGAGCTGGGCTGGACAGCCCATCAGGGACACACGGCCACTTCCTCTCAGATACATTCTCTAACTACTCTGCTCTTCCAAAGCCTCTAATTCTGGTGGAAACTTAACCATACTTACCACTGGAATGTAATCTTTTATTTCTCACCTTTGTCTAACACTAAATCCCATAACACTCCTTTAGAAAGGCTGATTCTGAGTGAATCACTGGTAATAAATACATTAATAAAATGCAGGTCTTTAGGATCTTGTGAATATCTGTGTCTCCCTGTTTTACTTACACTTTCACTCTGTTTTGCCGATGCTGCAGATAAATCCATTTGCCACAATCTGAATGAAATATTTAAAGGCAAAATGCAAGATTTGGGGTTTAGTTTTTTTTTTCTTACTCTTTCTTTTTTGTTTCCCAAGTTGGGCATCCATGCACCAGCATTTGGAAACAAGATAGAATGTCATCTAAGGAATATGAATGTATTTTGTGCATGTGTTTGACATAAATGGTTAGATATGATGTGAACTTTTAACTTTTTAATGTATTATAAATTATATATATAATGTATGCAGAGTAATGTGCTAAATGCTCATATATTCACTGTCCACCTGAAAGGAAACTTCAAAGATAGTTGAAGTTCTCTAGTGGTCTGCTTCTTAAAAAATATAAATACAAATAATTTGTGAAGAATTAAACAAAAAATATAGCTCTGTGAATGCTTTAATTTTACTTTGAAATTAACTTTAAAATTTTCATTTTGATTAGCAATAAAAGATCCTATCAGTTTCTATAAGCTAATTCTGTGCTTTTTAAGATAGCTTTCTGTTTCTCCAAGTCTATATTACCCAAACCAGAAATTACCAATTTTCTCACGAGAGTACCTTCCTCTATGGGTTTTACAAAGGCTTCTCAGTTTCTCCAGGTCACTCAGGTTTGAAGCACTGGATCAGATATAATTCTTTTCTTTGCAGTATTCCTTAGACCTGATCAGTTTCCAGATGTGACTGCTGTGCTTTTCTAGTTTTTGTGTTTCTTTATCTTCTTATCTACTCTCCAGCTCAGTGAGTGGTTCTTAACTGTGACCCAAATAATCTTGGGAATCCCCAAGCATCTCTCAGGATGTTACAGGGTTGAAAAAATTTATGGCAATGCTAAAGGGTAATTTGTTTTTTTCTTCACTCTTTATCTAATACATATCCAATGGAATTTTCCAGATTCCACATGTATGACGTCACAATTTGTATGACAATTCAATGTATGGTACTTCAGCTAGATTATATGAAATGACATTAAAGAAACATATACAAATGTAAAATAGTATTTTTCCTGCTATTTTTTAAAAATGGTTATTTTCACAAAAATGTTTTTATGCTAACATATAATGAATTTATTATTTCAAAAATGTTTAAAATTTCTGCTTCAATTTCTTGAGAAAACAGTTTTTCCAGAGTATGATTTTCCTGCTCTGAATCCATTAATATAGCAACCTTTCATTCCATACTTTTTTAACTTTACCAATTCTCCAACATCACCAACACCAACTTCCCTACGAAAATCATGCCCTTTAGACATATCAGGTTCTCTGCTCCAATAGCGAGTTTAACTGTCTCCTCTCAAGCTTTGTTTAGATTATTATGTGTTCTGTCTCCACTCTGGAGAGTCTGCACTTCACTCTGCTCCTCTCAGGGGAGCATAGACAAGTGCTCAGCTAACAGTGTGTGCTTAGGGGTCTGTCTTGAATTCCAGCGACATCTCACTAGCTGTGTAGCTTGGGAAATACCATTCTAGAAATGGAAAATGGGAAGTAAAGCACAGCAGTACTTACTTCAAAAGGCTGTTGTGAAGACTACATGAGCTCATGTTTAATAACTATATTTTCAATAAATATTAAGCAACGCTGTTGCTACCCAGAACTTGCATGAGCCCAGTTTTCTGTGTCCATGGAGGATTCTGTGTCTCTTCAACACCATTCTCTCTGTGTTCTATTGCACTTAATGGCATGGATGGTTTCCATTTTCCCTACTGAGGTTGGAAGCAGCTCTGTGAACTCTCTCCCTCCCCATCTCTTTCTCACTCTCCATATATGTGTGTGTATATTTCCTTAGATCTGCTCTGTGCTATACCACCTGTCTCAATAAATTCAATATGCGAGTCATTTTCCCCTGGTTTTCATAAAACAATACACAAAAAAACAATTCTTAACTGACAGGAAACAAATAAATGCACTTGACCTATAACCTTTCATTCATCTTGTCCTTCTGAGAGCAGCTTAGGTAAAGTCTTCCTCTAGGATAATAAATCCATTCATTTGAAAAAGGAAACTCAAACAGGAAACATTTTATAAAGAGAGGCAGACCTGATGATAGAGTCATCCAAGCTACACAAAAAGGAAGCCAAAATGCTGGTTGATCCTGGCCACAAATCAATCCTACTGTGAGATGACTTTTAGCTGTCCCTAACTCCTTAGAAGTGGGCTGAGAATTTACAGGCTTGAAACCTTCAGTCAGATCTGTCAGTTAGGAGTGGGTAAGAATTGTTATAGGGTGTGGGAAAGCCTCCAGTTAGAAGTCTAGACTTGCCCTAACTTACTCCAAGGTAAGAGACAGTTACTTCAGGACTGGAGTTCAATGGACCTTTGGTTCTGTAGGTCAGTTTTCTGGTCTGTAAATGGAGCAGGATTGTTAAGGGATCAAATTAGATAAAATTTCATACCTGTAACTTTAATAAGATTGATAAATAATGCTAGAATCAACCTAACACAAAAAGGCTCCACAGATTTAGATTCAGAAATTTCAGTCCTCCACAAAAAAAGCCAAAAGTATTATCCAAAGTATTCTTAAGCACTCAGTGTTCCTAAAGCACAGAATAGCCATTGCTAAGTTCAAGAATTTTATTTTTACAAGAAATCATTCTCAGAGTCAATTGATTCTTTTATGACATAGAATTCTCTACAGACTTTGGTCACCTCCTCAAAGTGGAAGGAACAAAGTATAGAAAGCCCTTTTTTGGTTTATTGGTAGTGACCTGCAGGACACAGCAGGACACATAATCTGAAACAAAGGAGCCCACAACAAAGAGAAGTAAAAACAGCAAAAAAATAGGAGAACTCAACATGAAATGTTAAAAGTGAGTTCAGGATTCTAGAGTCTCGGAGGACACCGGCATTTAGATACATTTTTAAAAGACCTCCCTCAAAATAATTAACATAAAAACAGTATTGGCTCTTGAATCTTCACCCTTCTGAAATTTCATTCCAGGAACAAGTCACTTCCTAATGAAAATGGATAAAAAGAATTTTCCCCCATTAATTCATAATATAGAAATAATTCACAGCTAAATTCTAAACATGAGAAAATTCCAGCTTTAAACTAGGAAATATTTTCTAGAGCAATCATTTAAAAATATTTTAAAATAAAAGTAAATAAATTTTGCACCTGGAAATATAGTAACTTTTGATACATGATGCCAAAGTAATAAAAGGTTAGTGAAAATTACAAAGGCTTTATGATGTTTGTCTCAGTTTTAAAAATTTTATGGGCTTTTTCCCTTGAACCAAAATCAGAATGAAAATTTCAACACCACACATTCACTAAATTCACACAGAAGTAAACATTCACAAATAAGCATGCAGCATGGTTTGTTAATCTGGGCAGATATGTAAGGTAAGGCTTTGACTTGAGCTCAAATATAGGCTCTCTTCCACAGTTCTTTGCGCAAAGAGATTATCTTTCCGAATGATTTCACCTTATTCACTGAAAGAGTACTGAATTCTCCTTTTCAGTAAGTGGGAACCATAGTAGTTGAGCAGCTTTGAGCTTTCTTTGAGATCTCAGTGTCAGTGAGTTCTATTCCAGGCAGCTTAGCCAGCAAAACACCACATAGCTCTTTTTCTCTGGGAGTGTACAATAGGTAAAGTCATGGGAATACGTGCAACTTCTAAATGACTCTGTACCTGTGTCATTGCCTATGCAATTAACATTATTTCTTGTAAATTTGGCTAGAATACCTGAAGATCTTGTAAATTTTGATGTTAATCAAACACTTCTTAGATATAAGATTATTTCAGCTATGGCCATCGCTGTACTGATGGTCCTGCAGCCTCGCTGGATGGATTCCTCTCACACACACTCTGTACGGTCCTGTGCCCAGGCCGGTAGCCTTTGATTCTTGGACCAGATGCAAGTGACCATCAACCTGCTGCAAGATCACACTGGGGCCACCTCGTCCGCGCAGGGACAGCGATGCAAACACCGGGGCCACTGCCATGTTGACAGCTTCCCTGGAAGCAATTATTTAAAAAGAAAACAGTCTATATACTACTAGATAATACTTTGATATACTTTTTTGGAATCATATCAGCCTTTTTTCCATTATTTAGACAGTATAATACAGTATACTTTAGAATCAGTCTATGTTGGTTCAAATCCTGATTCTACTACTTGGGGATCAGTGTGACTGCAAGTCATATAACTTCTCGATGCTCCCGTTATCTCATTTGTAAAAAAAGCAGCATTGTAGTACTATGTTGTAGATCCGTTGTAAAGAGTACAGGATTATTTTTGTTTCCATTCATGTTCATTGGTCAAAATAATTTGATTTTTAAATTTTATGTGTGTGCAGAGAGTGTCAGACTCAGAGATAGGGATGTAGCTCAATGCTAGAGTGCTTGCCTTACATGCACAAGATGCACAAGGCTTTGGATTCAAGCCCTAGAATGAAAAAAAAAAACCTTAAAAATAGTCAGAATGTTTGAGTAACTAAATGATGCAGGAAAAAATCATTGTTCAGTGATGTCAATCACATTAAACCAACTGTCTCTCAAGAAGACAGTTGAAAGGCACAAAATTGTCAGGTAAGTTTTATTCCAAATAGAATGTACTTCAGTGCTTCTCATACTATCTGTGGCAAAGATTAATTTCTGTTTTATTTCCAATTTGTAGTAGGCTAGTATTTTTGTCAAACACAACAGAAATGTTGCAAATTGCTGTAAAATTTCTGATGACATTTTTTGTTGTGGGATACCTGGAATCGAACTCACCATCTCTCACTTGCATGCTTGGTGGGCATGCACTGTGCTACTGAACTATATCCCGAGACCTGATGACTTTTCATTGGCTGTGTTTATTTAGTGTAGAATAATAACAACAAAAATCCAAGACAGCACCTATCTTCCAGTCACACTCTAAAGTGACAAGGTATGGCAGGCTTAGCATTTTTCTTGGATACCCAATACCTGGCTTTGGAAAATTTACAGTATTATGAGTAGACTTTCACTTTTTATTCTGCAAGAGTAACTACTTACATTTCTGTATCTCCTCTGCACCTAAAAGATGCACACATAAAGCCAGTTAGAATTAGTTAAGTGCAAAGACACTAAAGTTTAAATAAAAGCCACAGACTGAAGAATTGGGACGTCTCAAATCCTCTGTGGTGAGGCTGTTTGCAGATACATTCATTTCCCAAAAGCAATGGTGGCAACAGTTCCAGAGGCTGTATTCTCTGTCTAGAATCCCCTGATTCTGTTAGCTACCTACTACTTTGCAACAAGTTAGCCCAAAACTTAATGTCTTAAAACAACAATGAACATTTCTATTTCCCATTTTCTGTGCATTAAGAACTCACAACAATATGATTGAATAGATGTAGTTTGAAGTTCTGTAAGAGTCTGCAGTTAGGGCTGCCATCATCTGCTGGTGTGACAAGAAAGGTTTGGTTTCTAAGGTGGACCACTTGCATGGGAAGTTGGTTCTCCCTGTTAGCTCTAGGCCAGAGTTCTTTATAGGGCTCCTTGTGTAGAATCAAAGAAACCAAGTGAGGAGCTCGATGTGCTTTATATCCTTGCCTCATGGTCATACACTGATTGTTACCACATTTACCTGATCACGCAGAAGAGCCCCAACCCACAGTAGAAGTAGATATCACAAGAGCAAAAGTACCAGGATGTAACATTCATGAGGGTCATCATTAATATGGATGATTCAGAGAAGACTATGGAACCTGATACCCTGAATAATGGAAACTAATGTACAGAGGACCCATTAAAATCATTCTGTAAGCACCTCATATTACAGAGCACCTCATATATAGAGATGTGCCCAAGCCTGATTCTGTAAGCACCTCATATACAGAGATGTGTCCAAGCCTGATTCTCTAGTGCTACAAGAAATTTAGCAAATTATAAAGTATCATTTTATCAAATATCTTTTCTGTTAAATTAACCAGAATTGATTTGTTTCTTTAAAAAAAAAAAAAAAAACCTCTGATGTATTTTGAGGTAGAGTCTTAGTCATATATTTTAAACTGACTTTCCTAGAAAACGGTGTAGCATCTTTTTATAGCACAGAGCTTTGGTTATGGAAGCTTAGAAGGTACTATCGCCTTCCAAGGGGACTACAGACTTGTCTTCTAGTGATTCATGTTTCACTGTAGAACTCAACAGTCTGGTCTTTAGGTAAAATTGTTAGTACAATTCTGAACATTTGTTTTCCCAAGTTATGATGTAAGCCACAAAAAATTTCACCAAGCAAAACTAAATTTTTAGTTATACATAGTAGAGGGATTTTTTTTAAAAAAGAACATTATCAGTTTAAGGAAATCTCTGATGACAAATGAGACTGGGAAAAGCATCATGGTTTAGTATATGTAAGTGTAAGATGAACACATGTAGAATCTCTTGAGAAACGATCTGACATTACCTACCATAAGCATGCATATGCTGCCATATGGAACTAATGCAACTGGCTCTACTGAATAGGTTATACCAAAAGAAATGCAAGCACATATTCACTAAGAAATGTATACAATCATGTTCCAACCAACCGTATTCTATATGCAGACATGGAAAAGAATATACTGCATAATTCTATTTATTTGAGGTTCAAAAAATATAATCAAGCAAAAAAATTTTATGGTATTAGATGTTATAGTGGTGGTTATCCTTAGGGGGTAAGATTAGCATTGAAAAGCAGAGGAAAGAGAGGGACATCTGGGATAATGCTATAGTGATGAGATAGCGCCTCATATTAGTGTCAGTTATGGTGTCAGGTATATTTGTGAAAACTCTACACATATAAGAAAATGTAACTTCAGTTAAGGGTTTACTTAAAAATCATTATTATATATCCTAATGCTATTTATCTTTTTATTTTCCCTAGTTCCCTAGACTTCTTATATAACTTTTCTAATTTGTAAAGATCCCTATTAGTAAGATAAACTAGTGTACTACTTCCATTCTTGTGTAACTGAATGTATTTGAAATTTATTTGCATTTATAAACTTCCTTTTGAGATGAAAAAAGGTAAAAAATAAAACCTGTCTTTTTCTAAAATGAAGAAGAAGTTGATTTTTCTGTTATAGTTTAGAATCCATTACTTTTTAAATTTGGCAAAGAAGTAGTCTGAGAGGAATTTGCTGGGACAACCTAAGTAAGTGATGATGGAGTTGGAGTGAATGTTTGGACTTCAAGTACTATATATAACCATAACCAATCTGTTTAAACCAATTCCAGCAGCACTGCACAGCACCTGTGATGTGTATCCCTTTGGATGAAAGTTGTGGCTAACTTGTTTACTTGACGGAATTTCCTGACCTTTATTTTAACATGAGCCTTGAGAGGAAAAAAATGTGCTTTATAAAAATATTTCGTTTGGAATTCTAGAAAAAATTGTAAAGGATGATTCACCTTCTTCGTGACACCATGACTAGCTTTGAATACTAAAATTTACTATGAAAAATGCCTTCTCCAGGAGTTTATGAACAAACCCAAATAAGTTAACCTGTCAGAAAAAAAAAAATCTTTTGTCACAGAAGAGATCCTTCAATCATTCAGATTGAAAGAACTCCCTTTTTGCAATTCATAACTTTATATTGAGACTATGTTGGAGAACATGCACAGTCATTCCAAAAACAATAAGCACCTAGTTAGCTGTAACACAGAATAACAGAGACATGCTACAGTCACACTCTGGGAACTGTGCCAGCTAAAAAGCAGTGTCTTCGGAAGCTGCCACTTCAATTGACTGCCTTTTAGGCTTTGAAGTCAGGATGTGTCTGATCTGGGATCCTTCCAAGATGGGTAAAAAGGAATAGTTTG